>NC_071528.1:12986083-13617749 GCF_027887155.1 Malaclemys terrapin pileata
TGCCCCCCCCCCACTACCTCCTTCCCGCCCCCCCACTGCCCCCCCCTTCCCTAGTGCCCCCCGCCTCCTACTGCCCCCCCACTGCCCCCCCTTCCCTAGTGCCCCCCGCCTCCTACTGCCCCCCCCACTGCCCCCCCTTCCCTAGTGCCCCCCGCCTCCTACTGCCCCCCCCCACTGCCCCCCGCCTTCCCTAGTGCCCCCGCCTCGCCTCCTACTGCCCCCCCCCACTGCCCCCCCTTCCCTAGTGCCCCCCGCCCCGCCTCCTACTGCCCCCCCCACTACCTCCTTCCCGCCCCCCACTGCCCCCCCTTCCCTAGTGCCCCCCGCCTCCTACTGCCCCCCCACTACCTCCTTCCCGCCCCCCCACTGCCCCCCTTCCTAGTGCCCCCCGCCTCCTACTGCCCCCCCACTGCCCCCCCTTCCCTAGTGCCCCCCGCCTCCTACTGCCCCCCCCACTGCCCCCCCTTCCCTAGTGCCCCCCGCCTCCTACTGCCCCCCCCACTGCCCCCCCTTCCCTAGTGCCCCCCCGCCTCGCCTCGTACTGCCCCCCCTCCACTGCCCCCCCTTCCCTAGTGCCCCCCTCCCGCCCCTCGCCCCTCCCCTACCTCCCCTGCCCCCACTCCCCCCTTCCCTAGTGCCCCCCGCCTCCTACTGCCCCCCCCACTACCTCCTTCCCTAGTGCCCCCCGCCTCCTACTGCCCCCCCCACTGCCCCCCCTTCCCTAGTGCCCCCCGCCTCGCCTCCTACTGCCCCCCCCCACTGCCCCCCCTTCCCTAGTGCCCCCCGCCCCGCCTCCTACTGCCCCCCCCACTACCCTCCTTCCCGCCCCCCCACTGCCCCCCCCTTCCCTAGTGCCCCCCGCCCCGCCTCCTACTGCCCCCCCCTACTACCTCCTTCCCGCCCCCCCACTGCCCCCCCCTTCCCTAGTGCCCCCCGCCTCCTACTGCCCCCCCCACTACCTCCTTCCCTAGTGCCCCCCGCCCCGCCTCCTACTGCCCCCCCCACTGCCCCCCCTTCCCTAGTGCCCCCCGCCCCGCCTCCTACTGCCCCCCCCCACTGCCCCCCCTTCCCTAGTGCCCCCCGCCCCGCCTCCTACTGCCCCCCCTACTACCTCCTTCCCGCCCCCCCACTGCCCCCCCTTCCCTAGTGCCCCCCGCTCCTACTGCCCCCCCCACTACCTCCTTCCCTAGTGCCCCCCGCCCCGCCTCCTACTGCCCCCCCCCACTGCCCCCCCTTCCCTAGTGCCCCCCGCCCCGCCTCCTACTGCCCCCCCCACTGCCCCCCCTTCCCTAGTGCCCCCCGCCTCGCCTCCTACTGCCCCCCCACTGCCCCCCCTTCCCTAGTGCCCCCCGCCTCGCCTCCTACTGCCCCCCCCACTGCCCCCCCTTCCCTAGTGCCCCCGCCTCGCCTCCTACTGCCCCCCCCACTGCCCCCCCTTCCCTAGTGCCCCCCGCCCCGCCTCCTACTGCCCCCCCTACTACCTCCTTCCCGCCCCCCCACTGCCCCCCCTTCCCTAGTGCCCCCCGCCCCGCCTCCTACTGCCCCCCCTACTACCTCCTTCCCGCCCCCCCCACTGCCCCCCCCTTCCCTAGTGCCCCCCCGCCTCCTACTGCCCCCCCCACTACCTCCTTCCCGCCCCCCCACTGCCCCCCTTCCCTAGTGCCCCCGCCCCCGCCTCCTACTGCCCCCCCCACTACCTCCTTCCCGCCCCCCCACTGCCCCCCCTTCCCTAGTGCCCCCCGCCTCCTACTGCCCCCCCCCACTACCTCCTTCCCGCCCCCCCCACTGCCCCCCCTTCCCTAGTGCCCCCCGCCCCGCCTCCTACTGCCCCCCCCACTACCTCCTTCCCGCCCCCCCACTGCCCCCCCTTCCCTAGTGCCCCCCCCGCCTCCTACTGCCCCCCCCTACTACCTCCTTCCCGCCCCCCCACTGCCCCCCCTTCCCTAGTGCCCCCCGCCTCCTACTGCCCCCCCCTACTACCTCCTTCCCGCCCCCCACCACTGCCCCCCCTTCCCTAGTGCCCCCCCGCCTCCTACTGCCCCCCCCACTACCTCCTTCCCGCCCCCCCACTGCCCCCCCTTCCCTAGTGCCCCCCGCCTCCTACTGCCCCCCCCCACTACCTCCTTCCCGCCCCCCCCACTGCCCCCCCTTCCCTAGTGCCCCCCGCCTCCTACTGCCCCCCCCACTACCTCCTTCCCGCCCCCCCCACTGCCCCCCCCTTCCCTAGTGCCCCCCGCCTCCTACTGCCCCCCCTACTACCTCCTTCCCGCCCCCCCACTGCCCCCCCTTCCCTAGTGCCCCCCGCCTCCTACTGCCCCCCCCACTACCTCCTTCCCGCCCCCCCACTGCCCCCCCTTCCCTAGTGCCCCCCGCCTCCCTACTGCCCCCCCCACTACCTCCTTCCCGCCCCCCCACTGCCCCCCCTTCCCTAGTGCCCCCCCGCCTCCTACTGCCCCCCCCCTACTACCTCCTTCCCCGCCCCCCCACTGCCCCCCCATCCCTAGTGCCCCCCGCCTCCTACTGCCCCCCCCACTACCTCCTTCCCGCCCCCCCACTGCCCCCCCTTCCCTAGTGCCCCCCGCCCCGCCTCCTACTGCCCCCCCCTACTACCTCCTTCCCGCCCCCCCACTGCCCCCCTTTCCCTAGTGCCCCCCGCCCCGCCTCCTACTGCCCCCCCTACTACCTCCTTCCCGCCCCCCCACTGCCCCCCCTTCCCTAGTGCCCCCCGCCCCACCTCCTAACTACCTCCTTCCCGCCCCCCTTCCCTAGTGCCCCCCGCCCCACCTCCTAACTACCTCCTTCCCGCCCCCCACCCCCCCTTCCCTCGTGCCCCCCACCCCCCCACTGCCCCCCCTTCCCTAGTGCCCCCCACCCCTCCCCCCAACCCCCTTCCCTAGTGCCCCCCGCCTCGTCTCCTACTGCCACCGCCATCCCCCTACTACCTCCTTCCCGCCCCCCCACCCCCCTTCCCTAGTGCCCCCCGCCCCACCTCCTACTGCCACTGCCACCCCCTACTACCTCCCTCCCGCCCCCCCCACTGCCCTCCTCTAGTGCCCCCCGTCCCCCCCACTGCCCCCCACCCCCCTTCCCTAGTGCCCCCCACCCCTCCCCCAACCCCCTTCCCTAGTGCCCCCCGCCTCGTCTCCTACTGCCACCGCCACCCCCTACTACCTCCCTCCCGCCACCCCACTGCCCTCCTCTAGTGCCCCCCGCCACCCCCACTGCCCCCCTTCCCTAGTGCCCCCCGCCCCTACCATCCCCCTTCCCTAGTGCCCCCCGCCTCGCCTCCTACTGCCACTGCCACCCCCCTACTACCTCCTTCCCACCACCCCACCCCCTACCACCCTCCCCTTCCCTAGTGCCCCCCGTCCCCGGCCTCGCCTCCTACTGCCACTGCCACCCCCCTACTACCTCCTTCCCACCACCCCACCCCCTACCACCCTCCCCTTCCCTAGTGCCCCCCGTCCCCGGCCTCGCCTCCTACTGCCACTGCCACCCCCCTACTACCTCCTTCCCGCCACCCCACCCCCCTTCCCTAGTGCCCCCCGCCCCACCTCCTACTGCCACCCCCTACTACCTCCTTCCCGCCACCCCACCCCCCTTCCCTAGTGCCCCCCGCCCCACCTCCTACTGCCACCCCCTACTACCTCCTTCCCGCCACCCCATCCCCCTCCCCTAGTGCCCCCCGCCTCGCCTCCTACTGCCACTGCCAGCCCCCTACTACCTCCCTCCTGCCACCCCACTGCCCTCCTCTAGTGCCCCCCGTCCCTACCATCCCCCTTCCCTAGTGTCCCCCCGCCTCGCATCCTACTACCTCCCACCTGCCACCCCGTCCCCCTTCCCTAGTGCCCCCCCCGCCTCCTTCTGCCACCCCCCATCCCCCTTCCCTAGTGCCCCCTGCCCTGCCTCCTACTGCCACCCCCCTTCCCTAGTGCCCCCCGCCCCACCTCCTACTGCCCCCTGCCCTGCCTCCTACTGCCACCCCCCCTTCCCCAGTGCCCCCCGCCCCACCTCCTACTGCCACCCCCACCCCCTACTACCTCCCTCCTGCCACCCCACCCCCCTTCCCTAGTGCCCCCCGCCCCACCTCCTACTGCCACCCCCACCCCCTACTACCTCCCTCCCGCCACCCCACCCCCCTTCCCTAGTGCCCCCTGCCCCTCCACTGCCCCCTTCCCTAGTGCCCCCTGCCCTGCCTCCTGCTGCCACTGCCTGCCCCTGCCCCATCTCTGCTACCTACCACCCCCCTCCTGCCACCCCACTGCCCTTCCCTACTGTCACCCTGCTACCTACCCCCACCTCCACTCTCTGTCCTCACCCCTGCTACCTACCACCCCTGCACTGCTTACTGACACCCCCTTTTTAAATTAAATCCTAAAACTGGAAGGGACCTTGAAAGGTCATTGAGTCCAGCCCCTGCCTTCACTAGCAGGACCAAGTAGTGATTTTGCACTGATCCCTAAGTGGCCCCCTCAAGAATTGAACTCACAACCCTGAGTTTAGCAGGCCAATGCTCAAACCACTGAGCTATCCCTCCCCCTGCCACCACCCAACTCCCTGCTCCTACTGCCATCCCCTGCACCCTGTCCTCTGCTGCCTACTGCCACCCCCTGCTACTTACCACCCCCTGGACTGTCCTGCCTGCTGGAGTGCCACAAGTGTCAGCTGTGGTATTTGGGGCTGACATTGCAGAGAGCTACCGGGGCTGTAGGAATAGCGGGGGACGGTCTCCTGCTCTTTTTCTCCCTGACGATGTGGTGTGGGTAAGAACAAAGGAGACGAGACAGGACTGCTGGGTTCTATTCCTAGCTCTGACACCTCAAGCAATTTGCTTGCCAGTCGCAGAGCCTGGGTCTGTGGAGACGTTCGAGTTCGGGCTCTGAAGTGAGGGAGCCGGGAGGATTTCAGGGCCCAAGCTCCAGCCATCCAAACAGCTGCACTACAATTTTCGGTGCCATCGCATGAGCCCGAGTCTGTTGGCTGGGCTGTGAGACTTGCTGCGGGGATGCACCCAGTGTGCCTCTGTTTTCCAACTCGCAAAATGGGGCTGGCGATAACCTACCTCACAAGGTAGCTTAGCACTGTTCAAACTGGACTGGATTTCCAGGGACGTCACAGCGGCAGAGCTACGGGTGCTTCTGTCCCACACCCGACCCAGTGTTCTCATTCTGTGGATTGACAACAGATCTGCTGAGTCACTGAATTGAAGTGAAAGAAACTCTTCATTCTGGAAACGAACCCAGCTATCTTTCCAATGGTCTTCTTCTTTTGGTTTCCTTCCTGTCCCTTGTGTTGGATCTTTGCCACTTTTAATTCCCTGGACACCTAGACAAAAATAAACCCCGATGGGCTCATGCAAAAAGTGCATTCCACAGGGGTCTATTTTTATGTTGGCATTAACTGTTCTAATCCAAGCACAACAATGCAGATATCCCACTTTTGCTCCATCTCTTCAGCTTGAAACTACCGACAGCCCAGAACCACTGCCATCCGCTTGGCCTTTACCATATCAACATCCAGTGTGATAAGCTAGTGAGAAGAAGGGCTGCGAGCATGAATAAAACAGACAGTGTAAAACAAGGAGCCTCTATGTTTGTTGTGGGGTCAGGTGTTGGTTTACTTGCTGTTGTGGTGAATGAAAAGACTTTCATGCCTGGCAGCGCCAATGTGTGCTGGTTGCCACGTTCATGCTACTTCTCTCTCATGTGGGAAGCCCTCCTTTCCCCTCTGCTCGCAGCCTGTTCTTGCCCAGTGTTCACTGGCCACAGCCAGTAAAAAGCCCACCTGGCTCCGCCCCAAGGCCCCCTCCTGCTGCTTGCGGCTAGTTGCCCCAGCCCTGTCAGGCTGCCTCCTCTTCTGGGAAGCCTGCTGGGTGGAGCTGGGGCAAGGGCGGCTATCCTATGGCCTGGACTTGGGGTTGCTGGGGTTGCCCAGCGCTGGGGGGCCCCCGGAGCTGGAGCTGCACTGCCTGCCACTCCAGGGCTGGAGGCGCTTGGGTGGCCTGGGGGTCGGGGGGGCAGGCTGGGGTGGGGAGGACTCAGGTAGAAGGATTGGGCCAGGCCAGGGGCTAGCCCTCCCCTGCCCATGCTTCACCCACCGTCCATAGTGTTGTAGCAGCAGTGATCTGTATGCTCTGTATAACCTGTATGCTCAAAAGGTCTGTTACACTCCCCCCCCCCCTTTGAATACCTGTGAAGTGGCTTTCCCCCACCCCTCTAGGGTGACCAGATAGCAAGGGTGAAAAATTGGGACGGGGGTGGGGGGTAATTGGCACCTATATAAGACAAAGCCCCAAATATCGGGACTGTCCCTATAAAATCGGGACATCTGGTCACCCTACACCCCTCCCTCCTGGAATGCAGGGGCTGCTTAAACAGCTGGAAGATCAGAAGAGCTCCTAAATAGACAAGATGTCTGGGACTCTAATTAGGCAGCGCTCACACACCCAATGCATGGACACTGGCTGAGGTGGAGTGTGACCAACCAGACGCAGCCAAGTCATGTCTAGTCGCAGGCCATGAGGAGCAGGTCCTTAAAAGGGGAAGGGGCCACATGCTCAGGAGTGCACTCACAAGCTTGTACCTCCCGTGAAGGCCCTTCGCCCGGACCACCTGGCCAGTGGTTCGCTGCGTTGCAGTCCGTCATACCTTGGGAAGACTTACCTTCATCACCCCGTCCATCGCTGCGCTGTGAGACACTTACCTTAAAGGATCCTGACATCTCCAGTGCCGTGCCTGTCCTGGGAGCGTGTGTATGTGAGTGTGAATGTGACACACACCCCCCTTTTTGAGCTTAGCTATCAATATAATAAACGGGCTGCTTTCTGCCAAACTCTGGTGGGTCATTAGTCCTCCCTAAGCTTACTAGCTGACCCAATTTCGGGTAACACATGACACAGAGAGAGCCTAAGTAGATGGGTTCATCCATTTGAGTGTTTCTCCGTGAAACTCACCAGTGACTGTATCTTGCAGGTCCCCCCTCCATGTCCAATAGAGGATTTGAATCTGTTTCAGAGCCACCTAAAGGGCTTGGCTCTTTAGTTCAAGTGGTAGCCGCTCACGCTTTTAGTTCTGGAGGGACCTCAGTAACAGCCATCACACCTCCTAACAGGGATAGCCGATCACAAATAGGAGCCACTGAACCCCACAATTGTGAAACCCCAACTTCAGCAGCTAAAATGGGGCCCAGCTTCCTAGAACCTGGGGTCACAGACATACGGGTCCCCTCCCCGAAGTCATAACAATGGTTGAAGGGATTCTATATAACGTTTTAGGGTTTTCTGGATCATCAGCTCACATGTTAAGCAGCTGGGTCACCAGGAATTCCTCCAAATAGGTTCAAGGACTCTAAAAAAGATACCAGAAGCCCTATAAAAAAGCCTTCATGTGCCAGCCATGTACATTGGCCAAACCAGACAGTCTCTACGCAAAAGAATTAATGGACACAAATCTGACATCAGGAATCATAATACTCAAAAACCAGTGGGAGAACACTTTAACCTGTCTGGTCATTCAATGACAGACCTGCGGGTGGCTATATTACAACAGAAAAACTTCAAAAACAGACTCCAATGAGAGACTGCTGAGCTGGAATTGATATGCAAACTAGATACAATCAACTCAGGATTGAATAAGGACTGGGAATGGCTGAGCCATTACAAACACTGAATCTATCCCCCCTTGTAAGTATTCTCACACTTCTTATCAAACTGTCTGTACTGGGCTAGCTTGATTATCACTTCAAAAAAATTTTTTCTCTTACTTAATTGGCCTCTCAGAGTTGGTAAGACAACTCCCACCTGTTCATGCTCTCTGTATGTGTGTGTATATATCTCCTCAATATATGTTCCACTCTATATGCATGCGAAGAAGTGGGCAGTAGCCCACGAAAGCTTATGCTCTAATAAATGTGTTAGTCTCTAAGGTGCCACAAGTCCTCCTGTTCTTTTTGCGGAAGCCCTACTGAAATTCTCAAACCCCCACACATGGGCGATGCTGAAACAGGAGGGGTACTGAGCAGGATCAGTTTAAGTGGGAACCCCAGCAGGAATAACATCCCCATTGTAAAGTTCTGTTTAGCCACCACCAAACACCATCTAAGAGCCACTCTATCGCCATCAAAAGAAATTAACTTCAAAGGAGGTAAAGAGAACAAAAGGATTTTTTATCATAACAGCCTTTGAGGAAGCCAGCCTGCCTCCCACTCATCGTCCTGAGTGTGCATTTAATTAAACAGGCTCAGCTGTCTATATGTGCAATTTCCTTGACATCTGTTTCCATTCCATATCTTCGGGGGTTATGCGCCCAGATTTTATTGATTTTATCCAGAGTTAAGAACCACAAAACGTAACAGAACCTCCCAACTTCCTTGTCTCTCCCCCACTAGGTCAGCCTCTACCTCCTCCATACAGCCCTTGTTTTAACTCCAAGCCCATTCTTCCACCAGCCCGGGAAAGTGTGTGGGAGCCTGGGCTTGGAGCCTATCAGCTCTGCTCCCTCACCAGCCACTGCTGAGTGACACAAAGCCCCCTCTCCTATTCCAGAAGCAGAGCATGCCACCTGCAGAGCACTCTCCATCCCTGCTGGCCCAGAGGGAGAGACAGGGCCAGGGGGATCAATTCACCTGCAGCAGGCACAGCCAGATCAGAAACTGTGCAATCTGCCCACACACACCATCCCTTGGCAATATGCCCCCACCCCATCTTGATATGATCACGCCCAAGAATAGCCAGCTTTTCAGTGCTAATTAAAGTGTACAGCAGATAATAGCTGGCTAGAGTCTTGCGTAATGGAGCCAGTTGTTGCAGAATTCGCTGCCCCGACACTATCCCATTGCAGCTCTCCACACTGGGGAAGTTATTGTGGCTACACTCTGCTTGTGACAAGACACACATGAGTCTAGATCCCCAGAGGGAAAAGGCTTTGAAACTGACCAGTTCACATTTTAATTGGACGTTGAAAAACAGTAAGTGAAACACTCAGAAACTGAGCATGGTGTTGCAAAATGGTCCTGGCACCCCCAATCTACCTCTCCACGTTCTCCTGCTGGGATCAGTTCAGGAATTGGACTTTACACTCCTCCCTTTAAACTATCAGCGTCAAGAGAAGATTTGTTTACTTATCTCTCTTTCTAATAACACCTAGGAGGATTTGCTTATTTTTCACCAACAGTTGCCATGAGCAAAGTGCAAGAAGTAATCCAGATGGTGACTTTCCCTTTCTGTTTCTATGGGTACATCTACACTACAGCGGGGAGTCGATTTAAGATACGCAAATTCAGCTACGTGAATAGCGTAGCTGAATTCGACGTATTGCAGCCGACTTACCCCGTTGTGAGGACGGTGGCAAAATCGACTTCTGCTGCTTTTTGTCGGCGGCGCTTACTACCACCTCTGCTGGTGGAGTTAGAGCCCCGAGAGGTCGATTTCTACCCGCCGATTCAGGCGGGTAGTATAGACCAGACCTATGTGTATTTATGAAAGGCTCAAGACGTTGGTATCTTCAGGGCACTTTCACTTTCTGCGTCTCAGACCCAGGCACAGAGTTTGTTGGGCTAGGGATTCTAACGCTGCTGGCGAATGTTTATAGCCAATAACTTGGTTCATTTGTGTGTGATTTCATCAAAATAATGTCAAGGCAGCTTCTGGCTTTGTAAAATCTTTTCTTTCCAGGACCAAACATGGGGGCTTTGACTGTTAGACCATATCCCTTGAATGTGAGATTCTTTTCTGGTCCTTATGCTACACCCGGTGCTCGTGCTGGGATATTTGAGCACCTTGGAAATGTGTTACAGTACATGCTTCCTTGCTAGACGGCAGATCTCTCCCCACTGATAGCTAGGACAGGCAGTGAATACATTGCCTGCTTCTGCTTTAAGAATGCCAGCTGTGTCCCTTGAGAATGATTGCTGGAGTCTGTTTGTTCCAAGATGTATTTTTAAGAGTTTAAAAAGTCCCAGAGCTCTTTTGTTTAATGTAATATAGAGATGAATAAATACACATACTGGAAGCACAAATATTAGCGTCTACTCTGCAATTAAACGGTCTCCTCCCATAATTGACAATCTCTAGGCAGCTGGTGTGCTGTGACCGCTACTTATGACATTCAACATAATCACCTCCCTGTTACCTTGGGTTCCCCACCCCCGGCTGTTTGCTGTATGGGTCTGATGTCTCATCTTATACTTGATTGTGAGGCCCTTTGGGCAGAGGCCATCCTTTGTTCTGTGTGTATGTGCAGCACCTAGCGCTGATCCCCGGGGCCTGATCCCCGGTTTGGCCTCTAGGTGTTACTGCTGGGCGAATAATAATGAATAAGAAACTGCAGTGGTTAAAGAGTTAGACTCTGAAAGGTAAAATCCGTGCCGTCTCCCCCATGAGGAGTGGAAGAATCCGGGACCCCACCTCCCACAGCCCTCCCCCCAGCACAGGAGATCTGACGTACTTCATGCATCTTCACATTTGCAGCCATCCATCACAACAAGAAAACTCAAGCCCAGGCCACCTCACCGGCCTCTCCTCTGTTGCTGGGAGGGTCAGAGATGTGCTCCGGATCCCAGCAGCTGTGAGGAACTGCACATTCCACTGAATAGTCATTTCATCTTCATCGCAAGGCAGTTCGCTAGAAGTTCATCTTCTCCCTTGTGGGGAGGGCGTATGTTACAGCTTCCTCTCCTGACTCCCACCCCTTTCTCACTGTACCCACCTTTTCAGGAATTCAGCCCCCCCCCCAGCTGGTTTGCTCCCCCAGCACTCAACACCTAGCCAAGTTCATAGGCACTGACTTCCTTTCTCTCCAGCCCTAGCCCCTTTGTGCTTCCTTGCTCATCTATGTCTCTGCAACCATCTATTTCTCCTCCTGAGATGAAGGATGGAGGGAGTCTTCAGGCAAGGATGAAATTAAAACCTCTCCCCCAACTGTCCCTGTTAATCACAATGGGCAGATTAGGAGGTGCTCCTTTCAGGAATGTTAATGAGCACCATTGGCAGCAAGTACATCATTCCCCGAGGGCTGGACATATAAATCAGCGAGTGAGTTGGGACAGAAAGGCACTGGAGTCCAGGAGGTGTTTCTAAGATCTTCAGCCTCGCCTTTTTGGAGATCAAGATGAGACCAATGAGGAGGGCAGATTATTGTTCACCAGTCTACTGTGGGATTTTTACCCTTTCCTTTCTCTGTAGCATCTGTCAGAGACAGGATATTGGATTAGCTGGACCTGGGGTCTGATTCTGTCTGACAATTCCTACGTGCTAGAAATTCACTGCTCAGCGGCTTTTTTGGTTTTGCCTTCAAGAGAGCTGCTGTATTTTCTGTTCTATTCTGTGCCTAGGTCTGCTCCCACTGGGGTATCTGGAGTGGGGAGCCGCCAGGGAGAACCCCCTTTCTCTTTGCCTTGAGAGAAGGGACCCTGTCCCTCAGGCAAAGATCAGTTCTCAAAATGGGCTATTTCATGAACACCCAAAATCTCTGGACTGTGAAATGGCCTGTCAGGAAACTGTGATCCTAGGAAATCTGGGGAAAACTCCTGAGGAAGGCGATCATCCTTTCTGCATGACTTCACAGCTCTTTGTCAGATCTATACAGAGAGGCTCAGAGAAACAACCAACCAGAGGGTGTCATTAGGAGCACTGGGGTGAAATGGTGGCATCGTGGATTTTTTACGATTATTGGGAAACGCTTCCTTACGGGAAGAGCCCGTGGGTGGTGGTGAAAGCTTCCACATGGGCGTGATGGAAGGAGCCCCGTTGCTTGCGACATCTGAAACTGGACTGGGGCCAAGCACGGGAATGTGCTGTAAGGGACCATCATGTGCTGGCCAAGAAGAAATGGGCTAGGTGGGACCACAGAATATCTTCCAGCTCTAACTCCTCTGCTTCTCTCATGCAGAGGGGCGAGAAACCTGTGAAATAGACAAAGGCCTCTGGCATGGGGGTAGGTTTAATATGTGACTGGCTTCAGCAGCACCTTCAAGGGTCATGCCCGCTATCAGGGAGGTAAGGATGCTTGTCCTGTGTAGTCCCGATCCTGCAGTCCTTACTCCAGCGAGTCGTTCGCTTGTAAGGTCAGGCCCTGAGACCCGCTGTGTCAGGGTGAGGCCTGACCTCTGTCACACAAAGCCAGTTCCTGTTTTTTCCACAGCCTGGAAATCCCCTGACTTTCCATCTGAGTGAGGAGCAGTAGACCCAGCTGGCTTTGCTCCTCCCCTACCCTCCTCCTGGCTGTTGGAATGAGGCATCTGCAGAGAGATACCAAGGGGTGGCCCCAATCCAGACCTGCAGTTAAGCTGGGTTCTTGTTTCAGGAAGGTGGGTGGGGAGAATCCTGCTCAGAAGGACCCACAGAGACCTGGCTGCTTTCTCAGATTGCACTGCACGGTGTGTGAGAGACTTCAGCTGCTCTTTGATCCCTGGGCTGGGGGAGGGAGATCTCCCGATGCGCAGTGTGAGATGCGGGAAGGTAACGCCAAACCAGCCCAGCAGGTTCCTCTCCAAACATGTATCGTAAAATCTGTTTAAAGCTTTCAGCAAAGGGTTTCAAAAGCTAGTGGGAGAACTCCATCTGTGGCCATCCCCCAGCAAAGGCACTTTCAAGGAGATCTGTCACTGTCCATTCCACAGATGGTGGAAGAGAGACCATCACTTCTTAGACCATGAGAGACTGCTGGGTCCTACCCTGGGCTAACCATTCCCTACTGGCTTGGAAATGTTGGCTTTGCTGCTGTTCTGTGATGTGCATTGCCAATAAAACAAATGGAGGGGGAATGGACAGCGCAGGGCATGGGGACAGTTCACTGCCCAAGTCATCGGTGACTGAACATTGTTCCCATTGGATGGCGGTTTGGTGCCTCGTGTGACATGAGTTTGTGGGGTTTCGTTCCCGTTCCCAGGTGTCCAACTCAGTCATTGGTCCTCTTGTTGGTGATTTAGTTGGGGATTGATCCTGCTTTGAGCAGGGGGCTGGACTAGATGACCTCCTGAGGTCCCTTCCAACCCTGATATTCTATGAGCCAAAGACTGTTGAAGTCAGTGGATCCAGCCCTGTGGCACCGGGGTGAGGGATGGTGTATGGGAGACTCCAACGCTGTCCTGACATTGCTCTTCGGATAACTGGAGGCCTCCACTCTCTATGGCTTTAAAGCAGCTCCGTTCACTTCTGGGATTTCCGGCAGTTAGTGCTGGACATTTTCCTGTAAGTGTGTAGCATGCACCCACTTGGGAAAGTCCCCTAGCAAGAATACCAGCAATCGGGACAGCTGCATGACAGGCTACACTGGGAGCCTGACACCCCACTATCTGATGGGGAGAGGGACAGACGGGATGGTCTGGCATGGCTTCATTGGGGGTGGGAGGAAGGCTTGTTTCCTGCCAGCTGGCAGAGGGGAGAAGACAGACAGGGAGTAGAATGCAGCTGATGCAACCCAGATAGGGAAGCTCTATGGAACTGCAGCCAGAGCCATCGGGGAGCTACCCCAGTCCTGCCTCCCTGCTCGGGTTTCTTTGCCATGGATTGTTTTCAATTCCTGCTTCTGGGAACCCACCCCTCTCTCTGGGGAAGGGAATCACGGCACTCACCCAAACTGGGGTGATCGCTTTCCAACGCTTCAGAACTGGTGCCAAATAAGGAGACAATCACACATGGCTTTGTATGGTCACGAGGACATCCTGTAGGCAGCAGCCGGGGAGCTCTGGGCAAATGGGAGCTGTGGGCTGTTCAGCGGGTGACTCTGTTCATAACGATGGCCCTCTGCATTCCCTGCCAGCTAAGGATCTCCAAATCTATCCAGACAGTCATTAATCCTCACGTCCTCCCTGTCTCAGGCATCCTTACCCCAGCATTCACAGATCAGGAAACTGAGGCACAGAGAAGGGAAAGATCTTGGCCTTAATCATGTGGCAAGTCAGCAACAGGCCTGGGAGTAGAACCCAGGAGTCCTGGTGCTCTTCTTCTAACCACTAGACCAGGGATTGGCAACCTCTGGCACGCAGCCATCAGGGAAATCCACTGACCGGCCAGGACGGTTTGTGTCTGCAGGTTCGGCCGATCACAGCTCCCACTGGCCGTGGTTTGCCGTTCCAGGCCAATGGGGGCTGTGGGAAGCGGCGGCCAGCACATCCCTCAGACTGCGCCACTTCCCGCAGCCCCCATTGGCCTGGAACAGCGAACCGCAGCCACTGAGAGCTGCGATTGGCTGAACCTGCGGATGCTGCAGGTAAACAAACTGTCCTGGCCCGTCAGCGGATTTCCCTCACGAGCTGCGTGCCAAAGGTTGCCGATCCCTGCACTAGACACATTGCCTCCTTTCCCAAGGGTACTGCTTTCGGTAAGACTTGGGCCTGGTCTACACTACAAAATGAGGTCAACCCAGATACGTCACTGCGGGGTGTGAAAAATCCACCCTCCTGAGCATGGAGTTAAGCCAACCTAAGTCCCTGTGTAAACACCACTAGCGCGATGGAAGAATTTTTCCGTCCACCTAGCTACTACCTCTTGGGGAGGTGGATTACCTATGCTGATGAGACGGGTTCTCTCACTGGCGTAGGTAGCGTCTACACTGCAGCTGTGCCACTGTAGCTTTCCATTGTAGACAAGCCCTGAAATAGTGGTTCCATTAAAAACCTCAAGACAGGGGTTTAGCTCTGGACTCTTTCCTTCCTGAATTAACAGGAATACCTCTGTGAAGCCGGGACTCTTCCTGGGTCCATCTCCCATCACTGCAGGCCTCCTTTTGCAGCTGATTCTTTATTGCAACACGATCTTGTGCTGGAGGTGATGCTCATTGACGACATTTGCCCATAGAGATTTTGGCTGCTGTGTGTCCGCACGGGGGCTGGGATGTACAATGTCTAGCTGCAGCCCCAGGGACACTGCTGCAACCAGCCATCCCCGCAGCTGATAAGGAAGAAAAACCTGGCCTGCTGAGAGGTCATGGCACAGAAGTGTGCGGTAGGATTGCCTATTACCGTAATCTGGACTGAAATTCATCCATATCGTTCATAAGGCCATATGGCCTCATTCCTGCTCTAGGAATATTTTTGGGGCAGTTCTATGGCTTGTGTTAGGTCAGACTTAAATGATCACAATGGTCTATTCTGGCCTTAGAATCTATGGTCAGATCTGGGTGACTGCACCCCTTAAATGGCAGTAGGGTGACCAGGGCCGGCTCCAAGTTTTTTTTGCCGCCCCAAGCAAAAAAAATCCCCCCCCCCAAATCCCCGGCCCCACCTCCTCCCCCAGGCGCACTGCATTTCCCCTCCTACCCCTCCATTCCAAGCTTGCCTGGGAGGGAGCGGGGAGAAGCGGAGTAGCGGTGCGCTCAGGGGAGGAGGTGGTGGTGAGCTGGGGGGGGGAGCGGTTCCTCTGCCCCACCCAGGGTTACTTCCTGCGGCCCTCCCCGCACCCCCCTCCACCGCAGCTCACCTTCGCTCCGCCTGCTCCCCTGAGCGCGCCGCCGCCTCTCCGCTTCTCCCCCCTCCCTCCCAGGCTTGCCGCAAAACAGCTGATTCACGGGGCAAGCCTGGGAGGGAAGGGGAGAAGCAGAGCAGTGGCAGCGCGCTCAGAGGAGCAGGCGGAGCGGAGATGAGCTGCGGCGGTGGGGGACGGTTCCTCTGTTACTCCCCTCCTCCCAGGTTACTTCCTGCGGCTCTCCCCGCGCCTCCCATGGCTGCAGCTCACCTCTGCTCAGGGCCGGCTCCCGGCTTTTTGCACCCCAAGCAAAACAAAAAAAAAAACCAAAAAGGAGCCGGAGTGCCGCCCCTTGGAAAGTGCCACCCCAAGCACATGCTTGGAGCGCTGGTGCCTAGAGCCGACCCTGAGGGTGACTCTGCCTCTCATGTTGACTTTTAACCTATACCCAGAGATGACATGACCGTTACCACCAGATTTTTGGGTGGTCAGTTTGAGACATACATACCTAGGGCCTGGCATTCAGAAGCAGTGAGCCCCCATGACTCCACTTGAAGGCAATGGGAGCTCTTCCTGCTTGGCCCTTTCTGAAAATTAGCCTAGGGAATCTCAGGCTGGGCACCCAAAAAGTCAGGCCCTCAAATCAGTAGCCATTTCTGAAAATGTTGGCCATGTGGACCCACCAGCATGGTGCCCTGTTCATGTGCCTGCACTGCCACCTAGTGGAAGAATGTTAACACTACCGGGAGCAGGGCTACAGGCTGTCAGCAGATAAGGGGAATGAAGGGTTGCTGATCACCTGTTCTTCCTCAGTCCCAAGGGGAAATTCTTGACACACCATGTGCTGAAGGAGATGAAATTGCTGCGGGAGATTGCAGAGACCACTGAGTAAATATGCCGGGGATCGGGTGGGCAGAGCAGCTGCAGAGCAAACTATTTAAATTAATAACAGGGTTACTGAAATACCCCTCCTCAATGAAATCCCTGATCAAGCTGGGGGAGATAGAGGGGAAACGAACTTCCAGTCTCCTCACAGCGATACCTGCCAGGAGCGTAAGGCCTGACACTGTAAGGTATTTCATTGTCTATAACACACTCTACGGGCTAGATCCTGGGCTAGGAAATCAGCATGGCTCCACTGACGGCACTGGTGCTACAGCGATGGATACCAGCCGAGGATCCAGCCCTCTATCATCCGGAACTACAAAACAGCGGCCAAACCTCAGCAACACACAGTCACATGACTTGTCACATGACTTGTGACTCACACTCCAGTCTCTGCCACAGCCTTGGTCCCTGGAGATTCTGAAATCCTCAGTTTCTTATCAACTTCAGGGGGAGTTGCGGGCACTCGGCACCTCACAGCTCTGGGCCCACAGAGTACTTGTACTGGGTTGTGAAGTGTTTTCCCACTCCTATAGTGCTTTAAGGATAATAGTAACTACAGGTGGTAATACCCTGGTCTGCTAGCCAGCCTCTGGCAGTAGCCAGCGTTGGATGCTTCAGCAGGGAGTCAAAACCTAGCCTAAGAAGCCTGGCCCTGGGGCTGAGGGACTGGCCTAGTACTCAGGAGAGCTGGGTTCAGGTCTCAGTGGTTTGAGCATTGGCCTGCTAAACCCAGGGTTGTGAGTTCAATCCTTGAGGGGGCCATTTAGGGAACTGGGGTAAAAATCTGTCTGGGGATTGGCCCCCCTTTGAGCAGGGGGTTGGACTAGATACCTCCTGAGGTCCCTTCCAACCCTGATAATCCATGATTCTGGCTCTGCCACAGACTCTCTGTGTGACCTTGGGCAAGTCACATAATCTCTCTGGGCCAGATCCACAGAGGTATTTAGGCTCAGAGAAAGTTGGGAGCCTAAATACCTTTTGTGGGTCTGGGCCTCAATTCCCCAGATGTAAAATGGAGATTATAATCCTCCCTTTCTCCGACCCCTTGTCTATTGAGATTACAAACTCTTTGGGGGAGGGACTGTCTCTCACTGTGAGTCTATACAGTGCCTAGCACAATGGGGCCCCGATCTCAGATGGGTCATCTGGTGCGATCATAATACAAACAGTTCTCATTACAAAGGTATTATTAGCGCTATTTCACATGTAGGGAAACTGAGGTGCAAAGAGGGGAAGTGACATGCTGAAGGACATACAGTGAGTCAACAAAGACAGCCCAGGTCTCCTGACTCCCAGCCATGATCTTGATCCACCCCACAGTTGTGAGACAAGGGGGAGGAATTTCTTCCTGACCCTTGCTAACAACCACATTACACCATGAAGCATGAGGATTTAGGAACACTTGCAACTTTGTACCCTCACACATGTCATGGCAGATGCTGTTCTTGATCATCTAAGCAGCCGATTCTTTTTAAAATCTTGGTAAGCGACTTTTCTTAATGCACTGCAACAGATTCCTCTTTCGTCAGATCTCCAGATTAGTAAGTAATTAGCATGTAACTGCATAGGGATCCTTATCACTGTTTTTGAGATCATTCATGCAGCTGTTTGAACTCATCACTTGCGTCCTCCCTGATATAATATAGGTAGTAGTGTCACTCCCCCCGGGGGGAGCCTTTTGAACGCTATAATGTCTGCCCAACTAACCCCTAAGTCTCACTACACTCAGGGCATGCTATGAAATGCTTCAGGCAACCAAATCATTAGATTGGCTTAAAAATCGTGAGTTTTTTTTTAAAATTACATTTGGGGTACATTTTATTTACTTCTGTTTTTATAACGTTTTCAAGCTTTTCTCTGCAAGCACAAAGGCTAGAAACCTACAATGAAAGCTGAGATTCTCATGTAGCCACATGACTCCCAGAGCTGGGACTTTAAAAATAATACCAAATAATCTGAGGCTCATAATAAAATAATGAAAGTTGGCAAGGCTGTATCACCCTATGTATCTATCTAGCTACCGATATCCATCCACCCATCCCTATTCATATCCTTCTAGCTATCTAATCTGAGCGCATAGAGTAAATACAAGCCAATCTTGCTTATCTGATCAAAAGCAAACCCAGTGTGAAATCTACATGGGGATTTTAGAACTTGCTCTTAAAAGCCTAAAATAGTTTTTCACTTCGTCAAATGAAACTATTGTGCGTGTCAAAGTAGGGAAGACTTCAACATTTTTTTCTTGCGTTTTGTAAACCACTGACCAGAAGCAAATGATAGCATCTGGAAAGAATGTGGAATAAGCAACACATCCTTAAAAGAACCACATAAGTTACATTCATCCCTGGTGTAACTCCACTAAAGAGTTACACTATGGAAGGATTTGTCCCTGATGATATTTATTCTATACCCCACTTTGAACGAATGTTCTTCCTGGGTGCAAATCCCCCCATTAAAATATAAGCAGAAGGGGCCAGATTTGTAAAGATTGATTTCTCTGGGAGTCAGGCACGCAGATGCTTTTGTAAACCCCACTAAGTGCCCAACTGTATAAATATCTTTAAAAATCTGGCCCTGTATCACGTAGGTGTTTATGAAAATTTTACCCCTATTCTAACGTGGTTAGCTGTCAGCAATACGGTAGTAAGCAAGCTACACAAGAACATAAGAACAACGATACTGGGTCAGACCAAAAGTCCATCTAGCCCTGTCTTCTGACAGTGGCCAATACCAGGTGCCCCAGAGGGAATGAACAGAACAAGTAATCATCAAGTGATCCATCCCCTGTTGCCCATTCCCAGCTTCTGGCAAACAAAGGCTAGGGACCATCCAATTCCCATACAAACACTCTCTCTTCCTGAGCTTGACTTCACCAGCACCCAAATTCATGGGATACTGTCCACTTAGGCTCCAGTTCACCAAAGCACTTAAGCAGCTGCATATGTCCTACTGACTTCAATACTTATCTTTAAGCACACGCCCAAGTGCTTTGTTCCAATCCGGCCTCAGTCAGCATCCAAATGAACGGACCACTCTTCATTTGGCTTAGGGGGATTAGAAGGGGGGCAGTGTTTTACAAAAACCCAGTAGGGACAGAAATGTTTTCAGGATGTTTTGCTTACATTTAAATCCCTCTTTTTGTTATTGAAACCTTCCCCCTTGTGTTGTGAACTCAAATACACTACCACCTGGGCACTATGGGAGAACCAGGATATATACGTGTCTGTAACTGACTAGGAATCCACCATCAGGCTAGTACAGAAGAGGTGGGGGGCTGTGAAACTGACTAGGAACAGAAAATTAAACTGAACTGTATACTTTAGTTGCCTGTGCTGAGTGCAGTGAGAGAAACTGGGCAAGTTATTTCATCTCCCTATGCCTCAGTTTCACTATCTGCACAATGGGGAAGAATGATACTGACCTCCTTTGTATAGTGCCTAGAGATCAATGGATGAAAAGTGCTAGTTAAGAGCTAGGTATTAATACTATTACTTACAGTTGCATCCAGGGTGTGCCAGGCACTTTCCAAACCCTCCAGAAGGGATGGCTGACTCCTGAGTTAAGGATCTCACAATCTAAGGACAAACAGACAGGGGTTAGGGGGAAAGGGAAAAACAATAGGCAATTTAAATATGTCAACATGACTGGCTAAAGTGTGTCTTTAAGAGGGCTTAAATGTGAATGAAGTGGAGCCTTGTGGGAGAGGTCAGGAAGGTCAGGCCATGCATGGGGGGCTGTATGGAATAAATATTTTAAAAAATCGTGGAACTAACCTGGCATTTGCTGCCATCCCACTGACCACTCTGCTTGTATGCTCTATCCCTTCCCCAACCCTGTGTCTGTTTTGAATATTAATTATTATTTATTATTTGTATTATCATACTGCCTAGGAGCCTTGGCTCTGGACTAGGCCCTCTTGTGCCGGGCCTGTACAAACACTGAACAAGATTTCGATTGTCAACACTTTGTGGCAGGGACGAGCTATTATTCTGTGTTTGTCCAGCACCTAATGCACCAGGTGCTGATCTTGGCTGACCCCTCGACACACCATAAACATGATTAATGACAAGATAAGTTGGAGATTGCAAGAGAGGCTGACAAATGGGTGAGGAGGCTGGGAACATTATACAAATAATAAACAAACGGCATTCAGAATGAAAAGTAAATGTGATTCTTTAAAATGTCTGTATAAATAAGCGCAGTGTTATTAGTAACATGGCTAATAACTGCGTTTGTCTCCACAAATCCCTTTCACCTACAATGATGGCAGGTTGTCAATTACAACAGAAAGAAGAAAATCCACACATTTGAAGATCCTGCTGAATGAGAGATTTTCTTAGTGAAGGGGCACTCAGTGGGACTCAAAAATACTGAAATAATGGTAGCTGTAAATAATCTTAAAGCAAAATCCATGTATCTTCTAAATGATATAACTTCGAATCCATGTCTCAAGATGGTAAGTTAACATCATTTCAGATTCTCTCTGCATTTTGCAGCTGTTAGACGTGTGAAATGTAGTTTCATAGTCATTGTCCAGACTGGACTCCAAAAACATTGATCCACACTGACCCAAATAGAAATAGCTAAGGAGATCCCAACGACATCCGAGCTGTTGCCCCTGTATTAAAAGCAGCTAATCAATATCAAAGAGATACTGACAATCCCTTGGAATTTCCCAAGGCAGCCTTCAGATGACAGTAACTTTTGATCACTGCTGATAGGGCTGGAGTTGAAGTAGTGACTTAGAGGTGAAGTGCTCTGTAGCCTAGTGTCCGCATCCTTGAGACATCCAATCCCCCACCACCAGTCTCTTCTGATTGCTAAATAACGTCCATCACTTGGCATCAGTCTCTGAGCCAGGGTTAATCCAGATGTTCATTGTTGTGGACATCAGGATAAAGATAAGGAAGTAAGTGCTTTGTTTTCCATCTGCAGGGCTTTTGTCTTACATTATTGCGGTAACATGGCCCAAGACCCCAGCACTAGGTGCTGTTCAGGCACAGAACAGAGAGGTGGTCCTTTCCCCAAAGAGCTTACCACCAAAGGTCTTTATAAAGTAGTGGCACTTTAAGCGGTCATCTTTAGGGTTACCATATTCTGTGCCTCCAAATGGAGGACACTCCACGGCCCACGGCCCCGCCCCCAGCCCCGCCCATACCCCCGCCCCAACCCCGCCCCCTCCCCAAAGTCTCCGCCCCCTCCCCTGCTTCCCGCGAACATTTAATTCGCGGGAAGCCTGAAGCAGGTAAGGAGGATGTGGGGGGGAGGAGGCGCGGCCCAGGCTGGCCCCCCGGCGGCTCCAGCCTGGGTCGGCTCGGGTCCTGGGGTGCCGGCCCCGGCCCCCGGCCGACCACCCCCGGCCTGCCCAGCACTGCCGGCCCCCGGCGGCCCGGCGCACCCCCCAGCTCCCCGGCTGACCGGGCTCCCCGCGGGCCCGGCTCCCCGCCGGCCCGGCTGACCGGGCTCCCCGCGGGCCCGGCTCCCCGCCGGCCCGGCTGACCGGGCTCCCCGCCGGCCCGGCTGACCGGCTCCCCGCCGGCCCGGCTGACCGGCTCCCCGCGGGCTCGGCTCCCCGCGGGCCCAGCTGACCGGCTCCCCAGCCCCGCCGGCCCGGCTGACCGGCTCCCCGGCCCCGCCGGCCCGGCTGACCGGCTCCCCCCGGGCCCGGCTCCCCGCCGGCCCGGCTGACCGGCTCCCCGCCGGCCTGGCTGACCGGCTCCCGGCCCGGCACCGCGCCCCCATCTCTCCCTCCGGCCCCGCGCCCGGCCCGGCACTGTGACCCTGGTTCCCGGCCCGGCACCATGCCCCCGGACCCGCACCGCCGGCCCGGCCGAGCACCACCGAGCCCTCCCGATTTTCCCGGACATGCCCGGCTTTTGGGGATTTCCCCCCGGACGGGGATTTGAGCCCCCAAAAGCCGGACATGTCCGGGAAAATCCGGACGTATGGTAACCCTAGTCATCTTGCTCCCGGCCCATCATCCCAGTCCTACAATGATACTGATGGCTCTAAAGACCACCCAATTCCAGCAGCTAACGGCTTTAAGAAAAACCCCAAAATGGTGCGATTCATGGTAAAAATCATGCACGTTGGCTGGCTCTTTGTGCTGCCCCGTGACCCTCAAACTTTCCTAACAAAACTAGCCCACCCACCAGAGCCAGCAGAGGTAACACCATATGTTGAGATCACTATAGCTCTCCCATGCTGAGAAGGGTCAGGCCAGGACAGTATGAAGACAGGAGACCTCCATGGATTAAAGAAGGTGCTGTAGGAAGTGGTGTGGGGGATTCAGCCTGGGACGCTCTTCCCGCTGTCTGTGCTGAATCAATGCCACTGTACAGGGCTAGGAGGCGCTTGGTTTTGAATGATATGTAAAACCAAGGTCCCAAGCATGTGAAGGTAATAAAGATCACCAGAAGATTTTAGGAACTGTAAGGTTATGATTCATGAGCTCTCGTGTCCCGGGGTAGTTTCCAACTTAGGTAACTAACTTCTGCTGACCTAAATCCTTCCCCATTTGCATTTAAAATCAGATACAGAATTCTTCTTCACTTCCTGTTGTGTAGCATTGTATGCTGTTAACAAGCTGCTGCCTTCTACCGCAAACATGGCTGCATTTCAGATGCTGATGAAGCATTCCCTGCGTGCATGCAATCTATGGAGGGCGTTGTGTCGAAAGGTGTTGCGCTGTTGTCATTATTATTATTATACTTTAATTATTTACCATCCAAGATTACCCCGAAGGGGGAAGGGAGACAGTTAGACGCTGTGAAAAGACAGTGCCCTGAGCAAAATACTAGGTTGAGTGAGCTGGAACTGAAGCAGCCACATCAGGAGTATTTGGCAGAGAGTAGAGACAGCAGAGTACAGGGGATGGGCGGAGGTGTGAAGTGAAGCAGGGAGAGACGGAAAAGAGGGATCAAGCTGGTGAAAAGCAGGAAGACCAGGGCAGGCCAGGAATTAGAAAGAAGAGGAGGGAAAGTGTATCCTGCTTGAGTGAGCCGCTGTAACCAGATCCCCTGCATGCATTGCTGAGGTTTTACACAGGTTAAATTTAGTACCAAACGTACAGCTCAGCAGAACAGGTTCCTGGGGAAGATGTAGTTGGACTCGAAGGAGTTTGCATCATGCTTAAAACAGGCAGTGCCAAGCCACTAGCCATTCCTAACAGGGGTGGGGTTGGGGGAGCAGCCTTCTCACCTGCTCTTCCCTTCTAGGGTGTTGGAAGAGCTGGACCCCGCGCCCCGGAGGGCAGCTTCCCTGCAGGCGGATGGGCCGAGGACCAACCAGTACAATGCCTCAGGAAGGAAGGGAAGTGGGCCAGGCGATACCCCAGCACTGAGAAGTACCAACTGGTGCTGAACAAGGAAACTGCCACATCAGGACACGCTAACAGTCCTTCTAGCTGGGACTCGTGTGGTGCGGCTGATGCCAACTGCTCCTGAGCAGAGACATGCGACGTCTGCCAGTAGAGGGTATTTTTGTGTGCGTCATACTGTCAATGACCACAGGCAAAGAAAAGAGAGGGGCAGGGGTGCCTTGGGGTGGGCAGAGTTAGGATGGTTTTGGCTGTTGGAGCGGGGAGGAGGGAGGTGAGCTCCCTCTTCACCAGGGAGGGGGTCAAAGAGGGGTTGGCAAAGGGAAAGGATTAGAGGGGTTTGTCAGTGGGAGAAAGAGTATGGGGAGGGCATTTCAACTTTTTCCTTCTCTCACCCCGATTCTGTACTTACCTGGTCAGATGTTCTTACTTGAATGCCTGGTAGCTAGAGGATGTACTGATGGACTCCATGGAGGCTGGGATGCTGGTCACACTATGAAATCTGGGGTCAGAGTCAAATCTGCCCTGCCTGAAGATGATCTTCCTCCGCCCTCCTGCTGCCTGTATAAAACCCTCTCCTCAGCATGCCTGTCCCTCACCTGGGAGTACTGGAGGACCTCGTCCTGCTCGTAGCCAGCAAGTGATGTTTTCCGAGCCACTCAAAGCACCCTTCCACCCCAGATGACTCAGTACCAGCGCTCTCGCCCTCCCCACCTTCTCATAGCTTGTGAAGCCAGAGTGCCTGGCTCTCCCTCTTGGCAGGGCATAGACCAATCTACAGGCCACTGAGCCAGGGCACAGCAGTCAGAAGAGCGGAGGTCCCTAGGTTGTCCATGGAGGGGTTCTGGTCTACAGCGCCAGTCTATTATTTTAATTACATGTGCCTCTATAAATCAGGCACATGATAAAGGACAAAAATCCCAGCAGCACCATGCATTTTATTGGCTGAATCCTAAGGGCCTGATTCCCCTGTCATGCCAATGTAATTCTACTGACTTCACTGGAGTTACTCCTAACCTACAGCAGTGTGAGAGCAGAATCAGGCCTTTAGTCCTTACTTAAACAAAGCTCTCCCTGAGCTGAAGGCCACAAGGCTTTCAGCCCTGGCCTGAGAATACCAACACTGACTGTGCTACTGAAAGACTTGCTGGCTGGCTGGTCGGCCATCCTATTTACATACTGTACCTTGATGTCATCACATTGGTCCCAAAGACATTTTAGGATGTTTATAGGACAACATGTTAAAAAGAAAGTGCGTTCCATTGTGCACCTATGTTCATATGCATAATTACCGCAACAGCATATGGGGTGTTTCAGGTGGTGAGATCTGCAGAGGAGAAGGCTCTCATGCCAACAGTGGCCAGATTGTTTGGAGGAACAGATGAGTTCAATCTTAGCCAGCCAGCAGGAAAAGGGGAGGAAATATAGAGAGACAACCTTCGTAAGGTTGGCTGGAGCAACTCCGTGGAGGGTTTTAAAAACAAGTAAGGCACTAAGTGCTGCAGTGATCCCAGTAGAGTTGGCTTGAGTTTGGGGATGATGGAATTATTGTTTTTGGTGCATCTAAGAAGGTAAGATGTAGCATCCTGCATAGCCTGGGAAGCTAGGACTCAGGGAGACCATAGAGGATGGAGTCACAGGAGAGTAGTCGGGATAAGAAGAGAACGATGTTCATCTATAGCATGGAGGCAATGCACATCCCAGCAGGAAGGGCTATATCTTCAGTATTGCAATCCCAAGTGTTAAAAAATCATCAGCTAGGCCTGAAAAATAGAGATCTTGTAAATTAACAATTGTGGGGTTCTTGTTATTTTTCTTCTGGTGTCGTAGCCTTTAGAGGTCATGTTGTCAGACTTTTTCTGGCTACAAACTTACTTTAAAAAAATGAAAGCTGAGATTCTCATGTAATCATAGGACTCCTGGAGCAGGGGCTTTGAGAAAAGCACCCAAATGCCAAGAGTTGGTAACTCTGTATCTTGTTCTGTGCAGATGCTACATTTCACGCTGGGACCTGTTGTCCCCGCTGTATCAAAGTTGAGGTTGGCTACTGACACGTTCTTTATTTAACGGGGATTAAGGTGTGGGTTCCAGACTCCTGCCAAATCACCTAAATGGATGTACATATCCAAGTGCCTTACGCAGTCCACAGGAATGCCCTTAGACAAGCTATCTATTCTACATAGGTTCTCATACCACCTTCATCACCATAGTACCTGAGTACTTTTTAGTCATGCATTAAGCGGTACGACTAATATCTGACGTGCGAGTTGTTCTTGCTTTCTTCTCAGTGAGACAACTGTGTGTGCAATCCAGGGTTTTGTTTTGGTAGGGTTTTGATTTTTTTTAACATACGCACTGCTCTGGGTTTATGTTCAAGAAGGCAGGTTGGAAAAGTGCACTTTGCCCTTGGAACAGAAGGTGGTGATGTTTGGGATGATTATTAATTCCTGGTGGAATTTGTTCTACAATTTAGTCTTGGATTGGGCCCTGAGAAAGCTCTGTCTCCTGCACAGATGTGCTTTACCCTTATTGTGGAAAGTTCTATTGTGCCACAGGAGCGGAGGTGTTACCACGGTTTTCACTCCAGAGCGTTAGGCCCTTTTAATTACCCTGTGCCCAGACCACAGAGTGCCTTGAAGCTCACTCGATATTCTATAAGAAGCCAGCATAGAAAGCAGAGAACAAGTCTGATGTGCTTGCAGTACCCCATGTTGATCAGATGTGCTGCAGTGTTTTGCACTAACCAGCAGTTCCTAAGGGCTGATAGCTTCATGCCAAGTGTTGTATTGCTATAGTCCAGAGCCAGACAGAGGTAGACGGGATACCAAAGGCCTGGTCATCATCCACCAGGCTGGGACAGACCCTCCGAGCCGACTAAAGATGGTAGAAAGTGTTATGTGCAGATGCTGCTACGCGACAGGACAGCGGGGAATCCAGCAGCGCACCTCGCCCAGGTGCTGAGTTTCCCAACCGAGGGTGTGCCTCTTCAGAGGCCGCCAATGCTTCCAAGGGCTTCCCTCTGCCCGCCAGCATCACCTCGGCCCTGCTCAGGTTCCGTCCCCGCACGCAGAGCCGACCAGGCGAGCTGGCTGGAGGTGGGGCAGGCCTGTGCGCGGCAGGATGGGGAGAGCCAGCAGCCCAGGGCCAGGGCTCTAGCAAAGCCCAGCCCAGAGGCCTACAGGGCAGCCCACCTAGTTAGGGCCACCTGTCTCTCTAGATAATACCCCAATCCTTCTCCCCTTTGCCCTCTGCCCTTTGCCCTTTGACCCTTGCCCTCTGCGCTCTGTTATTTCACCTCCCCCCGCCCCACAGGTCCACCGCGCGAGCCCCACCCTACGCGTATGACTGAAGGCCGCTCCCAGCCTATTAAAACCCTCCGCTGCAGCCGGAGGCGGAGTGGGGAGCGAACGCTAAATGAAACCATCCAATCGGAAGCAAGGAAACCCGGTCGACCCGCACTGGCCAATCAGAGGAGGAGAGGGCGGAGGCGGGGCTGAGGCCGTAGCCAATGGGCGGGCACGTCGGTCGCTAGGGAGGCGTGAGGCCCCGGAGTGGGGAGGGGAGGCCGCGGGACGGGAGCTAGAGGGGGGGGAGGGAGGTAAACAAAATGGCGGCGGCGTGTTAGCTGCGGCGGCTGGAGGAGGCGGGGGCGAGGCGGCCCGGAGCGCTCGGAAGTGAGGCGGGAGTGGGGAGAGCGGGGCCCCTCCACAGGGACAGGGCGGCTGCGGGGTGCCCCCTGAGGGGGGTCCCCTTGGGCCGTGTAGGGGGATCGCCCCCCCCCCGGCAGAGCTCCGGCTTGGGTAGGGGGAGCGGGGCCCCCGTTCAGGGGAGGCCGTTGAGGGAGAGAACAAGTGACCGCAGCTTCTCTCCGACCTCTGGGTGAGGGTAGGGCCAGCTCCCCCTTTAACTGATCTCCTGCGGGGGGGGGGGGGGACGGTGCGCTCCCCCCAACTGATCCCCTGTTAAGGGGGGAGGCTGGGTGCGTTTGGGAGGGGTAAGGGCCACCTTCTTCTTGGGGTTGGCTGGGGGAGGTCAGCTCCCTTGGACTCCTGTTGGGTGGGGTATACTGGGGGAGTTCATTTTTTGCCCCTTTTAGGGGCGTTTGCTGTGTGGTGACAGTGGGGGGGGGGAGAAATTAGCTGGATCAGTTCTTCCTGATTGACACCTGGGGGGCGGCTTGGGGGGTTGTAAATGGGAAGAAAAGCCTCCGCGGCATTAGCATTTCCTGAGTGACCCCTCTCTAAGGGTGTGTTTCGGGGTCTTGTAAGGGGGAAAGAGCCCGCTCCTCCAATCACACTTTAAGGAGGGGAGGACAGGCTGGGTGAAGTTTTAGTAGGATTTGTGTTGTCTGCCTACCTGACACCTGGACCAGTGGTGGTGACACATCATGTGTCAGGCACAATCCAAGTGGTTGAAGGATGCCCCTGGGAGATATTGATAGGCGCACAAGGCCTCAAACTTTCATAGGGGGGGGAAGAGAAGAAATTAGAATAGGTGTTGAAATCACCTTCCAAGAAACTTCGTTCCAGCTACCCAACGGCTGAGAAAATTATCCGAGCTCATACCTGGGAGGTGAGGGTGGCAGGGGAGAGTAAATGACCCTGCAATTCGCAGTTTGGAATTGGGAACCGTGATCTGCTAGTAATGGAAAGTCATGAAAAAGACTTGACCATCTTTTTGTTTATCTGTGGTTCTAAAGCCCTAGAGGATGACCTAGCACTTACGAACCAATTTGCAACCCAGTAGAAGGTCAAGCGAGAGCAAGCTGACCTGAAAGAACCCAAGTGGTAGGATCAGGTCAATAGTAAAACAAATCCCAAACTGAGAAAGTACCTGGTGAGACTTTTTCGTTTTTATTAACGAGACATTGAGTTGTTGGAACCAGGCACTGGAATTTGTAGGACCCTCCTTGGCTGGAAGCAGCTCATAGTGTTTTTTTTTTTTTTTTTTTAATTAACGTTCGTACAATCTTCTGGAAAACTTTTATTTCAAGAAGGAGTAAAAGGGAGCGTTGGAAATTAAAGAACTGGATTAAAACCTTGAGCACTTAAGGAAAACCGGTTAAGGAACTTAATCCAGGATGGATGTGCAGGAGCCTCAGGAGTTGAGTATGTTTGCAGAGAGTGAACTGATGTCTGTGGGGATGGACACGTTCATCCATCGCATTGACTCCACGGAAGTCATCTACCAGCCACGGCGCAAAAGGGCCAAGCTCATTGGCAAATACCTAATGGGGGACTTACTTGGAGAAGGGTCTTATGGCAAAGTCAAGGAGATGTTGGACTCTGAAACCCTCTGTAGGAGAGCTGTCAAAATCCTGAAGAAGAAGAAACTCCGCAGGATCCCCAATGGGGAGGCAAATGTTAAAAAGTGAGTATGAGATTCCTATAGGTAATAATCAAAAGGTTAACTTTGGTCAGTATTTTCCAGCTGGCATTCTGTATTTTGTACAACACTGTATAGTCTTGTGTTTTGAAAGACATTTACGAACTATATACATGTGAGAGTTGCTTCCCCTTGAAATGCAACCAACTCTGGGATGAAGAGTGCTCTCAAATACCACACAGTGGGGAACAGGGAAAGAAAACTTCATCTCAGAGGCATGGTGAAGCAAATGTTTCTACTTGTGTAAAACTTGGCATGTTACGGGTTCCCTAATGTCACAGAGCAGAAAGAACCTCAGTTTCTAAAGTCTTATACAAAAGAGGCACATGGCTAATTGCATTGTGCTCACTTGATCTAACCAAGGTTGTATAATTAAAACAAACTCTGCATAGTCATGTACATATGCAGTATTATCAATGTGTGTTGCACTTAATAGCCCGTGCCCTAGGGACTGTGCATTCTAGGTACCTGTTATATAGGTGGCAGCTTGGTCCAGTGCATTTGCACCTAGTGTGCATCAGGGGACCTGGGGTCTAGTCCTGGATCTGGTATTGATAAGTATGACCTTGGGAAGTCACTTATCTCTGTCTCAGTCAGTCTCTCCATCTGTAAAATGGGGATGATACTTGCCCACCATTTTTTTTTTTTTTTAAATGTCACTCAAGATTTATGGTTAAAGCACTTTAAGCAAGAGCGAAGTTATGTGTTGATAGATGTTTGTGCACAAACAGCTCAGTCCAGCAAAGCAGTTAAAGTACGTTGTAGGGATAAACCCGTTCTGTTCATTAGCAAGCATTGTTCATTTTTCTTACCATTTCTTGATGTTACACTTAATGTGCAATGACCCTTCAGAGACCACTGCATTTTCTGCAACAAACTGCTCAGTATAGCCATGCAAGATATGATTGTTTATCTGGAGTGACCAGGACTCTTCTGCTGCCAAAAAGAATTAATTCATTGCAACAGCTTATCTTGAAGCAGGAGGAACACTTGCAAGATATTTTAGAAGTCTCTTGTGATGTTTCTGGTGTTACCTCTGCATGCTGTGTGTCGAGCCCTGACCTAGTGAACTCTTCATGTTTTGGTTTGGAGGGGTGTGTGTTTTGTGTTCTTTTTTTTAAGATTAGCTGGATGATACTTCATGGTGTATTAGGCCTTCTGTCAATTAGCTCTCCAGGTTTACCTTCTAACCTTGAGAGTACAGGGTGAACCGGCTCAGCTACAGCATAATAATGAAATCAAACAGGGGACTTTGCTGTGTTGGCTCCAGTTCATTATAAAAGTAAACTGCTGGTTAATGTGTAATAAAATGTTTCCTGCAGTGTGTTTCTTGTCTCCCCCCCCTCCCCCTTTGTCCCCTTCTCTCTCTCTCCCCCCCCCCCCCAAGTTCTCCAGTTACATCAAGAACATCTCCAAAAAAACAGACAGGCTGCCTTCTCCTTAATTAAAACTTATTTTAAAAGCTCCTCCCTCCAAGTTCATAAGAATTCCTTGAATTAACCTATCAGCTTAATGGGGTGTGTGTGTGGGGGGGACTGTGGAAGAGGTCTTGTTCTGAAAGGAACTTCGATGTAGAAATCTCCTGTGTTCTGTTTGTTTTTAGCTTTTCTGTGGATGTTTTTGTTCAGTTTCATCTAGCTGGTTTAGTTACCAGAGCAGTCTAGCCAGAAGATAGTTTAATTTCTGAGATCAGCATGCGCTGTCCATTCAGTTGCAGCTGGCTATTACTAGCCATAGTTCCAAAGCACTCTATCGGAGTCAGGCTTTCACTTCAGTCTTCTAGCCAGGTTCTCTTTTAGCTCTATAACTGTACTAAAATGGCCTGTTTTTATCACCTTTTCTTCCCTCCCCCACTCGTTTATTTCATCGGCTTGTTGCATCTTGTCTTTTAGATCAAACTTTGAGTCAGTGGCATGGCTTTCCATGGGGCCCTGCCCTAGTGGAAGCTTCTAGGCACTACTGCAATATAAGTGATAAGTCTCCACCTATTTAACCGTTGTGCTCAAGGCTTGTTGTGGCAGCCTATTGAGATATGGGGTGGTCTGGCTGGGCAGCATGGGTGGGGACCAAATCCCAGTAGTGACCTAACCCCAGATAGCACTGCATCTGAACACTGTTCTAATGTGGCTTGGTTCCAGTCGTGCTGTCCAGCCAAACGCCATTAAAACTTCAATCTGCTGCAGTCAGATTTGAGCAGCCTTACTTAAATGTGATTTAAACTCATTACCCCAGTGAGCTGTTCACATGCTATAGAAAGTGGACTACTACCCGTTCTGAACTAAAACTAACTTCTGACACGACCTGACAAGATTCCACTTCCTTACTCCAAGATTATCAGAATGAATGAGTCTGCTGTCTATAGTCTGAGTTGTAACTTTAAATATATTGGGGCCTACTCCTAATCCCGCACGGTTTACTTCAGTGGGAACACAATTGGCACAGTGTTGTTGGCACACTTGCAGTTGTTTGCTCTGCAGACCCTTTGTGATTCGGCCCATAGTTAATAGTCAGGCTTCCCCCTTATTGCTCTGAGTTGAGGAGTAATTGTCCCTTTGGATATGTGCCAACAATGCTTAAAAAGGACTGAATCGCTCTGAGCAGTTAGCCTAGGATACAGAGCCTCTAACCTCCTGATTAACAGTTTGCATGTGGTTCAGTTTGGTATGTCCTGAAACTTGCTGCTGCCTGATTGCTGCTCAGTGGCCGATTTGACCTAAGTTTGGTCTTGGCCTAATTCCCATTAGGCAGGCATCCACATCACGAAAGTCACGTCTGTGACTAGCATTAGCTGATCTCCTTGGCCTCACCAGAGAGGCCCAAGATTGAATGGGCTACAGGGACTGAGCTCCCTTCTCCCTGGAGATATGGCGCCCTCCAGATGAGGTTGAGGCACATAACTGGGGGGGTGGAGGAGGGAGGCTTGGTGTACTTTCTCTTGTACTTTACCGGTTGTGGGGATAAATGTTGATCTAACACCATTCACCAGCACAACAGTCATTAAAAAGTTAATACTTAAAATTCCTTACAACTTTTTTTGTAATCAACCGATCCCAGTGGAGATCACTGCCTCTCTCTGCATAGTGGATCAGATTCCCAAAATGTCAAAGGATATCAGAAATAGTCCTTCAACATCTGTTGTCAAAGGTGGCTGTAGTGTGTGACCCCATAAGATCAAGGAGATTGTGATTTGTTAATCCTGGGGAGGTCTAAAATTAACTTGCCTTGAGATTTCTCGTGTGTTCGTCATAATGAGAGACATGCGGTGTTCATAGAGCGCAGGGATTGTATTTCCAACCTCACCCCTACATCACTGGTTTCTATTTTGGGGAGGAGGGGTCAAAGGGTTGTGAGTGGCTCGCAGATTTTATTGCGAATGTACATGGTGAGGTTCCTGATTTGTCTCTTTAACCATAGGGCAGTCTGCTGCTGGGCAAAAGTTTGATCTGGCTGTGACTTTAGTTATCTAACCTTAAAGCAGCCTGGTTTTTAGCTAATGCCATTCGAGAGCAAAATCTCTCTTTCTCTGCCATCAGGACCAGACCACCACACACTACTCTCTCCCTTTCCATTCCCCCAGTGGTGCATGCAGACAGAGGGCTCCTCCAAGCAAGATAGGGGTTGACATGGATGCATTACATTTAGCAGATAAGATGGCCCTTTGCAACTGGACTTTCAAATTCAAGCATAGCTGAGTTTGGATGACAAAGTAACAGCTGAGTGACACAAGCAGTAAGTTGGAGATTTGGAACTGTAGAAACCTTGCGTTTGTCCAGACGTTCTTGTGTTTACTGGAGGTGAAGTGTCAATGAGCGTAGTGCTCCCAGTTGACTCTCTGCTGGGTGTTTATCCCCAGCACAGAATCGCTGCATGATGGCACAGTTATTGGTCTTTGCTCCAGCTACAACAAGGGCTCTAAATGTCTGATGTTGCGAGTGAGGGTGAAAGTGCCTTGGCATGGTGTCTGGGGACCCTGTACAGAACACTCCTGCAGTACGGTTGACTTGTCAGCGCTAAGAGACCCTCACTTGCTTGAGTCTTAAGGGCCCATCTGTCCTACATATTCTGTCTGGGCACCAAGTTGCAATATAGGCACCGTCCTCACAGTGAAGAGTAAGCCGACCATGCTCCAGCCCTGATTTCTTGCTAGCCATAGCTCTGTCCTCTAATATGATTGGAGCCATGATACTCCTAATCAAACCATGTTATTATAGTTGGGCACAATTATATTGTAACCTGGTGCCCTAGCATGGCTGCAATTGCGGTGAAGTTAGAGCCATTTCTGAAATCCCATCATAAAACAATGATGCAGAGGGACCTGGTTACAACATGCGAGTCCCCGACTGTTAACACACAGTTTAATCCTGTCTACACCCTGTTTTGTTTTGTTTTTTTCTTGGTTCCTGGCTAACGTCCAAGGCTCTAGCATGGTTAATACATGTTCCTGATTCATTTACGTGGCAAGAATAACTCTTTTAATTTTGTCTCCTACCACAGGAGCTTCATGGGCCCAGAAGTTGTGACCTCAGATGTTGATTTGAGTCTTTTGAGCGATTTGCCCTTCCCCTGCTCTTGTTCATCATTCTGCTCGTGGCAAATGATCTTTTAAGGTTCCTATAGATCCTGGTGGGGATCTTGAGGGTCTAAACTCCTCTGTGTGTAATGGTTGTCTCTCTGGGTAATAGTGGGCATCCCATTTTGTGTGGGGAAAGGTTTGGTGTGGCCTCTTCTGCCAGACAGTGTTGTGGTTAGCTGCTACCCCAGCTAATACAAAAGGTGAGCTTAGGAGGGATGCTAAAATAGGTGAAAGAAAACCAGATGCTTACTTGTCTCCAGCAGCACAAGTTTAATAAAACTAAATGTTAATAGTCTCTCACTTAATTAAGTGCTTGGGACTTTCTGTGCATATCCCAGGCGTCCTGTACGGTACTTACCATTCTCAGCAATCACGTTCTGGTTTGAATACCTTGCTCGTTACAAACCCCTCGGGGTTTGAAATGGGTAGGTCAGCAAGCAATGTGACCACTTGCTGCTTTGATTGACAAATCAAGAGCCTGTCAACCCTGTCTTGTGGGCAGCAGCCTATAATGGGGCTGGGCACCTGTTAGCGTCCTGCAGTAGGTCATGCATTCTGCGCTTAGTGGCTGTCTAAAGCTGGCTTGTGATGCACCGTCAAATTGCAAGTTTCGTTCTTTAGGTAAGTCAGAAAAGGCTTTGGTGCCTGGCCTGCATGTGTTACTCTGTCAACCTGTGTGAAGCCAGATGCCTGGATTCAGCTGTGAAGTAGTGGGACCTTTGGCTAGTGTGTCTATAGAAGAACTCATGGGGGTGGTTGCTCCATGAACATGTGTCTGTAACATCAGACACTTAACACTGACAGAGGGTATGGGGTGATTCAGTGCCTGCAGCTAGTAAGGAAAAAAAATCCCACTGTCTTAACCCTTCTCTAGGATTCCTCCCAGAGATGCGCATGCAAGTTAGAGCTGGGAGAAATCTGTCGAGCTCTGAAGAGCTGATCTGTTTGTGCAGGCTTATGTGCTAGTGCGTTTCTGGTGCTTTAAACTTCTGGGAAGATGAGAGCTGTCGGGATCAGATCGCTGTGTTTAGCAGTGGCTGTCAGAACACTTCGTACCTGTATTTCAGTGTTATCCCCTCAGAGGCCTCCAAATACAGCTGAGTACAGAGGCCCAGAAACAGCCTTGGGTATTTCTTGATATCCCAGTTGAGGGTGGAGATGGTGGCAATAGTGCTATACTAACAACATGGCCTGGGCTGCTGGGGGAGAGGGAGCATGCGAGGGACTAAAGCTTGGGAAGAGGATATTGATCGTGCAATACAAAACAGTATCCCCCTGTGCTAAATCTGTTCATATTAATAGAGCCTGGCCTATCCCCTCTCTCTCATGAGAACCTGTGTGATAAGGGCTTCCCTCTCCAAAAGGGGGCTAATCAGTCAAACCTATTCAACCAGAGCAAAGTTTTTTAGGTCAGTGGCCTTGTTCCTGAGCTGCCTCTTCTATTCTTGCCTCCTCCCAAAATGAATCCGCAGTTGTACTGCAGTGTGGCCCGGGGCCTAGAAGGCCGACAGCTGCTTCTGAGGTCTCTGCAGCTTCAAACTGGTCATCGAGCAGGCGCTGATGTGCACTTCCTCAAGGATGAGGGCTTCTGTTTCTGCAGGGCTCTGAGCCCCCGCTGTGACAGGCAGTAATATTCCTGCAGTTGTCCCAAAGCTTGGGCTCCTTGTATATTGAACTATCATGCCTTTAGATCGGTCCTATCCAAATGTTAGAAGCATAAAAAATGGGCAGAAAAACAATAAAGCAAAGGGTGGTGAGCTGCAGTGATGAATTGGGGGGTTGGAAAAGAAGTCTCAAGGCTTCCTGCATTAACCACATCTGCAGCAGCCAAAAAGGGGGGCTAATGCCAACATTTGCAAGGCTTAGCTTTTCTCAGTGGTGAGGCTTTCACTGGGGACAGGTAAAAGCAGTTTGCTGCAGATGCACTTTGCTTTGGTTGGAGGGGAAATCCTTCATGGTGTAACTGATTGTGTATGATGGTAACTGTTTTTTAAAAAAAAAAACAGTTTTTGTGAAGTGACTGATCCTGCTCTGCTGATGGTGTGCAGCCTGGTTAGTCACATTGAATCTTATCTGGAAGCTCCTGTAACAGGAGGGAAAATGTGTTCTTTTTTGTATTTATGATGTAAACACTTGCCAAATGGCTGTCTAGAAAGCAAACGTCCCATGTCTCATGAACTATCTCCACAATTGTCATTAATTGTCCCCTCCACTCCTCTTGTTAGTGATTTTTTTTTTTTGGGAGAAACCAAGGATTAATGAGTCTGAACTCTCCTCTCATTCACAGGCTCACCTTGAGATCAGGTTGAGGCATGCAGCTGGCAGTGTGAGAAAGTTTGCACTGCCCCTTCAAGCTGTATTTCTTCCTCGGATAAATGGAGAATTTGAGTTTCTGAGGCTGACATGTTTTTCTATCACTACAGTCACATGCAAAGCCATTCTAAATCTAGTGGAAATGTGTTCTTTGGACCTGTCTAGATTACAAAAGTTGTATTGCATTCAAAAACATTTCTTTCTGATCGAGAGAGAATGCGATGCTGAACATGATTTGTTCTGGTCTAAGCTGACCACTAGCTGGATTGTTCACAATCGTGTTCAAACACGATAAAATTTTAGAATGTAGATAGACCCTCAGTCTACCAAGCTCTGCAGTGTGCAGCTCTGCTGTGACCCTTCAATATTGCTTGACTAAGATCAAGTGAAGTATCTGAATACCTGCATTTTCAGGAATATGGATTTAGAGATCAGAAGTCTCTTACATCTCTAACATGTATGATCCTCCACTCATCTTCTGCATAAGATTGTTCATGTTTGCTAAAAGTCCATTTCTTACTCCGCTGACAAGAAAAACTTAATAGTAGCCAGAAAAAATATAAAGGTAGATCTGTAAAGGAAAATGGAGAATAGATTAGAAATTTAGTTTTGGTTCTTTACTTGTTTTCATCTTTAATTTAAGAAATTATTCCTATATGTTTACATCTAGACACTTCTGGTTTAGTGCGGTCTGTCTTTTTTCCTGATTCTGAGGATGGTTTTGCAACTTTATGGAGCAATTCACTCTTTATTCCTCTAGGACATGGCAATGCTCAGTAATGCTTATGTGGGCTGACCCAAACTCCATTGACTTCAGTGGACTTTGGCTCAGGGGGCTAGTCTAAACTGTGGCTGCAAGGATGTTTCATATATTTGATTACCGTGTTTTAGCAGGTGTATGTTCATTCCAAGGATAATACTGAAATAAAACTTCAAAGAGGAGGTCAAAAGAACCTTGAATCATAACAATTATCAGCTTACGTCAGAATCTTTTCCTGTACTCGGAAAACTCAATATTGATAGTACATGTATTTGAGAGGGGAAAAATGAAGCTTTGCACATTTGTAAATGTTCCACTCCCATGTTTGCTGGCTGAAAGCTATAGCACTAGACTAGTGCATGAAAATCGAAAATTGACTTTTGTTTTTAATCATATTAACACTGACCAGTCTATTATTGTCTCAACTGAGTGAAATGTTAAAATATATAATCTTCTTGTGTCCTTGTAGATAGATTTTTAAAACCACAGCAAGATCTTTTTTTTACAAACTGATTTTAGTTAACTTTTGGGTTAGTTGCCAATAAACTTTAGTTCGTTTTGCCAAGAGGAAAAAGAAAAGTTAACTTGTACTTCAAAGCAAAATCTGCTGGGACCTCATTGGCTCACAAAAGCCATGTGGATAAATACCATCTGTAGCTGTGCCCTCGTGAAAAAAACAAATGTATGATTCATCATTCTCCATCAATACTGGCAACCCCTTACAACAAAATCCTAACAAGCTTAAACCTATTTATAAACTAACGGAAAAACCTTGTGGACCAGATAGCGGAAAGGCGTAATTTGCCTCTGCTTTCTGTTATATCTGAAGGCAATTCTTGCCTGTAGTTCCAGCTTGATAAGCTAGTGTTAAACTGCGCAGAAGTGGCCTCCCACCTCTCTAGGGGCAAGCGAAAGAAGATAGTTGTCTGCTAGCAGCAGTCAGTCAGTCTATATGTGGGCTCATTATCGCTTATTATGAATGATGTAGTATTGCAATGTGCTCTGTGTTGGGGTGCCCCTGAAGATCACCTAGAAATTGACCGAGTCAGCAGATAAGGCTAAGTGGAGGAGTACATCACACTGATATGCCACACTCTCTGTGTGCTTCCCCATCCAACAGGTCCATTTCAGGGTCCTGCCCCTTACCTTTAAAACCCTATATTGGGTAGGACCTAGTTATCTGGAAAACAGCACCTGTCCCTGTGTTCAGGGATGCCCAACAGAACTCATTAAGGGTAGGGCATCCTCAGTGGAAGGTCCTCATCTGTGGAATTTCATTACTTGGAGGTTAAGTTAAATTATACCCTAGAAGGTAGCAGGATTTGAATTCAAGACTTTCTGCAAACTTCTTCCTAAGAAGGTGGAATGGCCCTGGTTGCATTGGTAAACATTCCACCTAGATTGGTGTCTGCCTAGGACCTTGTCTATGCTGGGAAAATGTCATGTTTTTAAAGTGTTAAGCACGATTTTTGCTCTTGGTGTGGTCAGGGATATTAGGGTTTAAAAACACATTAGCTGCTTGTGATTAGCTGTAGAGTGGACCTTAACATCTCATGCTGTTCACTAGCATGGGGTCAGGAGGGAATTTGCCCTTCCCACCACCTTCTTGCCCCTTCCCCTCCCATCATGTACACTAGACAATTAGCTAGCTGCATTACAGGGTTTTTCCCTTTGTCTGAAGTATCAAATACTTGCTACAGCTGGAAGCAAGATACTGGACAGATGGGTCAGTGTTCTTATCCATTTGGGCAAGTCTAATAAGTCTGACTGGGGATAGCATAAACCTTCCCTTTAGAAGAGACAGTGTCTTTTCCCTTCCCTGGTTATATTTTGGCATGAACCCATATTCTTGCAGTCTGCCTTGTCATGGTGACAGTAAGCAGAGGTTACCCCCACATGAACTTGCTAGGTATAAGGATATTGCATGTGTGACTTCTTCAAAAACAAAGCAAATTCACAGCTTGAGGGACCTATTTCAAATCTACGGGTTTCAGGAAATCTGACACTAAAGAGGAAATTCCGTGACCTAAACCACTGTTCCCAGGCAGTAGTGATAAATAGGATGCGTACAGAAGGGACCTCTGTATTACGATTTAAACATAGCCCAGCCCCATTGATTGGTGTCCGGGGATGGAGGAAAAGGGGTGTGTAAATTCTTCTTAAGATGGTCTGGTTATATCCTCATGCCTTTTTTTTTTAAATAAAAAATGCCACTGGTTCAATCCAAAAGCAAAAATTCACCCTCTCTCTTCTTCATAAGCCTGGGACAGATTGGCCTAGTATCCATAGAGGAGGGGAATCCCTCCCCACATGCACATACTTCAGATAACATTGGTGGTGGTCATAGAATCATAGAATATCAGAGTTGGAAGGGACCTCAAGAGGTCATCTAGTCCAACCCCCTGCTCAAAGCAGGACCAATTCCCAGCTAAATCATCCCAGCCAGGGCTTTGTCAAGCTGGGCCTTAAAAACCTCCAAGGAAGGAGACTCCACCACCTCCCTAGGTAACGCATTCCAGTGTTTCACCACCCTCCTAGTGAAATAGTTTTATGGTCTCTGGCCTCAACTTAAAACTTATGTGATGCATTTAAGTTGCATGTTAAAATATTTTTTTAATGGTAGCAAGTGAGGGAGACATGGAGCCAGAGCAACTGAAAGGGAAGCTTGGAAACTTTAAAACTAATGTAAAAGCACAAGGAGATCCTAGAGTAGGGAACTCTGCTGCCCTGGCTGAGGGGCAGGACAGAATGAGCTCGGCCCATCCTGTCGGTGGGAGTTCCAGGTACAGAGATCTTGCAGTTCCCTAAAGTTCTTTCCCATTGCCATTAACTGTTTCTATGAAGTGTGCAAGCATTGCTAGGATGGATCAAATGCCTTACCGACAGTTCTCCCATGTGAAGTTGGGAAACAGAAGTGGATTTGGAGGGGATCAGAGTCTGGCAATTGTCTCTTCTTACTACTTTGGATCACACCACTAGCTACATTTAAGAATAACTATTCCTCTGGGAAGTGGCCTGTTTGATTGGTCTCCACTCCAGAGATGGCTGCATTTCAGTACCTTTTAAAGGAAATAGCTGCATAGACGTTGCTGCTTGGGCTGGAACATAGGTTCTCAAGTCCCCCCCTTCTCTCTCTCTCCCTCCCCACGTCCCTTCCTGAACCACAATGTCTCCACAGTTATTTTTAGAGCACTAGCTTGAGCCCGTCCAATACAAGTCTATGGACCCAAGCAAGAAGAGACTCTCGCAGATGCAGTATAGACATGCCCTTATTGTGCAGTTCATGGAGTGCTTCAGGCTGCAAGGCACTGTAGGAATGTACCATATTTATTAACCTGATCGAGGCAGACTTATTTAATACTTGTAGCAGTACTTGAAAGTATGAGAGAGTGAATCGCATGGGTCAGGCATTTAAGAGCCTCTTCAATATTGATAGTTTTCTCTAACCTTTCCAGCGAGCAGTCTTTTAAATGTGGCTTCGCTCCCTCTTCTCCACTTGTTTATTCTAAGCTCTCAACCTGTCTCCCTTCATTATGAAGAACCTTGTTAGACCTACACTAATGCTGACAGCAGTTTCCATGCTAATTTAATCTACTTCAGCCTTTTGGTCATGACTATAATTAGAGCTGCTAAATCGCTTTGCAAATCTATCTACATGTAAACTAAACAGACTCTTCTGAGCTTCACCTTGTTATCTTGCGGTCATGGGTTAGTTGTTTGGGTTGGTTTTTTTTAAAGTAATGGTGGTAAAAGACAGAGGGCCCAGATGGAATTCCCATAACTGCCCTGGAATTGCAGGGAAATGTCTCGGTTAATGACATGATTTTGAGAAGAAGCACTGCTTAAGCAGAGCTGATTGCACTTCTGATTCTTAGGGTTTTTTGGAAAGATCTGTTAGGGGCAGTTATTGGTGTACCTTAATAGAATCTGAGTCATTAATAGGTCTAAGTGGTTCGTTTGCACTGTAGATGGGTCATTGCTATTACTAGCTGGCTAATTGCAAATAAGGAGTGAGAGTGGCTGCCTAAGTTCTTGGTGAGTTATGTATTTTAGTGCAGGTGTAGCATTCAGGCAGAAGATTATGGCTTTTGAGGTTGGTTGCTTGGGTACCTTACAATGCTGATCCTCCAGAATCATGACACTTGAAATATAACGACATTTTTAACAGTTCCAGGTGGCTGGTGATGAGGAGAAACATACCACAGTTTGGTAGAGGCTACAGAAAGGGTACAGAAGGTATTTTGTATAGCTTTTTCCACAACAATCACAAACTCTTTCCTGCCTTTGAATGACTTCTGTCAGAGGAGATCTGTGCTTTGCAAGCATTAACCAGACACCACCTCTCCGTGAGAAGGAGGAAAATGAGGGAACTGAGGAGAGACTCTGAAAGTTCACTAGGGCCTTGGCTGTTGCTTCTGATTTTTTTTTTTAATGTGGAAAGTGCTCTCACACTACAGTGCTGGACAGCAGTATAAACCGTAAGATCGAAGCAAAAATGTGAAATCACTGTCGCAAGTAAGGGTGCATCATCACTGGGGACAGGGATGATGGTATGGGGGTTATTTTTCCTCACGTTAGTTATCATGCATTAGCTAGTGTGAGGTAAAAACCTAGTGAAGCCAAGGCAGTTTGTAGTTTTTACAAGTCTTACCTTGTGTGTTTTACATCTACCTAAGAACAGACCTTTTCTCCCATTGAAGACGTGCCCTATGATACTTGACTTTGGTTTGCTCTTGGCAGTGCACACAATTTAAAAAAGTACGTTACTGGATATACTGTTTTAGCAAAGCTAAATCTCAGAGCAACTGGAGTTGGGATGTGGCCTACAGCTCTGATCACTCAAGCCTGGCCTAGACACTGCCCAGATAACAAAACCAGGGCTCTTTCTCATATCCAACCCCAAAAGTTGAAGTGTAAGGCTAGCTTGTTCCCACTTCTTCTCAGCGAGTAGTACTGATGCACCTTTGTGTGCTTCATTGGAGTCTACCTAAGGCTTATACAGGCAAATTCTGATACTGGAAAATGATTAGGAAACCAGTGCAACATTTTGATTTTTACAAATTACTCACTTTTCTAGTTTCAACAAAGCTACAGTACACAATGTTGTTCTGAAGATGCCTTCTCTCTGTAGCTGGCTTTGTAGCAAGCAATAGTCTGTTTGTGTCCCAAAAACAGGACCCATTTACTGTAACCATGCACAGAAGTTTGGAAGGTGAGAGAGGATAAAATCTTAGGGTTTTTCTGCATGGGGAAATTGACTGATGTCACTGTAGCTGAATAACTATTGCACTGTAATTATTCCAGTATAATTCCCCCCTGTGAACACTATTTTGGAATAAAAGTGACTTATTTCAAAATATTCTGTTTGCAAGGTTCCTTGGTGTCTTTTTTTTTTTAAGACACAAACCACTCTTTAACCTGTGTTGCACGTTAGCCCGAGGTTAATGACTCGTAACTGAGGGGGTTGGTATAGTGGATGAAGTAACTACTGGCTGCCAGTGCCCTCGCTTGTCCTTCTTGTGTTCTTGCTTAACACATCACTAGTAATCAACCCGAACGGAATGTGACTCCCAAGGTTTGCACTGCGATTACTTTATCGTGTTGAAGGACATCCAGGACAAGTCTCCTCCATTGTTGCACTGCTTGTCTGCATGGCAGCAGCATGGGCCCCAAGATATGATCCTCCACTGTGCAGTTGTGCTTTTGGGAGGAGAGCGGGTGAGCCACTGCTAGACTCCTTTCGGGTATTGTGCGGTTGGGGTTTAAATTTGAGCAAAGAAAGTCTGCCCCCCCCCAGCTGTTGAAACTGCCTTGGCAATATCTCTCTTCATGCCTCTCTGGTGCTTTGTCTGGATCAGTGCAGCCATCTGAAGCAGAGTTCAAGTCTTCAGTGCTATTACCTGTCTTATCTGATGGAAGAAGAAGAATTTTTTTCTTATTGGCTTTTGATCTCAGTGAGCAATCCCTAGGTGGCTGGAATGTAAAAAATGCAGCTGGCTCTGACGTTATGCATTGCTCTCTGCATGCTTGCATCAGTCGGGCATCTTGCAATGTTTACATATTTTCCTGAAAGAGAGAATCTGAGGTCTGCTAGGCACTGTGTGCTATAACCCTTTCAAGGTGGTAAACTGTCTTCCCTTTCTTAGCACCTTCCACTTGAGGATCTCCATGCCCGTCATGCAACTCCGTTCTTGTGAACCCTTGAGGGAGTTTCAGGATTGTTCTGGGACATTAGCATTGAGATTGTTATCTCTGGATAGCAGTAGGGAGGGGAAGGGGGTACTTTAGGTTTCCTTTCTAAGGGCTTGTCTACACTGGCACTTTACTTTCTTGTCTACACTGGCACTTTACTTTACACAAGCACTGCAACTTTCTTGCTCAGGGATGTGAAAAAACATCCCCCTGAGCGCAGCAAGTTTCAGCGCTGGAAAGCACCAGTGTAGACCGTGCACCAGCGCTGGGAGCCACGCCCCTCATGGACGTGGTTTAATGATGCCAGTACAGACTAGCCCTAAAGCCTGTCAGTTGCAGGTAGCATACATTGGATTACTAGATGTTTTTTTATGGAATATTAGTAGCTACTAGTCTTGTCTTGACTTTAAGCATTAATACATAACCTGATTCTTTATCATCTTTATTATTATGTGGCTGTAGCTTTATATAAGTTAGGCAGTCTTTGGGCCATTGTACAGTATAAAGAAATAAAACTAGATGATAAACATGGCAAGTTAATGGATGCTGTAGAAAATAAAGGTTTGCAATTAACTTGCTAAGTCACTCAAAAGACTTGCTGTGGAGAACTTAATAGGGAGATCCGGAAGGCACTTCGCCCCCTGTTCCTGGAACTGTCCTGTCTGTCTTTTCAGATGCTGAGCCCAGGAAATGAGGAGCAAGATCAGAAACCTACTGTGAACTCTAGAAGGGAGGGAAGCTACATAAATCAGGAAGACTTGTACTAATCTGAACCTGGCTTAAATGCACCCTGACAAAACATTTTGATTAAACTTGTGTTAGGGGTCTGCGCTGCCAGCTTCCAAAGTTGTGGCAAATGTCATAAAAAGAATATAAGAATGAATAAATAAAAAATAGGTATATCTCCATATATTTATTTATCTCATAGAACTGGAAGGGACCCCGAAAGGTCATCGAGTCCAGCCCCCTGTCTTCACTAGCAGGACCAAGTACCAATTTTTGCCCCAGATTCCCTAAGTGGCCCCCTCAAGGATTGAACTTACAACCCTGAGTTTAGCAGGCCAATGCTCAAACCACTGAGCTATCCCACCCACTAAATAGCCGTACTGGGTCAGACCAAAGGTCCAACCAGCCCAGTGTCCTGTCTGCCGACAGTGGCCAATGCCAGGTGCCCCAGAGGGAGTGAACCGAACAGGGAATGATCAAGTGATCTCTCTCCTGCCATCCATCACCACCCCCTGACAAACAGAGGCTAGGGACACCATTCCTTACCCATCCTGGCTAATAGCCATTAATGGATTTAACCTCCATGAATTTATCCAGTTCTCTTTTAAACCCTGTTATAGTCCTAGCCTTCACAACCTCCTCAGATAAGGAGTTCCACAAGTTGACTGTGCGCTGTGTGAAGAAAAACTTCCTTTTATTTGTTTTAAACGGGCTGCCCATTAATTAATCCTGCTGTCATAGTAACTGTCCTTTAGCCATGTGTTGAATTCTGGGTTGTGCTGTCCATGAAAGAGCTGCATTACAGCTAGGTTGGTCATGAAAAGGAAAACTTCTGTTCATAATCTTAACTTTATTGCTTTTCTGAAAAGATCCCAAAGCACTATACAGACTGATACAGAAACACAGAATTGCATCCTCTGCTAATGAAATGCAGTCACTGCTGGGGTGGTGGAACCCATTGTCTGTTTGACAGAGCACAGCAATTTAGAGCGGGATATAAAGAATACTGTGTCCAAAAGTCTCTTGGGGAATTTTAGGCGGGATGTAACTAGAAATGTTGGGATGTACACTGGGACTAATTTCTTTATTCTGTAGTGAGGAAAACCGCTTTATAAGAGTTAGCGGGTGCTGCTGGTGGTGGTGGTATTATTACTTTATTTTAAAAGTGCATTGGTGAGAGATTAGGCCCAGAGTCTGCAAATGACTCCACAGAGACAGACCTCTGTACGGTTGCAATTACAGTGACGGTGATCAGGATCTGTGTTGTGCCTTATCCAAAAGGAGGTGGAGTTGACAGCGGTGGATTAGCCACTAAGCCAACAAGGCCCATGCCTGGAGGCCCTGGGAAAATGGGCGACCCCACGCCCCGACCTGCTCCGTCTGCTTGGTGCTCCAGCTGGGGAGCGAGGCTGGGGCGCGGGGGCTTGTCCCGCTCTGCCTGCCTGGCACTCCAGCAAGCCCCTGTGCCCTGATCCCAATTACCCAGCAGGAATGCTGGGGAGTGGAGAGGGCGGGGAACCCCACTTGCTCTGGCCCAGGGGCCCCACAAAACCCTAATCCGTCCCTGGGTGTTGAGTGCTAGTTACTGTTGAAAATAAGGCCACTTGTTTAGGCTCCCAGATTTTGATTTGGATGCCTAACTTTGGACATGAGGGCCTGCAGATTTTTGGTTGGCGTATCCCTAAGCAGCATGGAGTCCCTTCCCACCTGTGTGCACACTCCCAGACCACCAGGCCAGGGTACTTCAGTGCTATTAAGCACCTCCCGCAAATCCCTGTTTGTTCTTTGTTCTTGTTTATCCTCATCCAAATATTGATCTAGTCTTGCTTCACTTGGGACATTTGGCAGGGTCAAAGCACAGGGTGATTTAGCTGTAGGCCATGTTAATAGACAGATTGGGAATACTAGTATTGGAGTGGGGTGAAAGAGCTTGACTCTTAAATGAGGGAAGGAGGTGGTTGAGTTATAATTTCTAAATCATTGCATGATGAAGACTTTTTAAATGTCTATTGACTCTACCCAATATCCCCTACAGCAAATGAAATTAAATGTCCAGAGAACCCTTAACTTGCTGATTTCCAAACTTTTAATAGGACTAAGGGCGATCTCATTTTAGCATTACCATGTATAGACTTGGAAAGGTTAATGCAGACTACTTAAAGAAAATCCCCTGGATTGTCAACTTCTGTCTGCAGCTTGAGGGCCATATTGTCTCTGTGACTTAGTTGGAGCTATTCAAGCAACTTGTCTAATGCATGGGAGGATAATGTCATCTTTGTGTCAGTTCCAATTTATTGCAGATTTGCTTTTCTTTTTAGAATTTGTGGCATATTGTGGGCCTTTGTGCAGGTTCATCAGAAATGTTCACTAGCACATTGCAGCAGAATATCCAAAAATGGAAAAACTTATTTTCTTCTAGAGAAGACAAACCTCATTTTGCATAATTCTGTCATCCAGTTTGGGTGGAAAAACACAAATCAACTGCCCATGCTGTAGATTATTTGGAGCTTGAATTGTTACATTTAACTCATTGGCTTCGTTGGATCACTCCAGAAGAGGCTCATTGACGTTAGCTATACAGTTAGATTGGGTGGAACTTGTGGTACTTCTGTTCAGCTGGTAGTTCACCTCAACCATAAGTGGCCAAACTAAAACTTGCCCATTTAAAATAAGAGGCCATGGAAACCTTTGATATGGCTATGGAGGTGTGGTCTGCAATGCCATATCCCAGCATGCAATGCTGCGCTTGGCCAGAGTGGCGTTCCATTCTCTACTCCTCTCAGGCAGCACCTCTTTCCAGGGTGACAGAGGCTGCAAACTGTCACACTGCAGCTTGGATCTGGCTCTCTGCTTCCTAGCAAGTTGCCTGTGGAGCCCTTAGTCCAACTTTGGGTGTCCCCTTCGTAGTCCAGTGAAAACACCAGAAAGAAGTGGGCTGCTCTTCTTCTCAAAGTATTGGGTCTAGTTTAAATGGCATTTCTTGAATGGCACATCTGTGCTGAAAACAGGTTCAGTGTACAAATCCACATTGTGAACTGTAATAGCCCATGCACAGTGGAGACATGGGTGGCTGGCTCCCCCTGCCAGAGAAGATGCTCCACGAACCTGGGGAATGTGGAATAGAATAATAGCTTTAGTTCTACTTGTTAGCAAAACAAATGTTCTTTCCAGACGGAGTCCAGGCTAACCTTGAGGCCCTTTAGATAGGCTTCACTGTTCACTTTTTTCCCCTACTTTCCATATGTCTGTTTTGCTTGTAACACCTTTTTTTCTGGGCCTGCGGCTGTTGTACCTTTTCAAAGCTCTGTTAAAGCCTCAGCTAATCTGCCAGCAGGTGTTGCTACTGAGTGATTGGAGGTTAAACCTTTTGCACGGGCAAGCTGCCTGCACAAAGCCCCCTCCCCCCTGCTGGTTTTAGGGAGCAAAAGACAGAACAGGGCTAGAAATGGGTGGAGGGGGTCATTGAGGCCGTCTCAGGATTCCATCTCTAAGTAGTATCCACTTGATAAGAGGGCAGGGGGAGGCCCCCAAGGTTATTTTGCTGGTGCTACTGCTGTGGAGAGGGGGTGGATTACCTCCCACTTCTAAGAAATGTCTAGCCGTCCTCTGCAGATAGTTATGCAGTTCTGGAGCACCCAAAGCGTGTGGCTGTCGAGCATTTGCTATCTTAGCATATTGCTTGTAATAGGAACTCTGCACATACTATAACTCTACAGCATAAAAGAAAAGAAACCCAAGGACTTGAAGTTGTATTTGCCTTCCCGGTTATGTTGACGACTTTATTTATTTATTTTAACTGTGTGCTTGGCATACAAAAGCCCAGCCACATGGATTCTGTTCTAACGTGGGGGGAAATATTTGACTTGGAAGGGAGTGTCAGATTCTGCCTGAGGCTAAAAGTTCGACTTCCTGTCTAACCCCGTAGCTTGTGAAAACTGAATTTGAATGCACTCTTCTTGCTCTGTGTATTTTTTTTAGACTTCTAAAAAAAATTCCCACATATTGACACACACAAAATCGTACATATCTTCTGTTGTGCTTCGCTTGCTGTGGCTACTGAAAATAGGCCAGTCAGATTCACTCTGTTTCTAGTTGGTTTCACTTTTCAGGCCCTCCTGTGTTAACATAATAGTTTCCTTGTGTGGGCTGCAAATGCTACCGGGGGGAGGAATATGTCTGAATGGAAACAAACCTACTTTTAAAAAAAAGAACTTAGCCATTTTATGGTTTTGTAAAAAATCTTTGTCTTCAGAAACTAAAATTAGGGCTTGAGATACCAGTGTCCTATTAAAAGGCAGTATTTTTTGCAAACACTTTAAACCCATCTGAATGTTTGACATTAATTTGGAACAAATCGGAACTTCAGCCAAGGGCACTATGGAGCTGCCCAGATAGTTTTCTGTTGCATAAGAGGAATTTAGATTTTTATTCAGCACGATCCACCTGTACCTAATTCTTGAATCTGCAGTTTTAGTACATACAGGTGATGGATGTGGTTCCAGTCCAGTGGAGACCTCTGGAACAACCTGAACACTGAAGAACTCTTGCTGGGCTGTTGCAATGCTGTTGAGATTCACCACTCCCCTGGCAGTCTGAGATGTCTGTCTTCCCTTTTATGGCTATGGATCCAATGCGCGGTGTGAGATGTAATGCACTTGGACAGTGACGATGTTGCTCAGTCTCAAGGCACCTTTGATAGCTAACTCTCCTGTGTTAAAGCAAGGGGGGAGATGGGGAATGAATTATGGTAGATTTCCTTCATAGGCGCAGCCTTGATTACTTGTGTATCTCCTTGAATAACCACTCCAGGAAGAGCGGTAGCACATGTAAGCTTTCTCTTTGCATAATTAACCTTCCTTTTTGGTTAATTCTCATATGGAATAGTAACCAAGAAAAGCTTGAGTTGAAGTAACAAGTCCTTGTCCCTTCCCCATCCCCACGTATTCAGTGCATGTGGATACCCATTGGCAGTGACTGAGAAGGGTGTTGTGGAGGTGCTGACACCTTGCTCTGAAGTATAGAATGTTTAATTGCAAACCGATTAACCTCATGTTGCACTCTTTACTGTTTAACTGTCTAATGGAGTATTCTTGTTTTGTCAGGACACCTTATGGGACACTCGGTAGTCATCCTTGCATTTTGAAATTTTGTTTTATTTACTATTACAGTGATCTTAGCTGTTATCTATCTCTCTCTCAGATTAGAGGGGGAAATATCTTACTCCAGTTTGATCTTGTGTTAGATAGGAGGTCAGACTAGATGATCTAATTGGTCCTTTCTGGCCTTAAATTTTATGAGACTGAATTTCTTTAGTTGATTTTTGGCATCTGTCTAAAATCATGCAGTCAGTTGATTAGTTGTGGAAGCCTTGTGTGAATGATGAACAAGGAAAGAGTAGTCCTTAGCATTGGTTTTTTAACTCCTTTTGGAAAACACTAGATTTCAAGTTGATGCTCCCTTAAATGAGGAACATAAGAATTGTCCCCCTGAAACAGAATGATGGTCCATCTAGTCTCTTATCCTGTTTGTTACTGTGCTTGATGTAGAATGCATCAAAAGGAGTAATGCACCTAATTATGCAATGTTGCCCTATGCTGTGACACAGCACAGTTCTATTTCTTGCTTCTCTTGCTGCTGATAAATGCATTGATAGCCCTAGCAATTTTATCCTAGCTCATGTAACCACAGATGATGGTGTTCATACATTCAGAATCATGAAGTGCAGAGAAAAAGGGTTTCTTAGAACTGGGCATCCAAACAGTTTGGTAGATGTTATGTACAATTCATGGTCCATCTCTAGAGGCTCAGATGCAGAGGCCAGCTGTGAATTCTAGCCTTCTAGCGTCTCTAGCAAGAGTGCTTGATCTGGGAAAAACTCATGAATCTGCTTCCTGCATATTGTAAAATTCAGGGTAGTTTTATGACTTCTGCCCTGAACTATTGACTGGAAAGGGTGCAGAGTCCATCTGTAGTCACTTGCTGGAGAAAGACATATCCTGTAAAGGCAAGCAGTCTGCAGGGCATGGATGTCCCTGTGCGCTGTCTTCCTTTGCTAGCGAGTAGTGTTCTATCTGGATGACATGCCAGTGGAACCCTCTGGTCAGCTTCCTATGTGGGGTGACATAGCATTAGATTGCTCTTCCTGTTATTGAGTTTGCAGTTGCTCAGCTGTTCCTTACTTGACAAATGGGGAGGGGACTCCCCCCCAGTGTTCCTCTATAAAACATTGAGTGAAATAAGCCTAGCCAAACTTGATGGATACCCTGGCTTCCAGATGTACCCTGGAAAGAAAGTTGCAATGAAAAACAAGCCTTTCGGTTGACAGATGTTGCAGTTCATCCCAACGCTGTGTGCCAGCACAACTGGATCTTGTGAACAATTCCACCGTTTCCTTACTCTCAATTAAACATCCTCTTGCTGTGTTGGGAGCCAAACACAACAGCATTGGACTAATGCATGTGATGCAAGAGAAACTGCCTAGAAACAATGCACGTACTTAGAGTTCTCTGTGTGTAAAACGCCGTCTGTAAATATTAAAGCACTCTATAAAGTATTATCTTTGTTTTTCGGAAGGGGGGCAGGAATAACTGAGGCCCAAACAGGTGGAGTGTCTTGCCCTCAGTCATGCCGATCTCCATCCTGGCGCATGATCCTGCCTAAGCGAGTTAACTTTTTTGCACTTTGCTGTCGCTTTACAGCGTGCAGGAGTTACCTAGACCAAATTCTGGACTTTGTGTGTGGAAATTGAAAGTTAATACACAACAATAGATGGTGAAAGTAAATGAGATTTAAAAAAATCATCTGTTTTAATGAACTCTGGTGTTTAGTAACACGAGCTTATTTTAAACCTAGGATTTATCTTGATAGTGCCCCTCCTTAGCTCAGAATTCCCTCCCTAGAAGCACCTGATTTATCTATTGTAAGACCTAGTAGCAGGTGAAGTTGTGTGACTAGAGTTTTCTTTTACATCTGCAAAGAAAGCTAGATGTCTATCAGAATTGAATCAATCGTTTGACTTGTAACTGAAAGTTTTGGAATATGTAGGTACTGGGCAGGGTCAGCTCTTCAACGTATTACTTGTGTTGTTTCCCCAGGCTTTGTTTTAATTCCTCTCCAATGTTTGTGGAGGAGGTGTGGGACTATGGGTGGTCAGGTGTATGTAATGTGGCTCTTTTTGCATGGGATGGGCGATGGGATGCAACATTTCTGGTGGTGGTGGTGGTGAGTATCTATATTTTGAAAAACAGCCAAAGGTGGGGCTAGAACCTGGGTTCCCAGCTTCTAACGAGCGACTGTGCTATCTAAATGTAGAAGAAAGCAGCATATATCTGCAACTGACTGTTTTTTCTATAGCATTTACAGCTAAACAGGATTCTATTATGGGTGTTTTAATGCCACGCCAGGTCCAGCCACTACACTAGGCCTTGGAGCTTACACTCCTGTGGAGTTTCTGGATTTTGGTGCACCAGGGCCGCTGCAGTTGTTCCTTGGGAATAGTTCTGCCTTTGTGCACTGGTGAACTAGAATGCCCGTACCAGGAATATTGAGTGGCCAGGCAGCCGTAACTGAAAAGGACGCCTGCCTTTGATTCTAGTCAACTAACACACACATTTTAAGGTTCTAACCCTGGGTTAACAAGCTCAAAGCTCTTTGTCAAACAGAATTTATCGCTAATCTGGAGTGTAGCAGCTGGGATTAGCGTGGTCTAAAACTATTTTAGAAAAATATCATTTTCACTCAATAGTAGGGAAATACACTTACTTATTTTTCTTTCTTCCCCAGGGAAATTCAGCTCCTGCGACGATTACGACACAAAAATGTCATCCAGCTGGTAGACGTGTTATATAATGAAGAGAAGCAGAAAATATATCCTTTTGATTTTCACTCAGGTGTTGATATGAAGGTTTTAATGCTTGTTACTTAGAGTGTGACAGTTCTAAATCCTCATAGCTTTGATGTTCTGTGTCTCTAAAGGATTCTGCTTTAGTTGGTTAACACCCATTTGAGTATTTCCTGGGCTTGAAATTATTCTCTAGTGTTAACAAACATTCTGCATCTCGGTAGCACTTTCCATCCAACCACATTTCCTCAAGTTCTCCACGTTTCCCGTCAAGTAGAAATATTGTCTAAAGATGGGGTACAAAGACTGGAACTTGTTGACGGTCACAAAGTAAATCAGAGCTGGAAATAGAACCTAGTTCCCAACCTCCTGCCCTTACTACTAGCTAATAGTGCCTTCCTCTTTGAAAACAGATCCCTCACTGTGTGTGCAGCAAAATGGAGTAATTCCTTTTTGTAATGCTGTTCCCTCATGGCCTCAGGTGTGGTGTTCTTTCCTTTTTTAAAACCATCCAGTTCTCTAGAGTACAGATGCCTGCCAGCACTTCTCCCTTCCTTGTGCAGGAGTGTGTACTACTGAATTCTGGAGTCCTTCTCTAGAGGCAGTTTGCTGCTGCTCGTTCTTAACAGGTCAGAACTAGCTCCCAGACTGATTAAAACCACCTTGTATTTTTTGCAGATCCCTTCAGCGTCCTTTGACACGGCTATGTCTGTGCACTGCACTTTTGTCGGTCAGGAGTGTGGGGAAAAAAAAAACCCCACTGACCAACAAAAGTTTTACCGGCAAAAAGCACCAGTGTGAACATTGCTTTGTCAGCGGGAGGCGCTCTCCCGCCAACAAAGCTACCGCGCCTCGTTGGAGATGGTTTTATTTTGTCGGCAGGACAGCTCTCCCCGACAAAGAGCAGCTACACTGCGTACCTTACAGTGGCATGGCTGGAGCTGCACAGCTGTGCCGCTGTAAGGTGCACAGTGTAGACATGGCTTTAAACAGACTAAACCTGATGATAGACATGAGAGATGGGAAGCGTACCACTCCCACGGAATTTGCAACCTGACTTTTCAAGACCAAACCATTCTGGTTTTGAAACCGAGCCTTGGGTTGTGATTTCTGAAGAGAAACACCAAGACATCAAATTAATATTTGACACCTCTGTTGCCTGCTGCATCCTCAAAGCACTGCACAAACGTTAACTAACTAATTAAATACTGTTCTTTTACTTTGAAAAGAAGACCAAAACCAAGTGAGCAGCCAGACAGTTCCTAATGAGGCTGCTACACTCCAACAAAGTGCCTTTTGGCTTAAACCAATTTGACCTTATTGAGTTGAACCATTGTTGTCTTCCATGTTAAATGGTTGCTTTTATTTTCAACAATGGCTTCTGCATACGGAGTGCTCCCTTTACAGTACATCAGTGGCCAGCTAATTTAATCCTGCACTTAATTAGATCGAAGCCTTTGCAACCAAGTCATTAGTATTAAAAACTGCATCACAACTTTTGCCCTAATTTTTATCTCTTTGGTCAGTTACTATTGGATAATTCAATTACTGTCCATAGAAAGCTGCCATTTAATTTAATAAGAAGCTGAAATTCCGAATGAGAAGGGAAAAAGAGCCCAAGGGGGACCTCGTGTGTTTGTAAAAGGTGTTGACAACTCATAGCTGTCATTCAGAAATGCTTGTGTCAATAAGCAAAGGCAGAGTGAGTGATTTTTTTGTTTCTCCCTTTGCTTTCCTTCTTCTCTGTACCCTAATAATCTTTGAAGACTTCTCTCCACCAGCACTATGCTCTTGGGTAACACTGGAATTGACTGTTTAATTTCCAAGTTCCAGCTGCCTTATTTTTGTTCAGTCCATTGGATTTGCTTTTCTCCCATTTCTAAATTCCTGTGAGGCTTCTGAGTTTATTCCCATGCCTGCTTACTCTCCATGTGTAGACCGCTACATTGAGAGACTAAGCAAGGGCAGCCATTGGGCCAAGTTTTATGTTGCAGAAAGGGTCTTTACACTGGAGAAGTTATGTCTCCACTGACAAAGGCATGTGTTTATCACGGGATAATTAACATGGGTTAGCTATCCCACTGTGAAAACAGTGGAGAGAAAGCACTTTCGTTTTACTGGGGCATAAGCTAAGCAAGGTCAGCCATGGCTGGGGGTATAGTGCTAACCTCTCCTAGATACCTTGCAGTAAACAGTACATGTGCCTTATCTCTACTTAGGATTTTACTGTGAACTAATCAGATAAGTAGCTGAACTAATTTTAAAACCAGTTAGAAAATTTCCCCAGTGTAGACAGCCTCCAAAGGTCCACGTTATAGCAAGACCTACTAATGCCCTGTCCACAAGGGAATTAGCATCATGACAGGTATGCTAGATCTGCTTTACAAATGCTGTAGTAGCGTAGCTGCACGATACAGTGCAGATGTTTCCTACACTGGTGGGAGGGTTTTTTTCTGTCGATGTAGTTAATCCACATCTCCAAGAGATAGTAGCTAGGTCAGTGGAAGAATTCTTTTATTGACTTAGCTGTGTCTACGTCGGGGGGTTCGGTTGACCTAACTCACGTGGTCAGAGAGCAAAGTTTTTCACAGTCCTGAGCGACCTAGCTAGGCTGATCTAATTTTTAAGTGTAGACCAGGTCATAGTCAGATTTTATCCATGGCTGTTGCCAGCAGGGTTCTAGCATGGCTCTCTGACTGCAGTCAGATGGGGGAATCTCTCCGGTCAAGGAAATTGTTGTTCTAGCACAAACTGTCTGAACGTAAGCTCATGTGAACAAAGCCTCATTGTGGATTTGGAGGTTTGGGGGAACTGGATTGAAGGGAGGGGAATGATTTAAGTTAGATGTGATGCCTACAAACATTATCCATCCGAATCATCCTTTTTAGTGTAGAATTTGAGCAACTCTTGGTGTCTCTTCCCTCCTTCCTCCCTCTCTCCCCCCCCCCCATTATAAAAGACCATCTTTGTCTCTTGAGGCTTTCGCTTCAAGAAAGTGACTTTCCAGAAGAGCAGCAGAGACCTATTTTGAACCTGTGCGCCACCATGGCTTTGCCAGTGTCACCCACCTTTGAGGTCACTAAGGTGGTAGAAGTGAAATGTGCGCTTTAGCCATGCTTAAGCTTGGCAATGCACCGTTTAACAGGTTGCTTGGCTGGTCACAGGCTTCATTGATTTTTGGTACCGGGAAAGCTATGATGAATGGATTAAAAAAAGACTTTGGCATTTAACAGGCCATTGAGCAGATCTGCTGTTGATGGGAAGGCAGCACTGGAGATGAGTGGAGGGCCTCATTCAAGCAGAAAATAAACCCAATTTAATAAGCAAACTCCTGGCTGGCACCCTCTCCTGATGGCTTCTATTATCAATAAATGCAACTGTGTGTGGGAGGAGAGCCCTACTGAGTGGAAGAAATGAGAGCTTCAGCCTTTTCATGGTTGCCTGTAATAGATCTACTCAGTAAAACCTTCCAGCCTGAATTATGTCTGGGTTCTAATCTAGTTAGTCAGCCAGAGAAGGATCCGCTCCAGGTAAGGGGGAAGCAGGGAAAAGAAGGCACAGTCTGGCAGCTAGTTGAACTGGGAGTAGGTTGTCCTTTCTAAAAAGGAACAATAGCTGGAGTTCACTCTGGGAGACTCCCAGGAAGTGAGAGCTAGCTTTAGCATTGCTCGTTTGAAGGTGGGAAAGTTGCTGTCTTCCCACTTATTCCCTTCTTTGATGCAACCAGCCCGGTTGCTTCCTCAGTGGTTAGAACAAGAGAGTGAAACTTGAGAGATCTGGTTTCTATTCCCACTTCTGCCACTGACTTGCCGTGCGGGTCAATCACATATCTTCTTTACTTCAGTTTCGCTCTCTGGAAAAAAGCCCTGAATGAGAGATGTAGTATTGCTGATTTCATAGGCTTGCAAAGTGCTTTGAGATCCCAGGATGGAAAGTGCTACAGAAGTGCAACTTCTTCATAAGGATCCCATTTAAAACAAGCCGTCTCTCCTGTGGCCGTCAGTAGCCCCAGAACAGTTGTCATGGCATCTGTGGCGATCAGCAACTTGTTTTTTGGCCTAGGCCAAAAAACATCTGCCAGGAGTGATTAAAATGGGGAAACTAATGCTCTGCACTCCTAGAGCCCCTGTTCCCAGAGTTATGTTGCTTCCTTGTCTGCATCTCAAAGATGCTATGCCCTTGCATAGCCACCCGATGTCTCAGGCTACCTGTGGGTTTAATGCAAGCACCTATAGGGTTTTCTGTTTGCCTCAGAGTCCAGTGGGAGGAGAAAAGAAAAGGTGACTGTTGCTTTTGGCAGCCAAATTGCTTCAGTTGTTTATCCTCTAGGTAACTCACAAATGCAAAGCTAGTGCTGGAGAGAGGAACAAATGTCAAAGTGTCTGTGTGGCAAAAGCCACTTATAATATCTGATGTTTTAGTGTATATAGAGTCTCCCAAAGCAGCTTTCTCCCTCCCTGGAAATGCTACGACCTTTGTGGTAATAAGCTGCCGCTTTTAAACAGCACATGGCAACACCCTGTGCATTTGGGGCAGGAAATGAAGAATACCACGCTTCGTTGCACAGCTGATTTTTATACACTGCTATTTCAAGAGGGACTATTGTCCAGGGCACTGGGAATAACCACTCCTAGACCTGTGAAAGGTGTCCTGGGATCTCTAACTTCTTCAGCATAGTGAAGCCCACAGTGTTTGCATTGGGGACTTCAGCCTGCTGGCAGATTTTTAGACCTGTCATTCACTGCTTTAGGGATACACACCTTCAGGTGAAGACCTACCAGTTTTGTTCTGCCTCTGCAGCTGGAGACAGGGTGGACAGACCTCTTCACTGCAGAGCACCCTGGTGTGTGGTTCAAAACCGTTTCTAAACCAACACCTACAATGTGAAATTTCTAGTGTATTTTGGGCTTTAATTAGCTGGATCTTTGACACCCGTTGTCTGGCTTTCGGGGCTGAGCCACTTGATTCTTGGCTTTTTTCCTCGTGAGCGCTGCAGTGGCACGTGTCCTGCTTGACCCTAGCATAGCTAGTAGGCTGGTAGAGAGAATGTGCGCGTCCTGCAGCTCGTGCTCGAGAGTGAGATCTGCCCAGCACAAGAATAGACAGCCAAGGCCCCCCTTTCCTGGGCCGGGGAAAGCTGAGCTAGCTGGATAGTGCCCTTCTCCCCGTACGGTGGGGAGCATGTCAAGCAGTGGTGTGTGGGCAATTCCTCTCTAAGGCCATCCCCAGCCTCATTTCATTTAGCACCCAAAAGCCCCCAAGCTTTTATGCCCCATTGAAAAGGGGCCAGGACCGTTGCTTCTCTCTGAGGACTTCCTACTAGCCGTTCCTGTCCATCAGGCCTAGGGTATTTGTGGGGTACTAGGTGGTGGAGACTGGTTCTCCCATGGCAGCCCCTCTCCCTCTTACTAGCTAACCACAGTTCTCATTGATTCCCTGGGATTTGCCATTCTGGGCAGAAATTGCTGAAGAGGAACCCTGGCCCATATTACCCTCATCTCCCCCAGCCCTGGCCTGTGAGTGCCCGGACCTGGAGATCAAAGGAGCAGTGGGACAAATGAAAGGAAAGATCATCCCACGGAAACCCAGACCTTGACTCTGGAAAAAATTCCTCAGCCCCATTTCTGATATCCCTGTCTCTATTGGGTTTGGAAAAAAGCCATAAGGTGAAAGCAAAGATGCTTGATTTCTTCCTAAAACAATACCACCCCACCCCAAATTCCGTGTCTCTTAATCTGAGTCCAGCTATCTTTCAGCATGGCAAAGGTGCTCTAGGAATCATGGGGCCCCATCAAAAGTGCTGGTCTGAAAAGAGAGAGGCAAAAATCAGACATAGCCAACAATATTAGGGCTAGATGATGACACCTCCTCTTCCCTAGGATCAGAACTGGAGGGAGAGGACGAGGGAAATGAAGGAGAGGCCATTTCTTTGGGAATGCCTCAAGACCTAACTAAGGAACGTTACTGCTGCATGGAGCCGCCTCCACTGTGAGCCTTCCCTTTAAACAGGCAAGCAGCAAAAGGAGGAAATACTTTCCCCAGCTTCAAAATTGGACCCTGGCATCCTTTTAAACGCTCTCCTAATAAAGGCAGAATGGGAGGACCCAACAAAACGTGGGCTTTGTGGTACAATGAACTGTGCACGTACCATGCAAGGGTACCGCCTGTACTGCTGCTCTCCAGTAGCACAGAATCGGAACTGTGGTTGTAACACTGTGCTTGCTTGGGTGAGCATTTAACCTCGGTGCTTCCTTAACTCTGCCTTCACGTATATGGTGATGGAATATTGTGTGTGTGGGATGCAGGAGATGCTTGACAGTGTCCCAGAAAAAAGGTTTCCAGTCTTTCAGGCTCACGGGTAAGTGCAGCTTCAGTTCTTAACCCACATTGTGTCCATCAATCTCTCCCACCCTTGCTAAGGCTCTTGAATTCAAGTGGATGTTCTTCTGCTCTGTCACTTAAGCTGCTGGCTGCACTGTAAAGCAAAACTTGTTATGAGCAAAGAGTACATCAGGTCAGGTACCATCCATGGAGAAAATTAAAAGCTGATGGGTGGGGTGGAGGTGGGGGGGAGGTTCTGGGAAGCAAAACCTCTTTTTCTATTGTGGGTTTTTGGTGCCTTAGCAGCCTGAGATGCCTCCTTAATCCCTTTTCTGAAGCTCTGCCTAGCGTGCGCCTTAGCAGTTACAAAGAGACGGTTGAGGCCGTGCTGGGTGCTGTCGAGCTGCACGTAGTGGAAGTCCCTGTTGCATTAGTAAAATGCCCCAATTTCCCTCGTCCTTGGCTGAATGGCTCCAAAGGTCTTTCCTTTTTGTTTACCATACTTGGCAGAGCAGCCTGAGAAGAGAGGATTTCACTTAGGTTCCAAATGCCGCACTCAGGTCGTGCAGGGCAGGATATTAGGAGTCACACTGCTGCTGCTCTCCATTTTGTGTGGTACTCCCGTAACATGCCCCCCCCAATAAAACAAAATCACCATGAAACAGCAGGAGGATACATTTTACTTGCTGCAAAATCTGGATCTAACTTATCAGCAAGTTTTTATGTTTAGTTCTGTGCCAATTGATTAGCGATGGGACTTTTATTTCCCTTCTCCAAATTGGAATCTCATTTTCAGAGGAAAACTTGATCACACCAGAAAGTATTCTGAAGGAATCGACCTCTGTCAGGCCACCAAAATGCAACAGAGACTTCCACTAGGTGCAGCTCGACAGCCGAGGACGCGAAGTAAGTGATTCTAAGTCGATCTAAGATATGTCGACTTCAGCTACGCTATTCTCGTAGCTGAAGTTGCGTATCTTAGATCAACCACCCCCACCCCCCCCCAGTGTAGACCAGGTCTAAGACTCCATGCTCCCTTGAAGCTCACAGCTAAGGAAACTTTAATACTTAATGGGTATTTAGTGCTTGTCTGCAGCTTGCCAGGTGCTGCTGCACCGTTAGCTATGGGGCGAAGTAGGGGTTGAAAAGAGGCGCAATTCAGTTGCCCTAAACTCTCCTAAGGGCTCTCTCCTAACAGTCAATCCTATACTTCCCTTTCTTTCTCGTTCTGCTTCTGCCAAACCTTGTAGCTTCCAGTGAGTAATTCTGCCCCATACCTTGACTTTAAACAAATTAGCGATGTGTTGAGAGAAGCCACCTCAGGTTTGTGCTTAGATGCAGAAGTGGACTGCCTTGGTGCAGCACTTACCGGTCAGAGTTCCTGCGGAGGTTGGATGTGCATTTTCCCCAGTGCACCCCAGCAGCAAAGGTGAATAGGCTCTGTCACTTTATATACTTTAAAAAGAGTTGACATCTGTGGATGTCAAATCAAAGGACACCTGCTTGTGTGCCCTGCTTTGGATAACCCACTGCATGAAAGTGCAAGGAACGCAATTCTGTGTCTCATTCTGAGACCCCATGAGGTGCAACCTGTAATGTCTACAGGGCGCTATTTGCTAAGAGTGATTGTAAGGAAGGTAGGAGTCCAGCACGGCTCGCACCACGTGGAACTGTGCGTGTTTAAACACCTGCTGAGCTGCCTCAAAGCAAAAAAAATTCTTGGCAACTGTACTATGCTGCCAATCAAGTGAACTTGCAGCAATATACAAAATGTGAAGAGAGCTTTGCTCTAGAGCAGGGGGCGGTCCCCTGATGCCTAAGTGCAACAGGTAGTCACTTCTGTGCTAAACATACAATGGACCTAAATCTCTAGTTTTCCAGCAGAAAAGACTAATGTAGGCCCAACCTATGTGGTCTTGGAGCACTGCTCTTCTTCCTCACTATGCATATTGGCAATAGCGCATATGGACCTTTAGTCACTGGAATCACTTACAGTATCTTTCTCCCCCCTGACTTTTTCTAGGTACTTTTGCCAGCTCATAGATGGCTTAGAATACTTGCACAGCCAAGGGATTGTCCACAAGGATATAAAACCGGGGAACCTCCTGCTAACAACCAATGGGACACTAAAAATATCCGATTTAGGAGTGGCAGAGGTATGTGAGAGTGGCTTGTGAACCCCATTCCCATCTCCCTCTGTAGCGTACCAGCTGTAGACGTACACACTGGAGACTTGGAGGGACACAAGCGCGTGTGTGTCCAAAAAAGGTATATCAAAAGAACTTTATGGTTGCAAAAGTCAAGCACTCAAAAGTTAGGAAATTCCAGAATAGAGGTTGCCTGTGCCACTTTAGTTCAACCCCTTGTGCTATGCATTATTAGTTCACCTATAGTTACAATAGACTTTCATTACATGATTGCATACTACTTTTCCCACATTAGACCAGGTGAAAACTGGGATTTTCAGAGTTGGATAATTGGCCTGAGTTTAGATGACTTTTCACAGGGACAGCAAAAGGCACATCCAAGAATCTAGGTACTAGAGTTTCTCAACAAAAGAGTTGTAAGAACATTTTTAACATGGGCAAAACAATTTCATTCTCTGAAATGGTTGAACTGTTTTACCTGAAACTTAAAAAAATCAGACTGGGATAAACACACAGCATAGAAAACTTTGTTCCAAACGGTTAGTCGGGCAAGGTTATAAGCAACTGAAAATGGGCTCTTTAGACTAGGAAGTGTTAGCCTATCTTAACTATAGGTGACCCTACCAGCTCTGCTTGTAATATATACTACTATTTGTGGTAAATTGTAGTCAGACCCACAAGATGGACAAAGACTCGCCTGGAGTCTCACAAGGGTAAAGGTTTTATCGTGGATATAATCCTTGATCTCTGAAGAGTTTGTGATAGTAGCGTGAGAGTCACTAAAATGTCTGTCTCTTGCCACAGGCATTGCATCCGTTTGCAGAGGACGATACGTGCAGAACGAGCCAAGGGTCGCCAGCATTCCAGCCGCCGGAAATTGCCAATGGCCTGGATACCTTTTCAGGCTTTAAAGTGGACATCTGGTCAGCAGGGGTCACGTTGTAAGTACCTGCACAGGAACCCTGGGTGACTTGCTTCGGGCACAATGTTGTTCTGGGACCTGCAGCTGGGGGTGCTGTGTGAGCATTTGGGGCTACCACTCCCTTTCGAATGGTGGGTAGATCCAGGAGCAAATGCCCAGAGTGCTGGAGAAATTGAGCAAGTCTCTCTGCTTGTAGTTCCATACCAGCCATTTCTCAATCCCTGTCTGTCCAGGTGTGTTTGGGGCTCCTGTTGTTGCAGTATCTGAGCACCTCCCAAGTATTTGCTTAAAAAAGTCTTTTCCTTTCCAGCTTGTAGGAAAAGTAGCTTGGTAAGTTTCTGGTTCCCGTATATGTGTGTGAAGCTACGGAAAGAAAGCTGTCTTAAGAGAGAAGTTAGGAATGCATTCGGGTCAGCATCTGTCATCCAGCTTCTCTTGTTTTCCTGATTTATCTGCTTGTTGAAGAACTAGAACTTGTGTTCCATATATTCATCCTCACACTGTTCTTTCTGCATTTACAGATACAACATTACAACGGGTCTTTATCCCTTTGAGGGGGATAATATCTATAAGTTATTTGAAAACATCGGGAAAGGGGACTACACGATTCCAGATGATTGTGGTCCTCCGCTCTCAGACCTACTTAGAGGTGAGCGTCTCTTTCAAATGACCTGAAGGAAAAAGGGTAAAACTGTGGATGCCACGAATACCCGGCAGACATAGTACCGATGGAGAAGTGCCCCACTCAAAGCATTCTGTGAATGTAGAGAAGTCTGTTTATCAGCCTTTGCCCCTTTCAGAGTTTAAGAGAAGGTTTTGAATGTTCTGCTGTGCTATAGACTAATCCAATGAAATGAGCTGCAAGCATCTCCTTTATAGCAGCAAGTCCTATACTGTACTCCAATTTCATATGCTTTAGAGAGATTTTAAAACCTTGAGAGCAAACCCACCAAAGGGTGGATTTAAAGCAGCATCAGCGCTTTAATGCTAGTCTCTCTGAAGCAAGCTTATTCAGTTAAGATCCTTGCCCAAGCCTTATAAAGCAGGACATAAGCATAATGGTGCCCGTTGAGGACACAGCTTCTGCTCTCGCGTTCTTTTCAACGTCTGCTCTGAACTTCCTCCCTTGGAGCCTGAGACAGGGTGTTAATGATACTGTCTTTTGTGGCTTGCCATATGAAATGCTTCACTTGGTATTAAGTGTACTAATTCTGAGGAGCTGCCTCCTGCTGTGCTCATGACCGAGGGAGACTCCTCTCGGGTCTGCTTGGTGCTCAACATACAGGCCTGAGGAGTGAGTCTGCTCTTCCTTCTGCAGCTCAGTTTTTTGGAAGAACTTTGTGAGCAGTATAGTCATCCGCTGAGCTTCCCGTGGTAGAGACCAGGGAGAGGTAGCACTGTTCAATGTATAGGAGACTTGACTGGGACGTAGGAGACCAGGGTTCCATTCCCAGCTCTGACACTGACCTGCTGGTTGACCTTGAGAAAGATATTTGCCTTCTGTGAGCTTCTGTTTCCCTTCCCACCTTTTGTCATCTGTTTAGACAGTAAGCTTTGTGGTCACATATGGTGTGTCCAGCGTCTTGCACAATGGGGCCCTGACCTCGTTTGGGGGTTCTGGCACTACTGTAGAATAAAGTAACGGTGGGAATCAACTTTAAACAGTAGTTGTGTGTGCAGGCTTCAAATCCACTGACTTGTGGGATATTCCTGCTCTTAAAGCACTGCTTCTATGTAAAATAAATTCTGAGATTAATACTTTGACCTTCTATTGTGGGGAGTATCTCTGCTTTGTGCAAAGCTTTTTCATCTTCTCACTTCTGCCACTGACTAGCTGTGTGAAGGTGAGCAAGTCCCTTTGCCTCTCTGGGCCTGTTTCCCCTTCAGGAAACAGGAGTAATGGTGGGGAAGCTGAGGCAAAACAACATGCCCATACTCACCGCAAATCAGCGGAAGAACTAGGAGCAGAACTCAGGAGTCCTAGTCTCACTGCTCCAGCCATTTGATGCAAGAATGTTGTTCAAGTAGTGCCCCACTTCAGGTGCGCATGTGCCTCTTGAGATCTTGATCAGAGATTTTCGGTTAGCAGTGTCTGTTTGGCCCGCACATGCGCTCTGTGCAAACTAGTGCCACACACCAAGGCTATGTAGAGCTCTTCACTCTCCGCCTTCTTGAATTACCATGTGTTCTTCAAATCCAACAGGTATTAATTAGCTCTGTTAGGATTAATCTGGCTGTGATACTAGCATTTCATCCCCCACTAGAAGGGTTTTCAATATTTGCTCACTCTGTCCTCTAGACTTATTAAGGGTTTAGGGAACCTCCACTTCTGGGACCTCCATTTGAACCTATAGCTCCATTTATCTGTGAAGATGGCCTTTCAAATGCCTATCACATTGGTTTGCAGGGTTGGGGAGATCGGAGCCTGGATGGCACCCCAATTTGCTGTATTTTTCAAGGACAGGGTCTCCTTACGGCCTCAGCTAAAATTCTTAGCTCAAGTGCTGTCGAATTTTCATCTTAACCAGCCCATTCATCTACCAATATTTATCTCCAAACTGCATCAATCGCCGCGTGAGACCTCCTTTCGTACATTAAACGTATCACGGTCATTGGCCTTTTCCGTAGATAGGACTGAGCAATTTTGGAAATTGACTAGACTGTTTATCTCCATCGTAGAGAGATCCCCGTCATCCACGATCTCTACTCTGAGACTTCTGAGTTGGAGCTCTGGGTGTATCATCGCTTGCTATGATGCAGCTGATGCTCCGCTCCCCCAAAAGGATAATAGCACTCTACCAGATCACAGGCAGCTGCCACAGCTCTAGTCAAGAACATTCCAATGTCTGAGATATGCAAAGATACTATGTGGGCCTCCGCATATACTTTTTCTAGACACTATGCCTCAGTCCATGCCATCAGATCTGATGCAGCACTCGGTGCTGCTGTTACTGTCTTCAGTCTTAGACTCCGTTCCAAAGCTTCCTCCTCCCGGTGGGGGATATTGCTTGGGAGTCACCTGAAGTGGAGCACCCACAGGGACTCATAGAAGAGGTCAGTAACTGGGGCTCTTTGAGATGTGTCCTCCTCTGGGTGTTCCACTACCTACCTCCCATCCCCCTGCTTTGGACTGTTCTTTGTTGGACATTTGGATAGAGAAGGAACTGAGGGCAGTGTGCCCATGCAGGTCAGTAGCCCCTTGACGTGTTCCACAAGGTTGTATCGAGCGCACCCGCAGGCCCAACAGACGCTGCTAAGAGAAAATCTCTGATCAGGAGCAAATGTGCACCTGAAATGGGGCACCCGTCGGGGGGACATATTTTGAAGAACCACAGTTACTGCACAAGGCAAGTGTAACCTCTTCTTTTGAGGGTTGGGATGATCATTGATATTTTTGCTCCTGCATAAAATAGGATGCCAACATGGAGAGCAGTTGCATGTTAATATAGCAGCTGAATCAGTGGTGTCTGCTTAGGAGCAGCGTGGCCTGTGCCTAGTGCTGGTCTGGCACTGGGGCTCTGGGTGCTACCACGATACAATGAGCAACGTCTCAGGACACCACTCACTCCATAGGATGGGCTTATTGTCGTCTCCTCCGTCTTACCGTACAAAAGACACTGATAGTAGTCAGTGACGGGAAAGATGCAGAATAACAGTGATCGAACTTCAGACACGACTCTGATCACACTTGAACATCTGCTCTCCTCTGGCGCAAGCCCCAGAAGTAGCCTAGAAGGAAAGCATGGGTGGGTTAGTGGTTGAGCACTGCAAGCCTGCCCACGCTACAAATACAGCACTGGGTTACAATACTGTTTCTCCTCTGGCCTGGTTCCAACACTGTTGCAATTTGTAGTTAGATGGACTCTTAGCTGCCTTCTGAAGCATTTCATAACTGTGGTCATCAATGCAACAAATTGTAACCTGTCATGGGGGCCCCACTGTGTTGTAACCAGTTTCCCAGACTTGGTTGTGTCTGTGGTGTGGATAGGTCATCTGCTGCAAGCGACAACTACAAAACAAACTTGAATCTCTTACATGATGGAGCATTCACCTTTCACGGGGCCTGAAAGTTCTAGTTCCAAACTCCCAAATAATCTTGTTGACATTTTTAGCGACCTAAGCGTACGGTTCTCAGCTGCATTTCCGTAGTAGAGCAGTAGGTGGTGCTATCTGTATAGGTTGTAGCTTTTAATGCATTTTGAGGAGATGATTTTCCCTGTTGTTTCGAACAGCCCCTATTTATCTTCCTTTCTAGGATGTTGCTGACCCCCCACCATCCAAGTAATCTGGAGACGATTTTAACTTCTCTGGCTCCATACTGATTGTGAAATAAGTTTTATTTCCCTGCATTTTGCAAAGCGTTAATCAGCTGTAATAGCTTCAGAAACAGTTATGTAAGGCATAGCTAGAGATTGCTCTTGGTGCAGCTGGCATCTTGGCTATGCTGCCGAGACTAACGTGGCGACTGTCTAAGGCTTGGAGCTAGTGACCGATGCATGTCTCGTGTCATGTTCACATGTGCTGGTGAGTGATGTCCAGATCTATACGTGGCATTTTGGTCGGCAAATGCTAACTCAGAAAAGCAGCCCCTCTCATAGGAGCATGAAAATTGACCAACTGGAGCAAACCCACTGGCCCATCTAGACTGGTGTCCGGTCTGATACCGGCTGGATCTCCAGTAACTGCTGGATGCTTCTGAGGTAGGCAATAAGCCTCTCTAGTGCCCTTGGTATTGAACTCCAGTGTGGTGGGTGTGGCATTTTCTTCCTCAGTCCAGGTGCAGTCGCTTGTGCTCTGAAGCATGTGGCTTGAATAACTGCTAAACCTTTGTCCTAGCTGAGTTGCCTTTTCCTTGTAATGATCGGTTCTGTCATTGCTCTTGGAGATCTCCTGCCTTTCTTTATGCTACTTTTAAACAGCAAAGGCATCTTCATCCCTGAGGTCCCATGACCTCAAAAGATTTGGTTTAAGTTGGCAGCCTATTTTCTTTGCTCCCTTTGTCCTAGCTGATGTCTCTCCTGCTGCCTTCTGTTTTCAGTTACTGGCAACTGTACGCTACCTAATGGGCAACTGCTAAAGCAGATAAGCTTTCTGTGCAGGAGATGGCCCTACCTGTCTGCACCAAGCATTCTTCCTCTGTCCCCTTGATGAAGTCCTGGGGAGCTCTTCAATTTTCTTCCACCCCTCCCACTCCACATGCTTACTCCCTGCAGCAATAGGCTCGCTTCAGAGCTGGCTAGAGCCTCTCAACGTGCTTTTGAGTTACTCTGAGCCCCTTCCCTTTCCATAGGGATCAATGTACCAAATAGATATGAGGTGATTTTCACTCTGTGGTGTCCTTTCCCACTTTTGCTGTGGGGATACCGTGGGCATCACAAACCGCAGTAGTAAGGCATGAAGTGTAACCCAGCTTGCGGGAATCCAAGCGTTCAGCATTGCCACGTCCCCTCGTGGGTAGCACTGGTGACAAAGGCAGAGGATTTTTGCCACGGGCCCTTATTTTTCTATGCAGTACATCCCCATTTCCTGCTATGCTCCTGCATCTTCTGCAGCTGGTGAAATTGAACTCAAGTGTGCTCTGTTTGCAGGCTTGCCAGTGCATGTCTGATAGCTTTTGGAATGAGCAGCAGATACCCATATCTTGGCGCACTCCCCCTTCCATTGCCTCAAGAGGACTCTTCTAGCACATAGCAGAGCCACGAGCACTCATCCTGCTTTCATCGTAAAGAAGGCTACAGTATGTTACAAAGTGTTTGTTTCCCCTCTGGCTGGAAGTGCTGCATTGAGCGGGGTGCCAGCTTGGTTGGGAAGCAGATTCAAGAAGATGCTTTTTAAAGCTTTGTTTTTCTGTTGACTACTTTTTTGCAGCTGCTCAAGCTGTTGTGTGGTTTTTCCCCTCACCCCTTGAGCTTGCCTTTACCAGCCTTTATCTTTCCAGAGAGGAAGCAAGATTGCTGAAGGCCAGGAGTTTCAGGGGCTGCTAGCCCCTTCACTGGCCTGTTTCAAACTCCTAGCAAGAGCAGTACTGTAGTATTTTAGTACAGGTTAGTTGGGATGCTGCTTTTCAAGATGGGAATGAATCTGTCGTACTTTCACTGATGGAAATTAGAGCGCTAGTAGGCCCCCATTGTCTGTGGGGGTAGCTCATCAAGGTATAAGCCTCCCCAAGTGACCTTAAGCTCTGACATCACCATTGCATAACTTATGTGTCCCATTTCTGGGCAAGAAAAATGAGGTTTTAAAAATCTTCTGTGTGCCAAATCCTCTTTTGAAATATGCTTCTACAGCCAGGCTCCAAAGAAAGGTCGGCCCAGTGGTTAGGGAACTGGCCTGGCACTTGGAAGACGTAGGTTCAATTCCTAGGTCAGCCATTGACTGGCTGTGTGATCTTGGGGTGAGTTTTTGTGCCTCAATTCCCCCCATGTAAAAAGGACATGATCTTAACAAGGGTGATGAGAGGTTGAGGTGCTTGAATACTATAGAAATGTGGGCTATAAGAGTCCACAGTTGACCTACTGGTGTCTAGAAACTAGTCCAGTGTCACTTTGTGTTAGATCCCTGCGTCTGTCATTTGAGAGAGACTGCTGGCCTCACAGCGTGCAGGAGGGGAGCCCAAGCTTGAGGAGGGGCGATTCTAGAGGTGTTCCCAGGAGGTGGAGGGAGCAGAGCTCTTCTCTTCATGCTCCCTCACAAAAAGGGCCTTTAAGCATTAATGGGTTAATACTTTTGCATGTACTGCAGAGGGCACCCTTTCAACCAGAATTGCATGTGTATTAACCCTTGCAATACCTCTGAGAGAGATACTATTGTTCCCATTTTACAGACGGAGGAATTGATGAGGGCGATGACTCATCCAGGGTGTGGCATTGAGTCAGTGGCACTCCCGGCTAGAACCTAGTTCCTGAATTACAGCTGTTGCCTCCTTTGCCCATTAACATGTACCTGAAGAGGCTCCTGGCTGTCAGAAGTTACTCAACCATATCCTGCTGTGTCTTTGTGCTTGTCCAGGACTATATAAAGGTGCACTGGTGGTTGTCAGTGGCAAGGAGGCAGGACAGATTTAAGGTCTTATGTGCTCTGGTTGTCCTTGGCATTACTGGAAAGGGGATTCATGCTACCTGTATTTTGTGCTGGGCATAGGATCAGAAGTGACTTGGGTATGGGCACGCTTAACCCATCTGAAATGCTGTGGGAGCAGAGGTCTGAGAGCTGGGCGTCCATCCGAAGAATCTCACTGCTCCAGTGTTTCATCTCTCCCCCCCCAAATAAATGGAAATCTTTACCGTAAATGGTAGAGAATAGCTGTGTGGTTATTGTGGGCAGACACTTTTAGATGATTTGACTGGTGAATAGTACATGATGTTTTGCCTTTATGGAGTCTCTCTCCGGTGCTGGGCTTTAGCCACACAACTGCTATATATGAGTATAGATTAATCCATGAGTTTTAATTTCCACTGATTTGATTTTCTTCTTCTAGCATTGCCCAAAATACAGTTCTTTCCCTTTAACTAAAGGCTTTTTGGCTCAAGTTACCTTCATTGCTCCTTTAATTTCTGGACCCTGTCTGAGAACAATGTATTGCGCCACAGCTGCTTGTAACGAGTGCTATTATTCCCCCTTTTTATAACCTATTTTAGACACTTACTTCCTCTTTTGCCTGCCCACATCCTCTCCTGTACCTGTTCCATCTAGTAAATGCTGTAAATCTCTTGGCAATTTCCAAGCAGTCTTTGAGTTGATGCTTGTGCATTATTCAGATCTGAGCAGGCTGGAATTGAAGATGCTTCCTCCCAAAAGCCACAGCACCCCAGCAAAATAGTCTCAGACCCGTAGCTGCTCTGAAAAAGCACCGCAGCTTTGAGACAATCCCGCTGTCTCTGGGATCTTTGTGCTGTCCTGTGCAGTTTTGCATGGTTTGGCTTGCAGAAAATTCTGCTGAAATTGATGACAGACAGGTCTCCAGAAATGCCCTCCTGAAATGTGGTGGTCTTTTTTTTTTTTTAAAAAAAGTCTCCACAATAGAGTCTTACCTGACCGTATCCCCTTCTGACTTAGGGTGACCAGACAGCAAATGTGAAAAATCGGGACGGGAGGTGGGGGGGGTACAAGGAGCCTATATAAGAAAAAGACCCAAAAATCGGGACTGTCCCTATAAAATCGGGACCTCTGGTCACCCGATTCTGACTGCATTAAAAAAAATAAGCCAGCCAGTATCAGATTTCAGTGTCTCTGGTCCTCACGTACAATCTGCCTTCATCCCAATCATCATCTCTTTTTTTTTAAATAAAACAGCATGGGCAGTTCAGCTGTGAAGTGATCATCTAATAATCTTTCTTAGGTGTGGGGTTTTTTAACCGCTTTTCCAATTACTACTTTTGTAAGATGAATAGGGAGGGAGAAAGCTGCTGGGCTGTAACATATGCATGTCTGATTATAGAAGAAAGGGGAAATACCCACCCGAAGAAGCTCTGGTTTGGCAAAAGAGTCCCCTGATCAAGTCTGTATCCAATATTGAGCTGATAACAGGTTTGACGGTAGCTAAGAAGCTGGAATTGTCTTCACATCATGGGGGAGCTGTTCTCTAGGAACAACAGTGATGAGATGAAACAAGTGACCTGGTGACTTCCTGAGACGCTCCTTCTCAAGGCACAGAAAGCCTGTGAATCTCTGGCACTGCCCCACGACAGCTTTAAAATGATCATGGAAAGTGACACAACTTAAAGATGTCAGCCCCAGGATATGGATTTATGGCTTATTACAAAATCTATAACCCACCAACAACCACCCCAGCTGCTTTCCCTCCATGACTGGAGGGGTGTTAATGGGCCGCTTCACCTTGAATGGTCCCTTGAAATATCTGTTAACTACTTGTGCTAAACAATCTGTTCCAAATCCTTGGATTTAGGTGTGACACTCTGAGGGCTAGTCTACACTAGAATCGCGATAGCGGTGCAGCTGTATCGATGTAGCTGCGCCGATATATCACTTGCTAGTGCAGACACTCTATGCCAACAGGACAGAGCTCTCCCATCAGAATAATTACTCCACCTCCCTGCTGACATAGCGCTGTCCACACCAGCGTTTAAGGCGGTGTAACTTGTGTTGCTCGGGGTGGCTTTTTCACACCCCCGAGCAACTTAAGTTATACCAAAATAAGTGCTAGTGTGTACAAGCCCTCAGTACGTTTCCCAGACCTGAAGAAGAGCTCTGTGGATCTCGAAAGCTCGCCTCTTCACCCACAGCAGTCAGTCCGATAATAGATATTACCTCACCCTCCCTGTCTCTCTAATAATTTAAACATAGCTAATATCCCAATGGAGAAGGGAGGGGTAGGCATTATTAAGACTCTGGCTCTAATTAGGCAGCTATTAATTGTGTCTGAGCCTAGTCAGACCCTCTAGGCCTGGAGAGGGAGAGCATGGGTTAGAATCACTACGCTTGTGCCCTAAGTGCATGAGCCAAACTCCTCCGTGGTTTAGTGCCATTACACAAGGGATGAACCTAACTCAGTGAGGCTAAAAAGCCCATTGGACTGGTTCTGAATGGATTTTTCATCTTTGCCAGTAAAACCTACTTCTTTGCACGTACCACCGAAAGAAGGAATTGGTTACATTTCCAGGGACTCTTCTGGAGAGGGGCAGAAATAATAGGCTAATGGAGCTTTGAAGGTATCGCCAAATTGAACAAGGTGAGCCCTTCTCCTCAAAATGCGCTTGGGATCGGGGCGTGGCTTCAGCCTGTTTCTGACGGAAAATACCAGCTCTTAGGCCGGGGGTTCTCAGGACCGATTATTTGGTGGCCTCAGAGTGTGGCCACCAACTCTTGCAGGTGACCGCTCTCTCACTTTTTTCTAAAATACTTAATTACCTTTAGGAAAAACAAATAAATATGCACAACTATACATCCAAATCACTGTAACTTATTTATTGCTAGCTAATAAGTCTGCTGTGAAAAGTGATATTAACAAACATACAAGTATCACTTTTCACAGCAGACTTACTCAGCCCTAGCAAGTCTGGGGACCAGTTAAGCCCTGGACGGGGGATTGAGGGAGGCAGCAGGGGGTTTGTATAGGGAGGCAGTGGGGGGACAGAACCCAGAGCCTGGGGCTGGAGCCCAAAGCCCTGCAGCCAAAGCCTGCCGTCCATGCCACCCCTGGGCTGATGCCCAAAGCCTGAGCCGCACCACCCCTGGGAAGGTGGGGAACTCACCAGCTGTCTGCTCCTCCAGCATTGTTCCCCAGGTGTCTCCAGAGCGGGGCAGGGCCCAACTGGAAACCCCAGCAGCCAACACCAAGGCTGTGCATCTAGGAGCACCAGGGAGTGGGATGGGCTACTGCTTCCTCCCCACCCCCGCACACACACACACACACACACACACATCACAGTCCAGGAGGCTGCCACTGCAAGAAAAGTCCCAGGTGGCCACATGTGACCACGGTGGCTGCATTTGAGAAACTCTGTCTTAGGCTGACACCTGCCCAGTAGAAACTGATCTGAGGTATCCATTCCAAGGGTGCATGCCCACATGCCGGGGCGTGATTAGCATAGCTTCCCCTCAGCCCTGCTCTACTGAATGTAGGGGAGCCTACTACTGATCAGTGTATTGTCTCAGCAGAGCAAATGAAAAATACTCATTCTGCTCCGTCTAGAGCCTTGAACCCTGATGGCATTAGCTGTAATTCATGGTTGTGTTGGGTGTTTTTTTGGTGAAGGAGGGGAAGTGGAGGAGGTGGCGCATAGGAGCACTTTTAATTATAGGGATCTCCCCCCATCTTTTTGGAATAAACTTTATGGCCGCATGGCTCTGGCACAATGGTCACCCAATGCTACCTTGCAATTTCTGAGGGGAAATGTAGGATCTCCCCCGCCCACCCGCTAGCTTGTCCTCTCTGCATAAAGTGCCCTTCTTGCTCAGAGAACCTGTTAGGCCTAGCAAAAACTGTAATGGGATTGGCCACCGTGTATACCTTGTTTAAAAATCTCATTGGCTGTGAAGCAGTGGGTTAAGTTTTCATTGCATACTTTGCTAACCTTTCTCAGTGTTTCTAGAGGTAGGTGTTTTTGGGGGGTGGGGGCGGCTCCTGGGGCATTGATTCTTTTCAGACTCAGAACAGTGATACCTCTTTCTTCGTTAAAGGCAAAGTGCAAATGTGTGTATCTCATGGTTGGACATTCTGTGGTTTCAAGTGCCTCTTCTAGGTGACCTTTGGTCTGGTTGCTGGAAAAAATCTCTCTTCTTGGGTTAAGCCTCGCAAAAAAATGATTCCTACACACAGGACACGTCTTATTTTTTTTTAAAAGTGTGTGTGAGGGGAATCAACTGACATGCAAGTGACGGCTGAAGGCAGTTGTTGTGTCCCTTACTTGATACAACAGAATATCCCTTGTCTGTTGTTGCCGACAACCAAACCATTCTCCCTGTTATCTAACCTGGCAGTAAAATCTGTCATTCGGGGCCCTCTCATTCTATGCTACATGTACATGCTGTTGCTCAGTCCTGTGTCTTGTCCTCCGTACCTCGTCACAAAAATCCATTCCTTTGTCCACCTGTACCACAGAAACCCATTTTCTAATCTAGGCCCTGGCAACCTCTTCTCTGGACTTCAGCAGCCTCTTCTCTGGCTTGCCCAACTCCCCTGTAGTCAGCCCAGCAGTCTACTGCCAGAAGTGCTTTCTCTGCTGTTATTTTGACTATGTCCCTCCACTCTGACTCTCCCTTGCCTTCTGCATCAAGTCTGTACCCTTTGTCCTGACCTTGGAGAGAAGACCAGAGCAGAACTCTCAGTCTCCTCTTACCTTTTCTGCTCTGCTTGTCTAACTCCCATCACTTCTTCCACTCTCATTTCAGAGCCTTCTCCCACCCTTTCCTTAATGCTTGAAGTCACTGCCCTCTGCAGTCCTTTCCTCCTTTCGAAATCCCTCCTCCCTGCCCTACTGCTGCAAGGTTCTTGGTGTTAACCCTCTGCTCTTTGAACTGTTACGATTCATTTGAAAACAGAACTGCTTGGAATTCCTCACTCCAAAAAAGCACAATGCGGCAGCAGCTGCATCCCCCACCATATGGTGCCTGGAACCCTATTTATAGTTCCCTTGGCTTCTGTTCCTAGACTATCATGTCCCTGTATTGTAATCTATGTACAGCACCAAGCATGTTGTTGGTGTTCAGAGGATTAGTAACTTAGTGGTGGTTTCCATGGGGAATGCCTGTATCTTGCATGCAGCTAATGGAGGTGCAGGGCACTGGACTGGTTAATGCCTCATTGGCCAGTTTCCGGGGAGTAGTGTGAGAACTTTTTATTTCTCTTCCCCTTGAACTGTGACTCTTTTTAAAGAGTTTGAAGGGCAGAAGTTGCAATAAATGAGTCTCTGGGGATGGGGGGCAACCTGTGTCTGAAGGGAATCTATCCCCCTCTCTGCTGGATGGTCTGGGTGCGAGAGAATATATTGGCCAGCTCCTTTTCCCATGCCCACATCTCCTATAAGTGATAGCAGACTACAGGAGGTCTGGCGAGCAGGGAAGAGCATTGTTGAAGAGTCCCCACTTAGAGGGGCTTCAGGGAGATCTGTGCCTAGAATGCAGCCTCTGGCTTGTTGCGTAGTTGTGTATGCACCACTCCAAAGCCGTTGGCTCCTCTTGGGTAAAGTTTGCCCAACGTTGTTGATCTGTGAAATTAGAGCCCCTAACCCTTCACTGGCTGGGGATGGGAGAGAGAACTTGACCTCAGTCTTCACACTGCAAAGGAGGGAAGGGTTAGCCCCACGTTGAAGGTGGGGCACAGCCTTGCTCAGATCCGCACGGCAGTGGAGTTGGGGGTTAAACACTGACTTTCCTGACCCTCTCTCCATCCCATGCTGCTGTCTCTCATTTAAAGAGGAAGGCCTCACTCAAATCCCGTGGCCAGGGGGACTGGAAACCATGGGTGCTGTTATGGGGGGAAAGGGAGGGGTGGGGCTTTGTGCTTCCTTCCTCTAAATTGGCTGAGAGCGCCTGTGAATCACACCTGGATTTTTTTTTCCCTCCTTTTCAGGGATGCTTGAATATGACCCAGCCAAGAGATTTTCAATACAGCAGATAAGGCAGCACAAGTGAGTGTTCAGTTCTTCCTATTAGTCATTCTCTTTCTGCTTCTTATGCTAATGTACCTGTGCTATCGCTGTGAACTTATTTTTTCTTTTGACAGCGCACATGGAAGTCACTAGATATCCTTCCCCCAACTCTGCTGGAGCTCTGGCAACTTGCATGTAAATCTAGTTGGCGTTCTTTTTTTCTTTAAGCGTCTTGCTGGAGCATTTCAGTGGTTAACTGGTAAATAATGAAGGTGTTTAAAATGTGTTTCTAGCACGAATAATGAGCTTCACGGGCCAGATAGTAGCAGCGTGGGCAGGGAAGGTGGGCTTGGGGGAATCCTTGAAGCTGAGGATATTGAAGTAGGGATTTGGATTAATGCTTTCTGTCTCTTTACGTCCAGGAGACGGAACAACTGGATTTCAGCGTAGTGGCAGAAGTGACCCTGAGTGGTGGTTGCTCAATATGGAATCCAGAGATTGAGGAAGGATTCCAGGACAGGGAATCTTTTGTCTGCCCTTTTTAACAAATTGTTCAAACGTGCTGCCTCTGAGCAGAGATTTCCTGGCTGGATAAAAGTACAAGAACAAAAAGTGCTCTAAGGATGCTTCAGCGAGGAGGCAGTGAGAGCTTGTCTCCTGTTTGACTAGGAAGTGTTCCTGAGGGCTAGGATGCCGCTGCACACTTTTGGGAACCCTGTAAAGACCAGGATCTGATTCTGCAAGGTGCTAGGCGTGGTCTGCTCCTAGTGACTGTGGCCAGAAGCACGTGTCCCCTGGTCTTTTCTATGGAAAAGCTAAAGCTGTAGACCAGGTGCTGTCATTCGATCCCCTGGTGAATGTCATGAGGGAGTGCGGAGCAGGGGGCTTGCAGAAACCTTGGCTCAGAACCAGAGAGGGATTTGAACTTGTATTCTGTACAGCTACATCAACCTAATGCCTAGAAAGAGCAAAAGTGTGAAGAGCAGCTGCCTTTAAGAGACAGCTGCCTGGTCAGTTAAATTAACAGGCACACTGACCCTTTACTAGCAGGGTAGACCGTCCCCTTTTTGAGACATGCGCATGCTGGTTGTCTGACTGGGCCTGAGAGAGGAATGTGCACTTGCAGGGGAGGAGACTCGGGTTAGTCCTGGGCCATAGAGGGGACTGTTTTTGGGGTGACGGTTTGAACTCTGCATGAGCAGGAAGCATCTGACTTTATGGCACCATGACTCTCGGGTCAGTGGCTCCTGCAAGTCCATGCTAGTTTATTTTTGCTGCACCCTAATATTGCCACCAGCCACTCGGTTCCCCTTTCCACCATTGACTCCTTCAGTGTCAAATGCTTTTGCTGTTCCCTTCTCAGGACCCCTCCCGTTCTACTCTCTTGCTAGTTCATCACTGCTGGTGCTAGGCTCCTGCAGTCAGACCAGCGCCTTGTCAATGAGTGCTGCATTTAAAAAAAAAAAAAAAAAAAAAATAATGGAGATATCCTATCTCCTAGAACTGGAAGGGACCTTGAAAGGTCATCGAGTCCAGCCCCCTGCCTTCATTAGCAGGACCAAGTACTGATTTTGCCCCAGATCCCTAAGTGGCCCCCTCAAGGATTGAACTCACAACCCTGGGTTTAGCAGGCCAATGCTCAAACCACTGAGCTATCCCTCCCCCCCATTGAAGCATGTCTTGGCCTGTCTGTGAAATGGGCTAATAGAGGTTGAAGAGGATTAATGCACTGCTTGCCATTGTCCCTGCTACTTTGTACTGCAGGATTGTGGGGCCCTTCAAACGTGGGGCTGGGCCGCTGGCTCCCATGTGTTGCTAGCTGCCAGGTATTTGAGCTGCTTAGCCGACTCTCTGTACACTTGATTCCCTGGTGGCAAAGAGCTTTTGAGTCTGCCTCGCTAGGCTGCGAGCGAAGAGAGAGTTCCTCTAGAGACCCTGCAGATAGTCAGAGCAAGCAGGAGAGAGGAGAAAGTAGAGCAAGCTCTGGGCGCAAAGGGCCGTGGCAAACCTCACATGCTCGAATGGCAGTCGTCTCATCTAACTGGGCACAACTGCTGCTCTTGAGGCTTCTAACCCTTCCAGGACAGAGAGGAAGGGTAAAGAGCCTCTCTTCCTGCAAATACAGTAGCTGGTATTTCCAAGGATTAGTCTTAGTTTTCTGTTGGCTTAGCCAGTACCTCTTAATAGGCTTCCCAACACCTCCCCCTCCCCATTAGTAAATGCCTCCCTGCTCCTGCTGTGAATCCCAATAATTACAACGGGCACCGCAAACTGACACCCTTGGGCCCAGGGCGGGTCTGTCCGTCGCCCTCTTGCGAATGCTGGCATGGCAGCAAAGCATGTGCTTGGAGAAGAATTCACGCCTCCTGGCTTTGTTTTAACAAATTAAATGGAAGGACTTAGTCCCAACTTCTAAATAAGCTGCAATCAAGTTAAATGCAATTGACCATAGCCAGTGGCGAGTCTGTGGGTGTTCATCCATATGTTGATTGGCAGACAGCTTTTCTTCAAGTGCATTCCTAAAATAATCCGTTTTAATTCCCAGGGGCAGGGCTGGCCCTCTGTCTTCTCAGACCTTTAGAATAACACTTTGCCCTCTCCAACACCTTCCGTCACAATCAGTAACGGCTTGATATTTACACCTCCTCTCTCCGGCCCCTGGCCCACCAAGTTGATATTTATCCCCATGTTACACGTGGGAAACTGAGGCATCGAGCAATTGAAGTGACTTCCCGAAAGCCCCACAGCTGAGCTGGGAATAGATCCCAACTCAAGCCTGAGATAGCTGGCGTCTCTCCTTATCCCTGGTACGCTGTTTCTAGAAGTTTGATCCTTTGGTTGAGATGCTGAACTGATGTCACTGGTGATTGCCCATGCAGAAGGTAAAGGTCCTTGGGCATTCCAACAAGACTGCAGGAATAGCCTCTGGCGTCCAGGCCAGTGTTTTCTCCAGCTTGGAATTGGGCGGGTGTGAGCTAGAACAAGGCTCCCATCAGTGCGTGAGAGTGGAGAAATGTTCCCTGAGTCATCCTTGTCCTCATTCTGTTCTGTGCTCTGTGGTGCCGGAAGCTGCATGCTGTTAAGGGAACTAGCAATCTGGTTGAAACAGTCTTGGGAGTTGGGAGACCTGGGATCTGTTCCCAGCTCTTCAGCAGATATGCTGTTACTTTGGACAAGCCAATTCTCCTCTCTGGGACTGTTTCCCCAGCTACAAAATGGCAGTTACTTGCCCCCTGGGTGCGGGCGCAGATGTGAGAACCAACGATGGATCGAATGAAGCGCTGTGGAAGTGCCTGGTATTATTCTCTTAACACGGCAGAGCCGATGGAGGTAGAAAGGGCCTGGTAACACTTGGTGCAGACTTATTGTCCACCCTCTCAGCCACTGCCATTCCTCCACACTTTCTTCCCAAGGCTATTGCTTCCCCCCTTAACATGGCAGCTTCCTCACACCACATGACCTGGAGAGGGTGAGTAGAGGCCTATGACATCTGTGAATGGGAACAGAGCCTGCCGTAGACTCTCTGGTTTCTGCCAAACGCCTTCCCCTCGTTCCCCCAAACTAAATTAATTCTCTTGCATTACATTTGTATTTACAGTGTTGGGGTTTGTTTCATCTGTAGTTCAACAGGGACGTGCTAACCTTTCCAAGCCCTTTCCGCACTCCAGCAGCTCTCTCAAAACTAGCCGCTCTCCGTTGCAGTTTCATGAACCATCAACTGAACTGGAATGAATTAAAATTCTCCTAGCCCGCCAGCCAGGGCAAATTATTCAGTCTGAGCTGACCATAGTCGACCCACGAGTAATAACGACAGAGCCTTGGAGCCTGCTGCCTCCAGGGCAGTGCTGGTTGGGGAAAACCAGCCTGGTAGTGCATCTTTATGAATTTTTTTTAAAACAGCCTTTGTTGTAAGCTTCTCAGACAAGTGCTGGTGTAGAAACATGGCCCAGTGCAGACACGCTGCCCAGAGCCAGGGAGGCAGAGCCTCTGGTTCCCTGTGGATTGCTAACCCTCTGCCCTGCGCTGTTACTGAAGGGCTTAATGCTCATAAACTGCATTTGGTAACTTTAATTCAATGACCCTGCAGCAGCACTTACAAAGAAAATCGAAAGTGATGAAGTGGCTGCAGAATCCTACCTCTGCCCCTGGTTTCCAAGGCAACCATCTTGCCTTCTTCCCCAGAAGCGTCACGCTTAATTTGTTCAGCCATAGATATGATTGCAACGGTTCATAGCAAGCGAGAGGGAGCACTTGGCTCTTTACTGGTGGAAGTGGAAGCTGGCCTGTTACGCTAGTGCAGGGGCCTGTGACCTCGCAGAGGCTAGTGGGCCACCTCTTCTCTCACTCACCAAAACGTCCTCAGCAGCAGATGCAAAGGGGGTGTGCGGAAAGGCTTTCCTTGCTGCTTGGATACATGGACTAAAAGCCTAATGAATCTGTTCTCATATTGCCACAGTACTGCCCTTCAAAGGCTCTGAGCATACTTCATAATGCATGTGCCTATATTCGAGGTATCCTATGGGGCTATCCAGTGCTCAGGGGGCCATGGGCTTGAGGTCTAATAGGCCTTTCCCATCTGTGGTGGTGTGGGAGGATGCAAACCCCAAATTCTCCCCTGGATGCAAGGTACTGATGGGAAAGCACCTGCTCCTCTTCTCCTGCTCAGCCCTCTGGGTCTCGCTTATTTCTCAGTGTGTGGCGCAGAGGTGGGAATTTTTAATTCTTCTACCCACGCTCTGCAAATGAGTCTCTTAACGCGAGCGTGTTAAAGGCATTAACGCCTCCATCTGTGCTCTGAGCACCACTCTTCCTCCTGCACCGCTCTTGTGTTGGAGTCTGAAGTACGACCTCTGTGTCCAGTATCAGCTAGGGAAACGGCTCCCCTCTTCTTTTCTACTTCCAGTGTTCACTGAACTGAGGCTGGAGAAACCAGGGTTTGCCCCCTACATCTTCTGGCTGTTAAGTAGGAGTAGCTAGTGCCCCCCCATCAGAATACACATCTGATTAGCTTGCCATTCCTAGCAGAGAACTATTTTATGACTTCCTTCTCCAGCCAGCTCCTGCATAATATCTGTGGGATGAAATCAGAATGCTGCTAGTAGCTCTGTGCAATGGTGCTGACCTTCTCGTAACCCACTTTGTGTTCATGGCCCATATGACTAGAGGGTAGGGAAATGCAAGTAACCTACCCTTTTGATAAGGGTTGAATAGCCTGCAGCTAGGCATCTGGTTGTCAGAGTCTCTTCCCTATCATAAATAAGCAAGTTTAAAATATTTGTGACCCAGAAGTAGTGTATTAGCCAGGAAGCACTTTCAGAGCTCCAGCCATGCCTAGCAAGTCTGGGTGCAAGCAAAGAGAAAATGTGACTTGAAAGGAGCAGGGAATCATGAGTCGGCTAAGAATGAGGCTTGGTTTAGAGCTCCGATTGCAAGCCAGGCATGCTCATTAAACACCAGTCTGCCTTCAGAGCCTTAGTTTTCATTCCAGCCTTGGTTCTCTGTCCTCAAGTTTTGCCCTCTTTAGCTCCCTGTAGATTACAGCAGCCCTGCTGTACGTCATTCCGCATAACCGGCTGCTTTGTCACTAATGCTCCTCCCCCAGCAGGTTTGTGCTTCATGTATTACCTCCCCCTCCTCCCCCCCGCCCGCAAAATGGCCAGAAAGGGTCTCTTCCCCTTCCTGCTGCTGCACTTGGTTGCAAATTGTTGGAGGTGGGGAAGAGAAGCAACAGGTGAATCTGCCTCTCCCAGAGACTCTGCTTTCTGTGAGTGGTGCTTTTGAGACCTACAAAAGCTTTTCTCCTTCCCACCCGCATAATGGGAAGCAAGAAGGGAGGATGTGACTGTCACTGAAGCATCAGCCTCTTAGCACTGAGTGAATTCATGCTTTTGTGTCCTGGTGCAGTCCCCCGACAAAGCAGCAGTAAAATGGTGGTTGGGATTAGGCAGTGAGATAAAGCCTGTTTCTCTTCTCAAAAGCTTTCGAATCCAGTCTCACACTTCAGGGTGTCAGCTGATCAATGCAGGGTCAGGCAGGGATTTTTACCCCGCCTAGATTAGCACAGAATGAGTGGTTGCCTCGCGACAAAGCTGTGGCCAATAACTTCTCAAGCCAGGCTCAAACTCGATGGAGCAGTAGCCTGACCTGCAATAGAAAACCCTTTGCCCGCTACCAACATACTGAGATATGCGGAAAATGCAGAGTGACAGGCGGAACCTCGAGCCATATCAGAGAATTGTCTCTGCCCAGTCTGAGGCTTGACAGGAAATACTGTCTGTTTCTTCATGTCAAATTACTTGAGGGGCTCTTTCCAACAGGTCTTTGGTTTCCTTTTGTTCTTCATTGAATCTCTCCTCTCACTTTACATTCCGATTAGCATAGATACATATGTAAATGTTTGAATTCATCTCCCAGAGGATGGAATCAACATGACTACAGTACAGTGATTCAGGTTTCAGTTGTTAATAAAACCTATTTTTACTCTCCTGGAAAGTAGGACAGGAGGCAGGAAAGAGGCAGAGCTGAAATACAGCAAAACAAACATCACTAGCTGCTAGAAATTTCTAGCCCTTCTTTCAGAATTCCTTCGTTATTGGCAAACTTGAGCATCTTTCCACTTTCTCACTTCTGCCCCCTGTTCTCCATTCTCCTGAAGTGGCTAGCATTTATATCTTGGTTCCCTCCAGCCCCAATGCCCACAGCAAAAATCAATGGCTCTGCAGTAGCTCTGCTAGATGACCCTCACATATCAGCCCAGAGTGAAGTTGTATCTGTACAGTCGCTTCCTTGATGAGAGCAGTCTCCCACGGAAAGACAGTCCAGCAACCAAGTCGGTACAGGGTTTTGTGTACCATGTACGTTGAAGAGACCCCATACTCAGAGCTAGGCATAACTGCTGACTAAAATGCAATTGGGGTGGACCTGCCCACTTCTGCTTTGGTGGCCCAGTACCCCGAAAGTCTCGCTGTTCATTTTAGCGGTGTTACAACCATTTGGCCCACTAAACGTAATTGACAAACCAAAGTGGCGTTCGAATCCCTCCTTTTCCACCAAGCCTGCCACTCTTGTTCCACCTAAGGTAGAAATACCTGTAGACCTGCATCAATACAAAATGGGAACACCTTAATCTTCCAGTCATCCAGGGCAGTTTGTGTCTGTATTGTGTGGCCTCTTCCACTCAGATAGCAAGCTTTGAGGGCAGGAATCCTATACCTTGCGTAGCCCCGAACAAGTCAACGCTCAACAAAAATAAGTCTGCCTGCAACACTTTAGGGAACAGGAAAGAGCCAGTGAATTTAAGTATCTTCTATTATTGGTGATGCGATTCTTCTTTGGGGGAGTGAGAGACTGATCTTAAACCTAAGAGTTCCACGCAGATAATGGGCAATATATTGAAGGAGTGTTTGCATTCCAGCTTCCCATATAACATTGGAAATCTGGAAACAATCTTCCTACTGTGCAAGAGGTCTGAAGGTTCACAAGAAGTGTGGATTTCCCAGGCCGTTGAGAGATCTTGGAGCCTTTACTTCCGATACATGAGCATCTCTTCCACATTCCTCTCTAGTTTAGTCAGTATCTAGAATTCCAGAATGATGAAACCTGGGCTTTTCCCATCCGCGCTCACCCAAGAATTCCCCTTCAGCCTCTTTGGCGGCATTTGGTACTCCTATCTCATCTTTCCCACAATGCAGCGGCAGCATAGGCTGCTACTTAACTTTCCAAGCAGCCAGTGCTGGTCTCCCATCCCCCTCAAGGTGCGGTTGGTTCAGAACTGCATGGAGCCCACACGTGAAGCGCTGCTGGGAGGTCATGGAGCTGGTACTTCCTGCAGTGGAGCGCTGCTCACTTCGTTGCCCATCCGTGAAACCCCACATCTGCCATTGCTCCTCTGAGAACCATCTTCAAACTCTTGGCCTGAAAAGCTGCCAGTGCGAATTACTTAAAATGCTGACCCAGTGCACCAGACACTTCAAAGAGGCAATTTCCACGGTCTCCGGTATAACTGCTTGTCTGCCTTGTCCACCCGCGCCCCAAAAAACAGGACTAGGAAATGATTCTACCATTGGATAAGAAGCAGTGATACATACATTTAAAATGACAGCAGTCTTAGGAGCGAAAAGATCAAACCCCTTTTTCATGGGGAGGGGGGAGAATCGTTCTAGACAGATCATATTAAAACTTGAATCCATTTCCCCTTCAGGCTGCTTCATAACTTTATTTTCAACCATGTTCACAAAGCTGGGTTTTGAACAAGGTTTGCTCCTCCTTTGAATACCGATTGGTCCGTCCCGGTAGAACGAGAGACGTGTGTGAAAATGTAATTAACTGCTTGTTTTCACTGGACAGGTTTGCTAAAACCTCACATTTTTTAGGCTTACTCTCTAACCAGCTTAAGTCTTTAACCCAATCATGATTGCATTTGTGTTGTGGAGGAGATCTATGTTCCAACTTAATTCCAGGTCGGGGCGGTGGGGGGGGATTTAAAACAAAACAGGATGGCATACGTTTCCAAGAGCCCATTCTGGAGCTCTCCCGTCCCCTTTGACCAGTTCAAATCCATCCCAGGTTGGTAGTAGCCAAAACCTGTTTCTAATGTCTACATATGTGACCAAGTAGCTAAGCATTCATATTGCACCTGGTACTACTTGGGGCGGCTCCAGGCACCAGCGCACCACGCGCGCACCTGGGGCGGCTCCAGGCACGGGGGGCAGCCTGCCGGTCGCTGTGAGGGCGGCAGTCAGACTGCCTTCAGCGGCATGCCTGCGGGAGGTCTGCCGGTCCCGCGGCAATTCAGCGGCGGGTATGCTGAAGCTGTGGGACTGGCGGACCTCCCGCAGGTAACGCGGATTCGGCGGCATGCCAGCGGACCTCCCGCAGGCGCGCTGCTAAAAGCCGCCTGACTGCTGTGTTGGGGCGGTAGAAAACATAGAGCCGCCCCTGGCAGCAGCCTCAGAAAAAGACCAGAGCACTGAATGGGAGATGAAGGCAGAACTCATGGACCCACCACATCAGGACTGAGGCACGTTGGTGGAAAATGGGGTGTAGCGTGGAGGTGGGGGGGCTCGTGCTGCCCATTCTATACCCGTTCTGTGGGTAGAGAACATAGTCTCTGACTTAAAGCAGCACCTTTCATGAGCCCTAAAGAGACGCTAATAGGCTGGAGGAGAAATCGTATAGTTTCATTAGACCAGATCCGCTTACGATGACAAATTGATCAAAGCGTCCTTTCACAGCAAGTGAGGGGCACCTCCCTGCTATTCACAGGCAGCCCCTGATAAACAGCACAGTTGTCTTTACCAAGCTAGTGCTGGGAAGGATTGGCTTTCATGGATTAATTACCATTCAGCTGATGGCACAAAAGCAGGGGTTTAATATTTAATGCTGGGATAGCAGCCCATCAGGGGACCCAGCTGCTCTACACCCGACACTCCTTGGGTGAGAATGCTTTGAACTCCCCTATCACTTCCTGTGTGTGGGATCACCCTCCTGGGCAAAGCCCACAGAACTGCCTGTTGAAACGGGGAGGACGTGCTGCTCTGCATGCCAGATTTGAAGCCGCCCAGCAGCATGATTCACACAGGATGTTGGACGAAGCAATTGGATGACCAAAGCCTGACCTTCTGAATGTTTAATCCATAGGCATTGATCCTTCAGGCTGGTGGGGTCATCAGGGTGCATGATTGGGGGAACAGGCACTTGTTACGGAGAGCTGAATGTGTGAAGGCTGGGGAAGGCATGTCAGAGAAACCTGCATGCTGAAGACTCCATGAATTGTTCTAGGCAAATGGTATTTGGAATGTAGTTGAGAACCCAAGTGCATTGGATTACTCTGTGCTGTAGATTAGGTGTACAGGGACTCCAATGATACTTCTAGGAAACGTTTTTTTAACTCGGCTGCACAGCCCTGAGAGCTGTACAGGAGTATGTCTGTTATAGGGCAGTGAAAAATGGGAAAGGCCACCCATCTGGCTCCTGAGATATTGACGTAATGCAAGACCGTTAGACTCTTGATCTGATTAATAATGGCATTTGGCGCTGAGATTCTTCTCTGGGCAGATGGCAAGTTAGAACAGCACTATGGGTGATGGATGAAATGGTGGTAGAATTCCAACAAGACAGGGGTGAGGTGGAAGGATAAAATATTAAGGGACTTTGCCATGATCCCACTGAATATTGCCATAAAGGGGGAGATTGGGGTTAAGATCCATAGCCCTTAAACTCATAGGCTGCAAGTTCACTTTTCTTCCTGTTATGCTGTTTTATGACTCTCTAAAGCTGGGAGAAAGTGCTGGATTCTTAGCACTAAAGACAAAAATCTGTCTGTCCACAGATCAGGTACAGCTCAGAGAGCAGCAGTGAGTGCCGGCTTCCCTCACACTGCTCAGTGCCACCCCTGCTGTTGAGAAGCCCCCTGTATATATGCAGTGGCGGTAATTCATTCGCTATGTTCATTCAGGCCAGGTTGGAATCGGTGAGCGAGAGGCGAAAGGCTTCGTATCCTATTTCTGGTCCCCTGAGCCATCCTATTGTGGGGATTTGTCATGGTCATGTGTATCTAGCGGTTTATAGCCATTGCTGCAATAACGCAGGAGATGGCTTTGTAGATCCATCAGAGGTTCTCCTTAGCTCAACGGCAGTCCGTGGCCTGGGTGCCCTCAGGAGTGGCGCGCTCACCTCGTACTTTATTTCCTGCCGCAGAGCAGCGGAGACGAGAGGCCCCAGGATTCACCTTTTTTTGCCACTGGCCTCCCCAGACTATGCCCTATGGTGAAGCCTACGAGGGGGAAAAAAACAGTGCAAGATGTTTTCAATTAATTAAAAAAACCCACATAGCTCTGATATGATTGGTAGGGGGCACCTCAGACTCTTGGGGCTTCCTGTCGAAAGGGAGACCATTGAAACTCTGTGCCTTGGACTCTTTGCAGCTGGTTTCGTAAGAAACATACTCAGGCAGAGGCTCTGGTCCCCATACCTCCTAGCCCAGAGACAAAGGATAGGTGGAGGAGTATGACGGTGGTGCCTTATCTGGAAGATCTCCATGGCTACAATGAGGAAGAGGATGATGACTTGTATGACATTGAAGATGATATCATCTACACTCAGGACTTCACAGTACCAGGTAAGCAAGAGGAAGGGGATGGGATGGGGGAGGGGGAGGTAACGTTTCAGGCCAATTTTAAAACCTTCCGGAGAGAAAACATGGTTTGAATGGCCAAATGCTTTCAGTAGCTGAGAAGCCTGTTGATTATTAGATGATGCACGATCTTTGAGCCAGCCATAGTGATCCGGATGCATCGGTCCTTGATTTCTTAAATAGGATACCCTTTCCAATTTCCTTCATTGCATCCAGTAATAGCCGCTACCCGCTGGATTTTATTGTTCAGCATGCTTCATTCCACAGCCAATTTTACAAGACCATCTCAAAGTTATTCTGAAGCCCGGTATAATGACGCCGTATTCATAGCAGATGGCGTACTTGTGGGTGGGGGAGGGGACATTGAGAGAGTTATGCTTAACTTTCAGCTTTGTTGCAGCTTATTTTCCCCTGCCCCCGTCTCTGAAACTGTCTAGTTACAGAATTGCCTTACAGGAAAAAAATCTCAAATTCTAAAAATCGGTAAAGAGCTTGAGATCTTCAGAGCCAGATAGTCAATTTAACCATGCAACTCCCGCTGATCAGTGGGAATTGTGTAGTTGAATACCCCCAGTTGGCTTTGGAAATGTCAATGACTGGGTGCATATAAATCCTGAAACTTGGTTGGAGAGAAAGAAACGAAGGCTATGTTGAGAGCCGGCAGGCCAAGGCACTGGGAGGGCACAGTACAAAGGCTTGGCTTGATCACTTTCTTTCTTAACACCAGCAGCGATCAAATTAGTTGCTCAACCTCCTTGCTCCTATTTTACCTGTTTAATAAATTACAAACTATGTACGATAAATGTCTGTCAGTTGCCCCCTTGTCTTCATTCTGCTTCATCCAGGTATGGATGGTCTGATAGTGACTTTGCAAGGAGAGGGTACAGGAGATGACTTCCTCTACGACAAGGTGATCCTAAGTGTCTGAGGATAGGTCATCTCTGCTCTTGGGAAGACTTCCAGCTCCTGGGGTGTAGGATTGCCAGACTGAGCCAAATTCTCATGGACTTCAGTAGGGTCAGAGATGACCTGTGCCTGCCGATAGTGGGGAGACAGAGGGAGGGCAGCTGGCTTCAGCAGTCTTACTGAGTATGCTCAGTACAAGCCAAGCAGCAAACCGGGGGGCACATGACCCCACATGCGCCCCCTCCCACGTCTCCTCTGAGTAGGGTATGAATAAAGGTGAGATCAGTGTCCTCAATGCAGAAGCTAGACCTTAGGACAAACTGTGCCTCGGCTCCTTGATCAGATTGTGGGTCCTTCCTGACTGCGTGTGATCCGGGAACTCATCCCTGGGAGCTCAGAGTGCCGTGAAGGCAACCCTGGCAACTTTTAGCTTTGAGTGGCCTATGCATTTAAAGGCGTAGGGTAATAACCCAGCCCTAGGTTGACCTCTCTGGCAGCTACGTACCCAAGATTTTCCTTTGTTTGCTGCTGCCTTGGCAAGTGATCAAAGTGAGCTAAGCCGGCAGTGTCTTAGCTCCTTGTAAAATCCCCCCCAGAGGAGTGTCCATGCAAACGTCCAGTCAAGTGGACGTGTACTTGGGCAAGGTGGAGCCTGGCTTTCCAAGACTAAGGGAGTTTCATCAGAGTGAAATTTTTCAAGTGCTGGTTCCCCTGTGACAATCGGTCATTCCTAATAACTAGGCTTTCTAATAAGGACTTGTGTACCAGTACCAGCTGGGCAAACCGCAGAGCTCTCAACACCTTGAGAAGTTCTGATTAGTCTGAAGGCTGCATTCTCTCCCATTGTCCTCACGCTCCACCAGTACCATTGACCAATGTTTGGGGTCTAGAAAGGTGACCATTCACTAAGCCAGGGCTTCCTTGGGTATCTTTATGGAGGCTCTTTCAGTTCCATGTAAAAACTTGGTAGGCTCCTGAAACTGCCTCCTCTCTAGAGCCTTTCTAACAGCAGGCGTGGTGGGGAGGAGAGAAGAGAATTTGCCAGAATATTTCCTGTACTGTCTGGGACCTGGAACAGGGATTCTGCTGACGCCTCCTCTGTTCCTTTGAGGGTCCTTATGAGGCTGCAGTCAGTGTTTTCAAACCTGGAAGCCTAAAGCTGGGTCCCTATAGCCATATTTAGATACCTACACAAGGGACCTGATTTTTGAGACACACCCAGCAGCTCCAACAGGAGCCTGACTTGAGGCAGCCAGGTTTGAAATTCTTGGCCAATATTTTCTTCCCCCTAACTCCTGCCTGTGTCTGATGGGGCCACATGCTCCCGTGGCAGCCCTTGGAGGACTAGAGCAGTGAATGGTGGGAATCGGAGCCCCCACTTTCCCCTCTTCCCACCCAGCTCTCTTCCTCCTCGACAGAGAAGTTGAATCGTGTGAATTTAGTCCCTAAATTAGCGTTTCTTCTCCCTGATGGATCTGTTGTACTTCACACCAGCCGAGCGAAGGGCCCACCGTGCCGAGCTCCTTGGGCCATCACTGCCCAGGGTCCAGTGTAGAGAATAAGCGTCTCTTTCTAACCACGGTCTGTTGCTTTCCTGTGCATTCCCCAGGTTCAGAGGAGGCAGCTGAGGCAGGGCTTAGAGAGGCCAGAGCAGAGCAGATGAGGGAACTTGCCGAGCCAGTTGGAGAGGAAGCTGAGCTGCCGGCGGACGGGAACGTTGAAGAGGAATTCGGAGTTTAGCCTAGTTTGCTACAGCTACCGGAGAGAACAGATAGTTGCGTTTATGCTTGAACTATAGCGTTGGCTTGGAATCTCCTAACTTCTCCGCGCCCCAGCAGGATCTTTCCTGCCACTAACAGGGCACCATTACTGTAAAAAAGCCACACATCTGTTCCAGGAGGGAGTCTGCTCCTTTTGTTAAACAAAGATTAGCCATAAGGTTCCAGAGTGCAGGTGACCTGAGAGAGAACCAGCATTGAAGGTCCCAATGGCACTTGCTGTGACTACTGCATACCCTAACCAGCCTTGCGCCCTCTTAGTTAGTTCTGTCGATAGGTTGCTACAGTGAAACGCTGCAGTTGGCTATTTTGAGTCTTATTTTTAATACAGAAGCTTTTTTTAAAACAAAGTTTATCGGGAGTCAAGTGCTGAAAGGTTTGTTTAATCCGGGTATCTGTTGCCACCGCGGGAGACCAAGCCCCTCGCTGACTGGCAGCTCCATCTTGTGCTGCTTTGATTGCTTTCTGTACAGCCCCCACGCCGCCTGGGCCCCCTGGCTCACTAATTCTTACTGCCTAACCCTGAAGTATTTCTGGGTTCCCCTCCCTGTTGTCACCCCAGCTGAGATACTGAAGAATTTCTCGTTCCTTTACAGTTCGGTGCTGTAAAAGGTACAGCTCTGCGTACGTGTGCGGCTGTAGAGAGCAATCCCACGTTAACATGTTCACAGGGATGGCCCGTGCTCCGGTTCCGGTCACGCACAAGTCTGCAGAACCTCCCTGAGCCAGGCTGGAGTGCTGAGTTCCTTTTCTGTACGGAGGCAAGAGAGGTCATGGCCCTGTGGTTCCTTCTGTGGTGCACAGCAGGGCACGTAAGGTTGCCTCTGTTCAGTGCAAGTAAAGCCAAGCACTAGGCGTAGGCTCTGCACTGAGCGGCGATAAGCCTCAAGCCCCCAAGTCTAGAATATGTCTGAGGAGACGCGGTCTTAAGTGCAGCCCCCCCTGCTAATGTGCCTCTTAGTTCTGCCAGTCCTCCTAGGCTTCCTACCTGCTGTAAGATAGGAGTTGCTTCGGGTACAACTGCACTGGTGCTTACATACAGACCGCCGCCGTGTGCCTGCCAGAAGCTGGTTTGATCCAAGTTTGGGTACATGACTAGCCACCCAGAGGACAAGCCCTCCCGGCCCCTAGGTGTTTGCACAGGTAGCCCCAGCGTCCGCCTGGCCACTGCGGCTGCACTTTTAGCATGCTAGGTCGATCGGATCTAGGGTGCAGACATCAAGCTGGAGGTGTGCGTTCCATCTCTGGTAGACGTGTAGATGTACACTGAGTGGCTGCGCAGCAGGGACTCAGGTCTGCGGTCCCCGTACTCAGCACTCTTTACCTTGCATGTGCAGCACCTTGCGCTGGGCAGGGCTGCGCCTCCATCAGCGCTATCCTGACAGCAGCGTTCCTCCACTCATCTCAGCGGATGTTATGCCCTCGGCAGGCAGGTGCTTTGTAACAAGGGACGATTGTAGCTGGAGCAGCCATCTCTGCTATTATGTGCTTCTGATGCAAACAGCATTTAAACCCAAATAAGAGCTGTCACTCACCAAGCTGACATGCAAATTACTGAAAGATGTTTGGAGTTCTCTTGCATGCTTTGTACGTCTTCAGAGGGATAGAGTGCTCTGGTTAATAGCAGCTGCACGGAGCAGCACTCACTGCAATTACCTGGGTGTGGTAACACATCTTCTGTTGTATTAAGACTTGGGTGTTGATGTTCCTAGAACCTCAGTTACCTAAAGAACAGTTGTACAGGGGTAATCAGATTGCTGGCGCAGGAAAGCGCCGTGTGAGCGTCTGCCTGAAACGCCCCATCCCTGACTGCTCAGCTGTTGGAGAGATGCCTCTGCTGAAATAAAGGGCACAGTTCCTTCCTGATTAATATGTTACAGACCCTTCTCAAGTCAAACAAATGAGCTATGGCTTGGCTCCTCCTGTGTGTGTGACCTACAAAGGTTGGAAGGCAAAGTACATACAGACCGCCGCCGTGTGCCTGCCAGAAACTGGTTTGATCCAAGTTTGGGTACATGACTAAAGAGACCTACTTCCCACTGTATCCCGTGGCTTCTGATCAGTCCCTCCGAGGGATGGTCAGTCCACAGGGCTCCCTCATAGCCATCCCTATTTGAAGGGTCTTAAGGCAATTATAATGGTACCAGTGAACTGGGATACGGTGAAACTGCATGTACAGGGAAGCCGCTTTAAAGGGTTGGATATTTGGTGTACGTTTTTAACAATGAATAATTAACCATTGGAACAGTTCACCAGGGTCTCCATCACTGAGAATTTTTAAATCAAGATTGGGTGTTTTTTTTTTTCTAAATGATCTGCCCTAGGACTTATTTGGGGAAGTTCTGTGGCCTTTGTCAGACACAGGAGGTCAGACTAGATGATCACATTGGTCCCTTCCGGCCGTGGCATCTGTGAACTTGTAACATGCAGATTGCAGTTCCGGTGAGTGAAACCTTCCCTAGGAATGGATGTTTGGGGAGCAGGAGGGAGAGGACAAGCTGGACTGTGTGTGTGTGTGTGTTCCCGAAATCAAGGGACAGCTTGCAAAGAGAACAGATTATCTTCCCTTCCCAGCCTCATGAACTCCGCTCTGCTTTGCCAGCCTTCACTTTTTAAGAGCGAAATTCCATTAAAATAGAAAACTTGCAAATGACTCTGATCAATTGAGCTGTGGTTCCATCGGGCAGCAGAGCGAGCGAAGTGACTCATAGGCGGGGGTGGGAGCTCTGTTGGGGGAGGAGGGAGGGAGCCTCATTAAACCTTACATTGATCAGAGGAAGAAGGGGCTTTAACAATGTGCTGTATTTTTGAAGGGTTCTTTAAAGATTTATGCTGCTCTGCAAAGAGCTTTAAACATGGTGTCCCTCGCTCAATATCTGTTAAACGTCTCCTCGGAGGAAATTGCTGGAGAGAGCATGTTATGGTGTCTGGCACATCACAAACCATCACTTCCAGAGGTGTCCGCCTTTTTCAACTCCAGGGGCGACATTAAGTGAGGTTAGGGATCCTGCTTGCTGGCTTTGTCTCAAAACTTCAGGTTAAAGGGGATGCGCCCTACGTCCTCCATCCCCCATTGTTAACCCTCTTCAGTCTGAACTGCAATCTGTGGTTCATGCAGAGACAAATGGCCGCTGTGTGTGTGTGTTTGTTTGTTTGTTTGTTTTCACGCCCTGACATCCAGGAAGGGGCTGGAAAATGAAGCCGAGACTAGAGTCTAAAAATAAGTGTCAAGTGTTTGCAAAAGTATATTTCTGTCCTTTGTGTACATGCGCACAGCCGGTTCGAAAGTACTTTGCGAAAGAGGCGTTTTCATTTGAAACCGCTCTTGTATCTGTGAGCTGGACCGAATGATTGGCAAGCCCGAAAGGTGGCAAGGACAAACACGCACGCTCTCCGTGGCTGTCGTCTCTCTTTTTGTACCGCCGCTTTGCTGATAATGGGAAGGCAGAATAATGCTTGTTCTAACAGCCGCAGCACAGTGGGTCACAGGCTTCCGTGTGGGCGGAAAGATGCCGAACTCCATCAAGTGTTAAATTTTTAGTTTCATTGAGAGCTGCTGACACTCAATTATTGAGGAAAGATAAAATTAGCTTTGGGGGATGTTCATGTGTGTCCCACCCCCCAAAATCCAGAGACGCTTTCTGGAATCCTTTGGGGGGCAGGGAGCCGTTGCACAAAAGACAGATGAACGAGTCAGATTTTTTTTCCAGTTGGAAGCGTTAATTGATTTGGCTGGAGTTCAGATGAACAGGGAAGGGGGGAGCTTTAAATGCTCAGCTCTGCTTTGAGCAGGGTTATTTGAGGTGCTGCAGCCACATCATTGGGGTTTGGCGAGAAGTGAGTTAAAATCCTGAATTCTCTCCGTGGGGAGGTGCGGCTGTGATACGCTGTCTGTCAGGGTGGGCCAAAGCCTACTGATTTTTTGGGGCTCCCACCGTGACACATTTGCCAGAGGGGGGTGGTGCCCAGCACTTTCTGTTGTGTGTCAGGCTGGGCCTCCCAGAATCACACACTGCTTTTGGCACAAACCGTGACCTGGGACAGCTGGGTTTCACTGTCTTCCCTGTGTGCTCCTATGCAAAGCGCTTAAACCAATGTGATCCAAAATTGGCCTCTCGGGTTGGGTGCTCACCCTGAACCTCTGGGGGCTTGATTGTCACGGAGTGCTGAGCTGGTAGCTAGAGTTCCAGCGCTGGGCCCTAATGGCTGTCAAGTTGGGCACCCAAAAGTAGTGAATTATCCCTGAAAATGTCAACATAGGCCTGAAACCGGACTCCCACAGCCTGCCCAGAATCGGAATGCAAAACAAAACCAACTTCCTGGGATGTTCTCCAGCAGGTAAGGCGGGGCATTGGGACAATGGCCTTGGATGTGAAACTGGTGCAGGAAGGACCCCTTCAGACAGGCAGTGGGCAAATGCTTGTCCAGAAATCACCCCGAGGTTAGGAGATCTCCCCCCACAGCACCAATCTTCAGTCTTAAATGGGCTGCTGTAGAGAAGTGGGTCTCAATCTCTTCCAGAGCAGGACACCTGTGCCCCCCAAATCATATGTAGCCAAAATCTAGCCGGGAGCCTCCACCCCATTGGACGATACGAGGGAAAGGGAGAGTGGTTGCAACCTCCTGACTGGCCCTGCTCTAGGGTATTTGTCTTGCTAAAAAATCAAGCTAATGAACTGCAGCAGGAGGAAGAGCAAAAACCATTTTGCTCTGAATGGTGTTCTCCACTCTGTGCTCCCTCCGCAGAGAAAACAAAAGGGCTAGTCCATGCTAGTGTGACTGGGGCCTTCCCTGCTTTACGTCCCTTCTAGAGCCACAGGCCGTGGTTTCCACATCACTCTCTCTGGCAACTGCTATTGTGGCTGTGATAGCAAGGAGCTAAACCTGCTTCTGACAGCCGTAGATTTGTAAGGCCATGATGCTGTTCTAGTCTGATCTCCGGCGAACGGAGCCCGGGGACCTTCATTCGGTCATTCCTGCCTCAGGCCCATATCCTGGGGTTGAGCTCAAAGTGTCTCTCTTAGAAAGAAACGTCCAATCTTGATTTAAGGCTTCAAGGGATGGCAAATCCGCCACGTTCCCAGGTCAGATGTTCCCGTGGGTAATACCTCTCACTGTTAACACACACCTAATTCTAGCCTGGATTTGGCTAGCTTGTGCTTCCAGCTCTTGGATCATGGCATGCTTTTGTATGCTATCACATTCCCTCTTCTGTGTCAGAGCCTCTGCGTGGGTTCTGCCATCCCTTGCCGTGTGGGCACCCCCCCTCCATGCCGTGCCATGTGAAAGGCAAATGCTGGGGTTGGGGGAAGGCAGGCTGGATGCATTCCCTGCATGGCAGTGAGAGCAATACAGTGCAATGTGCAGGCCCGTGGCCGTTTCACTAGATTAATCTGCATGCACGTTCAAGGGAAAGAAAAGAAGTGTGTGTGTGTGTGTGTGTGTGTGTGTGTGTGTGTCGGAGCAAAGCGTCCCCTCCCGCGCTTCATGGCTTATTGCTACCAATGAATGCTCTGAGATCATAGAATCATAGAAGACTAGGGCAGAAAGAGACCTCAAGAGGTCATCTAGTCCAACCCCCTGCTCAAAGCAGGACCAACCCCAACTAAATCATCCCAGCCAGGGCTTTGTCAAGCCTGACCTTAAAAACCCCTAAGGATGAAGATTTCACCACCTCCCTAGGGAACCCATTCTAGTGCTTCAGCACCCTCCTAGTGAAATAGTGTTTCCTAATATCTAACCTAGACCTCCCCCACTGCAACTTGAGACCATTGCTCCTTGTTCTGTCATCTGCCACCATTGAAAACAGCCGAGCTCCATCCTCTTTGGAACCCCCCTTCAGGTAGTTGAAAGCTGCTATCAAATCCCCCCTCATTCTTCTCTTCTGCAGACTAAATAACCCCAGTTCCCTCAGCCTCTCCTCATAAATCATGTGCCCCAGAGCCTTGATCATTTTCATTGCCCTCCACTGGACTCTCCAATTTATCCACATCCTTTCTATAGTGGGGGGCCCAAAACTGGACGCAATACTCCAGATGTGGCCTCACCAATGCCGAATAGAGGGGGATAATCACTTCCCTCGATCTGCTGGCAATGCTCCTACTAATGCAGCCCAATATGCCGTTAGCCTTTTTGGCGACAAGGGCACATTGCTGACTCATAGCCAGCTTCTCGTCCACTATAATCCCCAGGTCCTTTCCTGCAGAACTGCTGCTTAGCCAGTCAGTCCCCAGCCTGTAGCAGTGGATGGGATTTTTCCGTCCTAAGTGCAGGACTCTGCACTTGTCCTTGTTGAACCTCATCAGATCTCTTTTAACCCAATCCTCCAATTGGTTTGGTCACTCTGGACCCTATCCCTACCCTCCAGCGTATCTACCTCACTCCCCAGCTTAGTGTCATCCGTGAACTTGCTGAGGATGCAATCCATCCCATCATCCAGATCTTAAATGAGGATATTGAACAAAACCACCCCCAGGACCGACCCCTGGAGCACTCTGCTTGATACCGGCTGCCAACTAGACATCAAGCCATTGATCACTACCCGTTGAGCCCGACGATCTAGCCAGCTTTCTATCCACCTTATAGTCCATTCATCCAATCCATACTTCTTTAACTTGCTGGCAAGAATATCATGGGAGACCGTATCAAAAGCTTTGCTAAAGTCAAGTTACATCACATCCACCGCTTTCCCCATATCCACAGAGCCAGTTATCTCATCACAGAAGGCAATCAGGTTGGTCAGGCATGACTTGCCCTTGGTGAATCCATGTTGACTGTTCCTGATCACTTTCCTCTCCTCCAAGTGCTTCAAAATGGATTCCTTGAGGACCTGCTCCATGATTTTTCCAGGGCCTGAGGTGAGGTTGACTGGTCTGTAGTTCCCCAGATTCTCCTTCTTCCCTTTTCTAAGGATGGGCGCTATATTTGCCTTTTTCCAGTTGCTATGAGTTTTCAAAGATAATGGCCAGCGGCTCTACAACCACATCAGCCAACTCCCTCAGCACCCTCGGATGCATTAGATCCGTCTCCATGGACTTGTGCATGTCCAGCTTTTCTAAATGACTTTTTTCCACCTGCCATGAGGATTTGAAATGCCTACCACTGGAATACATGTTAAAGCCTGTGCAGTAGTGGGGGGCAGGCAGGGGAGATCAGAGCGAAGTCAAGGGGGAGGGGGGATTTGCAGACCTGTTGGGGGGAGAGGCAACCTGCTCACGGGCTTATGAGGTAATACACTGCCCTGTGGGAAATTTGGGGTTGGCACAGGCTGGACACATGCCCGGGTGTGGCAGAATGCACTGTGCTGCCCTTGGGCAACCCTTCTCTCTGGGGTTTGGACGCTTTGGTGGGTGTCCTATGCCTGGCGTAGTAAAATTCCTGAGCTGTCCAGCCTGCCCCAGTGTGTGGACATGCAGCCTCAGACGGAGCTGTAGCCAGGTGAGGACAGGGCCACCCTTCTGGGAGCGATGTGCATTGCAGCGCCCCCTGTTGGAGAGTCGAAGCCATTCCAGATGAACCCTTTGAGATTCCTCTCCCCCCCCCCCCCCACCCCCATGGAAACTACAACTCCTCCCTCCTCCCCCATCTGTCACTCCCCTCCTTACCGGGGGGCTCGGCTGAGGTGGGGTGATGGTTGGCGCAAGCATAGTGCTGACGTGACACGGCCTTGGCGGGGAAAGGATCTGCGCATCCTTTTAAAGAAAATTACACATAATCGCCTCCCAGCCTTCGCTTCCACTCAACCCTCTGAGTCATAACTGAAGGGCCCTGGAGCGTGACGTTCCTGCGAGATGGAAATTACCTTGGATGGGGCTGGTGGCGAGGCAGGGAGGGGGGAGAGACGAGCTATCTGACAACTCCTCTCCTCCTGAGCTCTGCATCCAACGGGGGTAGCGTGAGCAGCCCAGCGGGCATTGTACGCGTCTCAGCGCCCTGGGCCCCGCTGAGCTGGGTGGGTGTTTGCTGTTCTCGTTTAATGTCACCCCCCCAGTTCCCCGCCAAACACCCGTTACCTGAGCCGGAATGGGGCCAGGCTGTGAAATTGATTCCACTGGAAACAGTTTCTCTGCAGCGCTGAGTCACTCCTCTGAGCTGCTGCTGGGTCGCTCGGCCCTGGGGGAGGTGATCCACGATCGGGGTTCTGTAAGGCAGCTGGGGTGCAGTTCACGGCCGTGCAGAGGGGCCAGCACAAGCCCCGCCTGCCCACCCTTGGGTCATAAGTGGCACAGAGTTCCTCTGCGTGGGGGAGAATTGCATCCTCACTGAAGTCGCTCCTGCTTCGAGTTCGTGCTGCCTCTCCTGCTGCTGGGCTTACACTGGTTCCCCCCTGCGACCCTCTCCTGATCTGGGTTGCTCAGCCCCTTTTCCAGATGGGGAGCCAGCAGCTTCCCTCCCCGAGTCCCAGATGTCATGTTAGTGGCGCTCACTTTAGATGACAGAACCCGCTGCGGGAGCTCTTAGTGCATCAACCCGTCTGTCCCCTGCAGCAAGGTAGGGCTGCCTGGTTGTGCCTCGTACGCTTCCGGGATGTGGGGTTCGGCTCCTCTCAGACCCACCAGGGGGGACACAGTGAAGGGCGCGTTCCTAGCTCCGAAATGCTGCTTCCAAAGGGAGCCGCTGCAGGATGTGTGAAAGCTGGTGAGGGCAGGGCATGGGGGTAACCCAGGTTCAGCGGCCACAGGAGATCACCATGAGCCATCCAGGCTCAATGAGACCAGACTGCGGGGAACCCCTCCAGCTGGTAACAGCCTGAGCCTTGCTATACATGCGCATTTCTCTCTTAGGCACCTTGGTTTAGCTTGTGCCGACCTGGAGTTACAAACGTTATTCAGGGGAAAGTTCGTTGTGTTCCTGCCCCAAGGGGGCAGTGGGGACCGGGACCGGGCTCAAAGAAATCCCACGTGGATCACTTGATTACCTGTTCGTTCCCTCTGGGGCATTGGTCGCTGTCAGAAGACAGGATGCTGGGGTAGGTGGACCTTTGGGCTGACCCAGTACAGCTGCTCTTAGGAGGGTTAGAGGCACCAGCTCAGCTCCAGGTGTGTGCAAAAAAAAAAAAACACCACAATGTGAGTTTTGCAAACATCTGTGTCTTGGGAATCCCTTGCTCTAATGACCCCAGGCTTGGGCCACTACCCCTACCCTATGCCCCTGTGAGGAACAGCAGATGTCGAGAGAATCCCAGGAAGCGTGTGGATCTTAGCGCAACTCCCATCCTGAACTAGAGCAGAGCTGGTGTTCAGCTAAGCACGCCACCTCCCCGCCTCTGGCCCCTCTCCCACCTGCCTGACCCTGGTTCCTGCTTCCCTTCCAGGACAGGTGCCTGATGAGGAGGCCGCGCCAAACGGGCAGAACCGCGGCAAAGGGCTGCCCAAGCCGGTGTGCATGAATGGGACGGAGCCGGGACAGCTGAGCACCAAATCGAAAGCGGAGCGGCGGGCGAGCGCCTCGTCCAACCCTTCGCGCAAGGCCTGCTCTGCCAGCAGCAAGATCCGCAAGCTCTCCACCTGCAAGCAGCAGTGAGCCCGACGCGTGCGCGCTCTTCACAGGTACGCGGCCTGCGCCGCCCGTAGGCAATGGGGGGTGACCGGCAAACCCCCCCCGCAGCCTCCCCCTCGTCGGGGAGGGAGGAGCTGTCTGAGTACGGCCAAGCCTGCTGGGGGTTACGAGCAGTGCAGCTCCTGGGGGGAGGAGGGAGCTGGCTGATTTGCTTCCTCCCCCAATGATGTGGGGGGGCCCCTCTATGCGGGTGTCTCCATCTGCCATGGCCAAGCTCTGAGGGAAGCAGCACCCCGGGCAGGGACACCCCAGCCCCGCCATTGCAGCTGTGTCCCGGCGGCCCAGGGCGCTGGGGGCTCTGCCCTTCGCAGGGCTGGTCGCAGCTGTTGGAAGCCAAAGGGAGGGGCAGCGTCCATTGCCCTTCGGGTGTGGGGGGCAGGGATGGTACCACTCCGCTCTCATTGCCGGCACCCGGGTCCCACAGTGATGGAACCGGGCCGAGAACCTGCCTCCATTTGCACCAGCCTGCCTGTCCTGCTCCCTCCTGGGCTAGGAGCAGTGGGTCAGACTCGAGCAAAACACCCTCTCAGGTTCCCGTGACCTGAATCCCAACCACGCGCACACCCCCAGCTGCCACCCCCCCTTGCTTCCTGAGGAAGTGGCCAGTTCAGCTAGCTGCGATTAGCAGGCCCAGGGTGAATGGGACTCAACAAGGCAACTGCAGAGCGGCGCTGCCCAAGGTGCACAGGAAACCCTGGGGGACAGTGGAAGGCCCATCGTATTCACCCCTGGAGAACCTCCACTGTCCCCACACCCTGTGTAGCCCTGGCATATGGGCAGCGCCCTCAGGATGCCGGAAGAACGGGCTGAGTCTGCCTGTTGCCTCCAGGACGTTCCCCTTCCAGGAAGGGGTTAAGTCAGTCCCCCTCCCTGTGGCTGGTGTAGCAAGGGGGCCCCACTGAGTCCTCCTGGCCCAGGGCTCCATCCCCCAGCTGCTCCTCTGCTCAGGCAAGGTGGGTGTTGGATCCCCTGCTTTCTGCAGCCCCACCACCTGCTGCAGAAGGGGACGGGGGCAGAATGCCAAAGAGACACGTGGTCCCCAACTTCCCTCGGCTTTCCGTGGGCCTTGAGCACCGAGCTGCCCTCTGGAAACCGTGCCAAATGCACACGTCCCCGGCAGCATCTGGCTGAGCCAAGAGGGGCTGCAGCTGCTGCCGTGTGGCTGTGGGGAGGGAGTGGGCGTTGCCCTGACCCTCAGCCTTCACCCCCATGGCCTTGCCTCTGTTCCACAGGGCCGCTTCGGCAGAGCTGGTGCGTCAGAAGAAGCCTTGCCCTACGGCTGAGACGCCAGGCCAGAGCCGCTGGCATAAGCACAGAATTTGCCCCATGCCTCCCCCTGGGCTCAGGTTAAGGTCCCACCATGCTAAACCCCTATGCCCACCCCAAGGCCAGCTCCCATTACCACATGCTCACAAGTTCCCATGTCGCTGCCTCTCCTGAATAGGATTTGAGGCAGTTCGAAGGGGTCAGGGGCAGAGTGGAGCAGGACTTGCTTGAGCAAGGGGAGCTGGTGCTCCCCTGAAACGGCCGGGGCATGATGCCTCCGGGAAAGCGGCTTTAGCACCGGGGTTTGTATCTCTAATCCCAGTCGGTGGGCGCATGGGCCGGCGGCCGTGCCATCCCACTGCCCATCTCCACCGGATGATGCTTCCTGGCTGTGGTCCTCGCAAAGCTGCGGAGCCCTGCCTGCCCTCCACCCACTCCGGCAGCTCCAATACACAAGCGTAGGCAGTGCTGATTTGCTCTCGTCACACGCGCTCCATGGGGCCGGGCTGCTGGTATCTGCCTCCTGACCAGCTTTGGGGGGTGAAAAAAGCCAGGAATAAAGGCCCGTTCCTCCCCCTGCAGCTGGCAGGCCTACGTACCAGGCCCATGTGGCGACTTTAATGTTTAATTCATGGCTGGGAGTGAGTCACCTGGCGGGGAACTAGCACTGTGGGGAGAAATCTCGCTGGCTTTCCTCTCCCTCCTGCCCAGTGTCCTAGTGCTGGAGCCTTTCCCTCCCTCCACCCCCGTGCTGGAGATTGACCCTCCAGCCTGGCTAGCTCCTTGCAGTCAGATCTCAAAGCATAATGCCCCAGGGTTAATCAAAGGGGCTCGGGCAGGTTACAATCAGATTGGCGGCCACTGTCCTTCCCCTTCGGTTAACACCTGGAAACATTTAAAAACGAAACAAACCAACTCATCTGTTCCTTGCCCTTAATGGAGCTGTTTGAACTCGTTTTCCTGCTACTCATGTTGGAGAAGGAGACTAGAGCAGTGAGTTGGATCAGTGTGATTGGGGAGGGGCCTAGTGCCCCCTCTAGGATGGGGGCTCCTGGCGTGCCAGGCATTGCCCCTTCCCTGCCTATAATCTCCATAGACAAGGCAGCTAATGAGAGGAAGGAAGGTTGGTTATCCCCATTGTGCAGCTGAGGCCAGGGAGGTGCATGTGGTCACAGGGAGAGTTGGTGGCAGAATCGAACCGAGGGCTCATTAACCACGTGGTCAGGCTCCTACCCTGCCTTGCTCTGGTTCTCCTGCAGGCTGGCGCTGCCGGGGGCGGGTGGAAGAGTGTCTTCTGCTGGTGGTTTGAACAGGGATGTTTCTCATCACTGGGGGGTTCATAGTCTTTTTTTTTTTTTTTTTTTTTAACAAAATCTAATTCTGTGTCATAATTAGACCCGACCCTCCCCCATCTGATTTAACCCCCTAGCTGTGAGGCAGAAAACCCCGCTAGCCCTGTTTTACAGAACAGGCACAGAGCCCGTGCTCACGCCACAGAGTCAGGGTGCCTGGGTGCTAGTCCCAACTCTGCCACTGGCCTGCTGGGCGACCCTGGGCATGTCACTTCTCCTTTCTGTGCCTCAGTGTCCCCACCTTGACCACCTTGAAGTGCTGGGAGAGACTGACGGCTGAAAGGTGTGATGGACGCACAGGATATTTTATAGGGCTGGGGGAAGGGGCTCCTGCCCTGGCCTGGAGGGGGCTGCCCTAGCTGTGGTCCCCTGATCACCCACCCACCCGTTCCTGGGGCTCGGTGTGGGGCTCACCCTCGGCACTGCGGGGGCGTCTTAGTGAGAGCCGGCCTCTGGAAGGAGTGTCTAGGGGTACCTCTTCACTGCACACCGAATCTGGCTGGGTTAAACCCAGCAGTATAGGCAGTGGGATGCTCAGATCCAGGCCTCTCACCGGCTTTCAGCCCAGACAGCTACACGGCGTGAGCCAGAGACCCCAGCGCCACCGTTTTTTCTTTGCTGTGTCCGCGTTCCTTTGAAGGCTCAGTGGTGCCTGTGTGTTAACAGCTGGGCTTTGCCTATGCCAAGACGTGCTGGACAAGTGGGGGCTGCAGGGGCTGGTGTAGGATGGGAGGCTGCTGCTGTTGGGAATTCCCACCCAAGACCCTTCCTCCCTCTCTCGATGGGAGAGCGTTAGGTTGAAGCCCGGGCCTCGGGGTGGCTGCTGACTTAGCCTGGCACTTTACCCCTGTGTGTGTAACCCACACCATGCTCCCTGCTGTAGTCAGCCGGAGCCCCCAGTCACCAGCAGTGCCATTCCCCCTGGGCTTGGAACCAGGCCAGAGCCGCTCTGGGGGAAAATCAGACATGGGCCACCCGCCTGCTGCCCATGTACCATCCACCTCTAACATTGTCGTCTCTCCTCTCTTCCCCAGAGTCTGTCTTGGAGCCTGGGCCAGCCTACGCCCCGTCCTCCTCGCCCCAGCTCCGTCTCTCCTGGGAGCGGACTATGCTTGCAATCCAAAAAGAGAAACCCTGGAGGAAAACAGAACCGCCCCCCCCCCCCCCCCCCAAACCCTCTCTCAGCGGCGCCAGGCCCCCGAAGCTGGCAGGAGCCCTCGACCGCCCCCCATCTCTCCCCCCAGCTACGCCCATGCTGGCCCCTCCTCTGCATCAACTCGTTGCCAATCAAGACACCACCTCTGTTTTAATTTGGGATCTGGAGGGTGAGGTGGGTGGGGGAGGGCCTGGGTGGAGGTCTCCCCCCTGCCCACCCTCGCTGAGTAGAATTGTGTAAAGCCATGGCTGTGCACTTTATGTTTTAGACTACTGTTCTAGATATACATATATATATATTTTCCTCTTTGTTTTTTTTTTTTGTTTGTTTATATTTGCGGTATATTTAGAGATTCCTACACATCGTGATGTGTTTAAAATAAACCGGACGAGGAAAACAACCAGGTAGTGAGACCATCCAAGAACTGCATGCTGCCCAGGGCTTGGGAGGGGGACTGACTGCGCTCGGCGGCGGCTTTTCTTTTCGTAGGAGTAGTTTGGTTTATTTTCTTTTTAAAAAAAAAAATCTTGCGAGGTGGCTCTCCTGGTCGTCCCAGCTGTCCTGCCTGCATAGGCTGGGGTGGCCACTGCTCGCTGGTCTATCTCCGGGGGGAGGAATGGGGGGGTCTCCTGAATTCTCTTCCCAGTGCTGGGAAGGCTGGGGGCCTGAGGGGCTAGCACAGGGAGAGCTTGGGAGCTCTGGGGTTTCCTCAGGTAGGGAAGGCATTTCTCAGTGGCACAACCCTCCCACCCCCGTTCCTGCCTTCGGCATGAGGGGGTTGTACTGCTGTCTTCCCCCTCTGGCCTGGGCTCCCTCCCCCAGTCCATAGTGGTGCCCTTCTGGGCTGGGCTCCTTCTCCCACTGCAGCAGCCGCGCCCAGTTTGCTGCCACCAGAGCTGAGCAAAGGGGCCGAGGGGAGAGATGGATGGGATTTGAGTGGCATGGGCAGAGTCTCAGGAGGTGGAGCATTGACTTCCCCCTAAGCTCTGGCATTGCCCTTGTTTGGTCCCCAAAAGCACATGGTGTCTCCGGCACCGCACCGCTCGGGCGCTCTCTGCTTCCTGCCAGGCCCGAGAAAGTCCAGGCCTGAGCCGGCGTAGAGACGAATCTCTCCTCTCTGGCTTCCTCCTTCGTGGAAAAGCCTGCAGCACAAGGCTAAGGCTGGGGCTGTGCTGGGGTGGCTGTGGCAGGGGAGCCCCCCCAGCTCAGCCCGAGCTCCTCAAGCAGAACACCCCTGGACACTTAGAGGCAAAGGGCACATCCTGTGGCTGTTCTTGATGCCAAAGCTGCCCTGAGCCAGCCGTAGGGGGCAGGGGCCAGTGCTGCTGCTGAATCCTTAAGGGCCTAGGGCTGTCCCCATGTAAGGGACGGGGTAGCAGAGCAGCTGGGCCCTGCAATCAGCCTTTGCCGCAGAAGCTGGGCCTGGCCTTCCCTGTACTTGCTCTTCGCAGGAATGCTGCTCATCTATCCCACGCCTTGCCTGCTGCCAGGTCTAACGCAGCCCTTCTCAAACGGGGGGGTCACAACCCTGGTTTCAGGGGGTCGCCAGGGCTGGCTTTTAGACCTATTGGGGCTGATGCCCGAGCTCCACCCCCTGGGGCGTCGGCCCCAGGCTTTGGCATTCATGTGCCCCCCCTGCCTGGGGCAGCCTTTGGCCCTCTCACCGGGACTTGTGAGCTCAGGCTCCACTCGCCGTGCCTGGGGTCATGCAGTAATTTTTGTTGTAAGAAGGGGGTTGTGATGCAATGACCTTTGAGACCCCTGGTCTAGCGAATTGTAAATAGTCGTCATTCGCCTCCCTTCACGCCGCCGCCCCCCCCCCCCCCCCAATTCTCTGCAGGTTCTGGCTGCCTGTGTCGTCGTCAATCCTCCTGGAGGAGGAGATCTCTCCATGCATTGGATGAATTTCGGCTTCCGCTGCCTTTGCTGAGTCCTGGCCCTACCCTCCAGCTTCCCTCCGCGGCTGCACTCCTAGGGCCGGGGGGCCCTGCCCATCTCTCTCCTCCTGTGGTGCTCACCAGTTGCCAGCTTCTTGGAGAGGGCAGCCCCTTCCCCAGCCCCGGAGAGCTGGGCCCAACCCCTCCTAGGCCCACCGGGGAGTGCCCAGCGTTCACCGCCAGCCCTGGAAGGAGCGGTCAGCCCCTGAGCCTCACTGGGCTCTGTTCCAACTGTCAGAACGGGCTCTGCTAGGATGGGTCGTCTGTAGAAAGGCAGGTTCAGCCCAGGCCGAGGCCTTGTGCTCCCGGGCCCCCATTGCAGGAGCGGAAGCTGCTACCTGCCTGCAGGAATTGCTTCCAATGCTGGTGTTTTCTGCTCTGGAAGGGGTCGCAGGGGAGAGGGGACGTGCACGTCCTAGTTTCTGCCGGCTGAAAGGGCCTGGGGTGCTCATCCACTCTGAACCCCAGAGCATAGGCCAGAGTCCTGCTTCTGGGCCAGGAATTTGGGGCTGGACTAAAATGGGTCTTTCGGAAGGCGTCCTCCCCTTGGGTTTAGGGCTAGAGTTGCTGTGCCATCATTCACCCCAGGGCACTGGGGGATGCCCAGAGCAGAATAGCCCCCTGCCCCCCTTGGTAGTGAGGTAAATGACAGCAAGAGCAAATGGATCCTCCAGGCTGGAAAGTTCCCGGGGCCCCAGCCCTGGGGACGTTGCCCCAGGCAAGACTCACCCTCCTTGCTGTCAAAACCTGGCACTGTAGTCCTAGCTAGAATTCCTCTGCCCTGGGAGCCCGTCTGGTGCCCCTCGCGCTGCCCTGGAGGCCACTGGAGCGTGGGCCATGTCATTTACAATAAACTCTGGAAAAACCAATCCCACCCCTGGCCCAACGAGGGGCTGGCCCTGGCCACGTCTGGGGGGCTGAAGGAAGGCGCTTAGGCAATAACAGAGCGCGGCAAACTCTCGACACTTGGTCTTTCTTTATAGGTTTAAAAAGGCTGAGTTGTGGTTTCATGTTAGTGCTTTGGACAGACTCTGCAGAGGAACGACCCGGCCTCTTTGATCGCATGCAAAGGTCGAAGCGCAGCCGGGAACGGGGGTGACGAGAGCACCAAGGTGGGGGGGATACACATGTGGCTGGCATCTCCCCGCCCCTGCGCTGACCGAGTCTTACGGATAATAAAGCTTTTTGCTTCTCATCCTTTGAGACATGAACAAAACCCAATAAAAAGCTGAACTCGCCCCCCGTGGAGCAGCAAATCCATCCAGTTCTATAAAAATCAATAAATAATAAATAAAGCCCATCGCTTTGCTCCCTGGGGGAGATCGGGGGGAGCCAGTTGGAGGCAGGGAGCAGTTCAAGGAGGAGCGGGGGGCTTGGCTTTCCAGGTATAAGGTTGTTGGGGGGAGAAGGGGAGTTAGGAGATCTGACTCCCCCTTTGCCCCATCTTACCACCACTTCCTTCCCTCCCCCCCCACCCCCTCCCGCACCGAGGCATGCTCGATCCAGGCCCCTCTCCCATTTGGGCCCAGTAATTTAGGGAGGGAGAAAGGGGGAGCTGGTTAGTTTTGGGGGGAATGGGGAGCAAGCATTCCCCCCTCCCCCAGGAAGCAGACACATCTGGGATAGGCTCTAGTTCCTGCCCCCATGGCACTGTGTGGGTATCCGGCCCGCCCTCAATTTGGCACCTGGAGAACGAGATATTTCTAGCAGCAGTTGCTGAAGGGCCTGTCCCATTGGAAGCCTCAGCTTCACTCCCCCTTTCCTCCCCTATGGACCATCACCGCCTGGGCCCCTCTCCAGCTCCATGTGCCCCCTTTCCTGTGGGTCCTAGTACCAGAGCATCCAGCTTAGAGCCCATGAGCCCTGCCCTGGCTCGAGGTTACCCCAGGGTGGGAGGAGGGAAGTGACTGGCACAAGGGGGGCAGCAGCTTTCCCAGCCCTCAAACTCCCCGCCCCCCCCATGCTTTGCTGCCCCGAGCGACTCCTCCCTCCAGGAGCGATTTCGGAGCTGCCCTCCCCCTCCTTCAGTGTGGACAAAATCAAAAGGAGGGGGAGGCCGCCAGCCCAAGGGTGGCTCTGTTGCCAGCTCCGGGGGGGGGGCTTGGCCCATCTCCCCTCCCCCTCCACTCCCAGCACCGCGGATCCCAGCCCCGGTCCCTTCTGTGCGAGGACGATTCCGGACAGAGACGTTATTGCTTGTAAAAAATCAGAGAGAGAGAGAGGAGGGTGGGGGGGCATGGGGTGTGCAGGGGAGGGGGCCGTGCCCCAGGATTGGAGGGGGTGTCGTATGTGCTACACAGCTCTACGGCGTGAGGTAAGAGTTTGGGGGGTTATTAATACAGGTGCCTTGAAAAGAGTCGCCTGCTTTGGCAAACATTCCTCCCCTCCGTAACAACCCCTTCCGGCTGCCAGGCCTGCCCGGGGGTAGGGGCTGCTTCACCGGGGATCCCCCCCCGGACCCCACCCATGGGGCAGGTGGGTCTGGGAGGATCTGTGCCCCCTGGAACCCACCCACATTGCAGGTGTGTCTGGGTGGATCTGTGCCCCCCAGGACCCTGGGGTAGGTACATCTGGGTGGATCTGTGCCCCCCTGGACCCCGCCCACGTGGCGGGTACCTCTGTACAGATCTGCGCCCCTCAAAGCCCTTGAATGCAGTGGGTACATCCAAGTGGACCCCCCATTCCAGACAAACAGGGCGGGCTGAGTCTGCCCCCCGCCCTGGACCGTTCCAAGGTGACAGGAACGTCCGGGCAGAGCCCGATCCCCTCGAACGGGGCACGTCTGTCCAGGCAGATCCGCACCCCCCTGCCACCCTTAGAACGCCCTGAACGTGGTGGCAGTGCCAGCTGTGGAAGGGGTTGAAGCCCTGAAGCCTGACTCAGTGGATGAGCGAGCTCGGTCTGCTCCCCCGCCCCCTAGACGGGGCTGTGGTCGGGAGAGGCCACGGCCACCAGACACTCCGGACTCTCTCTCGATTTTCTCAAGTGCCCGTACAGCCTGTCCTCGAGCCCCCCCATGATCTTGTCCATCAGCTCAGACCCTAGGGGCTGGGGGCCGCAGCCCGGGCCCTGGCCATTGCCAGGGCAGTCTTCGTCATACGGATCGGAAGCCAGCTTGGGGTCCCCAGCCAGTTCGGACGGCTCCTCCTCTATCACCTGGATCTTGGCGTCGGCGTCAGCCACGGCGGAGCCGTCCCCGGCCTCGCCCGCCTCCTCGGCGCTGACGATGCGGGGCAGAGTGCCATGGTAGCGGCTGTCCGGTGGGTAGTTGAGGCTGTCTCCCCGGCGCAGCGGGGTCCGGTGGCGCTCCAGGGCGGGTGGGTAGCGCACGCCGGGGTCGCTGTACTGCTTGGAGCGCTGCCACTGTTTGCGCAAGTGAGTGCGGGAGCGGTGCTTGGCGCGCAGGGGCGAGTCGTCAAACTGCGGGTCGTGACGGACGAAGGCGTTGAAGAGGGCGTCCGTCTTCTCGTCGATGCTGTAGTCCCGCCGGGGCAGCGCGTCCCGAGCTGGGAACATCTGCCCATAGGGGGACCAGGCCAGGGGGCTGTGGGGCAGTGGCCCCCCCACCGCCCCCTCTTCCTCCTCCTCTTCCTCGGGCTCATGCCCCTCAAAGCTCTCGAAGATGGTGCCCTTGCGCCCAGCGCTGGTGAAGCAGATGCGCTTCTCTGAGGCCGTCTGGTCCTTGGGGCGCCCGTCCTCACCCGCCCGGCTCGGCGCCTCGATGGAGGCATAGCCGCTGTCCATCTGCAGCAGCTTGCGTGTGCCCGGCTCTGCTTCCGCACTCTCCTGCCTGGGCCGGCCCCACGGCCGCTCGTCCAGGCCCTCAGCTTCCTCCAGGGAAGAAGGGAAGCCGGGGATGCCGCCCCCGGCCGAGCAGACGCTGTCACCACCGTCGCTGCGCACGGAGTCCCGGTCGTTGCTCTGCTCGGACGAGGCATACAGCTCCAGGGAGGCCCGCAGGCTCCAGATGTCGTGGTAGATGGTCTGCTGCTCCGTGCTGGGCGCCTCGGGGACGCTGCCCCCGCCCGCCTCTGCTGGCTCTAACCTGGGGGCAAAACCCACTAATGTTATAGCACGGGCAGGGCAGAGGGGCTGCCCTGGGAAGCAGCAGGCAGGCGTTGGACCAGCATTGGGCTGGCACCAGCCTGGCACGTTACAGGGACATTTCTTACAATCCAACTGCATGTCCTTGCAACCAGAAATTCCCACGCCTTTTGTTCCCCACACACCCAGCCCCCATCTCCCCCACCCCGCCTTCCCCCCTCAGCATCCCCTCCCTCTCTGACCCTGCTGCCCCGTCCAGGCCTAGGCAGAGGATAAAGGTTGCCCTGGGTATCTCTCCAGCTGACCCTGGGGTTTAGGTATAGCAGGAGACAGCCCCAATCCCACGCCTGGGGCAGGACTGACTCTCCGCTACACAGCTCCATGTGCCAACATTTACAGCCGGGCAAAGGGAATGACCATCTCTGCCCTGCGTGGCCCTGATGGCACTAAGAGCACCAGGGGGCAGTCACCCCGGAGGGAGGGTGGGTGTCCGGCGCCAGCGTCCCTTTCCTTGCCAAGCCCGTTCCCCTGCCCTGCACCCAGCATGACACATTCCAGGCAGCTGCTGCCCCAGAGCTGTTGAGGAAGAATTCCAGGTCTCCCTGGGTGGACTGGGGGCCTCACCCCAGACCTGTGGGGGGGGCCTGTCATGGGGCGACTCTGGCCCTTGAAGAAATAAGAGGGCAGTGCACCAGGTGGGCCATGCAAAGGGAGAGACCCAGAGGCAGGCATGGGCAGATGGGAGGAGCACAGCAAAGGGGGAGGCATCCAGCAGAGGGGCTGGCCTGCTGCAGGATCAGAGCCAGGGGGCTGGCAAGGAGTCATGAGATGGGTCACTCTGAGGGTGATGGGCTGCAGGGAGCTCTGGAACAAGGGCAGAGAGGAACCAGGCACCGAGCGCTGGGGGACTCCCAGGTGGGGGAACCTGGAAGTGATGGCCCTGGAGAGGGCGTGTGGAAAATCATAGAATATTAGGGTTGGAAGGGACCTCAGGAGGTATCTAGTCCAACCCCTTGCTCAAAGGACCAATTCCCAGACAGATTTTTACCCCAGTTCCCTAAATAGCCCCCTCAAGGATTGAACTCACAACCCTGGGTTTAGGAGGCCAATGCTCAAACCACTGAGCTATCCCTCCCCCGCTTTTTGCAATATCTTCCTCTGCTTTACTGTGGGAACTGGGAGAGCGGTTTCACTGTGAGCACTCTCCGGACGATTGTACGTGCCTGTCAATAAAATACGCCCAGGGGTGCAACTTTGCATGGGACATTGAGAGACTGCGTGCTTGGTACAGCTGAAATTATGGGAAATGGAGGCAGGCGCTCCTGTCATGCCAGAGGGTGCCTGAAGTGGGGGGGCAGGAGCGCCCTATGAGAGGGCCCAAAGGGAAGTGTGAATGGGGGCTGAAATGTCTCTCCGCCTATGACCTGGTTTTCCAGGGGTGGACATTGACATCTGGGAATGAGACCATCCATCCCACCCCCTGAGCTAATGTCCCCTGCCCCAGCCATCCCTATCCCCTCTATCTACTGAAAAATACCTGCCGAGAGAGGGTGGGGGGCTGGAGGGGGATGGCAGGAAGGGCCCAGCCATGGGGCGGAAGGCTATGTCATCTGTCCGGGCAATGTACTGGATGATGCCTGTCTGATGGGCGTCTCTGTCCTCCTGCTCCATGCTCTCGCTCGCCGCCCGCTGCCTCTGGAACTGACGCCGCTTGGGTGAGCCTGAAAGGCAGGCAAAGGCAAGTGGGGGTTTTAGGGGGGAGCACCAGGAGAGGGGAGGGGCTGGGGGGGTGGAGGCAGAAGCAGGGGGGACGTAATTACAAGGCAAAATGGGCTCTGGGTCATTTTTGCTGCGTTCGTTGGCCATTTCCAGGGATCACCTCACTGCTCTAATCCTACAGCCGTCACCCCGAGCACCTCCCGTGGCAAATGTGGGGTTCGCGCCCTGGGCATGCTGGGTAACGGACCCCGCACAGGCTAACCCCTCTGGACAGGGCTGGTCTCCTGCCGCTTGTTCACTCGCCTTCAGTCATGTGCCAGGGACCCAGCTGGGCTGTGGGATCCGCTCCCGACAGCGGAGGTGGCCTTAGACAGAACCACCTGGCCAGTGACCGGGAGCCGTTCCCAGGGGGTGCCAGGGGATGGGAGCTGGGCAGACGGGCGCATGAGGCACAGAAACGAGCACCCCTGACACTGGGACTGCCAGCCCCTGTGGCTGGCAGCCGCGGGGAGAAGCCAAAGGCTCATCAGGGCCCCTGAGTGGCCACTGAGTTTGTATTCAACTGGGTGGGGGGATGGGTGGCCCCTACCACCGGGGTCCAGGACTGACCCTCACTCCCCCGAGGATTGGGGGGGGGCACCTACCTCTGGTGTCCAGGCTGGACGCCCGCTGGTTGCTCTCAATCTTCCACTTCTTGATCTTGAAGTAGGGGCTGGCGCCCTCGAGGCTGGCGTGACGCCGCAGGCGGGTGAAGAACTGCAGCACGGTGCCCTGGGGAGGGGGTGGTGGGGGCTCCCCGGGTCCGGCGCCGCCCGCTCCGGTGCCTTTCGCACTCCTGGCAGCCCCTTCAAACTGGGAGCGGGGAAGGGGAGGGACAGAGGGAGGGGGAAGGAGTGACTCCTGGGGGTGGGCGCCGCAGAGAGCGATTGGAGGCGACGGGGCGGCAGGGAGCTGTGCACGGCACAGCGGACACGCACAATGCCAGGGCCCCCTGGGCAGCCAGCCGTGAACAATGCCCTCAGAGCTCCCGCCTGCCCCGGCCCGCTCCCGGAGTGCGCTGAGTGCCGGAGTCTCCAACCCCCCACGGGCCTACAAAGGGGCGTGGGAGGCAGAGCCCACTCTGGTCTATTCACAGCTCCCCTCGGCGCCAGCAAAGGGGTCTTAGCTCACCCTGCTGCAGAGCGAGGGTTCCCCAGTGCGTGTGAGGGGGTCCATACAGGGCCGGCTCCAGGCACCAGCCTGGCAAGCAGGTGCTTGGGGCGGCCACTCTGGAGAGGGGCGGCACATCCAGCTATTCGGCAGCAATTCGGCGGACGGTCCCTCACTTCCGCTCAGAGCGTAGGACCTCCCGCCGAATTGCCGCCGCAGATCACGATCGCGGCTTTTTTTTTTTTGGCTGCTTGGGGCAGCCAAAACCCTGGAGCCGGCCCTGGGTCATACACTGCGATAAAGACTGGGACGGTCCCACAACCTTCAGGTTGCGGGGGGAGGTCGCTACCCCAACTAAAGCCCCTGCCTCCCAAAGACCATCAAAATGCTTAACTCTGTACATAACTCTAGAAATGCAGCCACCTCTGGGGAGGGAGGGGGCCAGGCAGTGCCCAGCACAACAGGCAGGGGGAGGGGGGAGCTGGCCAAGGGCTCCCCCTCACGGTTCCAGAGGGGCGTTGGCTTTTCCTGGGCTGATTCCGCAGTCGCTTCCCTGGTCTCCAGCCGGGACAGGGAAGAGCTGAGCCGGCCCTGCCTGGGATCCCCAGCCGAGGGGGGCGGCACCCAATGCTTGGCCTGCTAAGTCATCCCTCCAGGGCACACTGAGTCTGTGTGGGGTGCAAAGGGGCTGAGAGAGTCCCCACCCCCACCACTTCCACCCTCCTGCCCCCACTCCCTCGGCTCCCCCAGCACCCATGGGTGCTGAGATCTCTCTCCCAGTCTGCGGGGGGGGGGGGGAAGAGGGGGCACTCACCAAAGGGCTCTCTCCAGAAGAGGAGGAGATGGATGGGCTGGCTTCGGCGAAGCTGGTGTCCACGGTGGAGTTGTAGGTGTCGCCAGGCAGGGCGGAACTGGGGCACATGGCGTGGGCGGTCAGGGCTGTCTGGGGCAGGGTGCCCCCTGGGGGCTGTGGGACGGAGACACAGAGAAACCATTGGGGGGTCAGAGGACAGAAGCTGAGGTGGGATTGGGCTGTCTTTTCCTCCAAGGTGCTTCCTACCCCATGCCGGCAGAGACCATCTCTGCCCCCAGAGCCCTCCTCTCCTGCCCCCACCAGGAGGGGCCCTCACTGCCCCCAGAGCCCCCCTCTCCTGCCCCCCTGGGAGGGGCCCTCACTGCCTCCAGAGCCCCCCTCTCCTGCCCCCCGGGGGCGGGTGCTTGCCCCAGCCCTGGCTCACCTGGAAGATGGCGAGGCCAGGCTTGGGCGGGGGCAGGCGGGGCGACATGGCCAGGCTGTTCTCGCTCGACTCACACTCGTGGATGGTGATGATTCTGAGGGCGGGCGGCGGGACGTGGAGGTGGGTCAGCCGGGCGTTCTTGAGATGGTGGAAATCCCCCTCGGTCAGCGTGTACCTGCCACGGGCACTGGGTGACGGGGAGTCGCCGGAGCCGTCCCCCTGCTCCCAACGCTCCCCTCAGCCCCGGTGCCACACATGCCAGGACGGGCCCAACCCGAGGCGCTCGCCCAGCCTAGTCCCTCGTTGGCCCAGCTCCTCAACCTGCCCCTCAGAGCGCGTTGTCCCCACGGAGCCGGGGCACAGGCTGGGCCATCCGGCTGGGCGATAGACTGAACCCCACCTTGCAGGGGGCACCGGCTCAGTGCCCACCTGGGGAACCTGCACTTCCTCCCCTGCCCTGCCCCGTACCTCCCCCACACCCTTCCCTCACCCCACCCCTGACCCATAGTCCCCCACCCCCTCACCCCAACCCTGACCATATCCCACCCCTTCCACTCCTCCCCTCCCATCCCCCACATACCCTTCCCTCGTCCCAACCCTGACCCATACCCCCACACCCTTACCCCAAACCTCACCCATATCTGACCCCTTCCACTCCTCCCCTCCCATCCCACACATATCCTTCCCTCATCCCAACCCTGACCCATACCCCCACACCCTTACCCCATACCTCACCCATATCCCACCCCTTCCACTCCTCCCCTCCCCATCCCATGCCCCACACCCTTCCCTCACCCCAACTCTGACCATATCCCACCCCTTCCACTCCTTCCCCCACGTACCCTTCCCTCACCCCAACCCTGACTCATTCCCCACACCCCCTTACCCCATACCTCACCCATATCCCACCCTTCCACTCCACTCCTCCCCTCCCCATCCCATCCCCCCACACCCTTCCCTCACCCCAACCCTGACCCATTCCTCACACCCCTTCCCCCATGCCCATACCCCCACACCCCCTTACCCCAAACCTCACCCATATCCCACCCCTTCCACTCCTCCCCATCCCATCCCCCACACCCTTCCCTCACCCCAACCCTGACCCATACCCCCACACCCCCTTCCCTCAAACCTGACCCACCCCTTCCACTCCTCCCCTCCCCACAGCCTTTACCCCCTCCCTCTCCCCGCTGCACCCCTCTTCCCTCCCCCAGCCTCTCCCCGCCTTCCCCGCCCATACCTCCTCCCCTTCTCTTGGGTCTTCTTGCTCTGCTCGAAGAGCGCGGCCTCGTTGAAGGAGACGCGGCGCCCGGTGGAGGAGCTGGACGAGAGGAAACGCTCCGTCTCCACATCCCGGTAGCTGGAGGCCGACAGGCAGTCTGGGTCGTCCACCTTGATGGTGATCTCTGTGGAGATGGGAGGGGAGGTTCAGACCCCATTCACCGGGCAGGGGGGTGGCGGGGGAACCCCCTCTGGTGGGCACAGGGGCCGGCTGGTTCAGTAGCCTCGGGAGGAGGCCAGACTGGCGGCCCCACGGCTGAGGGGCAGCGAGATGTGGAGAGAGGAGGGGGTGAAGCAGAAGCAGCACAAGCTAGTGCCAACAGTTGTGGGACACCTGGGCTGAGATTCGGCAAACTCGCTCCACCCAGGGGAGCTCAAGGAGCCCATGGCAGCACACTCAGGTCCCCGCCAGCAGCGCTTGGGCAGGGGGTGTCAGCAGGGGATATATGTGCCCGGTCCGGCCCCTCCCAGCAGAAGGCACTGCTCCCCCATGGCGGGTATTTAGTGATAGCTCTAGGCAGCTGACTGGGGTGAACAGCCCCCGTGGCTTGGCCTTGGCGTCTGGGCTGCAGGGGGGAGGCACGGAGGGCCCCAGTGACTTTAGGATGGCAGCTCCTGGGACTCCCCACACCCCTATCCTTCAGTGCCATGGGGGCAGCCAAAGCCTCCTACACCCCCTCCCCCCGCAGTGAACAGCAGGTATATTTGCACGTGATGGGGGTTGAGATGTAGGGAAACGGTTTCCATGACAACACAAAGCCAGCCCTAGCGATCCCATGGGCAGGGCTGGGGCTGGCCGGGCTGGGGGGCGCTCACCTTGCGGAGGCTGAGAGTCATCCAGGTACGTGGTATTGGTTTTCTCAGGGTCATCACTGGCTCTGCAAAGGGAGGGGGAGAGACAGACGCATGGGGAGGGACAGAGGGAGCAGGGCCCAGAGAGGGGAGGGGGCAAAGGATGGACAGAAAGGAGAGGAGATGGGTTATTCACAGTGTCCCCCACTCCACAAGCCAATGGTGCAAGGGGCTGCCATCACTGCCCCCCCTCACATGCACACACAGGCAGGGAGCCAGACACCGGGCCACGGACCCCATTGGCAGGGGAGTCAGTGCAGTGCAGCACTCGGGCTGGTTTTGCACATTCACAGACTGGTGCACTCAGTACAGCTCCCACGCCAGTCTCTAGGGCACATCCATGCTCCCACACCCATGCCAGTCCATACAGGGCACACCCCAACACCTCTCCTAGTCCATACCACGTGCAAAAACACCACCAGTCTGCACGGTGCACACATACCCCACTGCCAGTCTACACAGCACCCCCAAACTGATCCACACCAGGCCGTACAGTGTGCTGGTCCGTACATTGCACACACATTCCGGTCTATATGGAACACCCCCCCACACCAGCCCATACGGCACACACATGCACACCATGCTCCGGTCTATACAGTACACACACATTATGTACACATCTCCATGCACAGGGTCTTAGGACTGGATTCTGGAGTCCAGCTGTCCCTGGGAGGGGAGGGGGAAGCTATTCTGGGGCATCTCACTTTGGCAGCCCTGGGGGTCTCTCATCCCAGGAGACAGTGGGAGATTTCAGGCCTTTGCTCAGGGATTTAATCTGTATTAGGAAAACCCGCTTGTCTCTAGGATGGCTGTGGTCCATGGGACCCGGGCTGGCACAGGGCTCGGTGCAGAGCTGCGGGCAGGGACTGGGACACGAGGCTCAGGTTGGATGTAGGGAACTGGGGTGCTGGGCTGGGTACAGGGTGCATGCCTGGGGTGCTGGGTCAGGTACAGAGCAGGTTGGGGTGCAGAGCAGAAACGCTGGGGCACCTGGGTTGGGGACTGGATGCAGTGCAGGGGCACGGGTCCCGGACGCCAGGCTGGGCAGACGCGGCGCGGGGGCACGGGTCCCGGACGCCAGGCTGGGCGGACGCGGCGGCACGGGTCCCGGACGCCAGGCTGGCCGGAGGCGGCGCGGGGGCACGGGTCCCGGACGCCAGGCTGGGCGGACGCGGCGCGGGGGCACGGGTCCCGGACGCCAGGCTGGGCGGACGCGGCGCGGGGGCACGGGTCCCGGACGCCAGGCTGGGCGGACGCGGCGCGGGGGCACGGGTCCCGGATGCTAGGCTGGGTGTAGGGGATGAGGGTTGGGGTCAGTGCAGGGGCACAAGGGTGCCAGCTTGGGTGCAGGGATAGGCCCCGGGCTCGATGGACGGCTCAGCCTGGACTTGGCTTCAAGCCGTTGGCAGCTGGGAGAGGTGCTTTCCCCGTCTCTCCAGCTCAGAGGCCAGGGGTGTTTGTCACCGGGCGAAACGGAGCTGCTAATCAAGGGAATTAAATTCTTCTGCTCCACTGGCGTCTCCGCAGCCATGATGGATCCTGATCAGAAGCCCCTTCGTTCGCACTGTTTTCTGGCAATGCGGTTGCTGAACTCAGATGTTTGGTGCTGGACCAGTCACTATAGAGAAAATGGGACCCCAGCTACCGAGCTCCCAGCTACGCCAGTCCCAGCCTCTCCCACCAGGGGGCACTGTAGGGACCGAGGCAGAAGCTCTGGCCACTCCAACCCAAGCAGACGGGCTCCGGGGGTTGTGGGTGGTGCAGTGCATGGCAGAGCCCCCCCCCCCCTTACCTGGAGTGCCTGCGGTCCGTCTGGCAGCACCGGCGGCAGATAATCAGGATCCCGGACAGCAGGACCAGGGTCCCTCCGATGAAGATGGAGAGCAGCACGAGGAGCAGCACATACCCATCTTGCGTGTTCACCTCGCCGGGCACTGTCTGTGGGCAGAGCAGACTGAGCACGGGGCCGGCGCACTCCCACCAGCGGTGCAGGGGCTTTCCCTTGGGCTCAGGCAGGCGCCTCCCCAGTGGCTGCATGGTAAAGGCATTCACGGGCCTGGGGCACGCGAGGGTAGCAGGGCCCACACTCTGACAGCTCCCCCCCCCCCAGCTGGGTGGCAGTGGGTCCTCATGAAACACGCCTGTGGCACGAGCAGATGGCCGTGTGCAAGTGTGTGTGGAAGAGGCTCACGGGGGCAGCTGGGAAGGCAGAGCAGAGGCCCATCTCTGACAGCGTCCAGTCCTTGCTGGCCGTGCATGGGCCATTCTGCATTGAGCTCCTCACTGAAGGCGTCTCTTCTTCCCCCAGGGGTTTAGAGGTTTTTCCCCCCCACACTCGGAAAGCTGATGCTCCTGCATTGGGAGAAGCCCAGTTTGCTCCACCACCTTCCCCCCAGACCCTGGCATGTTTGCTCCATAGAGCGATGGCTGCTATTTCCCAGGGGGCTCATCCACTGATCCCTGCTCCCAGGTGCCAGTGTCTCCCCCGACCCCCAACCACTGGGCTGCAGCCAGTGACTCCTCCCTGGCCGAAGTCTCACCCCAGCCACGATCCTGGGAGCATTCACTTGACCTGACTTCACCCCAATGATCTCTACTGACCTCCCTTCACCCCTTGGTCCCCATGTGCCCTCCTGGGAACAGAGTCTGGTTGGACCTCACCTGGGATGAGATTCCCTCCCATATCCTCTGGGCCCATGCACTGAGGGCAGGCAGCATGCAGTGGGGGCAGGCAGCATGCAGTGGGGTGGGGAGGGGCACGGTGGGCGGAAAGGCTAGAACTCAGCTGTCCCGACTCCCAGCCCCCCTGCTGTAACCACTAGATCACACTCTCCCTGCAGAGCCAGAGCGGGGAATAGAACCCAGGAGTCCTGCATCCCAGACCGAGGCCATTAACCCTTAATCCAAACCCAGGGGGCAGGGGGACACTGGGGCTTCCCCCTTTGGACTTCCCCCAGTTTAGCCCATCCCTGCTGCGTGGATCAGTTGGGGCTTCTCTCACCGGACGGAAGTGACAGCTGAGGTGGGGGGGGGGGGAAAAGGGGGAGCACTGGGGCTGTCAGGGGAGGTGAGGCCGAGGGGGCGGGGGAGAGGAACGTAACATTAAATTGGTCAGGTGACAGGGGAGCCTTTGCCATGGCAACGCATCGTGATGTCAGGAGGAAACCAAAGTCACGTGACTATTTTTTAATTCAGCTGGAAAATGGGATGATAACCAGCCACAGAGCGAGCCCGAGCCGCATGCCCCCGGGAGCCACTCCTCTGGGCCGAGGGCAGTTGGTGGCAGCAGCGAGGGGAGGCCGGGGGGGACCGGTAACTGAATCCCAGTGCTCTCAGCCACAGACTGCAGCGCAGCTGAGGGTGACCCTGGCTAGTCCTGTTCTGTTTCCTACCCTGACATTTGAGGGTTTCGCTGCTGCCCGGGGGGGCTCTGAGCAAGCTGGGCCAGGTGTAGCTTGAAATCAGCTGCCCTGGTGCAAGGGAGAATCTTGGGGGTACCAGGAATCACACATGGTATGGGGGAGGGGACCCCGGCCTCCTGCCCAGCCAGTCTGATGCTCCAGCCCCTGCCCTGGCAGAGACGGACAAAGGCATGATGGGATATTCATCCCATCTATCCATCCACCCCACCCTTCCCTCACACACCCATCTGTGTACCTATCCATCCCTCCCCACACACCCATCTGTGTATCTATCCACCCCTTCTTTCCCCAACACACCCATCTGTATATCCATCCCTCTACCTCCACACACACCCATCTGTATATCTATCCATCCCTCCCCACACACTCATCTGTGTATCCATGCACCATTCCCTCCTGCCACACACCCATCCATCCATCCATCCATCCATCCCCACACATACCCACCCCTCCCTCTGTCCGTTCCTCCCCCCCACATACCCATTCCTCCTTCCCTCGGTCTGTCCTCCCACATACCCACCCCTCCCTCCCTCGGTCCGTCCCTCCCCCACATACCCATCTGTGCATCCATCCACCCCTCCCTTCCCCAACACACCCATCTGTATATCCATCCCTCTACCTCCACACACACTCATCTGTGTATCCATCCATCTCCCCACATACCCACCCCTCCCTCCCTCCCTCAGTCTGTCCCTCCCCCAACATACCCACCCGTTGCGATACACCCGCCTCTATCTAGCTAAGCTCTAGGAACCCATCTGGGCCCAGCCCTCCTCCGTGACTCCTGCAAAGTCATCTCCCCAGGGCCCAGCATGAAGGTGGATGACTCACGGACTTTGCTTGTGAGCTCTTAAACTCCCTACTGCAGTCACTGAGCAGATGTCCACTGCGGAGTGGGTGGCCGCTGCTGTGGCTCCCCTTGTGTCTTACGGCCTCCGGCTCCCTCTCCCACTCGCCTGGCCCTGGGTATCTTCACCCCCATCAGCTCTCTCTCCTCTGCCTTGGCTCCACTGTCTTTCACTCCTCCCCCTGAGTCTCTCTGTCACTGGCAGAGTCTGGTCTCTCTGTCACTGGCAGAGTCTGGCCTCTCCTCCCTCTCTCCCAGGACAGCCAGTGACCCCAGTACCATGCGCCACCCGCCTCCCAATCTGGCTACACAAATTCTTCCTGCCCTGGAAATACCCGCTCGCAGGTGGCACTCTGTGCTGGGCGGGAGCTGCTGTGTGACATGACACAGGCAGCCAACTGGCTTTCTCGGGCTTGCTCTGATGTCATGGCAGGGGAGTGCCCAATACCCTGGGGGGTGGGCTAGCCCTGGGGAGGGAGGGGTGGAAAAACCCCAGGGGCTCCGGCTGGATACAGAACATTGAAGCCGCCCCCAAGATCTGAACAGGGGCCGGATTCCAGCATAAGCTGGAATAGCCCCCTCGTCTGGAGACCCCTGGCTGCTCCCTCAACTAACACTCACGTAAGACAGGCTCTGCTCTCAGCTACGTCAGGGTGACTCCGGAGTGACCCCACTAAAATCATCGGAGCCAAACTGGATTTACTCTGGTCAAAGACCAGGATCTGGTCCCCGTGACACAGACCGATTATTAGCAACAGAGCAGGTGTAGAATGCCTGCTGTGGGGTGTTTCCATTCGCGGCGTGACTTTGTAACCCAGCAGAGCTGACAAAACCATGCACAGAATCAATCCCTCCCTTGATCCCAGCCTCAGGGGTCTGTAAAACATCAGGGTGGCATGCCCGGTCCTTCATCAGAGCGATGACCGACGTAGCCCAGGATGGAAGGTAGAAGGCCCAGCCCTGCAGTCCTTGCACCAGCAATGTCCCCTGGGTGAGGTACTGCGGGGAGGGGTGGGGGGCTTTAAGCTTATTTTCCTCTTTACCTAAGCACCAGGTCATGGTGCAAGTGAGACTAACAGCAGGTACCAGAAGCAGGTATAGATTGTTCCACCCCTCACTGCCCCCAGAGCTCCCTCTGGGTCGGAGGGATGGTGTCCCTAGCCTCTGTTTGTCAGAAGCTGGGAATGAGCGACAGCGGATGGATCACTTGATGATTCCCTGTTCTGTTCATTCCCTCTGGGGCACCCGGCATTGGCCACTGTCGGAAGACAGGATACTGGGCTAGATGGACCTTTGGTCTGACCCAATATGGCCGTTCTTATGAGGCCAAATCCGGGCCTTGGTATAGTTGGGGGGAGTTCTGCTATTAGGTTCTATGGATAGAGGGACATGGGAACGGCACCTGGCTAGCACCTCTTGGCCACTTCCATCTGGTAGGACAGTACCCAGGGCATCACAGAAAGGCCCTCACTTCCCATAATGCACTAGGCCTATTGTGACAATGTTGCATGTGGAGGGGTTAAAGGGATTCCTGACCCCTGTGGTCAAATGCCCATCCAAGGCCCTGGAGCATGAACTTTGATCGTCATTCGGTGGCTTAGCTGCTGATGTTCGTATCGATCACCAAGTGACCTGCCGGAGTGTGTGACTCACTGACCCCCAGAGGAAGGGCTGTGTCTATCACAGATGGGGAAGCTTTGTTAAATGACCTGTCCCTTTCCCCCCACCCCACCCTCAAAGAATAATATCGACAGGTACCAAAGCTCCCAGCCTGCTGCTTCCCCTGGCCTTTTCTCTCCCACTGCTCTCAGACCCACACCCTGAGCAGCCGGCCCCACATCCCGCCGGCCAGAACAGCAAGGGAGTGATTCTGAGCAGCAGGTGCAGCTCATGGGAGACAGGTGCTGCCGGATAATCTGCTGGGATGCCCACGGGAAGATCTGTCTCCCCCCATTCCCGAGAACAAGGGGAAGATCCCCTCCAGCTTCCCGAGCAGAACAGCTTCCCAGGAGGTGCTGGGGAGGGGAAGACTTAGCTAAGCCAGGGGCTCTGGGCGTCCTGCCCACCAGGTATGGCATGGATCTCAAACAGCCTCAAACCTGGGTCTCCTGCCTGGGAAGGAGGCAGGTGCAGAGCCTCACATGGGGACCCCAGTGCAAAGGGGGGACACGGGACCCGAGGGCAAGGGGCCAGGAGTGATGTGGGGAATCCAGCTCCCACCCCACCCCACCCCCTTGGGGCACGTACCGTTGTGCTCTCGGTCGTGTTGTCCCAGGCAGTCAAGTCATTGCTCATGGTCTGTCCCAGCTGGAAAATCCTCCTGGGAGTCGGGAAGAGCAAGAGGCAAAAATGACACCCCGGGAACAAAAGAATGAAAATCCCGCACGTGGAGGCGAGAAGTGAAGGGGACGCGCTGGGGCTGGGCTGCGCGCCTCGCTCCGGATCTGATCCCGGTTCGCCGCCCCCCGTTCACACGGGCTGGGGCGGCAGCACCAATCGCGGGTGGGCTCGGATGCTGCCTGTGTTCAGCCCCCGCCCCATCGCACACACCGTCTCCTCCCTTCCCTGCACTTCCTCTCGGCTAACGCCTGCCCAGGTAAATCGAATTAGAAAAGGGAGGCAGAATCGGATCCAAGGCGGATCGTCCGGAGGCTGGTAGGAGTCAGGGGGCTCCTAACACTGGGTGTGATGGGGTCGGTTCCCCCCCCCGTCCCCTTTCTCGCTCTGGTTCCCTGCCCCCCCCCCAGTTCCTCTTGCCTGCTCCAGTCCGCCGGGGGCTTCGCTCATCCTCTGCCCGGCAGGGAAGCCGCCAGCCCCTGTGCTCTGAAGGCTGCTGCGGCGCAGACGCCGGCTCCCCCTCGCCGTCCCCTCCCCACGCGGCTCCATGAGCTCACCCGCCCACCCAGCCGCTGCACGCCGAGAGCCCCGACTCGAGCCCACGCGTGAAAGTGACTCGGGGCGGCGGCTGCTCCCAGCTCAGATCGCTGGCCAGGGCGTGTGGCACCCGCCCCGGGGCTCGTGGGGAGGGGTTAACCCGGGCCCTAGGCCAAGGCCGGGGGGCTGGGCTGGCACGGTGCTGGGTTAGAGAGGGGGAGTGTCTGGGCTGGGGGGCGGCTACAGGGACAGCTTGATGGGGTCAAGCCAGAGAGAGATGGGGGTGGATGAGTAGAGGGAGGGAGGAATGGATGGTGTATAGATGGGGATGAGAGGGTGGGGGACATATGGGGATGAATGGATCTGGGGAAAGCGGCCCCCACTGACCCATTCACTGCCTCCCACTCTGCCCCGGCTCCTCCCCGGGAGCAATCCGCCCTGTGGAGGGAGTGGAGCTGCAGCATCTCACGGGTGAGGCCCCAGGACACCTCAGCAGTTCCTTTAGCCACTCTCACTCACTGGTCCTGGGGCCACCTTTTCCCTGTTGGGATGGGAGCTAGACATGCCATGGATAGCAGGTGGGTGGGGCCACACGCCCCTCCCAGGGCGGGAGTAGAACCCAGGAGTCCTGACACAGCCCCCTGCGCTAACCACTAGACCCCATGGCCTCCTCTCCTTTGTATGGGGCATACCAAGTTTCCCAGTTCTCTTTCACGCTCCATCCTCACATTGTCCCTGCTCCACGCACACAAACAGCAGCCTCCACAGACCAGGCGTGGATGATCAAAGGTTAAGATGAGTCACATGGTGAGGTCACCTCCTTATGCACACACAGCAACACACGCCAACACCAACTCCCTCTCCGACCTTGTCCGCACTTGGCTTTTTGCACCCCAATCAGCCTCCATTCCAGTTGCGACAGCACCAGCCTCGGGAGGAGCCCTCCAGTAGACAAGGTGCCAGCATTTGAAACACCCCGGCCTGGTGCATGAAGCCCCACCACCTGCCCCCAGAGCCCAGTAGGGGTCCCCCCAATGCTACCACGAGCAAAGCTGAAACGGCGGGTGATTGTAGAACCACTCCGGCCATCGTCAGTGGCTCAGAGAGAAAAGAAATGGATGGCTCAGGGTATTGGTGATGGTCCATGGAGATTTAATTCTCAGGCGTCCTGGTTTACAGCCATCCCGGCTCAGCAAGGGTGGCAGTGTAAGGGAAAGGCATTCGGGGGGCCCAGCTAGGAGAGGAAAACTGTCCGTGTGCTTCAGGTACTGGCTTGGAACTTAGGCGGGACTGGGTTTGATTCCCACCAGTTCTGTGTGATCGTGGGAGAATCACTGAATCTCTCTGGGCCTTAGCTGCCCTCCTGTAAAATGAACCCTTTGTCTAGACGCTATCTGTGTGTACAGCACCTAACACAATTGGGTCTCCTTGCTTTCACTGCCCTAGCTGTCACCGCGGTGAGGTTCACAGGCAGTGTTTTAGCCACCACCCCACAGGCCTCTCCCTCTGCATCCAACCTTAAGGAAGAACATTGCAGCTAATTGCTGGGGGGTGACTTCTGAAGAGAACCAGACAACATTTCAGAAGGGAGAGGGGCACTGTAGCTTTCACGGCTGCCACCTGACTGTGATCTTGTCAGTTCTCATAAGCTAAGTAGAATCAGGCCTGTTCAGATCTGGACGAGGAGACCTGTAGAGGAGAAACGCAGTAGCCTCTTCTCCTGTTGTAGCTTGTAATTGTCAGTGGATGTTGCTTGTATCCTAGAGAGGAGCAGAGGAAGGGAGCGGTGGGAGTGACTCAGTGCCAATAAGCGGTGCCCTTCTTTGAGTCAATGGGATATTGGTGCCCTCTTTAGGATCAGATTGGAAACTAAGATGTCCTGATTGCTCAGGGTCATTAAAGACTTGCTGGTGCTTTCCACAAGCACAGGGGTGAGAGAACCTGGCTCCGTGGTTGCAATTACATTCTGCTTCCTTAGTTCCTTAAAAGCGGATGTATAGTGTTGCTGTGTGCTGTTAACGTTCTACCCCAGAGCCGGCTGCATTTCAGTGCACAAGCGGAGCCTGGCCCTGTTAAACTCCTGAGCATGCTGCAAAGTTAATTTTATCTCTGGGATATTTGGCAGGTATGGTGGGGGTGGGACTTGAGGGGGGTATTTAGATGCTTGATGGGAGGGGATTGAATTGGATTTTGAGTGTTAAAATACAGAAGTCTGTACCTGAGCCTTCCTCCCTAGAGAGAACTGTCTTCTAACAATCAGCGCAGGCTTGGAACTCCCTCTCCCTGGGGCCATGGGTCTGTTTCGTCAGCCACGTGGCCTGTTGCCAGGCACAGGAGTTTTCAAACCACGGGGAGTTCTCCCCCCATCTCTGCTCTCCTCTGGTGACGGTTGGGGATATTTGAAAATCCATTTGAAATCAGATCAGGAATAAAATATTCATCGAGCAGCTGGTACTGTTTCCCCTCACATCTTTCGTGTGTCCTGTCTGCCGGGACGGACTCTCTCTGAATGTCTGTGACACACCTGGGACAACAAGGTCCCCTCTTGGATGGGTCTCCATGTGCTACTGTCATACAAATAGTAACAGTTAAAGAGACAGATCTCTGATTTCAGGTAGAGCCGGATTGGGATTCTCAGCCACAGAGGCCTTTACCTCCCCTAGGATGACTCCATCATTGTACAGATGTTTAGGAACAGCTGGGCCAGCTAGGCTGTGGTGATGTCCCACGGACAATCCTGGATATTTCAGGAGTTATGCACCTATTTGTGTACCACTATGAGCAACAGGGGGGGAAAGGCCTCCCCAACCCAATGTCAGTATCTGTCTCTGCTACTTATCTGGTCTTTATTACTATCACACCTGTGCATTTTCCCCATCTCTAATGTACCTTCCCAACCCCTCACGAGGTAGGGCGGTGTTATTATCCTCATTGTACAGATGGGGAAACTGAGGCAAAAAGAGGCTATGAGACTTGTCCAGGGTCACGCGCGGCGTCTGTGGCAGAGCCAAGAATTGAACTGGGCTTCCCACTGCTCTAGCCACTGGACCAACCTTTCTTCCACTAGCTGCTCAGGGGGTGGGGTGAGAGAAGGGGCTGGGTCTTTCCCATCTGCCTCCCTCCCCCCATGCGTGGATGAGACCACTCATACTGGAAGGGGGAGCATGCAGGAGGGGTGGCCATAAAGGTGGCAGCAGCTTAGCGAGTTAAACAGCACCACTCTCTTAGCCAAGTGGTGCCACCAGCCAGGCACTGACTAGCCAGCGATGGGCCATCCTGGGGGGTGGCTGCTGTGCACCTCTGAGCCTCTTGAGTCCAGTGCAGGAGGCCCCAGATCAGGGAGCTGCTCCTTCTGCCCCATCCCTGCCTGGAGATGCACTCTGAGCCTAGCCAAGCAAGGTCCTCCCCTGCCCCCAGGAGGGAGATCCCAGCTGCCTCCCACTCCCAGCTCTGAAAGCTGCTTCAAACTGCCTGGATCATCATCCTGGTGGGTGCCAGGAGCTTCCAAGAGCCGGGTGGAGGGCTTGTGCCAATGGGCGCATCCGCTCACTGTGCCCCTTTGGCCATACTCCCTTGGCGCCCCCAGCACAGGGCTCTAGATTCTTGGGGGAGGGGCTGGCTGCCCTCCCATCCAACCCTGGGCTCCAGTCAACTTAGTATTGTGCGGGGTCGGAGAGATTTGGGCTTTCAGGCTGTGCTGGAGAATAAGATTCCCACCCACCCCCTGACTCCCCAAAACCCTGGGGTCCCCAGCGAAAGAGGAAAGAGAAGGGGCTGGAAAGAAAGGAAGAGAGCAGAATGGAGGGAGAGGGCAGGCTGAGGTGGAGACAGCAATGCCAGCCCTGTGGAGCATGCTAGGACCGGGCCTCTCTGCCTCAACTGGCCTGAGGTCACCCATGCCCAGGGCATCTTGAGCTGGTGCCAAACTCCCACCCCAATCCTAGTGGCAGCTGGGTCTGGGCTGGCCTGCCCCCCGCTCCTCCTTGCAAGGGGGCAGCTGGGGAAGGGCCTGGGGGCTGTGGTGACCAGGGAGCTGAAGGCAGATGGGAAGAATGTCAGGCCTGTTTCCCCCCCATCATGGAGGAATTTCGTATCCATGGTGACAGAAAGGGGGAACAAGGCCGCCATTGTCTTGGCCCGGACACTGTAAGGAGACAGGTTCCTGGGCTGGCGCCGCCCGGGAGATGTTTGGCCCCAGATGAAAGGGGCCCGGGCGGGGGGCGTGGCAAGAGGCCGCTTCACACTCTTGCAAGTGGAAACCCAGGTTTCAGTCGACGCCGCCTGCTGCAGGGGCCGAGGGAGAAAGGACGAGCTGGTGGGGCAAGAAGGGCAGAGCCTGGGGCTGGGCTGGGCCCACCATGCCTTAGTGAGCGAATGGCTGCTGCCCCCCTACAAGCTGGGCTCTGGGGAACCCAAGGTGGGCGCGGATCCTCAGAGACACTCCAGCGTGCGGTATGGCTGGACCCCAGTGCCATGTGGATGATACATAAAACAGGCTCTGGCCATCTCCTTCTCACTGTATGTGTTTAACAAGCACATCACCGGGGTATTGGGGCATCAAAGCGACTTTCTCCCCCCCCCCCAACACACAGATTTCTGCGGCTGCATGGGCAGCCCTCAGCCTGAAGCAAGGCAGGTTGCCAAGACTGGCTTCAAGGTGAGGCAGGGGATACGTTGCCTGTCTGGAAGCCCTGGGGCTGAGCAAACCCCAAGTCCCTCCAGCATATCCCCTCTCCGTGCGGAGGGCTAGATGGAGCTGCAGGAATGTGAGGAGGAGGAGGGGGTAGGAGGAATGAAGGAATCTGGCAATGATAAGCAAGGAGCCCTGGTGCTTACTGACTGGAAGGGTTCTTGGTTTCCTGTGGCTGGCAAGGTTGGGGTATATTTGGGGCCAGGCTCTCTCTGCAAACTGCCATCAGCTCTGAGCTTCCATGAAGACAGCACCAGTGGCCAGCACCCCTCTTTCAAAGGGGGCCTCGCCCCAAGGCTCTGGCCACTCGTGGTAACTAAATATCCCTCCCCATGCTTCTTGAGCGTTAACGACAGCACCCTGCTTAAATCCTACTCCTCTCAGTCCCGCTCTGGGCAGACCCAGTATCCTTCGGATAGAGGATCTTCCAGTTCCTGACCCAAACTGCTGTGGAGTCACGTTGGCCATTAACGCCCAGCCTGAATCTGGCTGTCTAGAACTCCAGCCAAGGATCCAGTATCTCTTATCTGGCAGTGGCTCTCAAAGTGCGTTACGAAGGTCGTCAGTATCGCTACGCCCATTTTACAGGTGGGGGAAACTGAGGCACGGAGCGGGCCTGTGACTTGCCCAAGGTTACCCAACTGGCCAGTGGCAGAGCCCATGACTCCAGCCTTTTGGTTGTTCCTATAGAGCTGAGGCCAGCTGGTGAGAGATGGGGAGGATTGAGCATGGAGAGAAAGTTGTGGCTCCGGTGCTGGACTAAGACTCTGGAGATGTGGGCTCAGTTCCTACCCTGTACACTTGTGGGAAAGTCACTTACTGGCTCCATGCCTCAGTTTCCCCACCTATGAAATGGGGATAATTCTGTCTAGTCTATTGAGCTTGTCAGTTCTTAAGGGCAGGGACTATCTCAAAACATTGTCTGTACAGCACCTAGCCACAGTTAGAGGCTACCATCGTGCAGATGATAATAATCCCACACTGGGGCCTTCATACACACCCACCATCTCTCTCCAAGGCCAGCCCAGGTTTTGATAAACAGAAGTAAACATGCCATGGTGGGCTGCATCTGCCGTGGGAGCATCCTGCCAGCCAGGCAGCCGGCGCTGTTTGATTCCTTACAATCCGCCCCCGCCAGCACCTTGGACGGCTTCCTCTGCCGGCCTACAAAAACCCGTTACGCGCACAAAGCGCCGTGTATGTAGCAAGCCAGTTGCCAGCTCAGTTGGGCTCTCTGGGGACTGCATGGCATCTGGGGTCTGGTTTCCAAGAGGCCATGGGTGGCGCAAACCGAACTCCCCATCATCTTCAGGGGAGTATCAGTGCTGCGTGTATGAGACTGGTCTCCAGACCCAGGCCAATCCCCAGCAACGGGGCTTCAGAGGAGAGATGCAAGGCCAGTGAGTTTGGGGTCTGCTTGTCATGGGTGGATCTATCCACCTACCTACTCCTGTAGCCTGGACAGCTCAGTGCTCATGCACCCCGTACCTCCATTGTAATGGGATCAAAAGGGGCCACAACTCATATCCCGAAGCTCCCCATGTCTGGCAGCAGGGGGGGCACTTCATAGCCTGCCCTCCTTCAGCAATGGGGCCAGAAGGGAGGCCTGTACCAGCCTCAGGGAACTAACACCCCCTATGAGGTGGGTGTGGGGAGCTGGTTCACCTGTCCAGTCTGCCTCTGAGACCGTACTGGTGAGAGTGGAAGATTCCTCACTTCCTGTCCAGAGGCATCACACGCTCGCGGGGGTGTGAAATAACCTCAACCATGGACAGATTAAAGGGAGGAGCAAAGTCACAGACATGCAAATGCGCACACACTCATACCCACGCACACGCCTTCATGCTAGGAGGCTGATCCTGCCAGCTCTGAGCCACTATGTGCCATCAGCCATGATGCAACCGGGGTTGCTTGGTCTGGTAGGAGAGCTGTGTGCAAGGGGTTCCCAGCAGAGCAGTTCAGGGCTTAAGAGGAGCAAAATTCCTTCCTGAGAACGTGAGCATGGATGTAGGCAGAGGAGGGGTGTGTCAAGGAGGAGTGTGTGTGTGCCTGTGGACACGTGTGTGTGGTGTGAGTGACAGGCAGTAAAGGGACATAACATGCATGCGTGTCTGTGTGTAAGCATGTGTATGGTGTGTCTATAATGCAGGCAGATCTGTGTGTCCCCCTTTGGGTGTATTGTGTTAATGTGTGTAACATGAATGCGGAACCAGCGCGTACTGTGAGATTGTGTGTGTCATATGCATGCAGATCTCTGTGTGTGTGTGTAGTGACTCTGCGTATTGTGTGTGATACACATGCAGATCTGTGTGCATATGTCCCTCTGTGTCTGCACCTGAGTATGTATTCCTCTGTGTGCGGGTTTCTCTCTGTGTTAGCAAATGAATCCAACACATACAAATCTGTGTTCGTATTTTTTTTTTTAACATTCTGATTCCTGATAGGTTTTTACTTGACATTTCGTTTTTCTCTCCAGCTGGGAGAGAAAGAATCGAGGTCAGCTGACAGGGTGAATATCGGCGAAGACGTATTTGCCGGTTTTTTTTTTGTTTGAACCAGACCAAAATAACCGATTACGCTAATAAGGAAAAGGGTGGACAGACTCCGGTCACAGACCATTACAAATAATATGCTGCTATTAGCGTCATGGCCAAAAAAGAAAGCGATCTCTCCTCCCTGGGGAGAGGGTTCAGAAATATCATCTCGCTCAGAGCGGGGAAGGGGGGCTGAGAGCCATTGAACCAAACTGAAAACCCTGGATAGGATGGAAACCACGTCAAGCCGGGGGGGGGGCAGCCCCCCGAGTTCCAGCACCTACGTTCAGCCGACTCCCTGCTCCGCGGCTCCCTCTGTACTCATGATTTCAGCGGATAGTTAAACATCCTCTCGCCAGATGTCAAAAATCAATTGCGAGATGCTGGGGCGGGGGGGCTGCCTTCTCGCTGCACATACTCCCGTTCCTTTCAAAGAGGGAATTTTTGAAAGCCAGGCAGCTTCCCACTCCCACCCCTCCCGGCTCGCCCCAGCCCCAGCAGGACCCCTGGAGGGTTTTTCTCCCCCCCCCCCCCTACACAAAAGCGATCGACTCCCATCTCTTTCTCTCTCACCCACACACACGGAAGTGACTGCATCACCCACGCAGAGGACCAGTAGTAATACAATCAGCTGATCAGAATCTTAATCCATTAATTCTGCCACCCATCTTTTCACTGGGGCTTGGAGGGTTTTTTTTCTTTTCTTTTAATGTATTAGTATAAGGGATGTCTCGCCAGCTGCCTGTGAGGATGATGAAGATGATGATGATGATGGCGGGTCGGTCGTGGTGTCACTAAACACTTCTGCATCTGGGTCTGGTCCCTCGGGCCGAGGGGGGGAAACCCCCCCAGAGCGAACTCGCCCTGCAGCATGCAGACCAAACAGACACAGCCGGGTCTCCGCGGCACCTTCGCCCCCGGCTGCTCTGTCTCGCCCCCTCTTTAAGCTGTCACAAGCCGCGTTGCTCCCTGTCCACCCCGGCTCCCTCGGGATCTTTTTCCCATCGCGGTCACCCGGGATCTTCCCAAACTGCTCTGCCTGGCGGTGGGCGAGAAAGCCCGTCCTGAGCGTTGTGAGTCAGTTTCACCTGCTCGCGTTCCCTAGTGTGCACGGAAATCGGGTTCATGCGCTGAGTCCGGTCAGCATCGCTCGGACGGGGGCGAGCCAGCCCCCTCCCCCCTTTTAGCGAGTCCAATCAAGCTTTTAAAAACAACGCGATCGCCAGAAGGAATGGCATGCAGCCCCCCCCCCCCCCCCCCCACACACACACACCCTCCCTCTGTAAACAACATTTCTGCCTGGTTACTCCCCCCACGCCCCGCACAAGAAGGCATGCAATTCCTCGGCCAGACACCTGATCCGTGCAAGAGAGGACCCTGCTGCCTTCCCATTTGTTTAAACTCTGTTTCGTCCACGGAAAGCGCCCGATGGTTGAAAGAGAGAGAGAGAAAAAATCACAGTCTTGAGGCATCGCTGTTTGCAAAGAGGCAACAACCGCCTCAGCTTTGACCGCGGGTCGGAATCACGGCTGGGGGACGGGGTAGGGAGGCACTCACCTAATTGCAATTCATGGGCTCCATATACGGGGAAAACCAATGAGCTCCCAACGATCCCCAGCACCTTAATTTTGATTTAAAAGCCAGAGGATTTATGAATGAAACGGGTTCCACCCACCTCTGAGCAGGGGAGGGGGGGGAGTCACGTGATGGAACGCTCATACAACAGCAGCGGGAGGGTGAAGGAGGGGGGATGCTGAAAGCATTGCACATCATAGGGGGGGGGAGGAGAATATTATATAAAAGACACCCCCCCCTCCAATATGTAGCGCAACCGTTTTGCAAAAGAACCTGCCTAGAATAATGGATGTTCTGCCTCTCCCCTCACAATCCAGGTGTATAAACCATGGTCCTCCTCTCTCCCTCACCCCAGCATGACTCCACTCCAAGGGAGGCCCAGGGTACGTCTACACTACAAAAAAACACCCCATGATAGCGAGTCTCAGAGCCAGGGGCATCTGACTCTGGCTTGTGGGGTTGGGGATTCCCACTGGAACCCCCCTTCCCCACCCCCTTGCTGGGTTTTAGAGCCCGGAGTGCAAGCAGGACCGTCTACACGGCTATTCTTAGTCCTGTCGTGCCAGCCAGAGTCAGGAGACCCGGCTCGGAGACGCCCTCAGCCCCCGTGGACCCTGTTCTCGGCTGCATGCCATTCTCTCAGCACCAAGAGGCCTTGCGAGTGGAAAGGGCCTCTGAGGCCCATTCTGCCCATGGGGGCGTCCCCAGCTGGTGCAAAGGCTCTGCTCTGGGCCTGGGCCCAGTGACCGGAGTGCATTGCACTGGGATAGTTCTCTGCAGTGCCCACCGGGAGCCAGGGCAGCCCCGAAGCCAGGAGGGGCTCTGCATGGCCCCTGAATATAGAGTGCACAGGTGGCTTCAAGGCACCCCCTCACCCCTGTGCCGAGTGCGGGACGCGGTAACCGAGAATCAGGCTCCGTGTTCCCAGCGCGACGTAACCCTTTAGGCGAGATGTGCTTCGGGTTTCCGTTCCGCGCTGGCTAGGCTGGGGCCATAGGCCGCCAGGGTTTCATTGGAATCTTTGCTGACTCTGGTTCCTCTATTGCAAAATAAGCAGCGACAAGTTGCTGATGCTGGGCTGGGGCTGCCAGCTGCCAGGGCTCTTCCTGGACGTCAGCAGCAGCCAAAGCTTTCAACTTCTCAGCCGCAAGAGAGCACGGCGGGAAGGACGCCTTTTGGGGGCCGCTTGCAAAAATAGAATCACCCTTGCGAGGGGCCGTGACGGATGGCGTGACTCGCCGGCAGCGTGTGTCACGTCCCTAGTGGCTGGGTGCCTGCAGCTCATGGCTTTGTCCCCGTACAGGCCACCGCTTGTAACACTAGTAGCAAGGATGGAAGATGGGCCCTCTGGATCTAAGCGCATGAACCTTTGCTGCCTGAGGATCATGCAGCAAAGCGCCATCTCTGTGGGCCAAGGCGGTAGCAGGCTGGTCACCCTCTATACGCATCCCAGCCACCGCTAGAGATGCCGCACCGAGTGGGTGTGGTGGGCTACACAGAGGATAACAACCTTCTACTGCTCCTGGAGTTTGGCCTTTAACTCAAGTGATGGAGCCTTGCGCTATGGTGTTGAAGATTGCAGGTACCCAATAAATCAAAGGCAACGGCAGCGCTTGGGTGGTTGCTGCACTAGCTAGCGGGGGTGAAAATGCAACAGGGGCCAGGCAGTTTGGAAGCTGTTTCCCCTTGATTGCAAACTTCCTTGCCCAGACCATATCTCACCGGTTAGATGTCTATAACCTGCAGGGATCCCCTGAGCAAGGGGCTGAAGAAGATCCTCTCAGGAGGGCGACAATATTCTATAAGCACCTGTCACCCAGAAGGATCCCAAAGTGCTTCCTAATCTAGATGGAGCTCCAGCACCAGGGAAATGCGGCTGTCTCTAGGGAGGAGTGCAGCAGCCAACAGGCACACAGCATGTGCAGGGAGAGGACAGCAGGGCAAACCCTTACAGCGATCATTAATAACCATGGATACAGACACGAAGTAGGGTTTGGGGGGCTGCAGTAAGGGAGGAGCGCTGGAACATTGTAGTATAAACTCTCACTGTGGAGACAGGAATGGCTTTTCAAGTGCTGTAGTAAATCCACCCCCTCGACAGAGGAATTCTTCAGTCACCCCAGTGGGGTCTATACCAGGGATTAGGTCAGCTTAATGATGGCTCTTACAGGTGTGAATTTTCACCCCCCTGAGCCACAGTGCTATGTTGACCTACGTTTTAGGTGTAGACCAGGCCTGAAGTCACAAAAGGAACAGAGAGAGAGAGAGAGAGAGATGGGAATGGGAAGTATAGAAACTGTTACATTTTTAAGCTATCACTTTAAGTGTCAGGGAGTTTCCTGGTCCTGCTGACAAGCTAGGGGCTCTGTAGGGAAGTGGGAGATCTGGGTCTCAACTAGCAGCAGTCAGTCTATAGACAGACAGCCTAGTGTAAGGTGGGGGTGCGTTGTGCCGCTCTGTTTTCGGGAGCAGCCTGTTTTCTCTCTCTCTGTTTTAGGTTCTTCTGTATTATCATTCTGGATTCTACGAAATAAAGTTGTGTTACATCACAACCTTCCAGCAAGAGGATTGTAGGGTTTTATTTAATTCTTCTATGTGGGTGCTGGAAATATAATGGCATGGGTTGCACATGTCTGGCTCCAGGAGGCACTGAGGCAACCCTCCCCTGGGACGCAGATCCTGGGATTGCCGGGGCATCAAGGAGAGTGAATGACATTGGCACAAACCTAGGCACAGCTCTGGCAACATATCCCAGCCTGGAATTGTGTAATGTGAACTGGCTGCTTTTCCCTTTGCCCCATCCCAGGGGTTAAGCTACAGCACAGGGACATTTGATTCCATCCCCAGGGGAGGTGTGTTGGCTGCTGGAAAACCAGCTTGTCTAGACTAGGAGAACTGGCTTTGGTGTGACCCCGTCACTGTGCCTTCCCTATTACACCCCTCACATAGGCCCACTGTGTTGGTGCAAGCCCCATGTCACACCCGTGCAGCCCCATGTCACACCTGTGCAAGCCTGTCTATGCTGGGAGTTGGCACTGGGTGTCGCTACTTCAGTGCACAAAACACCCAGTGTAGACGGGGGCTCAGCTGAAGCAAAATCTCTTACCTTAGCTCAAGGTCTGGGAGGCCTGGGCTTTCAGGTCCAACAGCCCTCAGTTCTAGCCCCACTGGCAATCCCAGGCAGTCTGGACATGGCGATTACGGGCTGAACTGAGAGGAGCCCGGCCCGGGAGGAAGAGAATGACTCCCAGGGTGCCGTGCCCCAAGGTCACATTTCCTCCTACAAGTAACCGACCAGCCTGGAGAGGGGGCAGGGCTCCAGCATCCCCCTCAATGAGTGCATCATCCTCATCCACCCAGGCTCCCCTCCCTTTGCCAACTGGAAGCCCTGTGGCTAAATCCAATCACACGGATTGCATCACCTCCCTTCCCCAGGGAGCCCGGTGCAGCCCAGAGCCACTGGCTGCAGCTCTGCTCCCCAGCACGCCGCAAGGCTGCCAATCCTGCCCCAGAGGGAGTGTGAGACAGTGGGCAGGAAGCTGCTAGCAAGGCCCCTGCCCTGGGGAGAAAGAGACCTGCTTGGCCAGGGGCTTGCGGGAGCCATGCTTCAGGGAAGCACTATGCGCTGCCAGCCAGTTGGAGCGGGCGCAGCCTTCCAGTCCCTGGGAGCCCCTTCCCCGCCCACCCTCAGCGTTCGGTGATGAGGGGCTCAGAAGGAAGGGGAGCCCATGGGAGCCGAGCCCGGGCACTCATTAGGGAACGCCTGCCCCCAGCACAGGGGCTGTGGAGCAACATTTAAAGTGGGGAGCCATAGATTTGGGCTCCCCCCCCCATCTGACCATCCTCTTCCTTTCACCGGTGCCCTCCACTAGCAGTCTCACCCCTATACCCGCCCCTTCCAAATCGGAGTGAGTGACATTGTTACCTGGCGCCCGGGGTCACAGTGCCATGCAGGCTTACCCCAGCCAAAAAGTGGTCCGGCCACTGACCGGGTGCTCCCGCCGCCCGGCTCTGCAGCCTGTCCCCCACATCAAATAAATCAGCCCGGCTCAGAGCAGCAACAGCACCACCTGCTCCTCCTCCATTTGTCCCAGCCGGCTGGCCAGGGTGTGGGGCCTGGCTTGAGAGATAATAAGGGCTGGGCTGGATGGGAAAGTGAGGCACAGCGCTGGTTAAAGTGGCCCAGGTCATCCCTCCCACTGAGCCCCCCTGTCCCCGTGGGAGCTGGGACGAGAGCCCTTGACCTGCAGTTCCGAACTCAGGCGTCAGCTCCTTGAGCGAAGGGAGCTCTCCCTGCACCGGCAGTCGTAGTAGGTCCTTTACCGTCTCTGTGAGCTTGACCACTAGGTGGCGACATGCTCCTGAACGAAAGCAGCAGGTTCGAAGAGTGCTGGAGGCAGCATATAACTCAGCCATTGGAGCGGTCCCGCTGGGCCATGCCCCCTTCCCCAGTACAGGGCTCCCAGCCCCCAGTGCAGAGGGCATGTGTGCGTAGGGGTGTGGGGGGAGACAATCAACCCCCCCAGCCCTTTGATAACAAACCAGGAGCCTGGGGGAGCAGGCTGAGTGTTTGTGCCCCCAAGTGGGGCTGGAGAGGGAAGGGGGGCCTTTGGCTTCCTGGCTAAATGAAAAGGGGAGGGGGGGACGGGGAGAAGGAGAGGAAGGAGAGCCGGGGGAGAGAGGGAAGGAGGTTTAATGGGAAAGCCAAGGGGCGAGGGGAGAAGAGGAGGCTAATGGAGAGAGGAGGGGGTGGCAGGGGATGAATGGCAGGGGGAGGGACTCGCTGGAAGGAGAGGATTAATGAGAGGGGGTGGGCAGGCCTGGCAGCCTGGCTCCCGCTCCCCCCCCGGCTCCCGCTGACGTGCGGTGCCCACGCAGTGATGCCGACACCTCCAGATGCCTTTGGTGGAGGAGCTGGCGCTGAGGAGAATGTTAAGAGGCTGCCAGAGGCTGGCTTCAGCAGGGGGCCCAGGCGGGAGGCAAAGCACTGCCTGGGGTGGGGGGGGAAATAAACTCCTCCTTGGGCTGAGCCGCCCCCTTCCCCAGGCCCCCTGGGGAGCCTGCTCAGCCCCCAGCCTCCCACCCGCCCCGAGTGTAGTCTCTGGCAAAACTCTCATTGGCTTCAATGGATTTAGCCTCTGCCCTTAGAGCCCCCCTTCCCCCTAGCCTGCTGCCCTGGGAGGAATCAGCCAGGACTCGAGGGGTGGGGCAGAGCTGGCAGAAAGGGGGCAGAGACCCTCTCCCAGCAGACTCCGGGGTATCTTCTTTCCTTTCCCTTCGCTCAGCTCCATCTTCTCGCCCCTGCAGAGAGGCCCAGGCTACCACAGACCTAGAGGCCAGATACCCCAGTGATGGGCACCTCTAGGAATACCCTGCAATCAACAGGATGGGGCCTGGGAGACAGATCTGGGCTCTTGCCCGCTGGAGGCAGTGGTGGCAGGACAGGGCAGAGGCAGACACCAGCTGGGTGTCACTGTTGTAGCACCCAGCTGGTTCTAGGGACAACCCTGGAGGTTCTAGGGCTGGGATAAAGTTGGTTCCCCCCACCCCATACACTCAGTTACATGTAGGGGGCGGAGGGTTAATCAAGGTTTGTTCCTCCGGATTGTAACTGGGTTAGGAATCCTCTACCTGGCACCTGGGTCAGTCCTGCAAGGGGCTCAGCGCCGAGAACTCCCATCAGTTACTGGGAATCGAGGGCACTCAGCACTTTGCAGGATTGGGCCCTGACAGGCCAGTCCTGTTCAGACACCCTGAGGTCTCACTGCATGTTTGGCTGAGTCCCCTCTGATGCCCCAATTCCCCCCACCCCCAGCATGGTCTAAACACTTAACCAGGGCCGGCTCCAGCATTTCTGCCGCACCAAGCAAAAAAAAAAAGCCGCGATCGGCAGCGGCAGGTCCTTCGCTCCGAGAGGGAGTGAGGGACCTGCCGCCCCCGAATTGCCGCAGGTGCCGCCCCTCTCCCTTGGCCGCCCCAAGCACCTGCTTGTTAAGCTGGTGCCTGGAGCCGGCCCTGCACTTAACCCCCTGCAACCTTTACTCCTGTTGGTTCTGTTTGTCCCTCTTGATCCTCCTGTGTCCAACCCATGTCCTGGTACCACCCCAATGACTCCAACGGAGTCTCGCCAAAGACTGGGATCTGGGTTTGGACTGCCCTGATGCCTGGGGGCGCCAGCGGCTGGCGCTAGGGACTGGCTCGGTCCGTGTGGAAGAGTCAGGGTGTAGGGGGCTGGGGCCCAGGCAGGTTTCTCCGAATCTGGAGTTTGGGGATTACCTTTAAACATCCAGGGCCTGAGTCACTGATACTCTAAGGCACCTTTACAGCATAGAATGTCCAGCACCAGCCCTCTTAGGTAGGGTCCTCTCCAGCCAGTGTGGAATGGCCACAAGGGTTTTTCACTGTCCCTGCTCCCAGGCCCTGGCATGGGGTGCATGTAGGGTGTGTGGCCAGAGCGCACTGCATTACAGCTGTTCTCTGCTTCCCAGGGACAAAGGGAAGCAGAGTACAAGTTACTTCCACTGGGGGCTGGGCAGGGCCTCAGAATGCAACAGAGCACCCCAAGTGCAGGATAGGAGTAACAGAGACTCAGGCCCACAGAATGCAACAGCAGGGCAAGAAAACTGTGAATCAGGCTAGGAAAACAGCTCTGCCTTCTGATGCCACCGTAAGCCACTGGGGCTTTGGTTTATTGCCATGGTGTCAGCTAAACTCCCTTGATGGATCTGTAGCGCTCTCTATCTCTTCTCTGACTGGAAACACTGGGTCTATTTTCTTTGTATCTAACAAATACCAATAGAAACCCAGGCACTGACAGGTGCAGAGGGAGGGTGCTAAGGAGCTGGGTCTGAGGTTGGGAGCGGATGACAATTGATGAAGGCGTGGATGGGGTTTTCTGGGGTCAAGGATGGGCGGGCAGGAGGGAGCACGGGGGCCAGTTCTGAGGCTATGTCACATATCTGAAATTCATATGAAATTCTCGAATCTAATTTGTACTCATACAAATCTGACCCAATGACTGGGACTGTCCTGGGGACTCATCCCATCTAATCTGATCATCTGCCTGTCCTTGCAGCTAGCAAGGGATGTGAAGGGTAACAAGAAGGGTTTCTACAGGTATGTTAGCAACAAAAAGAAGGTCAGGGAAAGTGTGGGAGGCAACCTAGTGACAGAGGATGTGGAAAAAGGTGAAGTACTCGCAGCTTTTTTTGCCTTGGTCTTCACAGACAAGGTCAGCTCCCAAAGTGCTGCGCTGGGGCAGCACAGTGTGGGGAGGAGGTGAGCAGCCCTCAGTGGTGAAAGAACACGTTAAGGACTATTTAGAAAAGCTGGACATGCACGAGTACATGGGGCCGGATCTAATGCATCCGAGGGTGCTGAAGGAGTTGGCGGATGTGATTGCAGAGCCATTGGCCATTATCTTTGAAAACTCGTGGCAATCGGGGGAGGGCCTGGACGCCTGGAAAAGGCAAATATAGCGCCCATCTTTAAAAAAGGAAAGGAGGAGAATCCAGGGAAATACAGACCGGTCAGCATCCCCTCAGTCCCTGGAAAACTCATGGAGCAGGTCCTCAAGGAATCCATTTTGAAGCACTTGGAGGAGAGGAAAGTGATCAGAAACAGTCAACATGGAGTCACCAAGGGCAAGTCATGCCTGACCAACCTGATTGCCTTCTGTGATGAGATAACTGGCTCTGTGGATATGGGGAAAGTGGTGGACGGGATATACCTTGACTTTAGCAAAGCTTTTGATACGGTCTCCCACAGTATTCTTGCCATCAAGTTAAAGAAGTATGGATTGGATGAATGGACTGTACGGTGGATAGAAAGCTGGCTAGATCGTCGGGCTCAACGGGTAGCGATCAATGGCTCCATGTCTAGTTGGCAGCCGGGATCAAGCGGCGTGCCCCATGGTCGGTCCTGGGGCCGGTGTTGTCCAACATCTTCATTTAAGACCTGGCTGATGGGATGCAGGGCCGGCTTTGGGCCGAGTCCCCGCGCCCTTGCCACCGCCAGTATGCCGTATGGGGGCAGCCCGGCTTCCCAGGGGGCAATTTAAATGGCCACCGGAGCCCCACTGCTGGAGCCCTGGGGGGGGGGGAGGGCAGGGGGCTCCAGGGGCTATTGAAAGGCCCCTTGACACCAGCTGCCTCCACCGCCCTGGTCCTTTAAATAGCCGCCAGAGCCCCAGGCCCCCCCCAGGAGGGGGCACGTCCCGTACAGACCGGGGCCGGCTCCGACCCCTCAGCCAGGGCTGAGCTGGAGCCGGTTCGCACGAACCGGTTGTTACATTTGGAAGCGGTTTTAGAGCCGCTTGTTAACCGGCTTCCCTGCGAGGGGGGCGCTGCGGCCGGGCAGTGTGTAATTCCTCCTCCGGCCGCCGGGGGCGCTGCGCTGCGCTGCAGGAGCCACGTGGGCCGCCGCCTGGCCCTGGGGCTCCCGCTGCTGCCTGGTGGGTCCCCGGCTGCGTCCTGCGGCTCCAAGGCGCCTTCCCGGTGAGTCCGCGACCCCCTGCCCTGCCGCACCCCCTGCCCGCAGCCAGCCACTGTCTGCACCCCCCGCCCTGCCTCCAGCCCCACACCTCCTGCCTGCACCCCCTGCCCTGCCTCCAGCCCCGCACCCCCTGCACCCCCTGCCCTGCCTCCAGCCCCGCACCCCCTGCACCCCCTGCCCCTGCCTCCAGCCCCGCACCCCCTGCCGCACCCCCTGCCTGCAGCCAGCCACTGTCTGCACCCCCTGCCCCTGCCTCCAGCCCCGCACCCCCTGCCGCACCCCCTGCCTGCAGCCAGCCACTGTCTGCACCCCCTGCCCTGCCTCCAGCCCCGCACCCCCTGCACCCCCTGCCCCTGCCTCCAGCCCCGCACCCCCTGCTGCACCCCCTGCCCTGCCTCCAGCCCCGCACCCCCTGCCGCACCCCCTGCCCGCAGCCAGCCACTGTCTGCACCCCCTGCCCTGCCTCCAGCCCCGCACCCCCTGCCCTGCCTCCAGCCCCGCACCCCCTGCACCCCCTGCCCTGCCTCCAGCCCCGCACCCCCTGCTGCACCCCCTGCCCTGCCTCCAGCCCCACACCTCCTGCCTGCACCCCCTGCCCCTGCCTCCAGCCCCGCACCCCCTGCTGCACCCCCTGCCCTGCCTCCAGCCCCGCACCCCCTGCCCTGCCTCCAGCCCCGCACCCCCTGCACCCCCTGCCCTGCCTCCAGCCCCGCACCCCCTGCTGCACCCCCTGCCCTGCCTCCAGCCCCGCACCCCCTGCCCTGCCTCCAGCCCCGCACCCCCTGCACCCCCTGCCCTGCCTCCAGCCCCGCACCCCCTGCTGCACCCCCTGCCCTGCCTCCAGCCCCGCACCCCCTGCCCTGCCTCCAGCCCCGCACCCCCTGCTGCACCCCCTGCCCTGCCTCCAGCCCCACACCTCCTGCCTGCACCCCCTGCCCCTGCCTCCAGCCCCGCACCCCCTGCTGCACCCCCTGCCCTGCCTCCAGCCCCGCACCCCCTGCTGCACCCCCTGCCCTGCCTCCAGCCCCGCACCCCCTGCTGCACCCCCTGCCCTGCCTCCAGCCCCGCACCTCCTGCCTGCACCCCCTGCCCTGCCTCCAGCCCCGCACCCCCTGCTGCACCCCCTGCCCTGCCTCCAGCCCCGCACCTCCTGCCTGCACCCCCTGCCTGCAGCCAGCCACTGTCTGCACCCCCAGCCCTGCCCGCAGCCCCACACCCCCTGCTGCACCCCCTGCCCTGCCTCCAGCCCCGCACCCCCTGCTGCACCCCCTGCCCTGCCTCCAGCCCCGCACCCCCTGCTGCACCCCCTGCCCTGCCTCCAACCCCGCACCCCCTGCTGCACCCCCTGCCCTGCCTCCAGCCCCGCACCCCCTGCTGCACCCCCTGCCCTGCCTCCAGCCCCGCACCCCCTGCTGCACCCCCTGCCCTGCCTCCAGCCCCGCACCCCCTGCCTGCACCCCCTGCCCTGCCCCTGCCTCCAGCCCCGCACCCCCTGCTGCACCCCCTGCCCTGCCTCCAGCCCCGCACCCCCTGCCTGCACCCCCTGCCCTGCCCCTGCCTCCAGCCCCGCACCCCCTGCTGCACCCCCTGCCCTGCCTCCAGCCCCGCACCCCCTGCTGCACCCCCTGCCCTGCCTCCAGCCCCGCACCCCCTGCTGCACCCCCTGCCCTGCCTCCAGCCCCGCACCCCCTGCTGCACCCCCTGCCCTGCCTCCAGCCCCACACCCCCTGCCTGCACCCCCTGCCCTGCCCCTGTCTCCAGCCCCGCACCCCCTGCTGCACCCCCTGCCCTGCCTCCAGCCCCGCACCCCCTGCTGCACCCCCTGCCCTGCCTCCAGCCCCGCACCCCCTGCTGCACCCCCTGCCCTGCCTCCAGCCCCGCACCCCCTGCTGCACCCCCTGCCCTGCCTCCAGCCCCGCACCCCCTGCCTGCACCCCCTGCCCTGCCCCTGCCTCCAGCCCCGCACCCCCTGCTGCACCCCCTGCCCTGCCTCCAGCCCCGCACCCCCTGCTGCACCCCCTGCCCTGCCTCCAGCCCCGCACCCTCTGCTGCACCCCCTGCCCTGCCTCCAGCCCCACACCCCCTGCCTGCACCCCCTGCCCTGCCCCTGTCTCCAGCCCCGCACCCCCTGCACCCCCTGCCCTGCCTCCAGCCCCGCACCCCCTGCTGCACCCCCTGCCCTGCCTCCAGCCCCGCACCCCCTGCTGCACCCCCTGCCCTGCCTCCAGCCCCGCACCCCCTGCTCTGCCTCCAGCCCCACACCTCCTGCCTGCACCCCCTGCCCCTGCCTCCAGCCCCACACCCCCTGCTGCACCCCCTGCCCTGCCTCCAGCCCCGCACCCCCTGCTGCACCCCCTGCCCTGCCTCCAGCCCCGCACCCCCTGCAGCCCCTGCCCTGCCTCCAGCCCCGCACCCCCTGCAGCCCCTGCCCTGCCTCCAGCCCCGCACCCCCTGCTGCACCCCCTCCCCTGCCTCCAGCCCCGCACCTCCTGCTGCACCCCCTCCCCTGCCTCCAGCCCCGCACCTCCTGCTGCACCCCCTGCCCTGCCTCCAGCCCCGCACCCCCTGCTGCACCCCCTGCCCTGCCTCCAGCCCCGCACCCCCTGCTGCACCCCCTGCCCTGCCTCCAGCCCCAAACCTCCTGCCTGCACCCCCTGCCTGCAGCCAGCCACTGTCTGCACCCCCTGCCCTGCCCGCAGCCCCACACCCCCTGCTGCACCCCCTGCCCTGCCTCCAGCCCCACACCTCCTGCCTGCACCCCCTGCCCCTGCCTCCAGCCCCACACCCCCTGCTGCACCCCCTGCCCTGCCTCCAGCCCCGCACCCCCTGCTGCACCCCCTGCCCTGCCTCCAGCCCCGCACCCCCTGCTGCACCCCCTGCCCCTGCCTCCAGCCCCGCACCCCCTGCTGCACCCCCTGCCCTGCCTCCAGCCCCGCACCCCCTGCTGCACCCCCTGCCCTGCCTCCAGCCCCGCACCCCCTGCAGCCCCTGCCCTGCCTCCAGCCCCGCACCCCCTGCTGCACCCCCTGCCCTGCCTCCAGCCCCGCACCCCCTGCTGCACCCCCTCCCCTGCCTCCAGCCCCGCACCTCCTGCTGCACCCCCTCCCCTGCCTCCAGCCCCGCACCTCCTGCTGCACCCCCTGCCCTGCCTCCAGCCCCGCACCCCCTGCTGCACCCCCTGCCCTGCCTCCAGCCCCGCACCCCCTGCTGCACCCCCTGCCCTGCCTCCAGCCCCGCACCCCCTGCTGCACCCCCTGCCCTGCCTCCAGCCCCGCACCCCCTGCTGCACCCCCTGCCCTGCCTCCAGCCCCAAACCTCCTGCCTGCACCCCCTGCCTGCAGCCAGCCACTGTCTGCACCCCCTGCCCTGCCCGCAGCCCCACACCCCCTGCTGCACCCCCTGCCCTGCCTCCAGCCCCACACCTCCAGCCCCACACCCCCTGCCTTGCCCGCAGCCCCACACCCCCTGCCTTGCCCGCAGCCCCACACCCCCTGCCTTGCCTCCAGCCCCACACCCCCTGCTGCACCCCCTGCCCTGCCTCCAGCCCCGCACCCCCTGCCCTGCCTCCAGCCCCACACCCCCTGCTGCACCCCCTGCCCTGCCTCCAGCCTCACACCCCCTGCCTTGCCCACAGCCCCACACCCCCTGCCCTGCCTCCAGCCCCACGCCCCCTGCTGTACCCCCTGCCCTGCCTCCAGCCCCGCACCTCCTGCCCGCAGCCCCGCACCCCCTGCCCTGCCCGCAGCCCCGCACCCCCTGCCCTGCCCGCAGCCCCGCACCCCCTGCCCTGCCCGCAGCCCCGCACCCCCTGCCCTGCCCGCAGCCCCGCACCCCCTGCCCTGCCCGCAGCCCCGCACCCCCTGCCCCTGCCCGCAGCCCCGCACCCCCTGCCCCTGCCCGCAGCCCCGCACCCCCTGCCCCTGCCCGCAGCCCCGCACCCCCTGCCCCTGCCCGCAGCCCCGCACCCCCTGCCTCCAGCCCCGCACCTCCTGCTGCACCCCCTGCCCCTGCCTCCAGCCCCGCACCTCCTGCTGCACCCCCTGCCCTGCCTCCAGCCCCGCACCCCCTGCTGCACCCCCTGCCCTGCCTCCAGCCCCGCACCTCCTGTTGCACCCCCTGCCCTGCCTCCAGCCCTGCACCCCCTGTCTGCACCCCCTGCAGCCCCAGCCCCTGACTCCGGCCCCTGCTGCCTGCACCGCCACCCTGTCTCCAGCCACCTCCTGTCTCCAGCCAGCCCCGCACCCCCTGCCCTGCCTCCAGCCCCGCACCTCCTGCTGCACCCCCTGCCCTGCCTTCAGCCCTGCACCCCCAGCCCGTCTCCAACCCCTGCTGCATCCTCTGCTGCACCCCCTGCTCTGCCCACATCCAGCCCCTGCTGCCCACCCCCCTGCCCTGCTTCCCACCCCGCACCCCCTGCCCTGTCTCCAGCTCCGCACCCCCTGCTGCACCTCCAGCCCCTGCCCATACCGCCTGCCCACAGCCAGCCCCTGCCTGCACCCCCTGCCCTGTCTCCAGCCCCGCACCCCCTGCTGCACCTCCAGCCCCTGCCCGCAGCCAGCCCCGTGCCCTGCCTGCAGCCCCGCACCCAGCCAGCCCCGCACCAGCCCCTGCAGCCAGCCCCACACCCCCTGCCCTGCCTGCAGCCAGCCAACTATCAAAACACAAATTATTTTCCTAATATGAAAGTGAAAATCTATAATTAATATTCTTTTAGAATGTGGTGACGTCTATCAATATGGGTAAGAGATCAAGAGACATGGGTAGAAAGTACCCATGTGGGAGTAAGAAAAGAGCCCTATACAAGGCAAAGGCAGTTGAAAGACAGAAGCAAAAGGGTGCTTTAAGCAAGTATTTTAGCAGACCTGATTCTACTGTTGAGACAGAAGAGCTCCGTGAAGATGCAGATATGGTTGAAAAGTCTCCAGTAGAACACACGACACAGACAGAGAATGACAGCAACGACGAAGAATTTGAAGAGCCAAATCAGTCTGAAGAAGACACTCAAGACAGGCAAGGTGAAGAGAAGACTACAAAAAGGGTTGTAACTGATGCTGAAGGTACTGAGGGTCAAGAATGCTTTTCTGCTAATAAAGATGCGAGTGGTTTAGATCCAGAACAGAAAGGCAACTTCAACTCGGCTGACCAGATAGAAATATCTGATGATCCTGCAACTTGGCCAGAATACATTAGCCAGCATATCAGGGAGTATTTAGTAAAACAAGGGCCGCCTCAAATTATTGGAGAAGATTTCCCTAAAAATAAGATTGGGCAACACTTTTCAAACTTTCACTGCAAAAGGAAACTTTCAAATGGTGAAATTGTACCTCGTCCGTGGGTGATATACTCCGTGTCAGCCGACAAGATCTTTTGTTATTACTGTAAGATTTTTTGCAATAATGTGACAAGTTCATTAGCATCTAACCAGGCTTTAATGACTGGTCTAATATTCATACAATATTGGCCGAGCACGAAAACTCAAAAGGACATTTACAAGCTGTGCTTAGTTGCTGCGACCTTCAGCAAAGGTTATCTGCTGGAAAAAACATTGATGCAATACAACAAAAACTTATTGACCAAGAAGCAAAACGCTGGCATCAAGTTTTTGAGAGACTAGTCGCTGTCGTTCAGTTGCTAGCGGAACGAAACTTATCATTTCATGGATCTGATGAGCGGCTGGGAACATCTGTGACGAACTGGGCCTGTTCTCACGGTGGTCTGTGAATGCTGACAGGGGAGTGTGCTGGGATAGTCTGCATTGCAGGATGGGATCTGCCCGAGGGCGCATACCTGAGTGTGTAACATGAGAACCCAGGAAGGGGTTGAAGGTGAGGTGACGCCTTAGCCCGGGAAACTGAACAAAGGCTGTGGGAGGGGTCGCAAAAGGAGGGTGCTGGAAGCAGGCTAGAAGGAGGCTGGAGAGATGGCTGGGGGGCAGAGATGGCTCTGACCCCCCAAAGGGGGGTGGGCTGGCATGCCCTGGGACCCCAAGCTGGACCTAACTGAGGGGGGCCCTGTTGTCTGTGCCTGCAAGACCTGTCTTGGACTGTATTCCTGTCATCCAAATAAACCTTCTGCTTTACTGGCTGGCTGAGAGACATGGTGAATCGCAGGAAGCCGGGGGTGCAGGGCCCTGAGTCCCCCAATACTCCGCAACAACTGGTGGCAGCGGTGGGATCTACTGCACCCCGTGGACGGCGCTTCCTGCAGTAAGTGACTGGGGAGCAGTAAAACGAAGGGGGATTGACGGGGACCAGGCGCGCTGAAGAGTGAGAGAGAGACGGTTATTACCCCTGGGAGTGTGTGACCAGCGAGAAGGACTTTTGCAGTAACAGGGTCCCCCGAGGGGATCGCAGCGAGTGGTCCCAGGGGCGGAGGAGTCTGCAGCTCGACCCTGGCAGAGAGGTGGTGACCTCGAGAAGGGCTGGCACACTAGGGGGCCCCCTGGGAACTGTGGGGAGCTGTGAGCACACAGGCCGGTGAGTGGCCAGCAGGAAGATGTATGCCAAGCGGCTTAAGAGCGACCTGGTGGAGCTGTGCAAGCAGAGGCGGCTGCGCATTGGGAGGCTCACCAAAGAACAGCTCATTGCCCAGCTGGAGGCAGAAGATCGCGCGAATGAACTGATCCCTGTGTCTCAGGGAAGCAGCCTGGCAAATGCAGCGCAGGCACCAGTGTCTGTCCCAGCTGGGAGTGGTCAGCCGGCTGCTGAGGGCGTCCCGAGACCCCTCCTTCCTATGCCTAGGGGAAGGGTGGGGAGGAGCCCAGCAAATACCGAAGGCGCCGTGGCCCCCCCGGCCAGCAGGGGGTCCCCCCGGCGAAGCTCGCCGGCCAGCAGAGGATCCTCCCGGCGACGTTCGGCATCCGGGGAGCGGAATTGGCTGGAATGGGAGAAAGAGCTAAAACTGAGAGAGCTGGAGGATCGTGAACAACAGAGACAGCATGAACGGGAGGAGAAAGAGAGACAGAGACAGCATGAACGGGAGGAGAAAGAGAGACAGCATGAGCGTGAACGGGAGGAGAAAGAGAGACAGCGTCAGCAGAACCGGGAGGAGAATGAGAGACAGAGACAGGAGAATGAGAGACAGCGTCAGCATGACCTGGAACTGGCGAGATTGAAGGGCAGCGAACCCCCGGCTGCGGTGAGTGAGGGGGGACCCAGGACTGCACGGAGCTTTGATAAGTGCATCATGGCCCCATACAAGGAGGGGGAGGACATGGATGACTTCCTGGAGGCCTTTGAGACGGCCTGCGAGCTGCACCGGGTGGATCCCGCGGACAGACTCCGGGTCCTTACCCCCTTACTGGACCCCAAATCCGTGGCATTGTACCGCCAACTGGGAGAGGCAGAGAAAGGGGACTACGAACTATTCAAAAAGGCCCTGCTACGAGAGTTTGGGCTGACTCCTGAGATGTACCGGGAAAGGTTCCGGAGTCAAGATAAAACCCCTGAGATCTCATATCTGCAACTAGCCGCCCGCATGGAAAGATATGCCAGCAAGTGGGCTGGTGGGGCCCAGACGAAGGAGGACCTGATTAAACTGCTGGTACTGGAGCAACTGTATGAGCGGTGCCCATCCGACCTGAGGCTGTGGTTGGTGGACAGAAAGCCAGAGAACCCGCGACACGCCGGGCAGCTGGCTGATGAGTTTGTAAAGAGCCGGTCAGGGGGTGGCAGGGAGGAGTCCCAAAGGAGCAATCCCACCACAACGCAGAGAGAGAGTCACCATGGGACCTCCCCGTGGGAAAATACAGAAAAACCCCATCAGAGGGGAACATCCGGCATCAGGACCATCCGACCCACTCAAGGGGACCCATGGGACATGGGCTGCTACCACTGTGGCCAAAAGGGCCACATACGGGCCCAGTGCCCCAGGCTCAGGGACAGACTGAGCAGGCCGAACCCACAGAGGGTTGACTGGGTAGAGACCCAGCCCGGTGAGAGGCAGCATTCCCAGGGAAGGGGGGCTGGCAGAGTACCACCTGCTAAGGAGGGAGGAGAGCCCCAGGCCAGCTTCTCTGGGGGGCCAGATGCTCCGGATTCAAAGTTCTCCGTTTACAGGGTTGGCGCGGGGCTGTCCCTGCGGAGCGAGTGCCTTGTTCCCCTGGAGGTGGATGGGAAGGAAGTTTATGGTTACTGGGACACGGGCGCAGAGGTGACACTGGCCCGGCCCGAGGTGGTGGCCCCAGATCGGGTGGTGCCCAACACCTTCCTGACCCTGACCGGGGTGGGCGGGACCCCATTCAAGGTCCCCGTAGCGAGGGTACACCTGAAATGGGGGGCCAAGGAGGGCCCCAAGGACGTGGGAGTGCACCACCATTTGCCCACTGAGGTGTTGATGGGGGGGGACCTAGAGGACTGGCCCAGCAGCCCCCAGACCGCCTTAGTTGTGACCCGCGGTCAGAGCCGGCGAGGGGCACTGCGCCCTGGCCTTGGGGGGGGTGCCTTGCCTGAGGCGCGGGACTCTAACCTGGTGGGGAGGGAACGCCCAGGGACGCGGCTCAGGGAGGCTGCAGCTTCGGACCCAGCGGGCGAGAAAGAGCAGGTGGCCATCCCCGTCCCAGCTGCTGAGTTCCAGGCCGAGTTGCAGAGAGATCCCTCCTTGCGGAAGATAAGGGACCTGGCCGACCTCAATGCGGTACAGACCATGGGACGAGGTGGCCGGAAAAGGTTCCTGTGGGAGAAGGGGTTCCTGTACCGAGAATGGGCTCCCCCAGGGAAAATGGAGTCAGGGGGGATCAGGAGGCAGCTGGTGGTACCCCAGAAGTATCGCCGCCAGCTGCTGTGCCGGGCCCATGACATTCCCCTCTCAGGGCACCAGGGAACCTGGCGTACCCAGCAGAGGCTGCTACGGAGCTTTTACTGGCCTGGGGTCTTTGTTACTGTCCGACAGTACTGCGGATCCTGTGACCCCTGTCAGAGAGGGAGGAAGGCCTGGGACAAGGGGAAAACAGCTTTAGGACCCTTGCCCAGCATAGAGGAGCCTTTTCGGAGGGTGGCCAAGGTAAAAAGGGCGGCTCTAAACCAAGAGAGCCCAAAGCACAGACCTCCAGACTGGAGCGCTGGGAGAAGACCACAGCCCAGTTGGAGCCCCAGAGGTATGGGGGTGGGAAAAGGGCGCAGGCCGCATAAACCTTCCCACATGCGAACTGCGAGTGCCATCAAGCAACCCCAACCTAAGGGGGAGCGTGAAACTGGAGGGGCCTGGTGTAATTCTCACCAAGGAATGGGAGGGATGCGGGGGCATCCATGGGAACGGGGGTAGGTTCGAACTTCCCCGGGTCACTGGCTAAAGTGACCCTGCTCAGTTCGGTCTCGAAGGGGGGAGAGATGTGACGAACTGGGCCTGTTCTCACGGTGGTCTGTGAATGCTGACAGGGGAGTGTGCTGGGATAGTCTGCATTGCAGGATGGGATCTGCCCGAGGGCGCCCGAGGGCGCATACCTGAGTGTGTAACATGAGAACCCAGGAAGGGGTTGAAGGTGAGGTGACGCCTTAGCCCGGGAAACTGAACAAAGGCTGTGGGAGGGGTCGCAAAAGGAGGGTGCTGGAAGCAGGCTAGAAGGAGGCTGGAGAGATGGCTGGGGGGCAGAGATGGCTCTGACCCCCCAAAGGGGGGTGGGCTGGCATGCCCTGGGACCCCAAGCTGGACCTAACTGAGGGGGGCCCTGTTGTCTGTGCCTGCAAGACCTGTCTTGGACTGTATTCCTGTCATCCAAATAAACCTGCTTTACTGGCTGGCTGAGAGACATGGTGAATCGCAGGAAGCCGGGGGTGCAGGGCCCTGAGTCCCCCAATACTCCGCAACAACATCATACAATGGAAATTTTCTTGGAGTTATTGAATTATTGGGAAAGTTTGACCCAGTGATGGAGGAACATTTGCAAAGAATCAAGAACAAAGAAATACATGACCGTTATTTAGGGAAAAACATTCAAAACGAACTTATTAGTATTGTAGGGAATGCTGTTAAACATGAAATAATAGCTCGAATCAAGGCTGCTAAATATTTTGCTATTATACTTGACTGCACTTCTGACATTAGTCACCAAGACCAAATGTCATTGACAATTAGGTATGTGGCTGATGGTGTATCACCAAATATTCCGGCAGGAGTATACGAACATTTCATTAAGTTCATAGTAGTAGAAAGCAGCACAGGTGAATGTTTTTACAATATCCTTTTAAGTGAACTCGAAGACCTGGGATTGGACGTTGCAAATATTCGTGGGCAGGGCTATGACAACGGCGCAGATATGAAGGGAAACATATCAGGTGTACAAGCACGACTTTTGAAAACAAACCCAAGAGCTTTTTTTACACCGTGTCATGCATGTCACAACTATAATCTCTTTTTGGGAGACGTGGCCAAAACATGTCCAGATGTGATGAGTTTCTTCGGAGCCTTGCAGCATATTTATGTCCTTTTTTCTGCATCTACTAAAAGATGGACTATTTTTAGAAACCATGTTACTGGCTTTTCTGTAAAGCCTCTTTGCGAAACACGCTGGGAATGTTCAATGCAAAGCGTTAAGGCTCTGCGGAACCAAGCAGGGGAGTTTTATGATGCCCTCGTAGAGGTAGCAGAAACAACTGATGATGCTCAAGCAAAAAATGAAGCTGAATGGCTGGCTATTCAAATGAAGAATTATAAGTTTTTGGTTTCACTAGTTTTCTGGCACGATTTACTTTTTCAAGTGAATTTTGTGAGCAAAGAGCTACAGAGTGATACAATGGATATTTCTGCAGGAATTTCTTCTTTCAAAAAGCTTTGTAACTGGTTAAAAACGTACCGAGAGAAGGGTTTTCAAGAAGTGTTAATTGGTGCCAATGAACTCGCCAAAGATCTAGATGTGACTCCAGTATTCCAGACTAAAAGCTTGCGCAAACGAAAACAATTTGAGTACGAGTCTGCAGACGAGCCTTTTTCTGATGCAAAAGACGCTTACAGAGTGCAATGCTTCAATCAAGTGTTAGACAAAGCTTTACAGTCACTTGAACCGAGGTTTGAACAGTTACAAAAGCATGTGAGTTTATTTGGATTTTTATGTGAATTCAAAAATCTTCCCAAGGACACACTACGAAAATCTGCTGCAGATCTGGAACTCGCATTGACAGAGGTGAAACTGGTGCAGGAAAACGAAGAAGTTTCAACTGTAAAATCAGCTGACCTAAATGGCTACATGCTTTGTGAAGAACTGGAAGCATTAAAGCCAATTCTTCTGTCTGATTGTAGAAACCCCCTAAAAATGCTTCAATTTCTTGCATATAATAACCGATCAACAGCATTCCCAAATTTATTTATAGCAATTCGAATCTTCCTGACTATTCCAGGAACTGTAGCCTCAGGAGAGAGGAGCTTCTCAAAGTTAAATCTAATTAAAACATATCTGCGATCTACAATGCAGGAAGACCAATTAAACAGTTTGGCAATCATGTCAATTGAATGCGAAGTAATGAAGAGCTTACAGTTAGGCAATATACTGAAAGATTTTGCTGAACAAAAAGCAAGGAAGATAAAGTTTTAAAAACAGAGAGGTGAGGTGTACAATAAAGTTCCTCTTAACCAACTTGATATTTGTAATATATGATGCAATGTACGTAATATACAATGTTGATATTGATATAGTTATGGAAAGTAAATAATACATGGAAGAAATTAGAGGGGTTTTTTACATGGTTTTTTTTAGTCATCCCTGCCGGGGACCCACTGAAAATGTTCGAATTGGGCCCCGCACTTCCTAAAGCTTGCCCTGAATGGATTGCACCTTCAGAAAGTTCATGGATGACACTAAGCTGTGGGGAGAGGTAGATATGCTGGAAGGTAGGGATAGGGTCCAGAGTGACCAAACCAATTGGAGGATTGGGCTAAAAGAAATCTGATGAGGTTCAACAAGGACAAGTGCAGAGTCCTGCAGTTAGGACGGAAGAATCCCATGCACTGCTACAGGCTGGGGACCGACTGGCTAAGCAGCAGTTCTGCAAGAAAGGACCTGGGGATTATAGTGGATGAGAAGCTGGATATGAGTCAGCAGTGTGCCCTTGTTGCCAAGAAGGCCAACAGGATACTGGGCTGCATTAGTAGGAGCATTGCCAGCAGATTGAGGGAAGTGATTATTCCCCTCTATTCGGCACTGGTGAGGCCACATCTGGAGTATTGCATCCAGTTTTGGGGTCCCCACTACAGAAAGGATGTGGACAAATTAGAGTCCAGCGGAGGGCAACAAAAATGATGAGGGGGCTGGGGCACATGACTTACGAGGAGAGGCTGAGGGAACTGGGGTTATTTAATCTGCAGAAGAGAAGAGTGAGGGAGGATTTGATAGCAGCCTTCAACTACCTGAAGGGGGGTTCCAAAGAGGATGGAGCTCGGCTATTTTCAGTGGTGGCAGATGACAGAACAAGGAACAATGGTGTCAAGTTGCAGGGGGGGAGGTCTAGGTTGGATATTAGGAAAACCTATTTCACCAGGAGGGTGGTGAAGCACTGGAATGGGCTCCCTAGGGAGGTGGTGGAATCTCCACCCTTAGAGGTTTTTAAGGTCAGGCTTGACAAAGCCCTGGCTGGAATGATTTAGGTGGGGATTGGTCCTGCTTTGAGGAGGCGGTTGGACTAGATGACCTCCTGAGGTCTCTTCCAACCCTGATATTCTATGATTCCTTCATACCTAGAGACATGCCCTCAAACACTCCCACCAGTCAGTCATGCATGGGCAAACTGGGTTTCCTTTTAAAGATGGAGCTTTTCCTGTTGATGTTTCCTTGTGGTATATGAAAATGCCTGGCACTGGGCAAGAAGATTGAAGGGATTGTATCTCCATGCATGGAGTGCCCTCTTCTGGTGCCATAGGGTGGTTGTGTATACACTGCAAGGTCACACACACACACTCTATCTCTCTCTCTCTCTCTCTCCTTGTGAGGCCCTCTTCACATTCCCCTCCGTTCATTCTATCATGATTCAGAATTGGGCATAAAGACGGCTATTTCTCAGGCCTCCATGCTAAGTGCTGATAACATGCACAGAGCACAGTCCCTCCGTGTGACCGTTTCTGAACAGGTAGATGGCAGCTGCTGAGTCTCACGGCACTGTTAGTGGCATGGTGGCTCTAGAGAATATTGGATCAATAGCGAAGGAATTGGTGGAGTTTAAATTAAACTGATTTTTTCCCCCCTGTTGCACTTTTTTGCTTATGGGGGGCTGCGTTTCAAGGCTGTTGAGATGTAAGAGACAGAAACAGATTTAAATATGCTGGAGAGATATTGTGTCCTACAGACACACACACACACAGGCTACAGGGAAAAGAAAATTAAAAAGCTTTCCTCACAAGAGGGAGATACTCTTCTTTGGGCAAGTCATTCTCTCCCTTTGCCTTGGTTTCCCCATCCATAACATGGGGATAGTGATACTGACTTCCTCTGTAAAGGGCTTTGAGAGCTAAAGATGAAAAGCATTGGACATGAGCTAAGTATATCTATTAATTAATTACATTAATATTATTAACACTGCCTAAAAATGAATGCAGAACAATGGCACAGGGACTCTCCCTCCCAAGAGAGTTGGCGGGGTAAGCCGTCTGAGTCCTGTTCCATGGCTGTAAGTCACAGAATTTCTTTATACATAACTCCACTACCTGCTTTTATTAATAAAATGGGCTCTGCTCTGCAGGCATCTGTCCCCGTGCATGCAGCTACGCGCTGGGTGATGAGGGGTGCTGGGACAAGGAGCCCTGGTCATAAATACTATGGCGTGGTTTTGTGGGGAGATAGGGGAAAAAAATGACCCTACAATAAACAAACAGGTGGGAAGTAAATAGTGGGGCGCAGGAGAAAAAACTACACCTCCCACAAGTCCTAGAGGCATTGGAGGCCTGCCCCAGTGCATTGTGGGCTTCATAGCCTCAGTTTTATTTTGATGAGTACTTCAATTCCCACGAGCCCTCGCGGCAGCAGACCCCCCCCGGTGCATCATGGGATTTGTAGTTTGTGGCGCTCTCAGGACTACAATTCCCATGAGCCCTCGCGGCGACAGCCCCTCCCCCCAGCTTGCCCCGGTGCCTTATGGGATTTGTGGTCTCTAGCGCTATCAGGCCTGCGATTCCCACGAGCTCTTGCGGCCTGCCGCGCGGTGCACTGTGGGAGTTGCAGTCCGTTCGTCTCCCAGGCTGCCCCGCGCTGGCCCCGTTGCCCTTGGTGGCCTGCCCGCTCCGCCCCGGCCCCGCCATGCTGCCCGCTCGCCGCCTCCTGGCCCTCGGGCCCCGCGCCCTGCGCCTGCCCGGCCTCCGGGCCCCGGCTCGCTCCTACGCCGAGGCGGCCGCCGGCCCGGCCCAGATGTCCTTCACCTTCGCCTCGCCCACGCAGGTGCCGGGGGGCAGCAGGGGGGTGTGTGTGGGGGGGTCCTAGGCCGGGCCCGGGGGGCAGCAGGGGTGTGTGTGTGTGTGGGGGGGGGGTCCTAGGCCGGGCCGGGGGGGCACCAGGGGTGTGTGTGTGTGTGTGTGTGGGGGGGGTCCTAGGCCGGGCCCGGGGGGCACCAGGGGTGTGTGTGTGTGTGTGGGGGGGGTCCTAGGCCGGGCCTGGGGGGCACCAGGGGTGTGTGTGTGTGTGTGTGGGGGGGGTCCTAGGCCGGGCCCGGGGGGCAGCAGGGGTGTGTGTGTGTGTGTGGGGGGGGGGGGTCCTAGGCCGGGCCCGGGGGGCACCAGGGGTGTGTGTGTGTGTGGGGGGGTCCTAGGCCGGGCCTGGGGGGCACCAGGGGTGTGTGTGTGTGTGTGGGGGGGTCCTAGGCCGGGCCCGGGGGGCACCAGGGGTGTGTGTGTGTGTGGGGGGGTCCTAGGCCGGGCCTGGGGGGCACCAGGGGTGTGTGTGTGTGTGTGGGGGGGTCCTAGGCCGGGCCCGGGGGGCAGCAGGGGTGTGTGTGTGTGTGTGGGGGGGGGTCCTAGGCCGGGCCCGGGGGGCACCAGGGGTGTGTGTGGGGGGGGGGGGGGTCCTAGGCCGGGCCTGGGGGGCACCAGGGGTGTGTGTGTGTGGGGGGGGTCTTAGGCTGGGCCTGGGCGGGGTATGAAAGGTGTGGGGGGTCCTTAGGCTGGGCCTACACCGGCAGTGTTAGAGCTGGTGATGTGTGTCCCCAACCAGGCAGGTCTCTTCTCCTCCTCCTTCCTGTCTCCTCTCTGAGCTTCCCCTTGGAGCCTGCCCTGCGGCTGGCACAGGGGTGTTCTTTGCAGGGTGCTGGTATGGGCCAGTTAGATCTGTGCCTGAACATGCCGCCCCATCCTAGAGCGTGCGGGGGCTGTGCCATGTGGGGATGGCCAGGAAGAGTCCCCAGATGTGGAATTCCGACACACACAGACACACACACACAATCAGGAGCCTGGGTGTAGTGACCTTCAGAGCATGGTGCAGGGCACCTCTTCTTGGCCCAGTGTCTGTCTGACTGTACAGCTCATTCCACGGCAGGCAGGGGGCTGCTAGAACCATTAAATGCAGGTGGTTTCCTGAAGGTTATATCCTGGTGTTGTGTGATGGCAACGATTTTTGTGTCTGGTCCCTCTGAAGCTTGATGCGGTGCCAGCCCTGTGAGAGCAAGGGGCTCTCACAGGGCTGGGGGGAGGGGGATATCCCGAGCCTCTGATGGGAGCCATGAAAATGCCATTTATGCATCTAACCTCTGTTTGTGGATTGTTACATAGCGATAACAGACCCTGAAAAGAGTGTCCCACTGGTAGAGAAATGTTGTCCACGGCCTGTTTCAATCCAGCACAAGCTCTCTGCTAAAGGGGGAGAAATGCCCGAGTAGGTGCTGGGCAAACTATCTGCCCCGGCTGCCCAATGCAAGCAGGGGTCAGGCCCTAAGGAGCAGCCATTGAGGATGGAAGGGATTTAGGAGTGTTTTTATTTTAAGAGCCGGACACAGTAGTTCAGGCACAATACACTGGATTAGCAGATTATGGCCTAATCTTCCAGGCCGCCGACCTGAACCTGAACCCTTAGCCTGGTCCTGGGGCCCCCAGCACCCCTTAAGCTGACCCTTCAGCACCCAGCTCTGTTGTTTGTTTGTGCTGCAGTAGCACTGGGGACCCCAGGCATAGATCAGGGCCCCAGTATTTTGGGCACCGCGCGCACACAACGAAAAGGTGAGCTCCTCCCTGAGGATCTTGCAGCCTAAGTACCTTCTCCACCCTGCAGCACCCCCTGCTATGTCAGCTCTGCCCCCACACTTCTCCGCTCTGCCCCACCCCTTACATTCAGCGTTCCTGATGCTCCCCTCCTGCCTTTGTGGAGCTGCTGTGACGGCTGTTTTCCCTGTACCTGTGTGGTCAGGGTTGGCTCACAAGCGAGAGGTTTGGTCTGATTCCTAATGGTGCATGTGTTGGCATGGCATGCGTCTCCTGCTATGGAGGTGCCCAGGGTTAGCATGAGGCCTCAGGACTGGGCTAACTGCGGTGCTGTTGGTTGGGATTGAGGTGCACTGGCAGAGTTGTGAGAGGGGTGTCCTGGAGCTGGGCTAGCAAGGGGTGCTGCAGGTTAGGATTGAGGTGCATGGGTGGAGTGGGGTGGGAGCCCGTGTTGAGCCAGCAGGGGGTGCTGCAGTTCAGGTCCGCGGTTGCATGGGCAGAGCGCTGGGGGGGAATCCGCAGGGCTGGAACAGAGCACTAGCACTGCAAGGCAGGACTTGTGCTGCATTGGCAGAGCTGCGTGGGAAGCTTGCGAGGAGCCTGCCTCGCTATCTCTCTCCTATCAGCCTCCTCGGCCAAGGTTCACTTTAAGGGCTCCCTACGCTCTTCCCAAGCTTCTCCAAACCGCTCCCTTTGTCTCTCTCGCCCACTCCCGACTCCATGACTCCTCACGCCGCCCCCCTGCGCTTGGAGCGCTTTCCCAGTCAGCGTTTGCCAGGCCCACTCCCTCCCCACCTCCCGAGTCCCACCCTTCTGAAGCATTCTGGCGGTACGCTTACACTGAACCCACTCGCCCCTTCAGCCTGGGAGGGCAGGGCAGGGATTCTGTTAACTCAGCAGGTTGTGCCCATGTTGTGAGAGCAGATTCCCTGGGTCCCTTCTGGCCCTTGCTCAACCAATGAGCTGCAGGATCAGGGAAGGGACCTTTGCCTGGTACTGCCTCCTGCTGTCGGGGTAGAGAATTGCTTCCAACTGCCCTTCCCCTCTCTCAGGTGTTGTACAACGGTGCCGCCGTGAAGCAGGTGGATGTCCCCACGCTGAGCGGCTCCTTCGGCATCTTGGCGGCTCATGTTCCCACCCTGCAGGTCCTTAAACCCGGAGTTGTGACGGTCTTTGCCGAGGACGGCACAGCGACCAAGTACTTTGGTGTGTGAAACTGGGTGGGGCCCTGAAAGTGTGAGAGGAGGCAGCAGGGAGGAATTGTTGTCTGGAAAGGACTCCCCTTAAGGGTTACCGTGGGGGAGAATCTTTGCTTCACCATTGATCTTGGGAGCCTAGACTCCTGGGTTCTGTCAGTGGGTCTGGGACGGGGCTGTTGTCCAGTGGATGGAGGATTGGGAATTTGGACTCCTGAGTCCTATTTATGGCTCTAGCACTGTGTGAGTCTGAGCAAGCCACATCATCTCTCTGCCTCAGCCCTCCTGTCAGTAAAATGGGGCTAATCTCTCCTTCCTGGGGCTGGGGAGGGAGTCTGGCAGGCTTACGAAACCTCCGTGAAGTGCATTGAGGTGTTCAGCTGGAGGGTGCTGTAGGAGTCCTACGACTGGGTGAGTGGCAAGTGAAGATACACCACTGGAGTGTGCGCCAGTCCCCTGGCAGGTCCAGGTAGTCTGTCCTGGTGACTAGAGCCCCTGACGCCTGGGGCGGTGAGAGCTGACAACAGACCTGACCTCGCAATGCTGCTGCGGGGGAGGGCTAAGAATGTGTAAGCTCCACTAGGTACAGACGGGGGTACCAGCCATTGTGACTCCTTCCCGCCACCGTTATCCTGTGACCTGGCCCCACAAACCAGGTTTAGCTCACAGCCCTGCCCTGTACCTGGGGCCCGTGGGCCGCCCGCCGCACCCGCTGACTCAGTCCCCGGCTGTTGTGTTTGCAGTGAGCAGTGGCTCCATCACAGTCAATGCTGACTCCTCGGTGCAGCTGCTGGCAGAAGAGGTGGCCACTTTGGACATGCTGGATCTCGCTGTGAGTACCCTGCGGTCACCGGCCTGCGCTGGGTGGTGAGGAACAGGCTGGGCTGGGCCCCGCTCGCTAGCAGGGCAAAGAATCTGGCTATAAGCTGAGGTCTGCTGCGGGAGATTCACTCCTTATTCCTCCTGCGTGGGCTGCCTGTGGCCAAGGAAGGTTTTCGCAGATCAAGGTCTGTTTCCTCACCTTGAGCTCTCCACCCACTGCCCAGGATCATAGAGTTAAACCTTCCTTAAAGGATACCTGGGGAGGAAGCTGAGTTAAGCCCCCCCTGCAGGCTGCGTCCCTTTGTCCTGGAGTGTTTAGTGATCTTTCGCAACTCCACTCCTGCTTCTTTTAATCATGGGGCCCTTTAATGGGCTGTCCAAATGCCCAGGCTGGCCTCAGACCCACGGACCAGGCCCCTCTACACACTCTGCATCTGGATGAGTGCCGGTGTGCAGGACTGGCCTACGCTGCAAAGCACAAACGGCCTGCTGGGGTTTGCTCCAGCTTCCAAGGACAACCTCTCTGGTGCCCTCCCACGAAGGTTTTCAGTGCTGCTGGCTCAGCAGTTGCCTATTGTGGCGTTGCTGAGTACGCCCTTACCCTTCGTTACTGCAGCGCTACTGACCCTTTTAAAGTGCCAGCTGCCCTGGGGAAAGGGGCCTGGCTGGCTGACCTGGGGCAGCAGGTCCTGTCGAACCATTGCCCTGGGACACCCCAGACAATGCCCCGACTGAGAAGGTCGCTTGGTCTGTCTCCGTGGCCTGGGCTGAGACAAATTTGTTCTTGTAGGTACTGTGGGCTTGAAAAGGGGCTTGACTTGAACGAGCAGCATGTCCCTGAGCACCCCACCCTGGGCACCCAGTGCCGCTGGGGGGCCCAGTTCATTAAGTCCAGCCCCTGTAGTAACAACCACCTGCTCAGCTCAGTGATGCACTTCAGGGTGTAGCTGTTCCAGCCCCAGAATCCCCGGCGGTGCCGGAGGCAGCTGTGCTCTGACGTACTTTCCTGCTCCTAATCCCCTGGTGACCGCTCTCCCCCTTGCTTGTGTGTTTACAGACTGCTAAATCGAATCTGGATAAGGCCTTATCCCAACTGGCTGCAGCACCTGACGAAACGGCTAAAGTAGAAGCCCAGATTAACGTGGAAGCCAGTGAGGCCCTTGTGAAAGCCCTGGAGTAATTAGGGTAAAGCGTCTTCTGTAACATGGCCTGGTGGGGAGCTCCCGATCTTTGTTGTTAGCTCAGTCCTCTTTGAAGCCCCATCTAGAAGGACTGAGGCTGCGCAGGGCTACTCAGCCCGATGGGAGATTGGTGTCTCCACAGCCAAGCTTCCCTGACTGCCCTGATGGAGGAGGGAACCCACTTGCAACCAGAGGCAGACACTAAAGCAATTGGGGGTATGCCCCTGTCATAGCAGGCCTCTGCCATTAGATGGCAGCATGGGCCAGGTCAGTCTCTGATCACGGCTTGAGGGCAGGAGAAGGTGCCTGATTAGCAAATTACTAGAAGGTAGCTAATGCCTGGACACGGTCGGTTCCTGACCCAAGCTGGAGTCTCCCCATTTAGAGCGGCACTCTGGTTAATATGTCACTGCTATTAACAGACTTCGCTGTGGGGTCTGAAGGCTTCTAGATATAGCCTCAGACCCTGCAGGGCAAATTCGGGGCTGGGGTGGTACTGGGAGTCTGACTTACAGGTGGGGAGTATGGCAGGCTGCACCATCCTAAGCTAAATAGCTACACATGCCTGCCTCCCCCCCCCCCCCCCATTTTGACACTGGTCTCCTCAGTGAGAACGGATTGCTCCTGTCTCTGGTGCTGCCCAGTGCCCCCTGAGCTCAGTGCCCGATCCTCCCAGAATATGGCATGCTGGGCCTTGGCGCTTGGCTGAGTGCCTGCTGGGTTTGAAAGGGGCTGCACTGGCAGCCCCAGAGACCACCTGAGTGGGTATAAGAGGGTGGGCTGCCCAGCTGTTAGCCCCTGGTCATCTTCATGGATGAGAGGAGCGCTTGGTCTGTATGGCCGGTTTGCTCCTTGTCCACTCTCCTGGGGCTGTCAAGGGCGCTCGTGGTCCTCAGTGCCTTGTTTCACATAGGCCCCAAAATGCCTGTCGGCCGTGAACAACTTCCAAGCCTTCCTCATTGCTCCCTGAGCCTGGATCAAACCTTTCCACTTGTCTGTATTGCAGGGTGTCGATGTGCAGAAGCCATGGACTGGGGCTGGGCCCGGCTCCCCTCCCCCCACCACCCGTTTGTACAGATGGCGTGAGACAGATTCGCTTTGATCAATTAAAGAAAACAAAAGCCCCAACTTGCTGAGCGTGACCTTCTTCTGAGGCAGGTTCCACCTGTGGAGCGGAGCCCATGGTTTGCACAGTGCTCCTCTGCGGGTGACGTGCCAATTGTGGGGAAGTTCCTGTCCCAGCTGTGGTCTGGCTGGGTGAAGCTGGGAGCGGTCGCCCCTGACGTGTGTAGGGTTGTAAGGGGTCCCCTTAGGCGGTTGCATCTCCATGGAGACCCATGCTGAAGGTTTCTTCTAAGTCACATTCTTCACCCCCTGGCACCGGCGTGTGGAACAATCCGTCTGAATGGAAGGATTAGTGCTGTGCAAACCTAGGCCAACGGCACAGTGGGGCAGCCTTAGGGCTTGGCTACACTAGGCAGCTTTTACCGATAAGGCTGTGTCGACACTTTTGCCGACAAAATACTTCCAGCCCCGCGTCGGCAAAACTTCTGTCTTTCGTGGGGGGGGGCTTTTTTAAGTACCCATGAAAGACAAATGTTTTGGCAACAACTGCGCAGTGTAGACGTACCCTCGGATCCTATCTCCGTCTGCGTAGTAATGGCTCGCAGGGAGTTAGAACCAAAACACTGCTCCTCACCTGCCCTGATCACCAACCTCAGCCCTCCCTGCGAACTGGTCTACTGCATACTCCTGCAGGGATTCCTGTCCGTGCTCCTGCAACTGTCTGCATTGCTGGGAGGAGCGTGCCGCTGCCCAGAAAGTGTCTGACCCCCTCCCTGGGGCGTGCTGCTCCATCTTCCCTGGACACCAGGCATCCTGCGAGTGAGACGAGATCTTCCCAATCCTCCCAACATGGGAGCTCTGAGCTGGTTTCATTCCCAGATTGGGAGAGGGAGAGAGATCCTTCCTGAATGGCCTGGGAGTACACACTATATTTACATGTATTGGGGTGGCCGTTGGCCGTGGCCCATCCCTGGGATTTTTGACCCTAATATTGGTGAAGGCTCCTTAGCTCGGGCCAGTGTCTGAGGCTGGGTTGGGGCTGTGCTCCGCCTTCCAGCTGGGAGTAGGAGTGAGCTGCTTATTGTCTCCCCCCTTCCCCTCCCCCCCCCTCCAGGGCTAGCTAAGCCCCACCTGCCGCCTCAAATGGCAGAGAAGATGAGCATCACCTAGGGGGAGGAGTGGGCTGGAACAGAGGGGAAAATCTGGTTCTCCTCCTTCCTGTCCCAGAGCCTGTGCTAGGAAGCCTGTCTCACAAATGGCACCATCTGCCTCCAGGGTCTTAATCTGATACTGACCTCCTAGCTCTTTCGGGGAAGGATCGCAAAGCCCTCTCTCGGTGGGGCCTCATAGCCTCCTGGGTGGTCACGGCGTATCCTGAAGCCCACTTGAGGCACAGAGAGGGGAGTGACTTGGCCAAGGACGCCCACACAGTCGGCCTTCCCTCTTCCTGTGCTCTCATCACCTTTTCTCAGTCTTTTGCCACCCACTGGAGACCATCCAACTCATGTCGCTGGTGATCTCCATTGGCTGAGACTAGGAAAGGTCAGTGGGCGGCAGAGTTGACGGCTCACTCCCCTCCTTGCGATGTGCCCCCCACTGGCACTCTGTGCAGTAATGCCGCCTGAGTGTAACATGGTTATTTTCAGCCCTGCCGCCTCTTCTTCCCTTCCCTCCTCGTTTTTCCCCCCTCATCAGAAATAGTGCCAATGGTGTTAAATTCCTCACTGTGGTTTATTAAAAGCCTCTCCACTTCCCTGTGCTGCTACAGTGCGTTTTTCCCTTCCCTTTCGCTGCTCCTTTTAAAGGTCAGGCATTGCGCTGTGCATAAGAAAAGACTCAAAGTCAGAAGGAGTATTAATTAAAATGTCTCGGGAGTAACTGGGGCTGGAAACGCTTTGATTCCTCTTCCGCGCTCTCTCCCCTGCTTCTATTTGTGGCTCGTGTGTGCCTGGCTTGCCGCATGCCTGCATCTCTCCTTCCAGCGGAAGGTGGCTTTTTTTTTCTTTTCTTTCCGTCTAATGAAGAGCATTGGCGAGGCCGGGAAGCTGTGGAAATGGCCAGTTGCTATTTTTAGGACTGGAAAAGCGTCTCCATCAGCAACCCCTCTAGCTATTCAGAGCGTCTCTTGCCAGCTCCGGCTAGCAATGGCCAAGGTGCAGAGTGATGGTGGGCGCAGGGGCTGTCTGAGATAGAGACTCAGGGAGGTGTGTGCCTCTCTATATGGCCGAGGATGGTCAGCGTCCACTTCTGCGCTTGCCCTTCTCTTGCGTAAAGCGGTGGATGCTGGGAATTGTAGTCTCCGCAGATTGCACTTCTGGGCAGCTGCGGCTTGCTCCATTCGTCTTATCAGACAAGCGACGCCCTCCCAGGAACCTGACCAGCCAGGCCCCAGATCCCTCTGCGATGGCTGACAATGGAGAGGGGGAGCTGAGAACTTCCGTGCTGGTCCGAGCGCCTTGCTCCGGGTGTGTGGTCATTAGGATTTTAACGCACCATGAGCGGGCTGCCCCGGTAAACGTTGGCCTGGGCTGCTTGGGGACTGGAAGGCTCTCAGCCCTTAGAGCAGTGCTAGATCTGTGTGCTCTCTTGGTTGTCCAGAAATACTTCCGGCCACATGGTGTGTACATCCCCACCTTGCTCACTACTGCCCCCTGCGGGCAGTGCTGGAAGCTGTCTTCCCATAAGCTAAGAGAACAGGAGTACTTGTGGCACCTTAGAGACTAACAAATTTATTAGAGCATAAGCTGGTCACCTTGCATCTTGCAAAAGTGTCCCCCAATCTCTCTGTCCCCTGGGAGTAATTGCCACGCCTCTGCCCCTTCCCCCATAGCCCGCTGCCCCCCTGGGCCAGTCTCTGCTAACCTGTCTCTCCTTCCCCGTCAGCACTGATTGCCAGGATTGTTATGTATATAGCAATGTTATCCTGTCCCCCAGCTTATTCTCAGCTGAGCCTTCTGCCCACGTAGGAAGCCAGCATCTGTCCCATCCTTTTGCTGCCACGGGCGCTGGCTGCTGCTTGCCCGGAAGCTACGACTGATTTCTTCTGCTCAACAATCTCGCTTGTATCTTACCCAAACTAAAATAACCTGCCCTAGTGCTTTGGAGTCTAAACTGAGCGGGGGCATGGCAGGGAGTTTAAAATCTCCTTCCTTGTACGTGCTTGGATCATGGGACAGAGAGGTGGGGGCAAGCATGTTCATGGTTCTCTTAATTTCCTGCTGCTGACTTGCATTAAAGGGTAACTCCTTCCCCATGGAGACAAGGGCCGGGGTGCCCATGAGACAACTTGGCTGGGACGATGGGATCCATGCTAAGGAAAAGCTGGGGAGGCCCTGTTAGAAGTGGTGACACCTTGCTTTGAAGGCGGCAGCTGCTGGCTGCTGCGGGGGGTGGGGACATGGGACTCCTTTGTTCCTAGGAAGACAGGCAGTAGCTCAGGCAAGGTGCTTATGATAGCTGTAACTCCAGCAAAATATGTCTCAGCTTCTCCTGGGATGGGCATGAGGACAAGGGGAAGGGATCAGAGGCTGGTCCAAGGGAGAAAAGGGGCCCCCCTTGCTGTCAGCCAGCGTGGCCCAAGGGCTAGGGCACTGAATTGGGACTTGGGAGACCTGCGTTTTAGTCCTGCCTCTGGCCAGCTGTGTGACTTTGTTCAAGTCACGGCCCTGCTCTGCCTCAGTTTCCCCATCTGTAAAAGATTGTAGAGCACTGTGGGGTGGATAGATGAAAAGCATCGTTGTTATGGGGCGGGTTGGAATTTCTTTGCCTTGGGGGCTTTACGTGGGCATGAAAGGGGAATGTTAATGAGGAATGAAGGGCTGACTGGAAAAAAGCCTGAGCAGCGGTGGGGGTGGGGCGGCTGGGGAGGAATTTATTGCACGCTGGAGCAGCGGGGAGAGCATGTCATTTATTTCCATTAGGGGCTTTCGGTCATGACTTGCATATCTCAGCCAGATGGATGGCTGCTGTGCAGGGATGGGGGAGCCAGCGGAGAGGGAACGGTTGGAAACTGAAACATCAGCGTCTCTTAAGGGCCTGGTGGCAGCCGATTTGGCGTCTCTTCTTGCAGGGAATAATTTACAACGGGGTGGATCCTGCTAGGGAATGTTTCCAAAGCACCCGATTTCCCCACCCCTGTAGTTGGGAGCGACGGTGAGGGGGGAAGATATTTCCCTGGTTCTACCCAGATTTCCAATGCAGGGAAAAGGCTGAACTGGCAGAGACGTTGCTCTGTGGCTGCGGTGGTTTTAGCAGAACTCCCCAGTTGCTGTTGGATTGACTCCTCTACGTTCTCCCCGCACCCGCCGTGCTCTCCGTGCTAGCCCTGAATGCTGCCGCGTCCTGTCCTTCTTGTACGCTTCAGAAGGGGACACCCTCTCTGACCCAGTCGCCCCACCACAAAAATATATTTTAGAACTGGAAAAAGTACAGAGAAGGGCAGCAAAGATGAATAGGGGTATGGAACAGCTTCCATATGGGGAGAGATTTAAAAAACTGGGACTGTTCGGCTTAGAAAAGAGACGACTGAGGGGGGATAGGGCAGAGGTCTCTAAAATCACGAGTGGTTTGGTGAAAGTGAATGAGGACGTGTTATTTACCCCTTCCGGTAACACAAGAACCAGGGATCACCCAATAAAATTAACAGGCAGCAAGTTTAAAACAAACATAAGGCAGTACTTTGTGCAACGCGGTCCACCCGCAGAACTCATTGCCAGGGGATGTTGTGAAGGTTCAAAAAAGAACTAGAGAAGTTCCTGGAGGATAGGCCCATCAATGGCTATTAGCTAAGATGGCCAGGGATGCAAGCCCATGCACTGGGTATCCCTAAACCTCTGACTGCTAGAAGCTGGGACTGGACAAAGGGGATGCATCACTCAACAATTGCCCTCTTCTGTTTATTCCCTCTGAAGCATTGGGCACAGGCCAGCGTTGGAAGATAGGATACTAGGTTAGATGGACCATTGGTCTGACCCAGTCTGGCTGTTCTTATGTAGTACTCCTACTCCAGTGTCTATGCACCGACCCTGGGAGCGCCGCCTGCGTATCTTGTGTGGGACAGGAGCAGTTCAATGATGATCGCAGCCTCGCCGAGGGGAAGTGCCTATTATGCGCGCACACACCCCCATCCATTGCTCCCCTGTGCAGCTGAGTGCGATGTTGGCTGACTGGCGCTCCTTTCCCGTAATGAGGTGTGGAGCAGGGAGGGCTGGGAGGCTGTCTGGGAATGCTGTTCTCAGGAGCTTGCTCTGCCTTGGAAACTTCCTCCCCGGTGGCAGCCCTTCCACCCTTGCGTGGCTGAGGCTTTTCATAGTAACTCCACAGGGCAAATTCCTACTTCATCTGCCGGCCAGCGCAGCCCTGCTCCATACGGCCCAAGCAACGGGGCCTCTGCGTTCTTGGGGGTAGCAAAACATGGTGCTGCCTGGTGTGTTTGGGAAGGCCAGGTGTGCGGTGCGGTGGCACAGCAAGGCCAGGTTAGGGTGTTAACCAGTATCTGTGTCCCCAGGCACCTTTGGGTAGCTCTGAAGGAGTTTTCTGGCACTTCCTCCTCCAAAGGGAATGCTGGGCTCTGCTATTCCATGGGCCATTGGCTTCTTTAATGATTAACCTCTGCTTCGTTAATTGTTCCATCCACGTAGCCTTGCTGCCTTGTTTCCAGCCCTGGAAAATACTGCCTCCCCCCTTTCCACCCACACACCCCACCCTGTCCACACAGCAGGGGACAGAGATAAACCTTCACAGAAGGCCTCTGTTCCTGGGAACCGGCGGTGGAGTGGAGCCCAGTGGAAAATCCCGGGCGGTGTTTGAAAGGCCCTGCAAAGCAGGGACGGAGAGGGAAGCTCGTCACCTGGACACACTGCGTGTGTGTCTGCCTGCGATCGTTTTAATACGAGGCTCTGAACGCCATGCTCTCGGTTTTCCATTCCCATGGATTCTTGGTTCTGGTCACTGGATTTCCCTTGGTGTTGGTTTTTCTCCATGCCCGTAGGTGGCGCTGGAGCTGTAGTGTTTCAAGGCCGCAGGCTGGTAGCCTGTCAGCAGTTAAGCTGCTAAAGTGAGGAGATTGTGGGTTTTTTCCTTCTTTTCCCCACCCTTCCTGCTGGATTTTGTCGGTGGCAAGTGTGTGTGTGTGGGGGGGGGGGAAGCGCCATTGCCAAAGCGACTTGCACTTGTAGAATGGCTTTTGGCCAATGATCTCAACACCTTGGAAACCCTCTGGGTTGGGGTGATTATCCAGTTGGGGAAACTGAGGCAGAGATTGGTGATGGGACATGTCCAAGGCTACATGCTGAGGCAGAGGTGGGGATAGAACCCAGGAGTCCTGGCTTCCCTGCTGTAATCACCATGCCTCTCCTGGGCACTGGGGCTCTCCCACTAGGGGATGGTGCAGGTCAAGACTGAGGGGCATCACCCCGTTTCTGATGCATGGGCTTTAGGATGCATCCATGCCAAAGCAGGAGGTTGCCATGCAAGGAGCTGGCAATATCGAATTGGGGTTTGGAGGTGTCCTGCCAGCTGTTACTTTGGGGATGCTGGACAGATGCATGAACATCTGGATCAGGGGTGGGGGTGGCTCTGGAGAGGCAGGAGGTGCTGTAGGGTAGGACTGAGGTGCACCAGAAGAGCAGAGGCACTGCAGGGATGCCCGGGGTAGCACCAGACAGAAGATCTGAACTGCCAGAGTCGTGTAGCGAGGGGGTGCGGGGAAAGCCTGCAAGAGCCGGGCTGGTTGTGGATCAGGGTTAAGGAGCCTTTTGCAGTAGCTCGTGATTTCATTGCCTGGAATTTGGAGCAAGCCCCAGGGGAAGGGGGCTCGGCTGGGTCCCGGAGCAGAAGCGCGGGAGTTTTCTGGAGCAGTGCTGCGGGGCGTCGGTAGGGGTGCAAAGCAAGCTAGGCATGGACTGGTAGAGGGATGCCGTTGGCGAGGACAGGAGCCCAGGGCTAGAATAGCTGCAGGGGGATACGGGTCAGGATTGAGGGTCATCAGCAGAGCTGTAAGTGGGAGCCCTGGGGAGCTTGGCCCACGGTGGCGGTGCCCTGGCTGGGTACGTCAGGGGTGTGTTGTGAGGAGCGGGTGAGGCTCTGGTAGCGGTTGGCTGCTCCGTGCCTTGCTGGCATGGGAGCAAGGGAGTGGGAACCAACAAACACCCAGAGATTATCCCTCCTCAGAGGAGGGAGAGGTGGCAGGGCAGAGAGACGCTGCATGGCCTGCGCCCGCAGGGGCCCAGCGGCCTGCCCAGGGCCGGAGGGAGGGACGCGCGGAGGAAATGGCTGCCGGCCGGGCTTGACTGCCTGCCACAAAGCCCGAGCGGAATGAGATGGCAGCCGGCCAGGTTCCCACGGAGGCCCCGGTTAAAAAAACACACGCAGAGCTGATGGCGGTTGCCATGGCAACTGGCCGGCTGCCACGCCACGGCGGGAGCCACGGGGGAGCTGGTCGGCCCCAGGTGCGCCCAGCGGCAGGTTTCACCGGCGTGGATTTCACAAAGTGGGGGATGAGCGGGAGGGGGGACAGACTGAGCGCTGGGGAGCTGCACCCCACTGATGAGGCTGCATGTGCCCATCTGCCCGCTGGGGTGCTGGTGGCTCTGATCTGTGGCTCCACTCCCGTTGGGGAAGGTCAAATAGTGAAGTGAGCAAGAAGGGCGCAGCTTCCACCTGGAGCAAAGAATCTCCAGGAGGCGGCTGCTCCAGCAACGCCCTCCGCTCTGATCTCCAGGTGCGTTGCCCTTGGTAAAGCTGGGAGGTTCCCAGGCAGTTACTGGGAGGGGAAACTGAGACACCAAGCCCTTTAAAGCTAGGAGTCAGAACCAGGAATAGAACCCAGGAGTCCTGGCACCCGGCCCCCCAGCTCAACGGCTTCATCCTCTCTAATGCTCTCCTCCCCTCCTCATGCCCTCCCTGCAGCATCCCCTGCTTCCCCCCATCCCTGCTCGGTCCTGCCCTGCAGGGTCCCTGCCTTCTCCCCCCAGAGCAGGGCGGCTGGCCAGGTGTGTCTGGGCAGGTTCTGCGCTCTCTCCTGGGCCGTGGAGGGGGGGAAGCGGCAGTTGTTTCGTGGGTGGTGGCTGGGCGGTTGGCTGCTGGTGCTGTGTGAAAGCTGATGCCAGGCTGGGGTGCCGGGCGGGGGGGAGCCCAGACCTCAGGAATGCCCCCGAAATAAGCACTGGGAGAGGAGCCGCACGGCTCTTTCTTCCTGGCTTCCTTAAAGCCCTTGCGCAGAGTAACAGTTTCCTGTGGGCTGGGTATAAATAGAGGGCTGGAGGCCTGGGGCAGTGCTGAGATCGCACACGCTTGCGCCTGCTCTCTGTCCTCACCCCCGGGCCCTTCCTTGCTCCCCTTCCCCTTGTGGGGACCTGAATGAGGTAATTGGGTGGGCTGGGCCCTGAGCGGCTGGGACCTACCAGAGTCGAGGCCAGCAGCAGGCAGCGCTAAGACCCACAGAAGCCTTGAATGGCACCTGGGGTCGCCTGCCAAGCTGAGCTGTGGGGAGGGGAATGGCTTGACCCCACTGTGGGGAGGATGTTGGAGGGGGGTGCCATTCCCTGGCCAGGTATCTCATAGAATGTGATATGGGGGGCTCTGAGAGGCTGCCTCTCCTGGTGCCGGGGGTGAAATCGCTCCCTGCTGCCATCTTACCTCTCTCTTCTTCTCCTCCCCCCCCCATTAGCTTCCTCAGTGCCCGTGTTGGTCTGCCCCGGCTCTGCCGCCCCCTCCCTTCTCCGGGCAGAGTGGAGCAGCTGCTCTGGGGTGTTCTGGCTAATGACAGGGTGTGCCTGCTTTGGGGGTGGAGCGGATAAACTCACGCTGCTGCCACCCAGCGAGACAGCCGGAGCGGCAGCTGGGGCTGGGTTCTACACCGCAGCCTCGCTGGCCACACCTGCGCGGGCTGGGGTAGGGTGACGCGCCAGCTCCAGTGCCCCGGGCCCAGCTCCAGCTCCTGTCCCATTGACAGCCAGGCTCCCACCGCTCAGATACCCACCCCCTTCCAGCTGCATGGAAACGGCTTCCTGTGCTCTCCTGCCAGGGGGGCATGACGCTGGGCAGAGAGTCCCCTGTGCTGCACCTGGCTGTGGGGGGAGGAGCTGGATTTGTGTGTGCAGCACCTGGAGGGGTTGTGGGCACCCAGGCCGTAGGCAGCTGGTGTGTCGGGTGAGGGGTGCCCCTTGCCCCAGGCGGGGGCTCTAAAAGCCCCCGTATGGCCGGGAACCTGCCTGTGTTCTGGAACCAGTGTCTAGAGAAGGCGGCTTGGTTGGTTTGGGGGCCCAGGGGGAGCTGTTGTGACCAGGCCTGATGGGCTCTGGGCTGGACCCGGTTCCAGGAAGGGAGGGGGTGGTTTCTGGGTGTGCCGGGATTAGTTTGTTCTGTGCTCTCTGCAAGATGCCCTACCTATTCCCATCCCCCACCCCTGTGGCTTTCCCCCCCCCTTGTCTCCCCCTTCCATCTCTGATTCCTAGAGGCACATCGTGTCTTGCCAGAGGGGCTGTGGCCCCGAGCCCCCAGGTGAACCCTGGCTGGCTGCTAGCAAAGGGACTGATGACTCACACGGGTTCCTGATGAAAAAACCCAACTCCATCTGAGAGGGGAGCAGCCAGGCCAAAGGGGCGGGTGGCGGGTGTTTTACCAGGGTAGCTGCGTGCTTGTCGTCTGCCTGCAAAGGATGAGTGTGTTTCTATGGATGTTTATGCACTAATATGTAGGGATGCCATCACACAGGAGTGTATTAGTGTGTGTCTGCATCTGTGTGACTAGGTCAGGGAGAGGTCTGGTGTGTGTGAGGAGGCTAGGTTGGGCCTGGAAGCTTTTCTGAGTGTGCACCCACCTACACAGGCTGATCTAGGCACACTGCTCCAGGCACACACACGCATGTAGCTGTGCACATGTAAGTAGGTACAGTCTGTGCATGGCAGGGTGTGTGGGTCCAGGGGGTGCATGGCAGGGTGCATGGGGTGTGTGTGGGTCCAGGGGGTGCATGGCAGGGTGTATGTGGGTCCAGGGGGTGCATGGTGGGGTGTGGGTCTAGGGGGTGCATGGCAGGGTGCATGGGGTGCGTGTGGGTCTGGGGGGGGCATGGCGGGGTGCCTGAGGTGTGTGTGGGTCCAGGGGGGGCATGACAGGGTATATGGGGTGTATGTCGGTCTAGTGGGTGCATGGCAGGGTGCATGAGGTGTGTGTGGGTCCAGGGGGTGCATGGCAGGGTGCATGGGGTGCGTGTGGGTCCAGGGGGTGCATGGCAGGGTGCATGGGGTGTGTATGGGTCCAGGGGGGTGCAAGGCAGGGTATATGGGGTGTATGTCGGTCTAGTGGGTGCATGGCAGGGTGCATGAGGTGTGTGTGGGTCCAGGGGGTGCATGGCAGGGTGCATGGGGTGCGTGTGGGTCCAGGGGGTGCATGGCAGGGTGCATGGGGTGTGTATGGGTCCAGGGGGGTGCAAGGCAGGGTATATGGGGTGTGTGGTGGCCATGGTGTCTCCCCTCCCTCTCATGATTCCCCGTACGGGAGTGTCTCCCCTCCCTGCACCTGGCTGACTCCTATGGGAATATCCCTCAGGCCAGGGCAGCACTGATGGCAGCGGGGCTGGGGAAGGCTGGCAGCAGGGTTAAAGCACCAGCACAATATTGGGGCAGGGCAATGCTGGCACAGCAGGCACTGCGCAGGCAGGTACACAACTCCCACGGCTGTGCCATGGGGCGTCAGATCTGCTGCACCTGCCCTGTCCTTCCTTCCCTCCCTCCTGCTCCGCTCGCCCGCCCCAGCGCTGCTTGTCCATGCAGGTTGGGAGCTCCCGGGCCTATGTCAGGTTGGGACCGGCTCCTCCTGTGCCTTCCAGCCCTGCCGAGGGCGGGGGTGGAAATGACAGAGGCTGCTCCCCTCCGGGGTGGGGCCGCCTGCTCCCTAGGGGCCTTTTTGGATGGATTTTTCCAGGTCCTTTAAATCTCAGTGATTTAGTCACATTCTTGGTGGGGTCAGGAACCTCCTCTCACACCCACAGCCAACTATCTCCTCCCAGAGCAGGGCTTTTCCTCTGCGAGCTCTGCCCCGGCTCCGTCGGCCTCTCTGGGCTGTAGGGTAGCGGGTAGTCGGTTAGCCCATGGGGCAGCGGGGCATGGGCAGGTGTGGGGTGACAACACCCAGGCACCTGCCACGGGGAGGCGATAGTTTGTTTCTGGATGGAGCTGCCAGGGGCAGAAAATGCTTGTTGGGCAGCAGGGGGAGAAGTAGAAGAATCTGACCTGGTGGCTGGGGGTTTGGGAATGGGTTAGGGGCCTTTCCCCTCTAGGGGGTGCTGGCTCCGATCCAGCTTCAGGGTGGGGGACTGGCTGGCATTGGGGGTCAGAGAATGGGCTAAGGGCCTTTCCCCTCTAGGGGGTGCTGGCTCCGATCCGGCCTCAGGGTGGGGGACTGGCTGGCATTGGGGGTCAGAGAATGGGCTAAGGGCCTTTCCCCTCTAGGGGGTGCTGGCTCCGATCCAGCTTCAGGGTGGGGGACTGGCTGGCATTGGGGGTCAGAGAATGGGCTAAGGGCCTTTCCCCTCTAGGGGGTGCTGGCTCCGATCCGGCCTCAGGGTGGGGGACTGGCTGGCATGGGGGGGGGCAAGGAATGATCCCAGCCTCTCCCCCTGCCATGGGTCTAGAGGAGGCTCCATGTGGAAGCAGCAGGAAATCAATTAACAGGAGGCGGTCGGATGTGGTCGCAGAGGGCGGACGGTGCTCAGTCCCTGCTCCTGGAGAGGTCAGGGCGGGCAATGGAGAGGGAGCTTTGGCAGGTCAGATGCCTGCAGAGCCCCTGCTATGCCAGCCCAGTGCATGGTGCCCCGGGATATACCAGGCCTGAGGCCTCGGTTTGTCCCCTGGGGTGAGCTCAGCTGTTTCGACGTTCATGTTGCAGCATGAGCAATGCGCCGGGATGGGACACGACCACAGAGGGATGTGATGGTGGCTGACGGGCCTTGAAAAGAGGCTTTGCCAGGGGCATGCCAGCTAGGTGCCAGCGGGGGTGTGTGTGTCAGGGCATGGCTCGTGCCACCTCGCCTGGCTGCATTTGCCAGAGCTGGGTGTCCCCCCCCCTGCGCTGCAGGGTGGGGGAGAGTTACCCGTGGCCAGCTCTGCTCATCCTTGTGCTTTGTACCAAGCATCTGTGCCCTCTTGGGTTGGGTCGCTTGTTTGCTGGGTGTGTGAATGCAGGAGAGAAGCCAGCAAGAAACAGGAGCCTCTGCTCCACCCGGGGCGTGGGGGAAGGGGCAGCATCTGGGCATGGAAACTCAGGCCCCATGAATTATTCAGCTGGGAAAGGCCGTGACCCAGGAGAAAGGTGAGGCTGGGGTGCCCGCTGCGGCCACAGGTAACTGATCGCTGGGGAGGGGAAGGGCAGGGCACGGAGCTGCACCGCTCTTGACACGGCTGGGGTCTGTTTACACGACTCAAGAGCTCACATGCCTGCGTCGGCGTGACTAACCGGCTCCGGAGCCACCCGGGCCCCAGCTGAGCCCTGGGATTCCTGGCAGGCCCCACCGTGCAGCCAGGGGGAGGGGCTGGAAAAAGGAGAGCGGGACACAGTTATGCAGGCCTGCTGACCCACGCCCATCCGCCAGGGTGTTGAAAGGCACTGGAGCGAGGAAGAAGGGGATTTGGCAGGGGAGGGGAGGACAGAGAGGAAGGCAGAGGAGGAGGAGATGACCTTAGGTCAACATAGCTACAGTGGTCGGGGGTGTGAAAGCCCCCCCACCCACCCAAACCCACAGGCTATGTTGACCTGACCCCCAGTGTCATCGCTTGGGAAGGTGGTGGTCCTACCCCCCTGGAAAAAAACCTTCTGTTGGCGTTGGTAGCGTTCTGGGGTTGGGCTGGCCTACCTACACCAGAGTAACTGTATCCTGTCACCATAGTGTAGACCTACCCTCCCTCTTGCTGATGCTCCCAAAACCACTGTCAGTCTGGCTGTCTATTGCCATGGTAACACTGGCAGGAACAGCCAGGATTGCGTTTGAAACCCGAGCCTAAGAGCTGGGCCAGAAACAATTCCCCGCTCCCCCCATGGGACGTTACAGCCAGTGGAGTGCTTGGTAGCTGCCTGGAATCCAGGCCTGCAGACACAGGAGGCTTAGAGGGCGAAGTTCACAGGCCGCACACGGGGCCGGGCATGAGGGATACAGCGATGCTGCTGACAAGTCCAGGGAAAGCGGGAAGACTGGCTGCGTGGTGAAGGCACTGGGCTGGAACTCAAGGTAAATGGACAAGTCATTTCAGCTGCCAGTGTCCCCAGTCCCCATCTCTAAGATGGGGATAATGTTTGAGGCACTCTTATATTGCAGGGTAAGTATGTGGATGGATAGGCAGCTATGACCCCACCATACACACGAACGCACCTCGGTGCCTGCTATCCTCTTCCCTGGGGCTTGTTCCTTCCTGATCCCTCTTTGCAATCAGGGTAAGACCTGAAGCATGAGGATTGGCTGTAATTTGTATCCTAGCTGGCCTCCCTGGAGATGCCGGTTTTTTTTTTTTTTTATCTGCACAACCATCTCATCTTGTTTTGAATTTTGCCTCGGTAAGTATCCTGCGGGGCTGAGTTCCGGGTGTTAATTACACGCTGTGTAGGAAAGAAAGGAACAAGAGGTTCCAGCGTTGTGTTTGCGTTTCCTGGCCCCCGTTGCAAATGACTCGTGATCTGTCACCGCACGTGCCTCTTTCGTAATTGCTACTAATGAAATAAACGAAGTCCGTTTCCTGCCGCATCACACCCTGCCCCCGCCCACCCTGGCCGGCTGGATGGCTGCCAGGCTCAGCAGACCTGTGGCCCAGCTATACTGGTAAACAAGCACGTTAAAAAAGTCACACATGGGGGAGGGGGAGGTGTTTTCCCCTCTCCCATTAACAGATGACACATGTGGCTTTGTATTCTCCACTCCCTGGTGGGTTAGATTCTTTGTCCCGAATGTAGCTGCATCCTGGAGCTGGATACAAACCCACGCACCCGTCACATGCTGCGCCATAACAAATGCCAGGCTCCTGGTGACAACTAGGTGACCGTGCGTGGTGGAAATGAGAATTGATCCGAACTTTAGACCATCAGCTCTCTCCAGCGTGTACCATGGTGGGGCCTCCGTCGTCGGTCCCTAGGCACTGTTCTAAATAATAATGAGCAATAATCAAAAACTCACTGGCGTGGAAACTCCAGCCGGGGCCTTTGGGAGCGTCGAAGACGTTTGGCTAACGTCCCTGCCCCTCCTGTCTCTCTCACATCCTCGGTTCTGGTCCGGGACACTCATGCACCAAGGGGGCCATTTTTCGTATTGTTTCCAGCCTTGAACCAGAAAGAGAGAGAGAGAGAGTGTGTGTGTGTGTGTGTGTGCGCGTGCGTGCATGCGAGGTTGGACCCTGTTCTGCAGGGAGCTCAGACCCAAGGGGTTCTGATCATTCGTGCAGGGTTTAGATCAGCAGCCACAGGGATGCAGCCCTGCCTCAAGGGAGGAGAAAAACAGGGTGTCCTCAGGTCTCCCTATGGGACCTTGGTCAAGGTTGTGCCTCGGTTTCCCTATCTGTACAATGAGGGGTGTAGGTGTGTGTGGGGGGAGTAATCCTTCCTGGGTCTTGTCTAGTTAGATGAGGAGCTCTTTGGGGTAGCTCTCAGTATGTCTGTGCAGCACCTGGCACCGTAGGGCCCGGAGCTGAGCGCGGGGCTCTAGGCGCTACCATAATACAAGTGAATAATTATGGGCTGGCACGGACTTGAGTGATCTGTCCATCTATTACCTGATCCATACGTAGTGTTTATAGAGCCCCAGTCCAGGGTGAGTCACTTCCCCGAGCAGTGCCTCAGTTTCCCCACTAGTAAAATCAAGACAATGCTATTTACCCACCTCCCAGAAGTGGCACGGCTGGCCGTTGGGGAATGTGACCTAGGGGTTAAAGCCTATGTCTGGGCATCTGCATTCTATTTTTGGCTATGTCACTGACTCACCGGGTGACCTTTGGCAAGTCACTTCCTTTCCCATGCCTCAGTTTCCCCATCTGCCAAATTAGCATAATGACACTGACCCACCCCAGGGGCAGGGAGGGATGTGTTGCAGCTGCTGGAGCACAGGACTTCTGGGTTCTCCGCCCTGCTTCACCACTGACCTTGGACAAGTGGTTTCTCCCTCTGTTAAAGGGGGTAACCCCTGTCTCCTGGGGGGCAGGGGCATTGCTGGGCTATTTGTAAAGCTCCGTGGCTGGGAAGGGCAGAGGACTGATAATATGACTCATGATGATGAGACTGCCCATTGCGCTGGGAAGCTGCTTGGAAGAGGGAACCGTCTCTTACAGTGTATGTACAGCACCTGGCACAACGGGGCCCTGATCGCTGCTGGGGTCTCTAAGCTCTGCCAGTGATGGTGGTACCCAGCTGGCCCTTCCACTCCCTGACCACTGCACGTGCCTCCAGTATCCACAGGGGGCACCCATGGAGGTGCCTGCCCCCTGCTGTGTCCACACCCCCCCACCCCACTGGTGCTGGTAACCATGCCCAACACATAGTCCCCTGTGCGTGCCATCCCGCCCCCCCGGTGGCTGATCCTGCCATTCCAGCACATCAGTGGCAGGGCCTCTGGGATGGAGCAGGCATAGGCCACTTTGAAGCGGGAAACGGACCCGCCCTCCGAACCCCCCTCTTAGCAGCGCCAGGCGTGCCGGAGCCCAGATCTCCGTCTGGGGTCACGGGCAGGGACCGCTGGTAACTCTTCGTCACCTCCTGCCAGCCAGGGACGGCCCAGAGTGACTCACCCCCCCTGGCCCCTGCAGGCCCTGTCAGCAGGTACATGGTCGGGGGCCAGGAAGGGAGCAGGATCTGTTCCTGTAAACAGGAACCCCTTGGTCACTGTGTGAGGAGTCAGCCAGGGCCCTGGGAAGTAAGTGTGTGTGTGTGTGTGTGTGTGTGTGTGTGTGTGAGAGAGAGAGAAAGGCGAGGGGGAAGTACATGTGGTGCGCCTGGGCATGGGGGTGGGGGAAGTCTGGAGGGAAAGGGGGCTGGAGGAGACATCCCCTGGCCCATCTGAGCACTGACGCACCCTTCAGCTGCGGTCTCGTTAGCCACAACTTGCCCTCCGTTTCTCATGATCTTCCTCCGATGCTGTTAGAGGCTGGGGCCAACCCAGCGAGAGCGGGGCCCCTGGGGCATTTGCACCACTAGAAGGCGGCTTTAGGGGGAAGGGAAATAAGGCTGTACTAAATGTGTGGGTGGGTGGGTGGGTAGGTGTGTGTCTGGGGGGTGCCTGCATGTGTGTGTTGTGCATGTGAGAGGGGTGCATGCGTGTGAGGGGGGTGGGTGTGTACCCGCTAGTCGAGAGCTGTGGGTTTGTGCCTTGGATGTGTGTATGTGGGCTGCGTACATCTCTCTCCCTCCCCATGCCCATCATCACGCTATCTGGGCTTTGTCCCACACTCGCCCCCTGTCTGAGCATCCCCCACGCATTCTCCCTGGCTCGGCCCAGCGCAATGTCTCGGGGAGGGGGGTGCTGGTGGATCCCATCGATAAAGCCCAGCCCCTGCCCCCGTGCCGTGGGGCCCAGGCGTAACGGTCCCGGCCGGCTCGTAGGGGAGAGGTGGCCAGCAGGGACATGTGTGCACCGAAGACACCTGACGGCAGCTAAGCCTGGGCTCCTCGCTGGCAGCAGCTGTGGTGGAGCTGCCATTACTAACTAACCGTCTGGCGTTCCTGCCCCCGGCCGGGGTGGGTGAGGGCTTCACATTCCTGATCCCCGGCCAATTAGAGCACTGGGCAAGCCCCGGGCAGGCGGCATGCCTGGGCTCTGAGTGTGTGTGTCAGCGCCCCGCGCTGCGTGTCCCCAACAAGCCACACGCCCCCCGTGGGCGGGAGCTAGCACCCGCTGACTCAGCCCCGGCCCACGGCGGCCCTTTGCCCAGGGTTCCCTCACCCCTGCTGCCCTTTGGGGGAGGGGGGCATGGGGGGGGTGCGGAGAGGGTGACCCGGGCCAGGGGCTCTTCCCCTTCCCCGCGGCTGACAAACCCTGTAACCCCCTGCCCAGCCCCTCTGTGTTCATGGGGCCCTAAGCATCACCTGTCGGCGGGACTTGTCACTCTGGGGGCCTTGTGCCCATCTCCGGCACCTTCCTGTCTCTGGCTCTGCCACAGGTAGGGCCCTGATCCTGAAAAGGGGCCCGAGCACCCTCTGGCATCGGTCAAGCGAAGCAGGCAGGCGTTGGAGGCGCTGAAGGTCCTCCCCCCATCCCTGCCATACGCGTGGCCCCTACGCTGCTTCTGCAGTGCCTGCAACGGGGCCTATGGCCATCGGGCCGCTGGCTGGGCCCGGCCCCCTCGTCTCACGTGGGAGCGACTGTCTGTGGTGGCTGAGCCTTGCCGGCTTCAGTGCTAGGCTCCCTGTCCCACGGCCAGGCCCCTGATCCACGCAGCCCAAGCCGCGCTCCCCACACTTGGCGGGGGGGGGGGGGGGGTCAGCTCGCTGGGGCATCCCAGATGCAAAGCTGGGACCGAACCGGGATGGCATGGGCTGAGCCGTGGCCTCGGCCCCCGGCTGGGAGCAGGGCGGCCTCCGGCAGAGCTGGAGGCCGGGGGAGATTGGGAAGGATGATTGGCATTCCCAGTCCCAGGGGCCAAGGGAGGAACGCGGCTGGGGGGGTTACGGGAACCAACCGCAGAGAATGACTCAAGAGGAGGAAAATCCTTCTGCAGCTGCCAAAACCAAAAGAGCAGCCGAGCAGGAGCCCCGGGTTCCCAGCCAGGGGGAGGCCCCAGCACAGGGAACCCCGGGGGCAGCGGGGGGATCGCCCCAGCTCCTCCCCCCCTGCACAGGAATGGGTCTGTGTGAAATGGGGCTGAGGGGGGTGCAGAGACACCCCCTCTCTGAGGGCCTCAGGCATGTTTGTATCGAGGCCAAAGAGGAAGGGAGCTCGATGGGTCTCGCCCCAACTGAACCTTCAACCACATCAGAAAACCGCCGTGCGGGCTGGCCAGGAAACAGGGGCTGGGCTGCATTAGCAGGGAGCTGTGGGTCCCGGCAGGGCTGTGGGAGGGGGAACCCAGGCCTGGAATAGCAGAGAGGCTGCAGGTCACCAGCAGGGCTATGGGGGGGCGGGGGAGCAGGGCTGGACGAGCAGGGGGCTGTGGGTCGGGATTAAGGGGCATTGGCAAAGCTGGGGGGTTGGGGAGAGCCCAGGGCTGGAATAGCAGAGAGGCTGCAGGTCACCAGCAGGGCTATGGGGGGAGCAGGGCTGGAGAAGCAGGGGGCTGGGGGTTGGGACCGAGGGGCACCGTCAGGGCTGTGCACAGAACTCCCCTCAGCTGTACCTGGCTTTAGTGACTTTCGCGCAATGTCGTGCTAGCACTGACGGGCTCCGGAGCAGATTGGGGTCCCACTGAGCCAAGTGCTGCCTGAACCCCACGGGGTGGAGGGGCACGGCTCTGCCCTCATCTCTCTCCCTTTCCATCCATGGCCATCACTCTTCCTGCGGCTGGTTGGCCTGCTTTGCTCTGTCTCTGGCCCTGTCTGGGTCTCTGTCTGTCAGGGCTGCAAACGGGGAGCTGGTCCCCTGGGCTGGGCTGCGGCAGAGGGATGGGGAGGGGAGCAGAGCCGTTGGCCATGGGAGAAGTGGGTTGAACTCCCTGAGTCCTTGGTCCTTTGTTACCAGGGCGGGCCTGGCTGTGACAGGAAGCGAGAGACGGGCAGCTGGAGCTGGCGCTCCAGGGCCTGGGATCTCCCCGCTCACCCTGCAGTCCCTCCGCGCACAGTACAGGCCCCATCCCAGCTCCTCGGGGGGGAAATGGCCCTGATCCTGCCCCCACGCGGGCTAGAGTCACTCCAGGGCAGCCGGCCTGGGGTAACTGGCGCTGGGTTGGATCCAAGGGCGTTTGGCCTGCAACAAGCCCCAGCCATCACCTCTGCCTGGCCCTGCCATGCAGATTTGTGTTCCCCTCACGCCCTCCCAGTGCCTCCTGCTGGTGCTTCTAACCTGCTGCTCGCTCGGGAAGGGGCCAGCAGGCTGGGCCGGGAGCTTTGGCTGGAAGCAGAGCTCGCTCGGAGCGTGCGCCGGAGCGGGTGGGGAGGGGGGGTGGCGGAGAGCATCTGCCAGGCCTGCCCACGGAGCCGATGTGCTGTTTGACGCCAAACAGCCTGAGAGAGACAGACAGACCCATCTGCCGGGAGTCTGGCGAGCGTGGCTCAGAGACTTCCTTTGCTTTCATGGGGGCGGCGGGGGTGTGTGGATTTATGCTCAGTCCCCCCTCTTCCCTTTGAAAACGGTGGGGTGTTCCAGGTGGGATCTAGAGCAAGTTAACCTTGGGCGGCTACTTGGGCTCCTCTCCTTCAGCTGCTAGGTAAAGTAGCCCCCTGGGGCGGTGCAGTCACGTGGCTGGAGTGGGGAGGGCGGGAGTCAGGGCTCCTGGGTTCTGTTCCCAGGGTTGGAAGGGGAGTGGGGGCTAGTGGTTAGAGCAGGGCCGAGTGGGGAATCAGGACTCCTGGGTTCTATTCCCAGCTCTGTGAGGGAGGATGGTGTAGTGGGTAGAAGAGGACTGGGAGCCTGGGCTCCTGGGCCCCATTCCCATCTGTGTGACCCACTGAATGGCCTTGGGCAAGTCACTCCCCCAAACCCACGCTCCATGCCTCAGTTTCCCCACCTGTAAAGCAAAGCTAATACTATTGACCCCCCACCTCATGGTGTGAAGTTACATTAACACGTCGGCAAAGCATGTTCAGATCCTGGGGTTCGGGGGGAGGCTGGCCTTGGCAAACGACACTCCTGGGCTGACAAGGAAGGACGAACTCCCCCGTCAGCACCAGCGCCAGGGCCTCGGAAACTCTGCGGCGGAGCCAAGACCTCCTCTGACCCAGGGGTTCTGGGATTGCAGCCCCCAGGCAGGCCAGCTCACTCCCTGGGGTGGGTGGGGTTACTCTGCCATACAATAGTACTGCTAGGGGGCCTGCTACCCAGTCTGGGGCTCCCCAGCAAAGGGGCCAGCGAGATGATCTCCAGTGGTCTTGCCATGTGTCCCGGGAGAAGGATAGAGACAGTTAACATGAGGGCTAATAGTTTAAAGGGGCACCACCGCCTGCCCTGCAGCACACTGACCCAGGAGGTGGGGTTTGGGTCAACGCTGAAGAGCATCAGCAAAGCTGTGGGGTCAGGGGAGCCCAGGGCTGGGAAAGCAGCGGGGCTGTGGGTCGGGAGGACTGAGGGGCACTGGCAAGAGATCCCCAGTGCGGAGGGCCTGGGAACAAAAAGGGGAACTCCCCTCTGCAGGGCCAACCCTACAGCCTCCACTTGGGCACATGATTCCCTTTCCCCAGGGGCTCCCCAGACTTTGACCCAGCATCCAAGGGGCCCAGGGAGTGTCCCCTCCCCTCACTGCCTTGGCATCAGCTAGAAAGAGACGCTGCTGAACTGGGTGCTGCTTCCCCAGAGCTCCTGTCTCCGGCCGGGAATCAAACCCAGGTCCCTGTTCCAGCACAGGGGAGCCCTGGCCCCGGAGGACCTCAGCCTGTGAGTCAAGGAGCTGAAAGGGGAGCAGACGCACTGAGGAATGAATGGTGCCAGCGGAGATGGAAAACTTGGCCTCCCAGATGGGAGCAGTGACGTCATGGCTCTGAGAATAGCCCCTGGCCTCACCCCCCAGCGTTGCCGGGCGGGGACCTGATGCAGCCAAGTACGGGTCTGCGCCTGGAGCCGTGACGGCAGCACGGCCCCTGCCTGGGGTAGATCAGTTTCCTGCTCGCCAGGTCCGAGCGGAAATGCTTCTAAGGGACAGTGCGTCACCCCGGACACCTGCCTCTGAAGGTGACTTTGGGCACAGGAGGAGCAAACCCAACCACTCAAGCCCCAGCTTCCTTGCTCATGGGGGGTTTTGTCTGTTGTTGCACCTAGTTTTGCCCCATGACTGCTCAGGTGAGGCCCCAAGGCTGGGTTAGCAGGGGGCTGCGAGTCAGGCGTGAGGTGCATTCGCAGGGCTGTGTGTGGGAGAGCCTAGGCCAGGAATAGCAGGGGACCGCGGGTCAGGATTGAGGTGCATTAGCAGGGCTGTGTGGGGAGAGGCCGGGCGAGGAATGAGGAGTGGGTGTTGATACTCAGGATTGAGGTGCATTAGCAGGGCTGTGTGGGAGAGTCCAGTCCGAGAGTGGGGGTGGGGAAAGGCTGTAAATCAGGACTGAGATGCTTTGTATGGGGCACAGAACTGGCAACTGGTGTCAGCAGCACCCGCTCACCCCCGAGCTCTCTGGCCAGCGTGGCTCTGGCGTCTCCCCCGGCGAGGGAGTGGTGACAAGCAGCCCTGCGCCCGAGCCTGCGTTGGCTGGGAGTCGCTATGGTGACTCAGCCTGGGGAGCCCAACCCGGCTCCACAGATACTGGCTCCCGGACGTCATGGCCCCGGGTCCCTCCCGCGAGCTGCATCATCCCGGCCATGCAGGGAATTGTCACACACACCGGGGAAGAGCTAAAAATACCTCCCAGCTCCTGCCCCCGGGTTCCCCGCAGCGCCGGGGGAGGTTCAGCCGTCTCTGGGGGCGGGGGTGACATCAGACCCTATTCTGGGCAGGGCGGGGTGGTGCTCCCTCATTGGGACAGCCATGTCGCCCTCCCTCCATGGTTCAAACAGAGCCGGGTGCCCCAACCATGGGAGGGGGCAGCAGACCCCCCCCCACTAGCCAAAGGGAGCTGATCTCCACTCCAGAGGGAGGCGCAAGATGCCCACCACCTCCCCCCAGGACTGCGGGCTGGATCCAGAGTCTGTGGGGTCTGTCCATTGAGGGCAGTGGACTCAAAGAGGGGGGGCACCCCTGCTGCCTTCCCAGCCCCCTCTGCCCGCAAAGACTCAGTTCTGAAGATGAATAATCATCTCCCCCCGGTGCCCCGGACCCAGCCACGCTCGCTCTGCTGGGAACTGGCAGCTCCTGTTCACGCACCACCCATGGCTTTCCCAAGTGCCTACCTGCGTCCCAAGCGCCCGCTGGCTGTGAGCGCCGGAGGCGGGGGCGGGGCGGGGGGAGGGTGCAGCTGCTGGGGTTTGAGGCCAGATGTTCTTAATTCTGAGAACCCCCCCCCACCCCATTCACAGCCCCCCCCAGTAGAAGGGCTGAGTGAGGGAAAGCTCTGCTCGGGCAGCATTCGGGAGGCCCGGGTGCTGCTGGTGGCATCTGGTCCTGATCTTTCCTCTTCCAATACAGTGCCCGGCTCAGTGCCTGGAACGCCCCCTCTGCCAGGCCGGTCCAGGGGAGCTAGTCATTAGCTTGCTGCTGTGCTGGGGTGAGGGAGGGGGGGTCCTGGGCCTCAGCCACGGGTCACCTGGATGGAGGTATGATCCCCATCCCCTGGCATCTGGGAACTGCCCATGGGAAGGAGCAGGGGGTGGCGGGGGTCTCAGGACAGAGCCCCTCTGTTGGGGGTGGAGTTTAGTTAAGGCTCCACTCTCCCTTCTTTGCGGCCACGTGCCCCCCCTCACATGGTCAGTCTGTGCTCAGTGCCCTCCTCTGCTCCCCCCCCCTGGACACCTTGTTGTTTTCAGCCCCTAGCTTGCTGATTCATCCTGATTCAGTGACTTCACTTCCACTTCCTCCCTGATCTCAATTCACCTGCGGACGGGCAGGGCGCAGAGCCCTGGGAAATGCCCTGCCCGGGCATGGGGGGCTCTGTGCCCTCTGCACAGCCGGGTGCCGGGGGTGTCGCTGTGGGGTCACCAGTCCTGTCGAGCCCCTTAACGCCCTCCAAGCCCGGCACCGCCCTGGCCATTCTTGACCTGCGGGAGGCTCCGAACGCAGGGACTGCCGGTCTTGGGAGGCCAGTCCCGCTACTAGGAGCCACCGAAACATGGTACCAACGTCAAGGAAACACACGGCGCTGACTGGCCGTTTTCACGGACGCAGACGGGTGTCGACAGCCCTGGAAATGTGGGAATGGTTGGTCTGTCCCCTGGGGGCTATAATCCCCCCACCCCATAAGAATAGCCTTACTGGGTCAGCCCAAAGGTCCATCTAGCCCAGTATCCTGTCTACCGACAGTGGCCAGTGCCAGGTGCCCCAGAGGGAGTGAACCGAACACGTAATGATCAAGTGATCTCTCTCCTGCTGTCCATCTCCATCCTCTGACAAACAGAGGCTGGGACACCATTCCTTACCCATCCTGGCTAATAGCCATTAATGGACTTAACCACCATGAATTTATCCAGTTCTCTTTTAAACGCTGTTATAGTCAACACTGCACACGGGGGCAGGCAAGGGGCCTGGGGCGGGATTTGATTCGGGGCAGCAGAGGCCTGTGCGGGAGATTGCCAGCCTATTACTAAGGGCCATGAGCTATTGCTCACCTGAGTCGCACAGGGCATTGCAATGGGGCTACTCACCAGAGTAATTTCTCCCCACGGTGACTAAGGGCTTGGCAATGAGACCCAACAGCAAGCGCCTTAACGGGGCTCCAAGGGGGAGGGGTTGCAATGGTGACCGTGGGGCAGCAATTCAGGCCAGTGTTAGACTGGCTGCCCCCACTACGTCCCTGACGTCTCCCCAGCCCGGGGACCCAGGGGTGAGACCCTCCCCCGCAATTCCTCATTCCAGTCTCTCCAGGGGCCTCTGCTGGGAACTGAACCTGGCTGGCCATGGGCCTGGTGCGGAGCCCAGGGAAAGACCCCCAGCGACTTCATGAGCTTGGGAACAGGCCCTGTGTCCAGCTGCAGAGCAGGGGATGTCCCGCCAGGTGTGTGTGAGACAGAGCGCTTGCCTGGCTGGTGCCCTCTCTGTACCCACCCGGGGGCTAGTGTGAGCTTGCCAGCGTGAGACCAGGCCCTTTGCACATCAGCTGCATCGCCAACACCCAGAACCGGGCCTGACCAAATCATGTGATTTGACTTAAAAATCAGGAGGTTTTATTTAATTAACATTACCCCCCCCCCCCCCCCCCCCGCCCCGTTGCCTTCTGGGTTCAGTGCCTGGCGGGTTACCCTCATGTCACATTTCCCAGCGTTTCTCTGCAGTCACGAGGGCTAGAAACGGACTCTGTGTTTTGTTTTGTTTTAACGAAAACCGTGATTCCCGCCTCACCCCCTGACTCCTGGAGTTGGGGTTTCAGGGAAATGCACCGAGACGCCTGATCAAATCACCAGGGTTGGCAAGGCTGAGATCAGCCGGGGATTAACTCTTTCACCATTTATAGGATGCTCCCAAAACCAGTGAGTACTGGGATTCCACACACCCCCTTCAGGGGGCTGGGTTCTCAGGCACCCCCTAAAGATTTGGGGGTGTCAGAGGAACTCCCAGCCCAAACAGACTCTTTAAAGCTCATGCAATCGGTGACCTTTATGCCCGGAGAACTCCTTAAGAGACCGTGCCCGGGAGACGTACTGGGGCGCTCTGGGAAGTGCTCAACATGCTTGGGGGCACTTGGGCCCACTGCGCGCTCAGCCCCATGGATTCTGGCGAAGGGGGTTGCATAATCCGCTTGCTTTGTGTGGCCGGCGCGCTGCGGATGGGAGTAATCCCCGGCCCAGGTCAGATAATCAGATTGCAGGCGGCTTTCGTGCAGCTGCCAACGGGATCTCTGTAGGCATTTGCTCCTCGGAGAGTCTCTCTCTCCCAAAGCGCCTCAGCCACGGGCAGTTTGAAGAACACTTCCCCCTCGAACGCCTCTGACGCAGTACAGGCAAATACGCCCCAGTCTGACTTTATTCATTAGTAAGGATTCCCAGGGCAACACAATCAACTAAACACACAAAACCCTGGGCTGATGAGAATCCTGGCTTCTCCCTGCTGTCACCTCTTGCATCAGGCTGCAGTCTCTGGGTTTTTCCTAAAGCCCCAGCTCCCGGAGTCATGGGGTGATGGGAGAAGCTCAGTTCCCTAGTTAAAAAAAGAAAAGAGTGAAGTCCCTCGTCCTCGCAGCTGCAGAGAAAAGCTGGAAAATGCGACACCCAGAGGGGGCACGAGACCAGAGGAAGATTCCCAAAGCAAATGCCCCCCCCCTCCAATTCTCCCTCACACTGAACTTCTAGACTTTGTCTGAGGCTTTATCTTAGGGTTCCCATGCCACCGGCTTTGCCATGCTGCTAAGCTACAATTGATTCCAGCTGTCGAAGGGATTAGTGGGAGGAAGGTGGGTAACCTCAGCCCCTATCGCCCCAGGGGAGTCTACACGAGGCCCCCAAGGGAGATGGGTGCAGGTGCCAGGTTTCCATCAGCGCCGAGCACTCAGAAGCGCCCACCGAAAAGGATGGAGAGTCCCCTCCCCCACTGAGAACAATAGAAAATCTCCCCCTGGCCCTACCTCTCCCACTGAGAACAATGGAGGCGAGGGAGCACTTGGGAAATCCGGCCAGTAGAATGCAGAGATGGGTAGATTGGGAGGCTGGGAGAAGTCCGTGGATGTGGGGGGAGCTCGAGAACCGCTCTTCTGTGGACTGAGATTATCCATCCCTAGCAACCCAGGAGCACTGACATATAGAACAGACAGCTTCCCCTCCCCCCAACCCTGCGCTGCCCCAGTTTGCCACTTTCACAGGGGAAATCCAGAGAGTTTCCCTGGATCCTGTGGGGGTGGGGGGAGGCATCTGGGTTGTGGACGGCGCTGTCGGGAAAAGGCATTCTGCTCCGTCCGGCCCGGGGTTCCTTGCCCCTGCCTCTCAGCCAGGCTGTGGAGCTGGGAGGATGCAAATCATGCAGGCTCCCACCCTGCCCTCACAAATCCCCTGCCCCAGCTGCTTGGCATCCTTTAGGCAGCCACACCAGGGTTTATTTAGAAGGGGCGGGGGGGGGGGGAAAGGAGCCGAGGCCAGCCGTGGCCTGGAGCTGGAACACTGAGACCCGCAGAAGAGCTCTGTGGAGCTGGAAAGTTCAGCTCAGAAGTTGGTCCAATCAAAGATATTCCTTTCCCCGCCTCGTCTCTCTAATATCCCAGGACCAACGCAGCTACAACCATGCTGCAACCAACTGGCCCCTACAGTCCGTTTGCCAGGACACCAGGTTTAAGGGCTGCACAAAGGGACTCTGAAGGCCCATGCAGGTAAACTCTCACCTGCTCCATGTAGAAACGCTGCTTTCAGCCTCCTGTCTCCAATGTGAGATTACCTCGCTTATGATGCCGCTCCCCCGTATTACATCGGGCTCCCCCTGCTAGGTAGGGAGCCCTGTCTTAAAGGGACAGGATAATGTTAAAAATCAGATTTAAAAACAATCCCCAAACAGTGTTTTTTATTTCCTTGTGCTTCCCTGTCTGCATCCAATGGTGTCTCTTTTTTATACTTGGATTGGAAGCTTTGGGGGGCAGGGACCATCTCTTTGTTCTGTGTTTGTACAGCGCCTAGCGCAATGAGATCCTGGGCCATGACTGGGGCTGCTAGGTGTAATTCAATATGACTTATGTTAGGACAGGATGTTAGATTCTTCAGCCTTAACTATATTTCACAATCTGATTTGCTTTCCCCTATTGCTGCGGTTTGTTTACTTTCTGCATTTCACTTAGGGCATCCTAAAGCCAGGCTAGTCAGTTTCACGTTTGTTTTGAGTCAGTTTCACTTTCTGGTTCACCTGCACTAGCGTTAGGTGATTGACCCAGGCCATGCCACTTTCTCCTAGCTTCTGCCAGCTAGTGCTCCAGAATCCGGGCCTTTATTCAAATAAAAATAACACATCCCTAGGCCTTATGGTTACAGAGAAAACTCTTCAACATGAGAACTGAGGTGGTGATGTCCCCCGAATCCTAAGAGAAGGGTGTCCTACCCCATGCCATCCCAAGGGGCATTAGCCCTGAAATCTGACAAGGAGCATTTCCAGGGCAAGGCTGTGAACTATTTCACAGTTGATCAATGCCTAACAGAGGGCGGAGCACACTCTGAAGATCTACACGCCTTTCCGAAAGGCTGCGTCCTGGGAAAGCACCATCCCCTGTCTGCTCCCCAAAGCTGCAGCGGGTCTCGCTGCAGGGCACAGATGTGTGTGTCCATGCGCCTGTGGGCTTTGATCTAACACAACTTTGCTTTATTAGCCAAACCAAACTTAGCAACGTTTCTATTGGCCTTAGAGCTGCAAACCTCTTCTTCTTTTTTTGCAGTCTTTTTTTTTTTTTAATTCTGCCCTAGCTGAACCGACTGTCCCTTTAAAGCTAAGTTATGATGAGAAACTGGGAAACTGAAAGTGCTGTAACAGTGGTTCTCATCGCTTGCAGCCCACAGCTGCCGCCTCTGTGACATCCTCAGGGCCATCCAAGTAGTAAATATCTAATATAGTACAGGGGTTCTCAAACTGGGGGTTGGGAGGTTATTACATGGGGGGTCACAAGCTGTCAGCCTCCACCCCAAACCCTGCTTTGCCTCCAGCATTTATAATGGTGTTAAACATATACAAAAGTGTTTTTCATTTATTGGGGGGGGGGGGGTGCACTCAGGGGCTTGCACCAGCACAAACGTTTGAGAACCACTGATCCAGTGTGTGGACAACAAGGAGTCTGGTGGCACCTTAAAGACTAACAGATTTATTTGGGCATAAGCTTTTGTGAGTAAAAACCTCACTTGTGTGGACGCTACCTATGCGGCTCAGAATGGCAAATGAATTGAAAACCACTGGCTATCGGAGGGGCCTGTTTTAAGACCCTGGGCCAGGAGTTCTGTGGTCAGCTCCTACCTCTGCCGCTCTGTCCCTGTGAGACACCGGGCAAGGCACGTCCTCTCTGTGTGCCTCAGTTTCCCACGAGTACGAGGATGGGATCCTCCTTCATCTTTGTTCAGCTGATACACTTTTCAGGGCTAACCCTCTCCGCTAGGTGGACGTACAGCGCCTAGCACCCCGGGGCCGGGTGTGTGGAGCAATAAGGAGCGTTCTGAGCTGGCCTTTACTGGAAGGCGGAATGGGGAACCACAAAGCAGAGGCTGCAGAAGCCGGGCGGGTTGTGAAAGAGTTACTGAAAATGGGCCGGCGCTGGGCAGGTGTGAGAGTTGCGTCACCTCCAATCTCCCTGCTGACTCGGCATGGCTGATCCTTCTCTCTCAGGCTCCACCCCAGCTAATGGTGCGCGGGGGGGGGGATAAAACTTCTCTAGCGCCTCCCAAACATTAAAGAATAAGGCTGCCCTCGCTCGGAGCCGCTTCACAAGCCCGAGAGCCAGGCTGGGAAGGGAGCTGGATTTCCCCCTTGTTGTGCGCGCTCTGGACTAGCCCGGGATTTACCTGCTTGGGGGACGATTGGAGCCGGATTGGATCACGTGTTTACCGGGATATAGTTTCTTTTTGGGGGGGTCCCGAGCCATTCCGGCTGCGCGCAGGGTGAAGGAGGCGAAGGGGAAGGATTCGCTGGACCTGGTAAGTCATTTCGTGCTGTTCCCGGGCGGGGGGGATTTAACTCCTCTCAAGCCAGCGACTGAGAGCGCCCGGAGGAACCCGGCTGGGCCCCCCACGAGATTCCTGCTTGTTTGGCTTCGGGCCTTAAAGACAACTCCCAAATCCATCTTTTAAACGAGGGTTTCGGTGTCTTTTAAGGAAGAGGGGCGGGCTGTCGGGGAGAGAGTCCCTGGCTCCGATTCCGATCTCGCTACCGATGTAGAGCCTTTGGAGCGGCTCCTGGTTCACACCACAGTCTGATCAGCACCTTGGCAAACTAAACTGAGCGTAAAGGCTCCCCTGTAGTCACCCCTTTCCGGGGAAACCTTCCAGGAGTCCCACAGCGGCCAGATCCCGTTTTTAAGCGTCTCTCAGGGGGCTCCCTCCGAAAAAGTTTCTTTCTGACTTCAATGAAACTCGAGGCAACCTGAGTCAATTGGAGTTGTTTTTCATTGGAGTTCTGCTTGAATCGAACAAGGCAGATGTCACTGAAAAGGCTTGGCAGGATTGGGGTTTTTGGATTTTAAACTTTCCTGAGAGAGACCTGAGAGCGTTTGTAGGTGGCTTTAATCTACAGTTTCAAATCTAATGCCTGGGGGAGAATGGGAGACACCCAGGCATAGCTGGATGGAAGAAAGAGATCCGAGTTGTCACGAGGGAGTGACTGTAGCGCTCCTTATTTTGAGCAGAAATCAATCATTTGATTTCACCTTCCCAGGCGAGGGCAGGAGTTAAGGCGACTTATTTCAGGCCGGATGTTCCAAGGGTTCAGCCCCCACCCGGGGGAGGGAGGCGGGTTTCCAGGCAATTCAACTCCCTGGTGCGTGATCCTTTATGACCCCATTGTTCAGAAGAACCCAGCCTGCTGCCCTCAGGTGCCAGAAAGGGCCGAGCCCTCGCCTACGCCTGGATGTGCTCCTCGGCCCTACACCCAGATCGGGTTGGTTAACTAACCTGCCCCTTGCTAGCCGGGCCGTTTACACACAAGATCGAATAGGGTTGGGGCGATGTTTGTGCCAACGCCCGTCTTAACCGCCAAAGGAGCAGCTAGCCAGGTATCGTTGTATTTAGGTAGGGGAGGGGGGTGTTTTAAGTGGCTCTTCCGTTCCCATCTGCACAGAGGACACGCTGTTCCTACAGCGCTGACGGTCTCTGTGGGGTTGGTTCCCACACTCCAGGCAAGGCTCCCCGATTCTAACCTGCCTGCCGGGCTTTCCGTACCCAGCAGGGGGCGCCCTTGCTTTGCGGATTCATTCGGCACCGTCTCCGGCTGCTGGGTTCATAACCCCCGCGTATAACACCGAGCAATTCTGCACCGCCAGTGCGCGCTTTGACCTCCCCCCTTGTCCCCAGCAAACCTTGAAGTTGCCTGGAACCGGAATTTGCCCAAGGAGGATTGCATCCGAGTCTGGGCTTTGCTCAGTCCTCATCCGCATGTTGTAATAGTTGGATATTTCCCCATAGACCCCCCCCCCCCCGCTCCTGACAGTCAGTATGTGTGTGGGGGGAATGTCTGTCTGTCTCTCTTCACGTGCTGTTCGCTCCGTGACCTCCGCGCACTCCGGATTAGGCGAAAGCCGTTGCCAAGCGCTTCCACTGTTCCCAGCTCCTCGCAGACCTCGAGGGTCTAGAACCGGCCTGGGAGGGAGCACCCCGGCCGGCCATTGTTTGGAATAAGCGACATCCTTGGCGTAGTTCTGGAGCGACCACCTTCCTCCAGTTTATCCCCGGGGGGGTGCTAAGCAAAGGATTTCCTTCCATCTTAAGAAATGTAATACCCTCCCCGCTCCTTAGAACAATGGCTTTGCGGCGCAGGCTCGGGTCATTCATGGCCTTTCCCGTGCGCGGCTTGCGGGCAGCAGCAGAAACAAGGAAGAAGCTGCAATCGTGTGTGTGTGTGTGTGTGTGTGTCGTCCCACACCGGGACGGAGACCAGCCCCCAGACCTGGCCGCTGAGCACGCGTGTAAATCTCCCCTCACCCTCCTTTCCCCAAACCCAGGGAGCAGCTGAGCGGAGGTTTTTCTGCGGAGCCCTTTGTTGTGAGGCTAATATATTATGAATGGCTTAAAAAAAAAAGAGCGGGGGGGGGGGCTGGCTTTGCAAGTGTGTGGGTGGGGAGGAATCTAGCCAGGCACCAGGCAACCCTCCTGTGTCCAGTGGGTCAGGATCTGCTGGGCAAAGGCGTAGGGGGGAAAGTGGGGTGGCTGGGGGGAGGGGGACGGGGGGTGGAGGTGGAGCGCTCTGAAAGGGAGGGAGGAGTCAGGCTTCCACGTGGGGGAGCACCGGGCCGGCCGCGATTGGCCCCGGGTTGCCTGTCTCAACGTTCGGAGAGGCCGGGTTGGCTGGCGGCTGCGCGAAAGGAGTAAGAAGTGAATGAGGGGGGAAATTAGCTCCGCCCCCCCCCAGAACGTTGATACATTAGAACTTTTTGTGTGTGTGTGGGTACCGTGTGTGTGTTACTTTCACACCGCGACACCGGCGCAGCTCGGAGCGGCGGCTGCCGGGTAGCCGGGTTCAGCCCCAAGGGGGTGGGGAATCAGGAACGAAAAAGCCTTTTTTCCCCCCCACTACTCCCTCTGCAGCCCCCCAGCACGGAGGCAGCACCCCCCCTTCTCACTCTCTCTCACACACACACACGGGAGCAGCATCTCCCGACGAGATCCGCGTCCTCAGGAGGCATCCGGGGAAGGGAAATCCCCGATGCGAGAGTGACTTGTGGGGTTTTATTCTTACTATTTTTTTTAGGGAGGTTAAATCGGGGCAAACTCCCTTGTTCTTCAGGGAGAGCTGGTCCCCTCCCCTCCCCCACCAAGTCCCCTTTAAAACCCCGCGCGAGGAAGACCTGGAAGGACCCCACGGATCCGGAGTGACCCTTGGATATTAAACCGGAGCGAGGGAGGACTCGGGAAGGCGATCCCACCCCGGCTGGTGTGTGTGTGTGTGTGTGTGTGTGTGTGTGTGTGTGTGTGCGCGTGTGTGCGCGCAGCCGAACCGGGCGCTCTGGTCGCTCCTTTGTTCCCTTCTACTTCCTTTTTTTGTCCACCCCCCCCAACCTTGGTTCCCCCCGTGCCACACCAACCGCTGCTCCCTGCCCGCCCCCCCAGGTCACCGAATGGACCAGCAGCCCAGCGCCAGGAGCTGCAGCCGGGGTGCCCCAGCCTGCGAGGCCGTCCCGAACGAGCCCTCCATGAATCTGTACATCAACACCACCACCGGGACCCGTTATGAGCTCTCAGTCCCCGTGGAAGAGACGGTGGAAGGACTGAAGCGGAGACTGTCCCAGAGGCTCAAAGTGCCCAAGGAGAGGCTGGCTCTCTTGCATAAAGAAAGGTAGGTCTAGCACCCCTCCCCCCATAAACTACCCCAGAAGGGACCCAACTCAGGGGCTCACCAATCTGTGGGGCGGGGGGGCGAGCAAGGATCTCCCCCCCTCCCCTCCCCCAGCCCCTTGGCGCTTTGGTTTCTTTAAAGTGGCTAGTAGAGGGGTTTAATTCTTCGCCTCTATTGCAAAGCAACGGCTCCCGGGGGCCCCTGTGTGTGTGTGTGGCCCCATTTCTCAACCTGCACCAGGCGGGATGGGTCCCAGTCTCCCCCACCAGTCGGCTCCCCTAGCACGGCTGGACTGAGCCGAGCCGGGGTCCCGGGGAAGCTGCTGGGATCTGGACCTAAAATGGAGCCTCTCCGTAGGCTTTGATCCCACAAAAGTTTCCCCTGGCTTTGTGTGCGCGCGGGGCCCCATCCTGCCTGCACCCCGCTGGGGCGCCGTGTTGCACTGAGTCACTAGGAAGTGCGCGGCGCGGTGCCCTTTGTTCTAAAGGTTGAACCGAGGTGGGATTCAGAGGCGGCTTTTTCCCGGCACGACGCTCCCCCCCGCCCCCTTTTCCAAAACCCAAATGCAGGCGAGGACGGCGGGGGGAGGGGGGGCTCTTTGAGAGTTGAATTCTGGCGTGGCAGGGCTGGGAGGTGGGATAGTCCTTTGTTTAGCAGGAGCCAGGTTTGTGGCAGATCCGAGACTGGTCAAGGCTTAAGGTGCAGAAAGGGGGGGGGGGGGTTCTGTGGGATACTCTTCCCGCACCCCTTCCCTTCTAGCCCACCCCCCCCCCCCCCACAACAGTAGCCAAAATAGAGAAAGGAACCTCCGAGACTAAAATGAAGGAGCCTTTGCTCTTGATTGGTTCCCCTCCTTGTGCAGCGGGTTTGAGTGAATGAAGCACCCTGGCATGGTGTCTAATTGAGGGGGGTGACTGTGTGTGTGTGTGGGGGGGGAAAGAGATCCTTTACATCTATGATTACAGTGCTTGGAGGGGGAAAAAAGGGGGGCGGGTGTCCACACCCCCACCCTACCCTCCTCCCCAAACTGGTCACAATTTCCTCCTCTCTCTGCCCCCCACCCCCAGTCATCTGAATCCTGCCTGTCCTCTGGGGGGAGGTTTTGTTAGACACACAAGCTAGTGCCTCCTCTTGTGTCCCAGTCTGCTGCCCGGGTTAGTGGCAATGGCTGCTTGACTGATGACTGCAGTGTCGTTCCCTGCCTCCTGCCCCTCGGATAGGATGTTTACATAATAAACTGGAGGGGGAGCGAGACGGACACAATTGTGCATTGAGGGGGAAGGGGCTGGAATGAGATTCAGAGGGTAAACTGGGGGGAGGCATTGTGCTAAATGTAAATTAACCCCCCCCCTGCCGATCCTGCAGCCCCCTGGCCTGAGAGCCAGTTCAGAGTCAGGGGAGCCATGAGGGAGCTCAGGAGGGTACCTGGGTTGGGTTCTAAAGCAAACCAGGCCCCCTTCCTTTAACCGTCCCTTTTTGCTGGATGTGCATGTTACTGATTTAATACCAGGGAGCTCTGACGTCCTTCTCTCTGTCCATGGCTTTTTCCCTTCTGCAGTCGGCTCAGCTCTGGAAAGCTGCAGGATTTGGGGGTCGTGGAAGGAAGCAAACTGACGCTTGTCCCCACGGTGGAAGCTGGCTTGATGGTAAATGGCTTTTTATTATTTCCCCCCCGCCCCCAACACACACATTCTGCTCATCTATTATTAAAGGGCTAGAATGTGATCTCGCTCAGCAGAACGGATGCCACTTCCTCCAACACAACCCTTTGGGGGGGGAAGGTTGGCGCTGGGAACGGCAGCAAGTTGAATATTTCATTGGTTGCTCTGTAGCTCGGTGTATAAATAGTGAAAGTGACATGCAATCCACCCACCCACCCCCCAGCCACACGCGCACACACCCCCTTTTTTATTTTTTCTTTCAGTCTCAGGCATCCAGACCAGAACAGTCAGTGATGCAGGCTCTGGAAAGCTTAACTGAAACTCAGGTGAGAAGCAGAAATATTGGTGCATTGACCTGGGCAAAGATTTCTCTGCAGGGGGCTTGTATCTGACCTTCCCCGCCCCCACAGCTTCCTGTATGCGCTGAAGGCTAGAGATCTCAGCAAAAGAGAAACCTAGAGGCCTGTGTCTGTGGTGAAGGGATTTGATGATCATTTGTTACTGTACTGCCTAAAGGCCTTGACCCAAATCAGGGCCCCGCTGTGCCAGGCACTGCACAAACGCCTAGGGAGCGACGGTCCGTGCCCTGAAGAGTTCAGTCTAAATCAGTGGTTCTCAACCTGCAGTCCAATCAGCACACCGCTGCGGCCCACGTGACATCCTCAGGGCCATACAGGTCATATCTATGTATTGTGTGGATGTGGCCCACATACCACACACAGAGAGCCACATGTGCGGCCCACAATGGTAAAGAGGTTGAGAACCACTGGTCTAAATAGAGTGGGAGGGGAAACTGAGGCAAAGGATGACGAAGGGTCTAGGCCAAGGTCAGTGCTGCCTCGGCCAAGGTCCTGACCTCAAGGTGTGCTGCAGGGTCCCCATTCTCGACACAGCGGGTGTATTTGGGGACTGATTTCCCCATTTCCCCCAATTTAAAGACAAAAGCAGGATTCCTACCCTAACAGTTGCTTTTATTGCTTGAGGGAATATTGTGTCTGCAGAATCAGGCGGGGGGAGGGGCCTTGTGTGTATATGCGGATCCTACCAGGACACAGCTTTGTGTTGGAGGTTTGCACCTTCAGATCACAAGGGGGTGGGGGCTCTTCTCCCAGGGCCTGAGCCGCCCTTCAGGAAAACCAGACGCAGCAGCTTTCGAGTGTCTGCACTATGGTCTTGAGCTTATGGTTGGGGAGGGGGCAGGGGGTGGCGCTGGGTTAGGATAACTGTGAAGTTACTTGACGGCTGGCTGCCTGCGCTCCCAAAGATGAGAGGTTGCTAATCAGACAAAGGGGGGGAGGGTGGGTTTTTGTTCTCTCTACCCATGGCTTGGGCTTCAAGGAAACCCTCCCATTGCTGGGTGACCCTCTGATGTGTGTCTGAGGGGAGGTGGGGAGGGAAGGAAACGGCAGACTGCAGCTGGGTGTGGAATTCACCTCTTCACCTCCCTCTGGCTTTAAAGTTGAGCGGGTTCCTGCTTCTTTGTTTTTGGTCTTAAAAATTCTCTCTCCTTCCTCCCCGGCGAGCCCATGAGTTTATTTTTAAAAGAATTTTCAAGTCCCTGGATTAATTCTGAGCCACCAGCGCAGTGCTGGGGGCCACTTCCCATCCCCCAAGCGCTGTGCAAACACCTGCGAATGCCCAGCCCTGCTTGGTACCTTTTAACTGCTCTCCTCTGGAGCTGAGTGGGTGGGGAAAACATGGGAGGCTGGCTGCAGCGCTTCCTTGCAGACCTGCGTGCCAGGACTCTGCTGCTGTGGGGCTAGTGCTTTTCTAGGCCAGGGCACCTGGAAGGGTGGCAGAGCCACCAGGCCCCTCCGCGTGCAGTGTGGGTTTCCCCAAAGTCACCTTGCAACCTGGATGCTCTTGGACCTCCTGCGGACGACCTTGACTCTGTACGGCCCATCTAACGCGCTGCTTGGTGAGCTGCTGCAAAGCCAACTGGGTGCTTCTGGGGTTGGAGGGTTCCCCCCCCCCGGGGGGGGGCAACAGAGCACCCCATCCCCCTGCGCTCGGACGCGGCTTCCCTGTGAATCTAGCCGGGCTCACAACGGTGAACTGCTGCAGGGATCTGGGTTCCGGCAAAGGGCCAGAGGCCCGTCTCCTACGTGGCTTTTGGGCATGAGTGCTTTTCTGGGTTGGCGTGGGGCATTGGTGAAATGCTAGCGGCTCAGTGGCGTGTTCTGGCAGAAGGTGAGCTGGCTTCAGGTCCCAGTTTCTCAGCTTGGTTTGGTGTCTGATCAGTTGAGACCTTCCCCCACCCCTCACCTGCCTCGGGGATGGTCTCGGAATTGTCCCCCTGTCCCTCCTTTCAGGGTGGGGGCCGTGCACACAGGGCGCGAGACGCTCCCTGTGACGAGCTGTTCTGGTTGCAGCCTGGGTAGGAGCCCTGAGGAATCTCCCTGCACAATGCCCCTCCCAGGCCTAGAAACAGGCAGAGGGCAGGAATCCTCCTGGGTCGGGCTAAGATTCCTGGCTGGGGCTTGCTGTCTCATGCCCTGGGAGGGTGGGCAGGGGCAGAGCCAGCAAAGAGGCTGGGGTGGGGTCCTCCTGCATGGTGTGTGCATGCGTTGTCTCATCTTGAAAACTTGTATGATGGCCCAGCCAACATGGTAATGGGGGAGTGGTGGCTGCTTTAAGGAAAGGGGCGGGGGGAGGGGGGGAAAGCTGGCCGACCTGCCTGGAGCAGGGCTGGCTTTGATTACCATGCTTGTGTCTGCAGGATGGAATCGGTGCATTCCAGGCCTTGCAGCGAAAGGGTTTATTCCTCCTTTGTGGCGGGGCGGGGGGCCAGGGGGTTAGAAGGTTGCTCCTTAGAGGCGCTGAATTGCAGAGGTGTAGGCTCTCCTGGTCAGTCTGTGTCCCATGCGCCTTGGATGCAAAGTGTAGGTCCCAGTCGAAGCTGCCCCCCCCCCCCCTTCCTCTGTCACTGAAGCTAGAGCCGGAAAAGGCCTCCCATGCCACTAGTCTCTGTTCCCTACTGCAGTAAAATGAGTGGGAAGCCCAGGCTGGGAAGTGGTGACCCCCACCCCGCCCCCCCATGGGTTTGTTGACAGGATCTCTGCCTCAGGAAGCCTTCTCTGAGCACAGAGGAACAGCCAGCACCTGGGGGCCGGGGACAGGAAACCACGCCTCTCATTCATGCTTCTCGCCTTGGTTCTGCCTGTGTAGGGCTCTCTGATAATAGCAGGGAGATCTGCTGTGCTCCGACTTCCTCTGGGGGGGGGGGGGTGTGTGCGTGGGAGAAAACGCCATCTAAGCCTTCCCCTTGGTACCTTAAGGAAATGACTACCGGGCAGGAGGCGTGGCGCTTACCCCAAGCTGGGGGCCGGGTTCCCGTGCCGCGGCTGATGTCCTAGTAGTTGCTGGTGAACTTCCTGCCAAAGCTCATTGCCACATTCAAGGGGTCGGATGATGCCCCTTTCCTAGGGGGACTGCCCACCGGCTCAGCAGAGCTGCCGGGCGGTGAAGGGGTATTGGTCCTTGTCCAGCAGCCTCCGCCATGCATACAACCTTCCCCACCCTACCCCAGCGTAGCTTAGCCTGCCTGCCGGGACTGGGGAAGAGGGTACTGGTGTCTCTGGGGCTCTAGGCACCATCCCAGACCCTGCCGGAGCGGGTAGGGATCTGTACTCCCCTTGGAAGGCCCCGCAGCCCCTCCCAGCAGCACGGATTCAGGGCCTGGCTCCGTTTCTGAGGTCACTAGGTGGCTGAGGCGAGAGGAATGTTATTTCTCAATGGTGGAAGTTTTTTGTGTTTTGGTACTTCATCCTCCCTCCCCCCTTTTTTTTTTCCCTCTGGATGGAAAATCCCTCAGCAGCAGCGGCCGTGGTGGAGTGCCGGTGTCAGGGTTCCAGCTGCAGCTGTGTGCAGCTGGAGAGAAGGTTGTTAAGCCTATTCTGGGGGAGGGCAGAGGCTGTTTCCTTCCCCTTGGTTTGGATCAGCTTCTCTCCTCTGGGTCTGACCTGGGCTGACCCATAGCATCAAGCCTGCGTTTTGTGGGGCGCTGGCCCTGCCCTGTGGGGAGAGGGCTCTGCCCTGCATAGGGCACTGTATTCTCTTGAGTAGCCAGGGCAGAGGACAGTCTTGTCAATAACAGGGGGGGGAGGGCTCTGATTTCCTGCCCCCTCCCAGCTGGTACCAGTCTCCTATTGCGCTGGTGTCAGGGCGCCTCCCTGCTGAGCCAGCCATCCATCCATCCACTGGCACCCACCCTGTTCTCATCCCCTGCTGGGCGGGGGGTGGGGGAAAGCAAAGGTTACATCAGGGCAGGCGCTTGGAGAGGAGGGAATGCAGCGTTCTGTGAGTCATCCGCATTTCTGGGAATCAGCAGGGACGCGCTCCCTGTATCTCCGGGGCTGGATTCGGAGACAGTAAATTAGATTTCCCTCCCCGGACTTGGCAACAGCCTGCAGGGTCCCTGCTGCTGGTTCGTCTCCCCCCGCCCCTCCCTTGCTTCCCAACGGATCTAGGACAGCAGAATCCCTGGGGGAAACTGGCAGGATCCCCGGGACCGAGCACAACCATTCCTGTCCTGGGTGCGGACATTCCTCTCCTACCTGCGGGTGGGGGGGAGACGAATATTGCCCCATCCAGGGCGCTGGCTGGACAGGGAGGGGGCAGTGGCCTTGCTCCAATGGCCAGTGAACTCAGTGGGAGCCTTTCCATCCCTTCTGTGGGCGTTGGAGCGGGCTGGCTGGGCGGGATGTGTTTATGTTGGAGCATCCTGCTTTCTGGGGGGGGGAGCTGAAAGAATGTGTGGGGGAGGGGAACCATCCCACCCTGCCCCTGCTCGGAAGGTGGGGGTACCCAGAGGGGGCATTCATTTGGTGGCAGGGATTGGTTGGTTCGGTAACTAGCAAGCCCGGGAGGGACCGGTGTGCCGGCGTTCACAAGGGGGAGCACTCGAAGGAAGGGGGATGGGGTGGGGGCAGTGGCTGGGTTAGCTTGATGGCCCCCATCGGGGTTCAGGATTTGGGCCGGTGTTATTGAATGGGAGGGGCAGGCTACAGGGCTGGGCTGTGGGATGGGGTGGCACTGGCTGCCAGGCTAGGGGAGAGGGGGCGCTATGGGAGGCGATCGGTTTTGGTGCAGGGCTAGTGAAATGGCTGGCTGTCTCCACTCCCTTCCTGGCAGAGCTGGGGCAGGGGAGAGGGGATGGGGTGTCTCCTGCGGGGGGGGGGGGGGGGCAGGGGGGTTGGAATCTGGAGCCGTTTCCCTGCTAATCTCAGTGCTACCTCTGTTAAACCTGCTCCCGCCTCCTTGGCGTTTGCAAGAACCGGCTGGCGTGTGTGTGATGCCGAGGGTTGGATAACAGCCCCCCGACTCCCGGCCCTGCGCTCGGAGAGGAAGGGATTATTTTTAGTGCTGCTGGGAGCCGACAGGCGGTGAGCTCACGCTCGCTCCAGGCTCTCCAGTTTCCTTGGCTAATAACAGCCAAGGGTCAGGAAGGGGTGCGCAAGGAGGAAGGTGTGAGTCAGGCTCGCTGCCAGGAAGGAGAGGGAGCCTTGGGTGGCTGCTGACGTCAAGGGGACCTGGAGGAGTCTAGAGAGACTTGGGGACTGTCACTGAGTGTGTGTGTGTGTGTGTGTGTGTGTGGGGGGGGTGACTGGTTTAAGAGGGAGGCAGGATTGTATAATGGCTGGAGGAAGGACACTGGGGAGCCAGGACTCCCGGGTTGCCTCCTCAGCTTGGGGAGGTGAGTGGAATCTAGTGGTTAGAGCGTGGCGGGGGGGGGGACGACTGGGAGACAGGACTCCTGGGTTCTATCCTTGGCTTGGGGGGGGGAAGTAAGTGTGTGTGGAGGGGAGATGGCACATCTGGATTATCTGCCACTGACTCACAGGGGAGTCCTGCCCCCCACCCCCTCTCTCTGCACCTTGGCTTCCTCCCCCATGCGACGGGGACAGTACCTGGAATGGGATGTTCATGAGGTTTCACAAGATCATGGTCGTAAACGGCTTTCAGGTCTCTGATGAGCGAGCAAGGCCAAAACTGTGCTCAGCTTGGTGGAGGGGGAAATGAACCCCACTTTGAGTCCCTCTGATTTAGCCCCAAAGTCTGGCCCACCCTGTACATGCTGGAAATGGTCAATATTTTGCCTGGTGAAAGGAATTAGCTGCTCCCCTCCACCCGCTTTCTTTGCACCTGAGCTGGTAAAAGATGATCAGCAGAGGGTGGGGAGGGGGAAGGCCAGCGTGCTGTGGGGCTGATACCCAGCAGTGCCTGTTTCTTTAGGGGTGAGCGAGGAAGCTGGGTGGGGGTGGGGGAAGGCTGTCTGAGCCCCCTCCCATCTGGGGAGCCAGGCTTTTCTCCGTATGTTAATCTCCCCTCTGGGAGGCTTTCCCCTCCCCACTCCCGGAGAACAAGGGAGCAGTCTCCATTGAGATGAGAAGGGGGGTGGAGGGGATTCTGGGGTGCCCCACACCCTCTCAAGGTGCCTCTCTCCTGGGCAGCGATGCTCCCGCACTGGAGACCCTTTGTTCGGCTGGCGGGGGCGAGCGCCGTGTGTTTGAATGGCTGGATGCTCGATTCGGGGGGAGGGGGGCTGGGAGTCGTGACTGCTGGGCCTTTGATTGAGGGGAATCTTTTGTGGCTGGAGGGAGAGGAATCGTGACTGGCGGGCATAGGAGGGCACTCTGCTGGTAGAAAAGGGCTTAGCTGGCCCCTCTATCTGGGAGTGTGCATGAGGCGCTCGCTGGGGCTGTGGGTTTATCGGGTGCATGTGCATTGGGGAGTCCAAACCCCCCCCTCCTCCCCATGTCGGGGCGCACTGAGTTTTCCCTCCACCCCTTTACACATGGAGAAACTGCGGTTCACAGAGGAACATGAGAGCCACAGAGGCTGGGATTAGATTGGGGGGGTCCTTCCCTTCCCCTCCCCCCCCCCCCCCACATCCAGGGCTCTGAGCAGGGTAGGTGGGCGCACACATCTCCTCCCTGGGCCGTCACCAGGACGGAGGAGTGTTCCCTCCCCCCAGCTGTAACCTCGATGGCCGAAGTTGCAGCATCTCTTTCACGCCCACCTCTTCCTCTGCGGCCTCCATCTGACGCGCTCGGGGGTTCGCTGTTATTTTTAAGCTGCTTTTCCCACGGCTTCTCAGAACTCAGCGTCTCTCTTGGATGGTTGGGGGGGGGGGGGAAGGGTGGGATCCTGGTATGAGGCCGAAGCTATTGCTGGGGATGGAGAGAAGCAGGTGTAGGGGGAGTCCCCGCTGCTGGACAAGCTAGGGCGGGGGTGGCGCTACCCCGGCCAGAGGAGATTGGTGCTGGGCACGGAGGTAGCTGCAGACCGCGGGTCTGGCTGGGTGCACAGCTGAGAACAGAGGCCTCCCTTCTGTTCTGTGGGGGTGTATGGATTGCACCCCGTTTGCCAGGCTGAGGACAGGAGGATCTGTCTGCATCTCAGGCGCTTACAGCCCAGCGCCACCCGGCTTAGACAAATATTTATCCTTGCCAAGCAAAGGCAGGGAGCGAAGTGTTTGTTCACGAATCCTCCCCTCCCTTCCCAGGACCCTCCTCAGCCAAGAAGCAGAGGGGGCCGATCCTGCCCAGTCCCTCACCTAGTGTTGGGCTGCTGCCGATTGAAAAGCCACCCGTTCCGCTGCACTAGGGGTGGGCGGGGTGGACCCATGACCGATCCCTGCTGGGGTGTCCTTCCCACTAGGGGGTGTATGTGACTAAACATCAGCATGGCCTGGCCACCTCCCCACAACCAGGATTGCTGTGTGTGTGTGTCTGCCCTGTCCCCCCTGACTGCTGGACTCAGAGGGGTGGAGGGCAGAGGCATGGCTGTACACCCCCAGAGCCCTAAGGGAGCTCATGGGGTGGGATGGTAGAGAAATCGGCTGCAGTTTGCTGGCCGGAAGGGTCAGAGGTAGTTGGGATCCTCCGCTTCTGAGAGCGGGGACAAAGGGGTGAGCTGGAGAGGAGGCTGAAGGAATAGCGCACGCACACCCCCCCCCCCCCCCGCCTGGCGAGGGTTAAAGCCGGCCCGCCTGGCGGGTGGAAAGCTAAGTGGCAGTGGGGGGGCCCTGAGGCAGCACTGAGCTGGGCCTTTAATATTCCCCCCACCTTTCCCCAGAGCAGATGGCGGGTGATTTACGCTGCCAGGCACTTCCTAGAATGAGTAATGAGTGTGTGTGTGTGGGGGGGGGGGGTGGGGGTGCTGTTGGGGGGGGCATGGGGAGGGGTTTTTCCAGCAGGCTATGTTCTTCAGCCCCCCCCCGCGCCCCTCAAACCTACCTATGATTTGGGCATCCCATGCTTTTTTAGGAGTTCCCTGCTCCTCTCCCCTCCCAGCTGCTCCATCACCTGCCACTCTGAGCTTGGGAGGGGTTTGGGGGGGCGGGGGGAGTGTGACTGACTCCTCTCCCCTCCCCCTCCCCCATTGTAGGTGTTGGGGGGGCGTTGAGGCTCTCTGCCTCTTGGTGGCCTTTGCACTTGCTGCTTGAGTCATGCTGCAGAGGGGCTCGCCCGCCCCCGGAGCGCTGCGCTGGGGGTGCACGTGTCCTTGCCTGCCCCCTCACAGTCCTCTAGTCGCCTTCCTGAGTCGCTGTCCTTCCCCCCCCCCCCCCCCTCCCCCGGCCGGTCCCTGGCCACGCACACACCTGGCTGGGGGCTGCTTCACCCTGCCTTGCTCTACGTGACTTGGCGGCTCTGCTCCGGGGGGGCAGAAGTGCCCCCATGCTCAGGGGAAGGCTCTGAGGCCAGGCCTCCCCCATCCCTTCACTTCTAGTGCCAGGCAGCGGAGCTGGGGGTATCGCAGGAGCTGGGGGCCGGCGGCACAGCCCTTCAGACTGGCCCCCCTCCCTGCCCCCTCTATGTGGTTTCCCTGCCTGTCTGAGCTGCAGGTGGCCCGGGCACCCACGCTCCCTTGGCACGGGGTGGGTTCCTGGCGGCTGTGATGTCAGCTGCCTTGGGCCATGGTAACCTCTGTTGTGGGGTCTGCACGGGTGGGGATGGGGGAGTGAGTCTCTTCTCCCTTCCTCGCACAGTGCGTGATACAGGGTTGGGGGGTGGGGGCTCCCGTAGAAGGCGCTCTGTGGTCGCCCTCAGCGAGTGACACACAGCGCTGGTGGGCTTGGCTGCAGAAAGGTCAGGGGTGCATGTAGGGGGAGCTGCGAAAGGGTGACTAACGGCTCGTGGGTGACAGCTGCTGGGTGGGCAGAGCGTGTGAGCTGGCTGGGCGGCGGGGGCTTCGGGAGAGCCCCCTTCAGCACAGACCTTGTCGGTGAAGCGACTTTACCCCTGGGGGGCAGGGGGGACTCCCTGCCCAGCTGGGCCTGGATGGCCAGCCTCCCTTCTCATGCCACCACAACGGCCCCCCAAGGCGCTCGCTCGGCTCAAACCCGCCGTCGACTCGGTTGTATACAGGGCTCTGTGGTGATATACACTCAGTGACACCGCCCCCCTCCCCAGCCTCTCTCGCCTCCCCTTCCTGGTCACCCGAGTCCATGGGATCTGATCAGCGACTAGGGAGATTAATTTCTCCGGCTGCGCCTTCCCCCTGGTGAATGGTCGGAGGATTCAGCAGCTGTGTGTTTCCCTCTTCCCCCACACCCCCAAGTGCTGACTTCTTCCTCTCACCCCCCAGCTCAAACCCCGGAGGCCCCTCCTTTCCCTGCAGCCTCACTGATTGGGGTGGGGAATATGTCACAAGGCAGCGTGGCAGATGGGGGGGGCACCCGTCCTGAACTGCCGGACCTTGTTGAGGGTGCCCATACACCCAAGTGCTGTGGGGCGCAGGGTGTGGTTTGATACATGGACAGCTTGGCTTTCCCCAGTCCCTTGGTCCTGCTCGTTAGCCTGCCAGTTAATGAGAGCCCAGCTAGTGGGAGATTGGACAGAACTGGGGCAAGGTGGCATATCTTTGTGCTGAGCACTGGATGGAGCAAAATTCCTGAGCGTGAAATCCACAGTGGGTTTTCCCCCTGGGCTCAGTCTTCCTGGTTAAAGGTCCCGCTGGAGAGCTCCAGCTGTTGGGGGAATTCCCCTCTTCCCAGCATCCCCCAGGGATGCTCTGAAATCCCAACAACCTCTCCAGGACTCTTGCAGATAGTTCAGTGGGTGGTTCTTTGCAATCCTTCTGTGGCTGTTTTCCCCTGGACTGAGTCACTGTGCAGGGATTTGGCTCCCGTGCAGCCCTGGGACCCAAAGATCTAACTCCGAAATGGCCACTGAATTGTCTGGGTGTCTGTTTCTGGGCCCCCGGAGTTGGGTCCCGGCAGCTCACGTTGACATAGGTTGGGCTTGTGGGTGCTGAGTGTCTCTGGAAGAAAGTCCAGCCCTGGGTGTCTCACATTAGAGTCTCTGTAGGATGGGAGACCCAGATGTTTCCTTTCCCCTTTTAAAGATCAGACATGTCATCTGCCTTTGTTTCGCAGGTGTGTGAGATGGGCCTCCATGCCCAGAAACTGGGTTTGCCCAGAAACTGGGTTTACCCAGTTCTTGAACGGGGCAAGTAGTCCGCTGAGGAACTTGCCACAAGTCCTATCCAAGAAAGAAGTGGGCTTAGCCCCTTGGGCTGGAGGGGTGTAGCAGTGCTTTGTAGTGGGAGCCCTGAACATGCCAGCTGAGTCATATTACAGCGCCTGGGAGGGCTACTATTGATCCAGATGGGGCGAGGAGCAGGGAAAATGGGGGTGAATCCCCAGCAATGGCTGTGACCTCCTTGGAAAAGAGGGAGTCAGGTGACTTTTTTTGGCATCCCGTGTGACTGTCGGCTGTGTCTCCATCCCCTGCCGCTGTCTCAGGTGCAGCAGACTTGGCAGATGCTAGACTAGCCGGGGAAGAGAAGCCTCTTTCAGGCTATAGGGAAATGCAAATGCGCAGCTGTGCAAATGAACAGGGGTGCGTGTGTCACTGGGGTGGGGGTGAGCAGAAAGCGTCTGCAGTAACCGCCATAAAGAGTGTGTCAGAGGGTGGATTCCAGACCCTGCCGCTGGACCTTGTCCCGCTTGGGGGGGGCCCCCCCACGCCCAGCTCTGGTTAATCTCCTCCTGTGCACTGCGGGGAGTGGCTGTGCGGGCAGGTTTATCACCAGGGTGGGGTGGCGACCCTCCCCTGTTTTTTGTAAAAGCCGCCTCCGTCAGTTTGCTCCCTTGGCACCACGGGTCACATGGGAACAAGACGTGGCAGGCGAGTCCTGCGGGCCTTGAGCTTTAACCCATCAGGGTCACACCCCGCCCCTGGTGTCCTGCTGGAGATCTGGGAGGACCTTGCAGATAGGTACTCCCAAGGAGCAAGGGGTGCCTCTTCTAAAAGGCCCGGCTTCTCAGTTTTAGCCCTGACGTGCCCCACCCCAGGCAGCTGCCCCCACCCTGCTGGGCTCTTGGCACGCTCCCCCTTTCCTGCTTCTGCTCATGGTGCTGATGCCCCTGTGTCTCTGGGATGGCAGTGGGCTCCTTTCAGGCCCATCGCCATGCTGCAGGGAGCACGGCCCTTCTGCACATGGGCTGGGAGAGGGGGCAGAGAGAGCTCACATGGGTGGGGTGGTGGTGGTAAGATAATGGTGGGGGGAGAGTGGGATACAGACGGCATGTGTTGGGGGGAGGGGGGGAGATATGGCTTCTGGGCCAAGTACCTACCCCAGAAGCACACCTACAGCTCCCCACCCCTAAATGATCAAAGCAGCCTTTCAAATCGCGCCGCCCCCCCCCTCCCTGCCCCAAGTCCTGTGATCAGTCTGCTTGGGGTCAGCCCATGGGGAGCCCGCGGGTGCCCCCCACCAGGAGGACTCCTGTTCCCTCATTGGGTCGGGGGGGCAGAAGGGCATAGCTGGGCAGTGGGGAGAAGGCAGCGCCACTTGGCAAAGTCAAACCAGCCCTGAGCTGTCCAGTCCCGTTCCTCGCCCCCGTATCTCGGAACCGGTGGCACCGGGAACCGTTCTGCTTCCCCTTTGCCGTGGGCCGGACTTTGCTGGTGCCCCCCCACCTCACCCAAGTGCTGCTGCGCCATGATCGAGACGGTGACCCGAACTCCTCTTCTCTTCTCAGGTCAATGACTTCCTGTCCGGAAGGTCCCCGCTGACGCTGGCCCTGCGGGTCGGCGACCACATGATGTTCGTGCAGCTCCAGCTGGCAGCTCAGCAGAGTGGGGGGCAGCTCCAGCATCGGCATGTCATCGCCAGCCGGGGGGAGCCCGGGGCAGCGGCCGGCCCCACCCCCCAGTGCAGGACGCTGCACGGAGGGACCAGCTCCAACTTCGCCCGCATCCCCGTGGTGCCCACCTGCCAGCAGAGCCCCGCCCCCAGCCCTGCCCCCTCGGCACAGGCCACACCCATGTACTGTAACGCCGCCCACCCCGCCCCCGTCACAGCCGGGATGTTCCGGTCGCATGGGGCCAGCACGCAAACGGTTAACAGCAGTGTCGTCTCCTCCTGCTCAGAGGTGAGTCTGGCTTTAAAAAATAAGTCTCTTAGGTGGGGAGAGAAAAGGGGAGAGCTGGGCCTCAGGACTCCTGGGTTCTATTCCTGGCTCTGGAAGGTGACTGTTCTCTAGTGGTTAGAACAAGGCCTTGTCTATATCCACTCCTCCCACTGACAGGTTACATCCCCACTTCATGCCTCAGTTTCCCCATCTATAAAATGAGGGTGTTGTGAGGCTTTGCTACATTTTTTCCAAATGCTGTGAGATCCTGAGGCAAATGGTGCCAGAAAAGGGCATAGTGTGTGGTGGTGTGTGGTTTTTTTTGTTTTTGTTTTTTGTTTTATTGCAACGCGTAAGGCAAATATCTGCTCTACCTTTTGGCAGGGGGTGGCGGGGGAGAGGGTTTCCCTCAGAGAGAGAAGCTATCCAGGCTGGTCTGTGTACTGCCTCTTGTGCTTTGACTGCAAAATGCTTATAGTCCGAGGAAAACCCCACCCTGCCATGGGAAGAAATATCCAGCAACCCTCCAGTCTCAAAATAGGATCATTGCTTATCAGACTAATCACAATCCTTGGCTGGCATCTTTCATTGCCAAGTACTTCCCAAAGGCAGGCAGACCCATTATCCCCATTTCACAGATGGGTAAACTGAGGCACAGACCGGGGAAAGCGAATCACTCAAGGTTTTGCAGCAGAGCTGGGAGTAGAGCCCAGGTCGTCTCGTGCCCTAACCACTAGACCATGCTCCCTTCCTAGAGAGCAGGTTTCTTGGTCCGAATGGGTTCATGGGTCTTGATCGCTCAAGACCCAAATGTAAGGCAGATGGTAGCATTGAAGATGCCCTCTAAATCATTTTCTTCACTGTGAACGGGGCTCGGCCGATGGCGGGTTTGAAATCTGGCTGATTTCAGGTGTTGCTTTTGGAAGTGCCCTGTGACTGCATGGCCTAGTTGATGTAGCACTGGACTGGCAGGCAGAAGACCTGGGTTCTGTTCCTGGCTCTGGCCTACTGGGTGAACAAGTTGCTTCACTGCCCTATGCCTCAGTTTTTCCCGTTGGTAAAATGGGGATAATGACGCTGCCCTCCTTTGTAAAGTGCTTTGAGATCTGTGGGTGAAGAGCACTACTTAAGAGCTAGGGACGACGACGACGACGACGATGATGATGATTATGGGATCGCCCTGCGTGGGTGTGGGTACTGCCTTGTCCCAAAGGTTGAGGGGAAAAAACCTCATGCCTTATGCTGGCCAAGGAAATAAGATTGTAACCCTGGGAAAGTTTGGATGTGGGACTTTTTCCCCCAGCCACCCATCGAGCTAGGGGTCTGCCCCTGTGGCTGCAGGTTAGTGGGAGCCTTCTGGCCCACTGGTGTCTGTTTCTAATGGCTAATAAGTGTCTCTCTGTCTTGCCGCTTGCCAGGTGGACTGTAGCGCCCGGAGTAACAATTCTGCCGGCAGCAACCCAGCCCCAACAAGCCGATCCCGCAAACCTGGCGCAGTCATAGAGAGCTTCGTTAACCACGCTCCTGGGGTCTTCTCAGGGACCTTCTCTGGTACGTTGAGAGCCCAGGGGACTGTAGGCCCGACTCTCCTCTCACCAGTGCTGGTGTGATGCCATGGGCGAGCGCCGGTGCGCGTGGCTGGGGAATTGGAGAGTCTCTTTTCACGCTGCTTGTGCAGAACAATGAGGAGGGGAGAACCAGGGCTGGACCAGGGCCCAGGTTGGTTGGCATGGTGAGGGCAACTTTTGGTGGCCAATGAGAGCTGAGTTTGATGGGTCTCTTCCTACCTCAGCATCCTGCCTGGGATGGGGGCTCATGCCAGCTTTGGCTGCCAGCCTTCCAGGGAGATTCAGTGCATTGACAACCCCCCTGACCCCCCCCCAGGGCCCTGCACTGTGTTCTGGGGCCATGGGTGGGTCACAAAGATGCTTATGGGGAGCCCCTGAGGGGTGGCAGTGTGTGCCAAGGGTTGGGCTCAGCTACTGCCCCTACAAGCAGCATGGCATGACGTGTCCCCCGCCTCTTCTCCCCTGCAGGCACTTTGCACCCCAATTGCCAGGACAGCAGCGGGCGGCCCCGGCGTGACATCGGCACCATCCTTCAGATCCTCAATGACCTCCTGAGCGCCACGCGGCACTACCAGGGCATGCCTCAGTCCCTGACGCAGCTGCGGTGTCAGACGCAGTGCGCCCCCTCCTCGCCCCCACCCTCCCCGGACCCCGCCAGCAAAACTACCTCAGAGAAGCTGACGTCCGCGACCGCCGTGGCCTCGCAGCCCCTGCACTCCGTGGTCCAGTGCCAGAGCCAAATCAGGATGTGCAAGCCCAGTGGTGAGTCCTGCCCCGTGATTGCCCCCCCCCCACGCCCCCGCATGTGGCCCTGTGGCCTGGTGCAGGCCTCCCGCTGTGGCTGGGTTTGCTTGTCCCTGTTGCAGGCCTAGTCGTTAGGGAAGCTGTGATGTGCCCACGGCAACTGGGCTGGACTGGGCCCGCGTGATGCTGAGAGTGCTGGCTGGATCCTGGCAGCCCAATGATTTCCTTCCCTTCCCCCCCCCCCCAGTTGTGTGTGGCTGGAGGTCCAGCCAAGTGAAAGTTAAAGGCCATCAGAGGCAGGAGGCTGGTTCTGCTGTTCATCTTAGCTGGGATAGGCCAGTGCTGAGCTCAGAGGGAAAGGGCCGGGGCTGGGGGGGGCTTGTGTATCTCTTCCCCCATCCCCAGGTCCTTGGTGGGCTGTAGGGCCCCTGCTGACGACAGAGGAAGTGTGGGTGATGGCCTCCTTCCTTCCCACCCCGGGTCTCTAGCTGGGATTTGCTTGCTCCGATTCACTTCCTCTGCGTATCTGGTTCCGTCTGCCTCTTTGTTCTGTAACTGTCCTGATGGGACTTCCAGCCAACTGGCGGGGAAGGGGGGGGGCAGCAGAGGGGGAGGGTGAAAAGCCATGTGTTAATTCCGGGTTCCCAAGGACCATGATTTACCCTTTGCCGAAAGAAGGCAGAGAGATGGGGCCTGGTTCTGGTTGCAACCCTTGGCTAGAAGTGCTGGGGTTAACTCCCCTTGTACAGCTGCCTGTGCTCAGACTGCACCCTATGCTGCAGAGTGAAGGGAGCCTGTTTGTTTGCCTATTTATTTATTTGAATGAATGGCCCTTTGCCATCTTGTTCCAAAAGCCTCTTGGCCTAGGACCCCTGTCTGTAAGGACTGCAGAAGGCTAACAGCAGAATAATTAAACCAACCAAGGGGGTTGATTGACAGGTGTGATAGGGGTGCTCTGTTTACACAGCACAGTAGCCCACGGGCTCAAAGGTGTTTAGGTTCCTGATTCCTTGATTTCAGTGGGAGCTAGGGGCCAAAATAACAGTGAGGATCTGGCCCTATAGAAATGGAAGGTCCCTGCCCTGACAATCTTACAGTGCACATCAGTGCTTTGCTTCTGGGGTGCTATTTCTTTAGGTCCTCTGCTTAGGATTTGCATATTAAAATGTATTGTTGTGCCTATGCTTTCCTGGCTAGACACTGATTTGGAGTGATGCATAATCGCTCCATTGATACCGGGTCCCTCCAATGCTCTCCCCCTCCAATGGGCAAGCCGGGGGCTATGCATTTAATGTGCAAGTTTCTCTCCTCCTTTTAAAAAAAAAAAAAAAAAAAAAAATCTCTTGGCTCCCAATTTGCATCTCATCAGTGCAGTTAAGGCGCTCAGTGGTTCCCTGGGGAATTTGCAAACCTATTACCTGTTTCTTATTTGCGTGTTTACCTTCCCCCTCCAACCCTACTAGGGGGTATGTGTGCGCAGTGAGTTACCCACCTGGCTTGTGTTGTCCCATTCAATGCGCAGGGACTGTAGCTGGCTGGTTACTCAAACTGGGTTCTTCCAGTGACATAATTTGGCAGCTTTAAGAAGAGACAGTCAATTTTGTTTCCTGTTTGGTGAATTGGACTCAGGGGGAGGGGGAAATGAGTCCTGGCATTAAAAATAAAATCAAATTAAAACCTAAGACTTAAAATCAAGAGTCAAGATTTTCACTGGTGAATTTTGGGAGCCCAACATGATCTGATCTTCAAAAAAAAATACCCTTGGCATGTTGGGCCCCTCTATTATACTGCCTGGCAGTTTTCATCCATAGATCTCGGAGCGCCTGACGAAGGATGTCCGTTTTATGATCTCCCCCCTCCCCCTGAGTCCAATTCACCAAACTGAGGCACAGAGTCTTGCCGAAGGTTACCCAGCAGGGCCGGGGCAGAGGAACAGAACCCAGTCCCACTGTTGTGCCCTAGCCACTAGATGTCTCCAGTCGGAAGGACGCCCCAAAAATCGCTAGTTACTTGTGAGAATCTTGGCTAAGGATTGTGTAAGCTTTTAGGGGCAGGGGCTGAGCACACCTGTGTGGTTTTATACAGCACCCGTTAAAGGGGGAGGGGTCCTAAGGCTGATCAGGCCAGCTGTGAACTATATAAGTTGGTGTTCATAGGTGTGACCTTGAGGCTTGGTGGCATGGTTCTGGAGGAACACGTGTGTGTGCGTGCACGTGTCCCATTGTAGGTCTCCGACACTCTTTGGCACAGTTGGTGACATTCAGGACTGTTCCACATACTGGGGGCACTTAATTCCTTTGGGAAACTTTTGCCCCACTTACTCAGGTGCTTAAAATGGGGGAACCGCCCGCTGCCCCCGGTTGTGGCCGCAATTCTCCGAATTGTCGGGCCGTTTTTATCTTCTATGTGGTCATTGAATTGTGTTCTGTGCCAGTGGAGTGACTCCATTCGAACTGGTGGCATTACACCAATGGGTAACTTGGTCTGGGGTGTGCGTTCGTGCGCCGGTTTTGGAGGACTCCTGGAATGGGGGTGACTCTGCACCCACCCACTCCTAGCGATTCCTGGTGCAGAAAGATTTTATCCCTTCCTCCTGATCTGATTCAGCGGGCCACCATCTCCTCCCCCTTCCTTCTTTCCCTCCTATCTCTCCTGTCTGTCCCCTGCTGCTCTGCCTCTGTTCCAGCTACAATGCAGCCACACATGCACACCCCCTTCTCCACTTGCTGTCTAAATCCAGGGCGAGACAAAGGGCCCCATTCAGAGCCAGGGAGGCTGGTTGGGGAGGAGTGGGGAAGAAAGCACTTGGCCTCTGGTTTGGCATTTTTGGCCTGGCCCTGAGGAAGCTGTAGGCTGGGGACATGCTGCAGAAATAGAAGCTGGGGGGAGGGTGTGGGGTCAACACAAAACAATCCTGCTTTCTCTTCCTGGCAGACTTGAAAATATACTTCCCACCCCTCGCCCTGGGCCTTTTCCCAGCTGGGGGCAGAGCCCTCTGTCCGGGTGCCAAGCTTTGGGGTGCTCCTAGGTGGACTCCAGCCAGACATCTGCCTGGAGAGGACTGTCAATTTGTCATCGCCACTTCCCGAGCTGGGGCCAGCCCTAGGTTACGCAGGGTCCTAGAAGTCAGACGTGAGCCCCCAGCCCCGATCCAGTTTGGCAGCTGCAAGGCTCATGAGTTTCTGCAGAGGTGGCACAGACCAGCCATTGGCACAATCTGTTCAGGCACCTGTGTGCAGGCCTGGGGGAGGGGGAGGCAGTGAGGTCTAGTGGTTAGAGCACAGGGTTGGGATCCAGTGGTTAGAGCAGGGGACTGGGAGTCAGGACTCCTGGGTTCCATTCCCAGCTTCGCTGATGGCTTACATTGGCTAAGTGGCTCGCCCTCTCTGTGCCTCGGTTTCCCCTGGTGTGGGATGGTTTCCTGACATCACACATGGGTGGGGTGTGCAGGTTTAGCTCCTGCAGCTAAACCCAGGTGCTGCCAGCCAAGGGCTTTGAGGTCCCTCCAAGGGCAGAGCGTTGGTAAGAGGCTATGTATGCTGCTGGTAAGGCAGGGCCCTGTCTCCACCCCACCCGCCCGTTCCCATGGCAGGGCTCGGCTGGGGTATGCGTGTAGGAGGCCTCCACTTATCTGCAGGGAGCAGCTCTTTATTCACCTTGAGCTTTGGGCCCTGCGCCGCCCCCTCCCATCCCCAGAAAGTTAATTTCTTTCCTTCCCGCCCCCTCCTTGTTCTTCCTTTCATGACGCCGGAGCCGCCGAACAGGGCTTAGCAGGATTCTTGCGCCCGGGGACGTCACTGGCATGTGAGCCGGGCAGCTGCCCTCCCTCGTAGGGAAGCGTCTCTTGGCGGGGAGAGAGAAACGAGACGTGGCAACCAACCAGCTTCCGAGCCGCCCAGTTGCTGGTTGCTGCTTGCCGCTTGCCCTGGGGCTGGGGAGGGATTCGGGGTGTCTCTCTGCTTGTGGGGACCTGGGGGGGGGGGGGGTCATCCTCAAATGATCTCCCTCCACCTCTCTCCATTCTCCTTCCCTTTCCCCTCCATCCTGCCTTCCCAAGGTCACTGCTGCAGGCTGTCTCCAGCTCCAGCCCTTCCTAGGTTCTCATTTCCCCCCTCTCTGGGTAAGCTCCGCTCAGAGCAATGCTGCTTTCCTCCTCCCCCCCCCCCCCCCCCCGCAGCCTCTCCAAGTCCTTTCAAACCCCCCTCGCTGGGCTCGACCCCCCCCCCCCCCCAGAGCGGCCTGGTTGGGGGGAGCTGCATTCCATCCACCCAAGCTTCCCCGCTCTGTTTGTTCAGTTGGCTCCGGCGTAGGGAGGTGGGCGCTACAGAAAAGGAACTGAGGGGGAGGGAGAGAGGAGAAAAAAAGGGGGGGGGGATAGAGGCAACAACAAAGGCCTGCTCCAGGGGCTGGAAATGTGCCTGAGCCCTGCAGGAAGCGGACTCTGGCTCACACTCCCCCCCCCCCCCCCCCGTTCCTAGGGTTTGGGGGTGTGTGTGTGTGGGGGGGGTGGGGGTTGTGCCTTTCACTGATTTGTTTTGAAATAGCATTACACACCTTGCTTCCAGCCTCCCCCCCCCCCCCCGCCAATCTGTGCTGCTTAAACTCTGCGTGTGATTGTGGGGGGAGGGGGACCCAAGTCCCTGTTTCATTCATCCTCCATCGTTCTCCACGGATTGAGGATGCTTTTGTAAGCTATTGAACCTGGGGCCCCCTTCCCCCCCCCCCCCCCCAATTGCAAAGCCTCACGAATGTTTAGCGCAGGAAAAGGCTGGTTCTCCGCTGGAGATGATCTGTGTTGGGGGGGGAGCAGGGGGCTGTTGGAACAGCCCCCTCTCCTCTTCCCAGCACCCAGCAGGGGTTTGAAACTGGGGCAGGACAGGGTGCTGGGTGGAGAAGGAGGGGCTCGGCGGATAGGGTGTGTCTGAGACGCACTCGCTCAGGCGTGGAAGGTAGCATCTCTTTTCCTCCCTTCCCCCCCCCCCCCCGCCTACTAGGTCTTCGCCTCTCAGCCAACGCAAACAAGAGCTCGCTGGGGCCCGAAAGTCACGTGCGAGTGCTCCCAGAGAGCCTAAGCGAGGCCTGGTGGGATGGGAACTAGGCCAGGGCAGCCATCTTGAAACATGGCTGCTGTTGAAGGACTCAGGGCTGTGCAGACTCTTCCCCTTTCCCCCTTAGCTGCTTTTGCACTGCTGTTGCTGGTGGAAAGATAGAACTGGCTGGATTTCTTTCTTGTTTGGGGCTCGTGGTGCCTGCGCGCTGCACGGCCACCCAGCCATCTTGCCACGGCTTTGCACGTCACGTGACTGGGAGCACGGCCCTCAACCTGCCCAACCCTGGCGGCTCCTCTCGGCACCACCATGCCCGGGAAGCGGGACAGACCCGGGGCTTGCCAGCAGGGAGAGCTAAAGAGTGGGGTGGAGGACATTGGGAGGGGGGCCCTGGGGGGTGGCTGGGTTTTCTGTGTCAGCTGAGCTGGCTTCCAAGGACCTGTCCACACTGGCGTCCGGGTGGGTCTGCATGCAACTGAGGGACAGTGGTCCCATCTACACCACAAGGTGAAACAGTGTTTGACTGACATGGTGGGGGGGATAGGGCCGATTTAACCTGTAGTCACCCGTTTGTCCGCTCCCACCGTGGCGACGTCTCCAGGATGGCCAAGGTCCTTAATGCAGTCTGAAATGGGCTTTAAAGCAAGGTAGTTGCGTCATGGCCTAGGACCCTTTTAATTGGGTTTCTCCAGAGCCTGCTCCGCCCCAGCGGGGGGGGTCTGGCATAGGTTCTGGCATGGGTGTGAAACTCTAGTGTGTAAGAGAGGGGAGATAGATGCTCCCCTGCCTTCCCCCCCCCCCCCCCCCGGGTTTAATAACAAGGTTCATAGACACCCTCACCCTGGAAATCCCTTCTGCCCTGTGCTAGAACCTGGCTCAGACATGTTTGCAGCTGGCACATTCGCGGGTAGGAGCTGCGGGGGGGGGGGAGGGGGGTTCTAAATTTCTCTCTGAGCAATCACCCAAGCCCTGGTGACCCCTGGCCACGTACCCAGCTGTCCCGAGCTCCTGGGAACAGTAGCACTGCTGTGTGAGGACGGATCTGGCCCAGACTGGCTCTCGGCTGCAGGGGAAGTAGCAGAGAGCGCTCTCACGGAGGGAAGGGGGGAGGGCAGGCACACAAACCAACACTGTTGCTTGTGTGTAGCCGGCTATCCGCAGCGCCCCGCTGGCTCGCACTCCAGACAAACAGCGCTAGTATTTCTGTAGGGATTTTTTTTCTTCTCTCTTTCTCCCACCCCCCACCCTTTCCCCCTGGAGGGGATCCTAAATATTTAAGGCTCGCTAACAGGGCTTTGCTCTCTGGGCTGTGCATGCCGTGCATGCCTTTCCGCCCACTGATGCAGCCATGGACAGCAAGGGGGCTTGAGGCATCAATCGCATTTGGAGAGGGTCTCCGCCACGGGGGTGTTGGGGGGGCAGAGGGGGAGGGAAGAGCGCTGAGGGAATCTCTGGTGGGAGGGCTCTGGCAAGAACTGCCGCCAATGGGGAGGGGGTGGCTCAGCTGTAGCTGCAGGGGAGAGGGTTTGGTGCGGCTTTAGCTGAGGGGAGCTGATTACAGGCCCCCTTCCCCGTCTGCCCTGGGGCTGTCATGCATAGCAATCTTCCTGCCCTGTGCACCCTGGTTCTTGGCCGAGCTGGGATCAGGACCCTGCAACAGAGAACAGCTGGGAGGCCAAGTGGGATGGATCACACCTGGGGACCCCCATCCCGCAGAAGTCTAGGCATGTGTGTGCTTTGGGTCTAGGTTTTGGGATAGGTGACTTTCGATTGGATGTGCCGTGGGTCTGGGAGAGCCTTGTTGTGTCTGGGTAATGCCTAGCACCGTGGGATTGGGGCCTCTAGGCCCTACCCCAATACAAATAAGGAATATTAACTCTCTGGAGCCTCTAGGCTCTCACAAGGGCCCAACGCTCCAGTATCGGAGCCCCTCACCAGTATGTCCAGCCTTCTCCTCCTCCCAGCCACGCCCTCCCCTGAGAGCTGGAAGAGTGCTACCCCTGCTTCACAGATGGGGGTGTGTGTGTGTGTGGGGAAACCGAGGCACAGAGACCAGGGAGAACTGATTCCCCTCCTTGTAATGAAGGAAACAGGGAACCCATATTTTCTGTGTCTCAGTTCTGTACGTCCCGTCCCCCCCGCATACCCAATGACCGTCCTTGTCCGCTCACGGCCTGTGTGGTTCCGATCCCAGCTCGGGGCCTCGTCGATTCTACTCCCCTCTCTGTCCCTCGCCGCCCCTCCCCCTGGTGCCGCAAGCTCCTTCCCCTCCCCTGGTGCTGTGGGGAGAGAGAGCCGCTTTCACGGCCAAGTTTATTATTGAGTGGGATCCTTTTTTCCTCTTTCTCCAGCGCTGAAGCCCATATCTATAAATGTGCAATTGTTCATCCTCCCACTTGCTGCTAAACCAAGCGGGGCGCTCGCTCTCTGGCGCGCACTCGCCCCGGCGATGAGAGCTTGCGCTCCTGACGGAGAGGAGTGGGTGGGAAGCAGCCAGTGGCTTCTGTTCCGCTCAGTAAGGGGGAGCCCCCCCCCCCATTAAAATGCCCAACAAACCTACCTCTGCCAACGGCACAAACTCTCCCTTCTCAGGGAGAGCACCTAGGCGGCGTCCCTGCCCACTCCTTCCACCCCGTACCCCTTCCTCCCCGGAACCAGAGCTGCCCCATGCTCTCTGGGGCCTCTATATCGGCCTCTTGGGGTCATCCACTGTGGGGCCTTCTCCTGTGTGGGTGGGCACTGTCTGTAGCACCCCCTGGAGGCTGTTTTGAGGCGGGATCCAACCTCGGGGAGGAGGGGGTCTTAATAGCCCCCTCCCCGCTCTGCTGAGGCCAAGTTGTGAGTCCAGGCGTCCTCATTGCTGTGCGGTCTCCTGTCTGTCTGCCTCTTGGAGGCAGGGGATAGTGGCATTCTGGGGGGCTGAAGTGGAGATTGCTGGGGGGGGAGGGTTGGTACAGCCAGGACTGGGGATCAAACTGGGTGTGCTTTGCATGGGTCATTGGGAAGAGGGAGAGGGGGGGAATGCTGGGAAGCTGGAAGAGCCTAAAGAAAATGGCTCTCCTTCCCCAGCCATATCCTCCTCCCCCCCCCCCCCCCGCCCCACACACACACCATGCTCTATTTATCCTTGAGTATAGGAAGGAAGAAGGGTGTGTGTATGGGAGGGGGGGTACGTTTCCTCTCCCAACCCCCTGCTGATTCCATGGTGATAAAACAAACACGACACTGCTTGAGAATTGGGGAGATTTGTGTCAATTTGGGGGCATGTCTGGGAATGAAGCTTTCTGGCCTGTACTCCAGGAGGCGGGGGGGGGGGGATAATTATTTGGGGGTTAGGGACTGAATGGTGTGGGGAACTCAGTTAGGAGTGGGGCAGCTAGCGAGCATTCGGCGCTGGGGTGGGATCACTCCTGATGGCCAGACGGGGCGTCCTCGGGGCACGGCCTCTGGCCGCATGGCAGTTCAGCGGGAGTCTGACCACTGTTGCTGCCCTAAGCCGTCTCGGTTCCTGCCCTCTGGTCCAGCTTCTCCCTCTCCTTTGGGATTCTGCTGGTAGGAAAGGTGCTAGAATTTGAGCTTTTCTTAGACTGCTGGAGGTGGTGGGCTCCAGGGAGTAGAACAGGGGGACTGGGAGCCAGGATTCCTGGGTTCTGTTCCCAGCTCTGGGAGAGGAGTGGTGTCTAGCGGTTGGAGCAAGGAGCTGGGACTTAGAAAGGCCTGTTGGATCAAAAAAGGCAACGTTGTTCCCTCTAGCGCGTCTTTTAGTGCTCTGCCAGGTCTAGTATTTAAATTGTTCCCGCTCTGGACCTCAGTTTCCCCATCTGTGGATAAGGGGATAATTCTCGCCTACTGGTTCACACAGTGCTTGTAGAGTCTTTGCTGAACGGTGCTCTCAAACCAGGATGCTTGATTGTCGCAAGGTGTTTTTTCACTCCCAACTCTGCCACTTGGGGAAGTCTCCTGGGCTGGTATTTTCAAAGGGGCGGAAGGGCAGTAGTTGCATAAGAGTGGCCATACTGGGACAGACCAAAGATCTATCTAGCCCAGTATCCTGTCTTCTGACAGTGGCCAATGCCAGGGGCCCCAGAGGGAATGAACAGAACAGGTAATCATCCAGTGATTCATCCCCTGTCACCCATTCCCAGCTTCTGGCAAACAGAGGCTAGGGACACCATCCCTGCCCCACCTGGCTAATAGCCATTGATGGACCTATCCTCCATGAACTTATCTAGTTCCTTTTTGAACCCTGTTATGGGCTTGGCCTTCACAACATCCTCTGGCAAGGAGTTCCACAGGTTGACTCTGCGTTGTGTGAATAAATAATTCCTTTTGTTTTGTTTTTGAACCTGCTGCCGTCATTTCATTGGGTGACTTCTAGTTCTTGTGTTATGAGAAGAAGTTACACTTCCTTATTCACTTTCTCCTGACCAGTCATGATTTTTATAGACCTCCATCATATCTTCCCCCCCCCCCCCCCCCAGTCGTCTCTTTTCCAAGCTGAAAAGTTCCAGTCTCCTTAATCTCTCCTCATACAGAAGCTGTTCCATACCCCTATTCATTGAATCCATCCCCTTTATGCAGCTGACGAGCTGATGCATGCATAAATACCATTGAAACCGGGCTGGGTACCTCTGCATCTGTAAAATGGGGATAATAATCTATTGAGCTAGCAAGGGAGAGCCCCCACCCCAGTGGCTTTGTAATGTGCTGCACAGTGCTGAGCGTAAGCAAGAACCCAAATGTTGAACCCATAAAACTAACAGACACCCCCCGATTGCTCTTTGGTTTCAGGTGACCGTCTGCGGCAGACCGAGAACCGCGCCACCCGCTGCAAGGTGGAGCGCCTGCAGCTGCTGATGCAGCAGAAAAGGCTGCGTCGGAAGGCACGGCGGGATGCCCGGGCCCCATACCACTGGCTGCCAAATCGCAAGTCCAGCCGGACCAACAGCAACAGCAGCGTGTCTAGCGAAGGCAGCCTGGACCTAGACTTCGAGGATTCAGTGTGGAAGCCTGAAGTCAAGGCAGACCTGAAATCAGAATTTGTCGTAGCATAGACCCCAGACTGATATGAACGAACAGGGCTTGTGGTGGGACGGATCCCGCCGGGGAGAGCCAGGACTCTCATCTCTTCAGTCCCATCGCTCGGATCTCCTCTGTATTCGCTGGATGCCTGGGGTGGACCTGGGCGACGTCTGTCGGAAAAGCGTGGAGGGGTTGCCCCATTTTTGATTTTTGTTCGTTTGTTCCTGGTTTATTTTTCAGAGGGAAGGGGATGGGGTGGGGAAGGGAGCTCTCCAGGACACGTGATGCGGGGAGACGAAGAGCTGGAGTTTCAAGCTGGCGAACTGGATTTTGTTTTGTTCCCGTTTGAATAATAAGTGGACTTTAACATGTCTGCCTTACACCGCCGCCGAACCAATAAAGCCAACGCACGAGAAACTGAACGGAGCCCGTCTGGCGAGTGGGACAGGCTCCGGACTTCCTACTTTTTTTGCAGAGCGGAGCTCGCTCGTCGGAGGGAGAGGGGAACTGTGGTTTATCAAAGCTGCTCATTTTGCTGTGAAAGACCCAAGCATGCACAGTACAGGCAGGCGCTCCCTGGAGGCTCGGAGCCTGGTGCTCACTATATATATATATATTTTGGGGTGGGGAGGGCTGCTGTGCATGCTTGGGCCACGTGGGATCCCAGAATTTGGGGGCTGTTTATTTTTCCTTCCCTCTTTATATGTAGCATTGCTCAGCTGATTTTAATTTTATTTTTTAAACAAATCCAACCCCATCCCACCTCCACACAGTTAGGTTGCAGAAGAACCCACATGCACTTTACAGGTCTCAGTTGTGAAGTAGTGCCCGGGGCAGCCCCCTCACCCCCCAACAGCTTTGTGCTGGCTTTTGGAGATCTTTGTTACGGACCCTCAGAGGAGATGCTATGGGCATCCTCCTCACCCCCCCCCCCCCAGTGTGTTTATTCCCCACCCCCACTCCCTGCTATAATTTTTTTATTTTGGTTGTTTGGGTTTTTTTGGGGTGTGTGTGTGTGTGTGTGTACTTAATTTTGACTCCTTGCAGCAGCAAAGGTGGCTTGCTTTATTTTCTATGGAAGAGGGAGGGAAAATAAATAGATTTCCCCTCTGCTGTAGAGACCAACTTTTTACTTTCAGAAGTTTTTTTTTTTTTTTTTTTTTTCCCACCCAGCTGTTGGTTGTGTTTTTTAACTTAAAGGAAAATTTAAGAAAAAAAATAAATAAATCCAGTACTTGGTAATGGGTGTTTGCAGGCCTTGGGGCTAATATTTATAGACATTAATAACTTGACTGAGCCAGTACTGACCTAGTGTTGCCTAGACCGTAGAAATCCTTTTTCCTGTCCCGTTTTTTTCTTTCTTCACTCTCCTTCCCCTGTCAGGAGATCTGTGCAAATAGAAAAACCCCACGTGATGTGTTTTTTGTCTGTAAAAGTCTTTTGTGTGTGTTTTGGGGGAGGGGTGGGAAAGGAGGGGGTGGGGTAGAGTGGGGGGGAAGATCAAAGTTTTCCATCTTTACTATTTTTTTCTTTTAATTTGGGCGGTATGGATGCAAATAAACTTTAAAATAACGTGAACAATCGGGGCGGGGGGGGAAATCAGGAAAGAAAGTAGCATCCCCTGTGGATTATTCTGGGTTTTTCCCTTTTTTTGGTAGCATTAACTCAAACTTGAGGAGAGACAGGAGCCCTTGAGCCATGGTTAGCTAAAGATAGCATGGGGAGGTGGGTGGGGTGGGATTTTGTCCCCCCTCCAAGGGCAGGCGAGTTGGAATGTTATCCGTAGAACAAAGGGCACTGCTGGTGAATGGGTTAATTCAGGCCAGAACAGGGCTGAATGGAGTTGGTGCTTTTAATTTCCAAAACCCGCTCCCTCTTACCCTCCCCCCCACCCCCCAGTTTTATTTCCCTCTCCAAATCGAAAGGCAGCAGGGAGGGGCTACCCACTTGCCTTTGGTCTTGCTCTGGGCCCAAGCGTTTGTCTGGGGTTAGAAATCTGGGTTTCTACTGCTGTATTCCCCCAGCCCCCTCCCCGCTGCAGCCGCCTGTCCCACGAAAGGGAAAACTTGAAGCAACTTTGCCACTAGTGTATCCTGGTAGCTAGGTACCACTCACGGCCCTCTCTCCCACCCTGCTAGTTCTTTAGCTGGGGGTGGGGTGGGGGGAGCGGGCTGTGCCCATGCCCATGCAGGTGCTGCTGGGGCTGTGTCCTGGAGTCGCATGTCTGTTTGAGGGAGAGGGGACTGTGATATCGCTGCCCTGGAAATCCAGGCAGGAGCACAGCTGGTGCAGGATTCTGGGGCCTTTTGGTTTTTAAACTCACTTGTGGGTTTTGGGTTGGTTTTTTTTTTTTTAAATCCGTTCTCCCTAAATGTATTGATACTGCTGTGCCCCCCCAAAAAAACCACCAGCCCCCCCTTTTTCTTTATCCCCCACAATTGTAGCAAGAACCCCACCTGTGAGCTGTCGTCAGTCTTTCTATTCTGTATTAACCAAGTCCCCAGTAATGTCCATCCTTTCAGCATCACGGGACCATAATTCTAGCGCCTCGGTGCTAGCTGATTGCCTCGGCCGCTTTCCAAGTTGTGAGGGGTACCCCGCCTCCTCTGGTCACGTGACACCATTACACATCCTGTTTTTCCCAGCTGTGAACTTCCTTTGTATGTATTACTGTAGTTTTTTATTTTATTATATTTTCAAACAAATTTTTTTTAAATTTTGAATTCAATATTTAAATGTACTATTTTGTACGGTGTGGGTGTGTATGCACTCCTGCCATCAGCCCCTTCTTGTCCTGTTTTTTTTTTTTTTTTTTTTAATCCTATATATAACGTTAAAAAAACAAAACAAAAACCATGATGGGGTGGGGGGTGGGGGAAAAAGCATTAACCTTCTCCGGTGTGTGCGTGTGTGCGCGGTTGTGTGCGCGGGTGTGTGTGTGTGGGGAGGGTATTCATGTTATATCACCTCATTTAAGTTACCTGTATTAAAATTTAAAAAAAAATGGTTTAAAAAATAATAAACACAGAATGAACCAAATGTGCGTCAGTCAGGCCGCGACGCCTCTCTTATTGCTGGGTTGGAAATGCAACAGTAGCCTGGGCCTTCAGCTGTCAGCCGAGCTGCCGCTTGTGATCCTGCCCAGAGCAAAGCTCCCGCGCTGAAGCTGAGGGGCGTGTGGCCGGTTGAGAGTCTGTTTATTTCCCAGGGAGGTGGCCTGGATTGTGTCACGGTGTCCACCCGGACAAAGTGTGTGGGCCTCGCTTCTCTGCTGCGTCTTTGCGTGGGAGCAAACGAGCATGCCCCTGCGAACTGGAATGAATGTGCTTCACCCTGGCTGGGCGCGAGTGGGAATGGCCATGCAAAGGCACCCTGACCAATGCACAAGGAGGGGAGCGGGTCTAGGGGATGGAATGGGACATGGGCGAGCTGGCTTCACTCTGTGGCCCAGGTGCCTTTACCTATCTCCCGGGGGGTGGGATGGGAGGTGCAAATCCCTTCCCAAGCCCTGTGCTCAGATACTGCTGTGCTGGGGCCTGGAACCTAGTTAGTGCATTTCAATGACTGCACAGGGAGCAGGGCCTGGTGAATCGGAGCTGAAGCTGTTTAAGACCTTGCTGCTGTCTGGGCTGTGGAGATATTTTGGGGGTGGGGTGAGGGGGCCCAGGAGATCGGTCGTCTTTAATAGGCTGCCTTCGTGTTATTTGTGTGTGTACATGGACATGCTTGTCAGTCTGTGTGTGTCCTCACGCAGGTGCAAGAGGGGTGTGATCCCGCATCCTTCCCCCTCCTATTAGTCATACCGTCTATTTGGGTAGGAGGGGAGAGGGAGAACTGAATGCAGGCCTGGCTTGTTCCTTCTTTTGACTTGACACCTGGAGGAATGAAGTGGGGAGGGTTTGAGGTCACTTCTCTCCCTGCCACTATGGCCCTTGCCCTGATGGGTTGGAACGAAGTTGTCGTCTGCGTCAGACCACCTGTGTCTTTCTCTCCCCCCCCCCCCCCCCCACTCCTGCATGCCTGCTGTCCCCACCCAGCTTTCTGGAGAGCTCCCTAGCCTGGGAGAGTGAATCGAGTTTGAGTCTTTTTATTTTGCATGAGATTCCCCTGAGCTAAGCAAATAAACTCATAAGGGAAAGGGGTCCTGCCCCTCTACGGGTGCCAGGACCGCTCTGCCTGCCTCTGAGTGACCCTGGACTTTCTCAAGGTTAGCAGAGAGAGGATCCCATCCTAGCCCAGCCAGCGGGTTGCTGGGACCAACTGTCCCTGGCTCACGCCCCTTCCTCCGCGAGGGCGATATGGGGACAGGGAACGCAGGGCGTGCTAAGGCATTGGCCAGCTGCTCCTGTGGGAAACTGGTTGCTCGGTGCGTGGCCATGGTAACTCGGCTGCTTTAGACCAATGTCACCAGCTCGTGGGGGCGTTAATGCAGTTCTGGTGCCCAGTGGCCCCCTGGTCTGTGAGAGTCTCTTACAGGCCCCCAGCTTCTGTGTCGGACCCTTCAGCTCAAACTGGAGAGGCTCAAGCGTTTAACTCTGCAGGCCCCTGGTTCGTGCCCAAGGTGTCGCCGTCCACACTGGGCTACTGAACCGGCCGGTAATATGTAAGGGGTGCAGCTGGCCCCTGGGCAATCCCCCGGTGTGGGGTTATTCCTTCTAGGACGCTCGGCAGGCCTTTGTCCTCTTTGGTCTTGTAAGACCCGAATGACGGGGGGGCATCCCCAGGGTGCCTCCCCCACATTGTACCAGGTGGCTATTTCCTGCTAAGCAGCCTGGATTTGCAGGCTTGATATCCCCCTCTGGCGGGCGGTAAGGCATCCCGCTGCGGAAAGTGTTACAGTCATGGACAGAGCCCATGGCGGCCCGTGGCTCCCGTCTCACTCAGCTGACCGTGCTTCAAGGCCTTGTCTGCATTGTCAATCCCTAGCTCCTGGTGGTGGGACAGGACTTTAACTGCTGGGGTGGCTGACCGGATGGTCCTGTCCTGCCCCGTCAGTGGAGACCAATGGGTTCCTTTGCAATGGAGCCCAGGCCAATGAGCAAACAGGTTTGGGGCAGCCGTGTGCAGAGTGTTGGCGCCAAGTGCGTTCACGGTGCTGGGACGCGTTCCGGCAGGTGCTCTGCCGGCTGAACTAACCCCAGCACAGCCTTCGGAGGGGACCGGCAGCAGCTTGCAAAGACCTGACTAGCAGAGCTGTGTTCTGGGGGGGGGGAAATAACCCAACTGGTCTGGCCGGTGTACACAAGGCCTCTGTTTGCTGGGGGACTAGCCGGCTCCAGCTGAGGATCTGGCCTAGCCGCCGCCCCCCACGCGCACACGTTTTGCTGGCTTCGCTTCCCAGCGCAGCCCCTGGCTGATGCTCGGTACCACCCTGGAGATGAGACGCGTGTGAGTAACGCTTGTGTAAGAGGCCTCTGTATACGTCAGTGCTCCTGGGTCAGGGTTTTCCCCCGTCCCCTCCCAGTACCTCCAGCACCAGCCCTGCTGCTGGCTAAAGCATGCTGGGTGGCTGCATGCAAATGCACTCGGTGCGTCATCGCCTGGCGACCTGGAGGATCAGAGTGTCTGAAACAGGGCAGTGATTTCCCCCAGCACTGCCCGTACAAACTGACCAGCCCAGTCGCTTGAGGGCCCCAGGGCCGCTGGCCCGTGCCCCCAGCAAGGCCCTTTGCAAGGGTGTGGGGAGCATGTCTGGAAGACCAGGTGCCTGGGCCAAGTCAGGGCTACCCTTCGAAGCCACGGCCTGGCCTGTTCTGCCTCTGGGGAAGCGGCCCGTGGGCTGGCTGAGCAATTAGGTGCAAGTTTCACTGTGAGAGATCTGGAAACCCTGGAGCCAGCTTGCTGAGAAACTGTAACGACAACTCCCCCCCCCCCCCCCCCTGTTTCTTACAGTCACCGCGCTTGCAACCTCCCCACCCAGGCGGTGCCTGGGTCATGTATGAGGAAGAGAAACTTGAAGCAGTTCCCTTCCCCCTCGGGGTGAGCGGAGCGACAGCCTTCCTTGGCCAGGGTCACACTTAGCACTGGAGCCAGGCTCCGGGGGCTGCTCTGGAATCAGGTGGCAATTTGTCATCTCTGTCTGCTCTGATCCTTGGCGTGAATCTCCCGGGTGCCCCTGTAGATCAAGGCCCTGTAGTGCCAGGTGCGAGAACCACTCCTGCCCTGCCCGGAATAGCTCACAGGCTCCGTAGCCAAAGGGGAAGCAACTTGCCCAAGCATCCAGGGGGCGGTGAGGGAAGGCTCATGAACCTGGTTACACAGCTGGAGGCACCAAGGGCTTGTAAATCCCACCAGGGGAACAGGGCCCAGCCCCCTAGGTCTCCTGCCTCCTAGCCCAGTTCCCTGCACACAAGGAACCATCCTTCCTCTGGGTGACTAACAAACTGGGGAAACCAGTTCCTGGCCTGCTCTCCCGATGACCTTCACCCCCAGGGCTGGGCGCTGGCCCGCCCACCTCTGTCACACACATATTTCTAGCAGGGACTGGGTGTGAGGTGGAGATGTTCTGGTTCCACCAGCTGGGCCTGATAAAGGCTCACACACACACACCCCCATTGTCCGTCTGGCTTAGGCTTGGGCCTACCCACCCTGGGCCGGGGGAGAGGGTGGCTCTGAGCTCCCAGCTGTCAGCACTCAGGGGACAGGAACTTCGACCTTCTGCCTTTGCCGAAAGCGGCATTTGGGCGCGAGAGGCGGAAGGCTTGTGATTCTGAGCACTGGTCTCTTAACAGCACAAGGGCCAAGGCGGCCGGACTCCTGGGTTCGATTCCTGTTGGTTTGCTGTGTGACCTGGGTACGGTCGCTTTTCCCCACTCTGTGCCTCAGTTTCCCCAGCTGTGAAGCAGGGTGGGCTGACAGGCTTAGTGCATCAGGTTGCTGGAATACCTAGCGGTGCAGGGCCAATCTCCGAGCACACTCGCTGGCGAAGGCTAGCCCTTGTGCAGCCCAAACAAAGGCCCGGCTGTGGATTTATAACTCCTGGGTTTATTTTCTAGTCGTTCCCTCCCTGCACCCCCAGGGCTGACCTTGGCTCCCCTGAGTCACAGCCCCGCACCGGCGAGGTTAGTGGAAAGCCAACAGGCCGGAAGGAGGAAACTGCAATCGAGGAGCAGTTGGGCGTCATGCATCCTTTGCACAAGCCTTGCACGCTTGGCCCAGGGTCTGTGTTCCTGGTAGAGGGCAGGAAACCGGGGGAGGGTGAGAGCTGTCAGCCACCTAGTCACTGTTACTCGCCTCCATAGGCTCCGTGCACATGGAGAGTCCGCTGCACCTGGCCCAGGGTAGCCCTGTCAATCAGTGAACCCCAGTCCAGTGCCCTGGCCAAGGCATGGTGAAGGGGGCTGAATTCCCCCCCCCCGCCGCCCTGAGCAGGAGGCCGAGCTGCCGGGGTCTTTCTAGGGCAGCTCTGGTGAGGAGCCCAGCAGCCCTGTTTCCAGGCATGCCTCTCGCTATGCCCAGCACCCACTCCAGCTCAGACTGGGGTAGGGGTTAATCCCCTTTCAGTGGACCCCTCCCATAGCTCACAGCCAAGCCAACTGGGATGGCTCCCTCCCCCCCCCATGGGATGTGGTCAAAGCCCAGCCGGGCAGGTGCAACCAGCCGCTTGCTGTGATGCAGCCCTGGGGTATGAGCCTCTCAGGAGGAGGCATTCGCTTGCTCCGTGGGCGCCTGTGTTAACCACCCTCCCCCCACCCTCCAGCTGTGGCCGGAAAGGCTCTAGCAGGGCTCTAGGAGGAACCAGCTCTGGGGCATCACCGTGTATGCACAACCACACGCACACGCATGCACAGCCACACGCACACACACAGCCACATGCGTGCATAGCCCCCCCACACACACACACAGCCACAAACACATGCACACATGCACAGCCACATACACACACATGCACAGCAACACATACATACACACACACACACCTGCACCTGCACAGCCACACGCACACACAGCCCTCCCCACATACATGCGTAGCCACAAATACACACACACATGTACAGCCACATACACACACATGCACAGTGACACACAGACACACGCTCTCTGAAGAGGCAGGTTCCCAAACACGCTCCCTCCCCGTTAGGGTGCATATATGCCCAAGATCTAGTGCCCCCCCCCCGACCTAATTTGCTTCCCATCAATAGCCAGCCCCATCGCCCTCCCCGTGTTCCCCCAGCCAGCTGGCTGCCTGGCACGGCCCACGTCCAGGTGGCCCAGAACGCGGAGTCCTTCCAGCCAGCCAACTCGCTCCTGCCGGGGGCGGGGGGTAAGGAGGGGTTCCGTCTGGGAAGGTGCCACCCCCAGAGGCTGCCAGCACAATAACCACACACACACCCGCCAGCCAAGGACCCTGCAGCTGGAGCCCCAGTGCAAAGTCTCCCTAGGCGGATGTGGGGATGGCAACGGGGACCTCATGGCCAGGAGAGCTGCTGCCCAAGGCTAAGCCAGACACCCCTCTCCCCCTCCAAGCCAGGGTGACACTGGGGAGGGGAGTCTATGGTTTCAAACTCTTGAGTTTTGGCAGCATCAAAGCAGGACACAGAACCCACCTCCCTTGCCTCAAGCCACCCCTCCCCTCCCCCTGGTTATCCCCCCACACACACACACATTGGCATCATCCGCCCACCCACCTAGAACAATGCCAGGGACAAAAACTCTGCCCATGCCGGAGCAGGGATCCATGGAGCTCCTGCCTTTGCAACTAGTGTGGCTGACCTGTGCAAGAGATCCCAGCTCCGGGGAGGAGGGGGAGCTGGGTTGGGAGCCCAGCTTGGGGGCTGGGAAGGGGTCGGGGGAAGGGGACAGGTGGGAGCCTGGATTGGGGGGATGGAGGGAGAGGCAGCTGGGTTTGTGGTGACAAGAGGGAGCTGGGAGGGCAGGTGGGAGCCTGGATTGCGGTGGGGGGGGGGGAAATAGGTGCACCTGGTTTGAGTGGGAAGGGGAGCCCTGGAGGCGTTCCCTATGAAATCACACCGTATTGCTGTCAAAAGGCCCGTTAGGTGAAGGATAATGGGGCAGGCGGGGCAGGCGGGGCAGGGGGCACTGCTGGGTCCAATGGGGAAGGAGAGCCGGGGGCTAGTTTGCTGAAGGGCCACCTATTGGCCCTCCTGCCATAGCTGGACCACAGGGGGCGCCATTGCTTCTGCCCGGCAACACTGTGCATCTGCTGACCAGCTGTCACGGCCTCCCCCAGAGGTGGCTGCATTTCAGAGCTGGGTGCTCCCGGGTGTACACGAGAGCGCTTTCGGGTGAGCGGTGGGACTGTCCAACCTCATGCGTCACCATCATTAATTCTCCCTTCCCTTCTTCATGTCTAGCATGTCTCCTTCTTGTCTCACCTCCGCCCCGCCTCGCTGCGAAGGGCCTCGGGACGCCTAGGCCAGAGGCAGGGTGGATGACGCTGGCGCAGGTGCCAGGCACCGAGCACGTGGGGACAGACGAGGGAGGTAGAGCCCTTGGCTTCCTGCCACAGCTCAGACGGGAGCCGAAGGGGGCTCCGATTCGCTGACTTGCAGGCTCTGAATTCTTTGCTCCACCGCCGGAGGGCAGGGACGGCGCCGTGTTGTGCGTGCGGGCACCGTGCTGGGCGACTTGGGCCTACAGCCTCCATACCAGTGTGTGGACACGGGACTGAGCCGACGCCCCCAACGAACCACGGGACTGAGCAGCTAACACTTGCCTGCCCCTTTATTCAAGCGAAGGCTGAGGGGGATACTGGGGACCCACCAGACTGGGCTTCCTGCTCCTTCACACGGGGATGGCTAATGCTTTCTTGCCTCTTTCCTTGCACAATTCCCCCCCCCCCCCGCAGTTGCTTGCACGTTGCAGCTGTTTGCACGCTCTGCAGCTTTTGCCACACTCGGCTCTTGCTACTTTCCTTCCCCCGTGGGTCTGGCTTTGCTCCCAGCTGGCCCTGGCCTCTCTCCCTTCTGCCCTCTGTGCAGCTCAGAGGCCCATGAGTGTGGCACTGGGTGGTGACCATGGGTGGGTTTGGGGCACAGCAGGCCGGCTTCCGGGATCAAGGTGGGCTCTCACCCCCTCCGGCCAACAGGGGCTGGGGGATTGTCGAGGCGATGCAGCCATTGAGCCGCGGTGGCCTGCCTGAGCTCACATCCTCTTGAGCAACGTCTTTAGGCGGCTCCGAACAGCCCCGGCGCTCAGCTGGCCAGTGTGGGGGTGGGTGGAGGGGCGCCTTTGTGTGACAGCGTGGGAGGCAGCAGCTTCCCTTCCTCCACCGCCCATGCAGCCAGGGCCCCTTCTTCCTGCCACAACTGAAAATACTTCGCTTCCCTCCCACCTGCACCTGTGCTTTGGCACCCGACGCTGTGGGGCCGGGCGGCCTGGCAGAGAAAGGAGGGGAGCTCTGCTCCCACTATCCTGTGTGTGTGTGGGGGGGTCCCAGTGATTTGCTGCAAGGGGGTAGCAGATGCCCCCCCAACCCTGGGCCACTGTGCAATCTCACACCCTCCTGACTCACAGGCGTTCATTGCTTTCTCCCACCTGGGACCCACCCTCCCACCAACCCTGGCTTTAGGGAAGGGGATTACCCACGGGGAGATCCTGGAGATTGGAGCCTTCTCCCCAGAGGGTGAGGAGTGGGTGGTTGGCACAGGCTTCCCTTGGCACCGAGATGCTTGGGAAAGCGGAGCTGGGTTGGGGGGACCCTGCTGGGCGGACGAGGGAGGGTGTGAAATACCAACCGCAAGCTATTGGATGAATACCTCAGCGCATAAAAGCCCTGAGCTCTGTTACTATTGATTTTCTGGAGTACGGGTGCACCTAGCGGCCCCAGCCGAGATCAGGGCCCTGCTGTGCTAGGCGCTGCGCAGACACAGGGTGAGCGACAGCTCCTGCCCCAAAGAACTCACAGGCTAAAGAGACAAAGGGTGGGAGGGGAAACTGAGGCAGCGAGGGGCAATGACTCCCCCAGGGTCATACAGCATGTCAATAGCAGAGCTGGGGATGACCCCCAAGTGCCCTGTTATCCAGGGTTACCATGTGGCTGAGGGCAGTGTCTGCAGATTTCCTGTATGCTTTATTGGGCAACAGCCCCATAACATTCCCCCGCTCCCCACCCCACACACAACAGCCCCACACTCCTCCTTGGCCTCGAGCCTGCAATGTGACACCCCTGGGCTCCCTGTCTGGGGACAGCAGGGCTCTGCCTACTACATGGATCACATGACAGGGTTGCTTCCCGTCACTCAGGCCTGGCCGATGCAGCCGTTGTCCCCAATACCCGTGTCCATAGTTACGCCGGTCCAACCTCTAGCGTGGCCGCAGATATACTGGTATTAAAGCGCCTTACGCCAGCATAGCTTCTTCCTTGTCCCATATGGGAATGGGACCACTAGCAGTGTTGTTATACCAGTATAACTGCGTCCACACTGGGGCGACCGGTCTAGTTAAAGCTGTGCACGGACTAGGCCTTGGGGTGGAACCGGGGCCCTTCCCCGGATGGGGCCAGCGGGAAGGGGGGCACGGCAAGCAGAGCCGGCAGCTCCCCAGTGGGCCTTGGCGGCCCCTCAAGCTCAGCTCCATTTCTACAGAAGAGGAGTGAGCGCCCGAGTTCGGGGCCCTCCGGAGAGGAAGTGGCTTCAGGTTACCGCAGTGACACACGCAGAAACACGGTCCCTCCCCGCGCTGCCAGCTCCCGGCCTTTGACGTCATTTCAAGTAGAGCGAGCCCCGGGGCCTCCTCCCTGTGTCCCCCGCCCGGACAACCCCCTCCCCGGCCGACTGAGTCACGCCAAATTTGGCAACTGGAAGAGGAGCGCGTTGCCTGCTCAGGGAGCAAATGACAGAGGCCTTTTAAGGCAATCCCTGCAGGCTGCCAGGCAGCTCCTTATGGGATGAGCCTCCCCTCCCTGCGTCTCCCCCGCGGCTGCGGGGGAAGGGGCCCCGCAGAGCCCTTTCTCCTTGATCAACGAGCACCCAATCCCAGAACCAAATGGGAACCAGACCATGTGGCTGGAGGGGATCCCCCAGCCCCAGTACGGCAGCGAGCCATTCAGACACCCCACCATCACCACCGGTGCAGGGCTCCAGTATTCACATGAACATCCCCAGCTCAGCTGGTGTGTAGGACTGAAAGCCCAGCAAGGGTCGGTCTGGAGGAGAGGAGGGGGATGGGTGCAAAGTTGGTTAATGATGGATATTTAGGGGGGAACCTCCGGCCCCAGTACAGCCCCCCCCCCCCCCAACCCGGTCCCTGCAGACACCTCCCTGACCACTCCTAGCCCTTAAAGGAGCCCAGTGGGCCTGATTCTCTCACAGCCAGGCCCATGCCGCTGTGACTCGATTTCCCCCCGGTGGGAGTGAGCCCAGGAACAGGCCCTGGGAAGGGGCAAGGTTCCTAGAAGCATTCTCTCTTTGGAGAAGCAGCCCCCTAATACAAGGTGTGACCCAGAGGCATAAACACCGGGCCATGCAGTCTCGCGGGGGTGGCCCAACGCTGTCTCACAGGCCCAGGGCTGGCTCAGCGATTACTAGCTGCTCGCTCATGGCAATGACACAGGACTGCGTGCTCGCCGGGAGTGCCCGCCTTGTGCTCCCGGGAGGAGGTGTCTGCGGCAGGGAAGCCGCCCAGCCAGGCCACGGGAGGCTGGCCTCCGCCACATCGGGGTGACATGGCTGCACCCAGGCCTGGGAGGGGAGGTGATGGGGGTGGGGAAGAGGGGGACTCCCTTAGCTGCAGGGGAAGGAGGCTCAGCAATAGAGATAGGATTAGACCCCAGGAATCCTGACTCCCAGTTCCCCTTGCTCTAACCACTAGACCCCGCTCCCCTCCAAATGCCAGGGATAGAAGCCAGGCGTCCTGACTCCCAGTCCTTCCTGCTCTACCCACTAGACATCTCCTCCCACCGCTGGGAATCAAACCCAGGAGTTCGCCAGCCAGGGTCAGCTTTGTCTGCCCCGCCCCAATATTGGGTAATCATAGAGGCTCTCCCTTGGCCTGGCTCCTGTTATGATAGGCACATGTTGTGGGGAGGGGGGGCAGCATCTGAATTTCCCCCGCAAAGCTTTGAATTTTGTGGGTCCACATCAACTGGAATTGGGACCCAAACCAGCCCTGGTTTAGTTCTGGCAAAAGCCACCTCCCCAGTCTGTTTTTGCCTATCTTTATGGGGAAGGATTGCCTAATGGTTAGAGCAGGGTGGGGGCTGGGTGTCAGGACTTCTGGGTTCTAGTTCTCACTCTGGGTGGGGCGTGGGCTCTTGTGAGTTGTGTGTGTGGGGGGAAGAGCTGAGAGCCAGAACTCCTGGGTTCCGTTCCCTGCTCTGCCATTGACTCATTCTGTGATCTTGAATCAGACACGTTCCTGTCGCGTGCCTCAGTTTCCCCCTCTGTGCAGTGGAGATAATGACACTGCCTCCACCTCACAGTGCGGCTACAAAGCTAGGCAGGGCTGTGCCATGGTCTTTGGACTCATCAGCTTGGAGGGCAGCGCATGATCATGGTCATTATGCCGGCCCCGGCTGCTGGGCTAACGACCTCTTTGCCTGGCCTGATTGGGAGGAGGGGGGCGTGCCGGATCCTGCTTGCTGTCAGCCCGGGAGCTGGGAGGGCAGGCGCAAGCCACATCCTTGGAGGAAGCCTCGGGGTTCATGGGATGGCTGGCACAGGGATGGCCTGTCAGCGCTGCCCATGTGGGGGGTGAGGGGGGGGGGAAGGAGGGGAACAATGGCTGATTGGCCAGGTGGGTGTTGCTGGACTAAGCTTCTGTGGTGGGGTCTGGATTTGGTTCTTCTCTGAGGGCCAGAGAATGCTTTTTGGTGTGTATGGGAGGGTGCTTTGGGGAGGGGGTGTCTGGGGGAATCAGATCCCCAGAGGGCACCTGGAGGTGTTGTGTGTATGAGAGGAGCTTTGAGGAGGGAGGAGATGCCCCTGGGGCCCAGTGGTTGCTTTAGGGAAGGCATGTGGGGGGGGGGGTGACAGCAGCTGTTGGGATGCTGGGGGAACAGGCCGTGACATGTTGTTCTCCTGGGCCATCTGTGCGGGAATGAGATGGACAATGGCACCTGGGCCGGGCGGGTGGGGGGTGGGACCTCCTGCTCTGTCCAGTTCCAGGTAGCTTTGGGGACTCCTGCAGCTGGTGGGGAGGGGGGGGGGTTGAAGAGGGAGAGCCGGGATCAGGGGTGTGGGGCCCACAGGGAGCGGCGTGGGAGTGCTCCACCCGACATCCCCTGCACACACCTCAGCTGGAATGTGGGACTGGGGGGGTGCAGGGGCAGCGGGATAGGAATCTAATGGGGGCAGCCAGGGGTCCTATAGGCCACCCACAAGCATCCAACCTGGGGGTGGGGGGGGGAGGGGTGCTGGCTGCAGCCTCCCCAAGCCCTGCTTCCTTCACAGGGCCTGCCAACTGGGGCCCAAAGCCGGCTGTGCACCTGCGCTCCATGGCTCCAGGTGAGATGTGTGTGTTGCGGGGGTGGGGTTGTAGCCATGCCGGTCGGCCCGTTGGGTCGGGCACTAGCCTAGGACTCGAAAACCCCAGGTTTGATTCCCTGCTCTGCCTCAGACTCCCTGTCTAACCTTGGGCAAGTCCCTTAGCCGCTCTGTGCCTCAGTTTTCCCAGTGGGGATCACAGCCCCGCCCTGCCTCACAAGGGGGTTGTGAGGATAAATGCCCTGAAGCTTGTGAGGTGCTCAGACACCGCAGCCATAGGGGCCACCGAGGTACCAGCTAGTTACCCCCCAGCTCTGTGTCTCAGGCCTCCTGTCTGAGCGTGGGGAGCGTGGGGTCCAACCCCCAGGCCCATTGTACGGTGGCGGTGGGTGGGGAGTAGGTGAACTCCCTGCCCCTGCTAGGGGCAGACATTCCCCCCTGCTCCGGTGTGCAGCAAATGCCCTGTGGCAGCAGTGTGAGGCTGGTGCACGTGGCTGCCCCCTGCTGGGCAAAGGGGTGCTCAGCCTGCCCTGCTCCCTTCCTGGATTCTCCGGCCCTCCTCCCTTCTGCACCGAGGTTGATTTACCTGAACCTCTGCAGGTGCGGGGGGGGGGGGGGGCGGCTGAGGGAGCAGCCCACTGAGCAATGCAAACACTTCAGGCCCCCACCCCTGGAGAGGGGCCTGGGCAGGCAGGGCCAGGGCAAATATTTGCCTTAAATAATCAACACCTGCTCCCAGTTGGGGAGTGTCCTGGATGGGGGATGGGAATGGGGGGGGGAGGCAGCATGGAAAGCTAGATAGAGCGAGACATGGGCCTTCGGCTGAGCTAGAGACCAGGCCCAAGGGGGCCTGCTGGGCAGCCAAGGCCCTCTCCAGCAATGACTAGTCACTGGGGATGCAACGAAACCTCGGGGTGCATGGGTGGGGGGCAGTGGGAGGCTGAACGGCCTGAGACCAGCCCCCCATCTGTCCCGTGACAGCTAATGACAATGCTCAGCACTTTCATCTGCCCCTCTCCATGTCTCTTACTCAGGGGGCCAGTATCTTCACCCACAGTGGGCAGAAGGGGAAACTGAGGCATGGGGCCCTGTGTGAAGTAAGGGTATTGGTACACCGGTGCAAATGACCCGAGAGCAGCCAAGGCCTGGCTTGCCTGAGGTCTAGACTAGAGGGAGGGACTTGCCCCAGGTCCTAGAGCCCGTCAGTGACCGAGACAGGAACCAAACCCAGGTCTCCAGATACTCAGCCCCTGCTCTGACCCCAGCAGGACCAAATCTCTTGTCTGAACAGGACCACCGGCTGCACCTAGCCTCTGCTGCACAATGCCTGGGTGCTCCAGTGGGCTTGAGCGTCCAGAGACCTGCGTGCTACTCCTGGCTCTGCCACTGCCTGGCTGAGTGACCTTGGGCAAGTCACTTCCCTGCTTTGTGCCTCAGTTTTCCCTTTGTCCGTCTTGTCCATTTAGATAGTAAACTCCCTGGGGCAGCGACTGACTGTGACCATATGTGCAGCACCCAGCAAGATGGGGGCTCAATCTCCATGGGGGCCTCTAGGGACTATGGGAATAGAAGAAAGAAGCCCTCCAGGTTACACTCAGATCACACAAAAACTCACACACCCCACGATCACACACCCATGCACATAACTCACACACACAGCGATCACACGCGCACACCCACGGATCACAGAGAGAGGGATTACACATACTCCTAGATCACGCAAACATACGCACACTCCCAGGTCACACAAACATACACACATTCCCAGATCATATACATTTCTCACACTCACAAATCACACACAGAAGCACACAGCTCGAACACATTTCTCTCTCACACGCACACACAGATATCACACATAGGTCCAGATCACACAAACACACACACACTCCCAGATCATACACACACTCATACAGAACACACACATTTCTCACACTCACATAGATCTCTCACATACACAGCTGACACCCAGGAAGCATGCACACACATGTAGCACTCACACACACAGATCACTCCCAGAGCTGTCACACACAGCTCACAACATACCCAGGCCTTGCACACACCCAGAACGCACACATGTAGCCAGAGCACACAACCTACACACACACTCCTCCATCTCTTGTTACCCTGGGTGCAGACCCCTATAAATCTCAGGGACCACCCGCTCCTCCCAGCCCCTGCTCGAGCTGAGCCTTTCCAAGCAGCTGGTCTCCAAAGTGGTGGCTCCGCACACCCGTCAAAGCTGGGGGAGCTTGTGTTTGATTTTCCTCTTGCGTCTCACAGGCAGCCCCCTGGGTAATGACAGCAGCACGGCCGGCCATAGATGAGACTCTGTCGGCCTGCGTAAAATACCGGCCAGCCTTGGGGAAAGCGGGGAGACAGCATCTCAGCACTCACGCAGCAGCTGCCTCTTGGCAGAAACGGGCCAAGTCAGGTCCATTTATGCCCTGAGCTCGGGGTGGTTCCGATCACGCAGACCCCAGACCCGAACCAGCCCTAAGCTGTGCAAATCCCACTGGGGAGGTTTGTGCAAAAACCCACTCCCTCCTTGTTACTCCCCAGACCCGGCTAGACCCGGTTCCCGACCTGGATCCAGCTCTCAGCTGGGGACCGTCTTTGCTGTCCAGGGGGGGCAGGAGACAGGAAGGTCTGGCAAGGGGGTGGGCTGGATGCTGGCGCCTGGCTGTCTTTCCAGCCAGGGTTGGGGTGCTTGGTTGTGGCAGGGGAGGGAGCTGGCAGCAGGAATGGGGTGGATCAGAGAGGGGAGCTGGAGGATTGTGGGACTCGGCGGGGAGGGGTCACAGCAGGCTGGAAAGGAGACCTGGAGTCCCAGGTCCTGTGGAGGCTGGGGGGGGCATGAATCCAGAGCAGATGGGGCCAAGGGTGGGGGTATGGGTCCTTGGAGGTGCGGGGAGCACAGATCCAGGGCAGGTGGGGGATAGTTCTAGGGCAGGTGGGGGCTGGGGAGGGAATAGATCCATGCCAGCGCAGCTCAGCTGGGGGGGCCCATGGATCCAGAGCGGGGTGGGGGGGCTCTCTAGGACAGGACAGAGCAAGGCAGCATGAGCGAGGCCCTCCTATCTCATTGATCAAGTCTGGACTGTCCCACCTCTGTCCGCCCCGGATTCCTGCAGGCTCAAGAGGCCGATTGCTCCCTCTGGGCTCCCCCCCCCCCATTCCGATTTGCACAGGGCTCCACTCCCATGTGGGCTGTGTGGCAATCCCCTTCCCCTGCCCCCTCGGGTCAGTGCCGCTCACAACCTCTGCCCCACATCGGCTGCTGTGGGGGGGGGGGCATGCCGAGACTCGCAGCCCCGGCTGCTTCACCCTGACTCCTCCGGCTGACCTCGGAGCGCCCCTGCAGCCCTGAGAGCCCCAGCGCCAGGCCCAGAGCTGGAGCTGGAGGCCGGGGGTGCGACTGGGCGCGGGAGCTGGGCCCTGGGCTCCTGGTCTGAAACCTGTTCCCCTTACTGTTTCTAGCCTGTGGGGGGTGAAGGATTCTCAGGGGAGGGGGTTGGGGGGGTGGGACGACCTCCTAGAGGGGTTCAGACGAACCCAGAATCCAACCGGCTTTAGAAAACACTCTTAGAACAAGCCTTTTCCCATTGGAACAACACCCCCCCCCTCCGGCCGGCACTGCCCCCCCATCTCCACCAGGCCATGTTGGTATGGAAGAGGCATCGGGGACCCTGTCTCAGAACCCCCAGGCCTGGGAAGCAGTGACTTCTGCACCAGGGCTGGGCAGTGAGGGACCCGCTGGGGTCAGTCAGAGAGGGGCCCCCTTGGACTGGGGAGGAGTAATAGTGCCTGTAACATGGCCAGTCCCCTCCCCCACCATGATACCCCAGCCCCACCAGGATGCTCCCAGCACCCCGCAATGCTCCCAGTCCCCCCCCCCCCCCCCGAGCCACCATCCTCCCCTGTGCTGCCCCCAGCTCCCATTTGCCTTTTGCTTTCAGGGTTTTTCTCTTTCAGGGTTAATGATTTGTTAAGGAAAAATCCAAACCCAGTCAGAAAGAATCCACCTCCCACACGCGGGCACCGCCCCCGCCCCCCACCCCCAGCAGGCTGGTGCCCGTACCCAGCTCGGCAGCTGCCTGGGTGCTGTGCCTGGGCACCTGGCGTCTGAGCCGGGCGATGGTGAGAGACCGGGCTGGCACGGCTCTGCCAGACGCCGGGTGGGCGGCGGAGCTGCCAGCACGTTCCTGGCAGGAGCAGAGAACACGGCGTCTGCTTGGGAGCTCGGAAACTCAACGTCCTTGTCGGGGTGAATTGAGTCCTGGATCGACAGCCCCCCCATCCCCCAGCCATGCTTGGAGCTGGGCTGGGGTTAACCCCTCCCTGTGCCCCCCTGGGAGCCTTGGCCCGTGGCTGCCCAGGCTCTCTGCTTGTCCTCGGGATATGAGAGCCCCTAATAAACGGGCACAAGGGGCCCTGTTGTGCCAGGTGCTGTACACAGACCTTGGGAGAGCCGGTCCCTGCCCGGGAGAGCTCACAGGCTAAATAAATCTACCCTGGCTCCATTCTTTCACCCCAATGTTCCCTCTCTCCTTCGCCCCCCGGTAGTTTTCAGCCTGATCCTTCCTTAGGGTGGCCATAGAACAAGTGTGACCGGCGGTGTGTGTGTGGGGGGGTGGCGCCTATATAAGAAATATATATATATATAGGCGCCTATATATAATAGGCACCTATATAAGAAAAAGCCCCCAAAATTTGGTCCTACTACCCTCAAGCCTCTTCTCCCCGACTTTGCTTCCTCCTCCACTCCGACTGGAGCTGGGGAAGGGGACAGAGGAAAAGGCACAAAGGCAAAGAGGAGACAGAAAGTGAGGCGAGAGGGCAGAGCCAGGGGCAGCTCTATGTTTTTTGCCGCCCCAAGCACGGCACTCAGGCAGCGTTCAGTCCGCTGGTCATGCGGATTCGGCTGCGTTTCTGCGGGTGATCTGCCAGTCCCGCACCTTTGGCATACCTGCCGCCAGACCTCCTGCAGGCATGCCGCCGAAGGCTGCCTGACTGCCACCCTCACGGCGACTGGCTCAGAACTGCCCAGAACTCGGGGGGAGTTTAGCTCTGGGCAGTCTGGGGCCAGATGGGGAGAGGCAACAAGCGACCCTGGGGAGCGAGTCAGCCCACGTCTGGGTGTGATTAGGAGGGGCTAGGATGGGGGGGTGTTTGGGGTTGGGGTGGGAGCCTGGGGCCCAGTTGCGAATGAAGTCATGCTGCAGCCACGCGGGGGGTCAGTGCAGAGCATGGGAGTTGGGGGGGTCTCTGTTCCTGACGCTGCACAGACCTGACACGTGTGGGGCGGGGGGGGGGGGAAGGAACTGAGGTTGCAGAACCCAGGAGTCCTGCCTCACTGCCTGCTCTAACCACTAGACCCCACTGCCTCTCAGAGCTGAGACCAGAACCCAGGAGTCCTGCCTCCTAGTCGCTGGCTCTAGCCATCCCGCTACACTTTGTAATCCGGTGGCACCTCAAAGCCTTGTGACTCAGCCAATAAACAAAACCCTTAATAGCAGAAACTCTGTTTACCGGCTTGTGGCTCCCTGGAGCTAATGGTGGGCTACTAGTCACTCTCCCTTCGCCTTGTGGGCCCTACTAGGCTATGAACGCGATGGCAAATCTGTCCCCAAGCTGCATGTCCAGCTCAGCCTGATGGCAGGCGGTGTGTGAATGGGCTTCCCCAGGCTACATTTCCCAAGGAAACCAGAACCAGGAGGGGAGCTGAAGGCCTTGGTTGGCAGGGCAAAGGGGGGGTCAGGAAAGCAATGGCGGGAGCAGAGACAAGGGTGTAGGTTAAGAGGGGCCTCTGCATGGCGTGTGCAGAGCCACCCATGGCCCTCCCTGCCTTGGTGTTCCTGGGCGGGGGAGCTGGTATGTGCTATCAGAGGTTGGAGCCTGTCTGAACTCCTCTGCCCTTCACGCCCTGCCTGCTGGGAGTGGTGACTGGGGTGGGGGCTGGGAGTCAGGCTTCCTGGGTTCTCGCCCCAGCTCTTGGAGGGGAGGGGAGTCTAGTGGTTAGGGAGCTGGGTGCCACAATCCCTGGGTTCCGTTCCCATGTCTGATGGCCGGGTGCGTGTGTGAGGCCTAGTGGTTAGAGCAGGGGGGGGCTGGGCGTCAGGACACTTTGGCGTGCCGCTTGGTGATTGTGAACTGGATCTAGAACCACGATTCGGCATTGGCGTGGAGCGGGGAGTGGCAGGCAGCTCGCGGGGTGTGGGGGACCCCGTCGTTATCCCAAGCTCCCTGCCCTCTGCGTCGGCTGCAGCACAGCGCTAACATGGCCCCTTGGACTTGGGGCCGAGCGCCCTGACTCCAGGTGAGGTCCATGGGCCCTGTAGGCGCTGAGCATTGACGACACTGGGGCCCCCGGGGGGTCATGTTGGGCACCCATCAGTGGCCAGCTGTGAAAACGCCCTGCCAGGCGACTGGCTCCAGGGCAACCAGTGAGTCTGCTGTGAGATCCTGACCTTCCTCCCCTAGACAGGGCCGGAGTCAGGGACTGGAGCCGGGCCCCCCAGCTCGCTGCTCCAGGCCGCTCACCTTCTGGTTTTGTTGGGGGGTGGGAGCATTTAAACTCCCCGGGGCAAGTTCCACAAGCCCCAGCCATGGAGACGGCGCTGGGAGCAGCACGCCTGACTGATCTAGCTGCTGCTTGCCAGGGTGGGCATCCCCCGGCTCCTAGATAAGAGCTGAGATGCTTATCGGGCCGAGCGGGAGACAGCGTCCTCCGGCTGTGACTTTTTTCCCATGCCACCCAGTGAGTGGCTGGGACAAGGTGGATGGGTTGATCCAGAGGGCAGCTGCTCCCCGTGGGTATCGACCTCTTTGTGGCATGATTGGCTCAGGGAATACCCTAGAGAGACCAGCAAATCAGAGACCGCATGAGCCACGACATGCCTGTCTTCTTTAAAGACAACCTGGCCCAATGATTAGAGCTGGCGGGGGCGGAAAGTCAGGACGCCTGGGTTCTATTCTGGGATCTAGAAGGGAGGTGTTGCTGACTCCTGGATTTTAATCCCAACTCTTCCCCTGTATGGCATAAGACAAGTCACTGCCCTGCTTTGGGCCTCAGTTTCCCCACGGGGGTGGGGGTGGGAATAAACTACAGTGTCTCTCATTGAGCTTCCAATGTTTGTGCTGTGCTTGGCCAGCAGCTGGGAGACGGAACGCCCCCTGGAGGAGCGCAGGGGGTTACAGCTCCCCGTCAGGGAGGATATAGTGGGGTATAATAAGCTATCTCGATAACTCGGCTACGCAATGGGATGCAATGGGGGGCCCCGTGCTTGTCCACTGCCCTGCACCCAACGCATGGGTGAAACGCTGCCACGTCCCTGGCTGGACAGTGTAAACGACCGCACGAGGTGCAGGGTGAGGGAGACGCAGGCCCCGGGGGGCAGGTGGTGGAGAATCGGGCTCCCGGTTCAGACTGGAGAGGGGATCAAGGCCCGCGTAGTTTGGCTGGACTTTGTGGGCTGAGCACATGCCTCCCGAAACAGCCCCCCCAGCTGGCGTGTCCCAAAGCACAGAGCTGCGCCCAGGGCGAAGCGCTGATGGGAGACGCGGCTTTAGCTGCGTGGATCCCCAGGCCAAGCGCCAGGAGGAAGGATCCGGCGCTGAGCCGGATCCTCCCCCAGCCCCACTCCCAGGGGTGGAAAACGGTCCAGAAGCAGAGCTGGCTTGGGGAGCGGGTGGCAGGCCCCAGATCCAGACCTGGCATAGAAAGGCACGGTTCCATGGGGGGCGGGGGGCAGGTCACTGATTGCCTGGGTTAAAGCGCCGGCCCCAGCTTGCTCCCCCGCCCCCCACCAGCAGGGAAGGGGCTGGTGCCCTGGGCCGTGGGAAGCAGCTTTGGAGGAGATGGGGCAACGCCCAGTTGGGGGCTGCAATTCCTCCTGGGGGCAGGGCAGGGGGATTGGGAGCCCCACTCACTGCCCCCTGTGGGGGGGAGCCCAGCTGGGGGTCAAGGGGGGGCATCTTAGTTCTGAGACATCTTCAGATCTGGGGGGGAAAGAGGGGGCTCAGTTCCTCCCCCTTCCCATCCACCCCCCCACAAGCTGCAATGCCCCATGAGGCCAGGCGGGGCCCAGGGGGTGACTCCGCTGGGCTCATGGCTCTGCCCTATATTCTGCAGCCCCCTCCCCCAGAGCCCCAGGCAGGTGTGGGGGGCGGGGGGAGAAATGGGGGCGGGGGAGGCGGAGTCACAGATGCTCCTGCTGCACAAAGGAGCTGGGAGGGGGGGCAGAAGAGCTGGTTTCTTTCTTCCTTCTCTCCCTACAAGTCACTGAGGAGCCGGATGTGCTGTGTGGGGGGGGGAGGGAACAGGCCCAGACTGGGGTGTGTGTGGCAGAGACAGATGAGGAGTGAGGGGGCGGTGTGGGGGGGCGGGGAGTGGTAGACAGCAGGGAGGGCGGATCCAGTGGGGGGCGGGGGGGAGCAGGGAGAGCAAGACAGAAGAGGGGAAAGGGAAGGAGGCTGGCTGATGTGGGGGTGGGTACGCAGCCCTGCCCTGCGTCCCTCTTATCAGGGGAGTGGGAAGATCCTTCAGCAGGGAGTGGGGGTCGGCCCGTGGAGATGGGGGCCGTTCCCATCCGGGGGGAGGGGAAGAGCCCATCTCCCCAACTGGGCAGGGCGGTGATGGGGACGCAGGGCCTGGGCGGCGGGGTCACCCCTCTCTCGTGCTCCCCATCCCAGAGGCCAGAGCGCCCAGACCAGGAGGGAGGAGCTGGGGAAAGGGGCCAGGTTGTCTGCCCCCCCCGGGACTGAGGCCTCTGGTTACCCCTAGATCCAGCGCTCCCCACACCCTCCCTTGCCATGAGCCCTTCTTCCATGGCCTATGCTGAGGCTGCCAACAAGGTGTTGGGGCGCCGCGGCTGAGCGAACCAGCCCTGCCTGGAGGCTCCGGCCCTCAGCCCCATCTGGCCTCCCTGGGCCTTTGTCAGGGCAGCTGCCCGTGATGCCCCTGCATCCCCTCCTTCTGGGCCCAGCTCGGCCTCCCCGTCCCCCCAGCACCCGCGGCTCCCAGAACGCCCCGGGAGCAGCAGCAAAGGGGAGAGGGTTGTGTCAGGCCCAGGCTGCCTGTGCCCTGGGAGCCGCAGAGCGCTCTGGCTGGGAGCCGGCAGCCCTCGCCGGGCGTGGGGAGATGGCCGGGAGCGATAGGGCTGGCACGGGGCAGGGACGGGATCATGGAATTAAAAACATTCCAGGAACTGACTTTGATAAAATAACAAACACGCCGGCTCAGACCCTCTCCCTCCCCCGCGGCTGCCCGCCTCTCCCCTCGCCGCCCCCGCAGCACCCCCGGCCTGCGTCCTTCCCTTCCCTGGCCCTCCCCACTTGGCCTGCACCCCTTCCCCTCCCCACCGAACTCAACTCATCCTCCCTTCCCCCTGCTTTCAACCCTCCCCTCCCAGCTATCCCCCCTTTCCTTCCTCCCCCTCTCTGCTCTCTCTTCCTCTGGATTCCCTTTGTAGCTGGGACAGGCTGCAGCCCGACCTATTCACGGGGCCCCTCCCCGACCCACGCAGGCTGGCACAGGCCAATCTGCTCCCAGCACCGGGCATGAGTTCAAAGGGAGACCAGATCAGTTTTGGTCAGCTGACCCGGTCCGTGTCAAAGAGCAGCTCAACTCTGCCATCCTCCCAAGCCGTCCCATGTGCACCCGTGTTTGGGTAGAGGGGAGGGGGAGTCTGCACGAGTGTCTATGTGGCACGGACGCACATGTGTGTGGTGGGGGGGCGTTGTTTCACGTCCACGCGGTGCACATGTGTGTAAGGAGCAGGTGTGTGGCCTGGATGTACTGAGACTGCACCCAGGAGGGTGTGGGCCACCTACCCACGTGGTGACAGTGTACATGCACTTGGGGCTGGCGTGAGGGGAGCGGGCACGCGTGTGACAGAGCATGTAGGGTGCCTGCACAATGGGGGGGGGTGCATGTGGGCAGATGCGTGGGTGGGGCGTGATACACAGGCACATGCAGGTGTGTGCAGGGAACGGGCACACGGGCACACATGGGGAGGCATGCAGCGGGTGCGTATACATGCGTGATGGGCGGGATTGGGGCCAGCCCAGGTTTCGTGGGCTCCTCTGTAAATCAAGACATGCCCAGCCCCCTCCAGCTCCACCCCAGCACCCCTGGGCTTCGGGGCTTTGTCCATCAGGGCGAAGGGGGGTGACAGGCGAGTTGGGGAGCTGGGAGGGGGAGCAGGGTGACAGGAGAGCACCAGGGGCGCTAGGTACTGGCACAATCCCCCGGGTCCCTGAGTCCCCCCCTGCCCGCAGGTCCAGCTGCTTCTCCCATTTGCTCCCCCCCCTCCTCCCCCGCTCCCCGCCCCACAGCCTGGCTCCCTGCGGTGGCCTCCAGCCAGCTGCCGGTCAGCGGGGAGAAGCCAGCCTAGGATGCCTGGGCAGTGATATCATGGGGGAATGCGGAGCCAGGGGCAGCCAGGCCAGCCCTGCTCCCCAGGAACTGCCACGAAACCTCGTCCTGGGCGGCTGGCCCTGGACTGAGCCTGGGCTGCCCCAGGGAGCGATGAGCTCACCGCCAGTGCTGGGAACAGGATTCTCTTTGTGCCTGGCGCCCAACGGCCCCCAGCCCGTCACCCTGCCCTCCCTGGGAGAGGGGTCGGTGCCCCAGCCGGGGCCGGCTCTGGGATCACTGGGGCTCAGGCCCAGGGTATGCTGCGGCCTCCCGCACTGGGAGGCATCCGTGCCATGGTGCCTCGCCGGGGCCCTGAACTCGCTCCACTTGCTGTGGCACTGGAGTGCCACCATCTCCTGTGGCTCGGCGGCACGCCACCCTCCCGCCTTGCCCAGCCACGTGTGCTGGGGACGCCCGGCCATGCACCCCAGGACCTGGGAGGGGGCTTCCGAGAACTCTCCCTCTAACGCTGCAATGTCCCTGTACCCTCACCACCTGGCACCCAGCCGTGCGCCCGACCTCCCCATGGCTTCCCAACTGGGGCAGGGGGCATGGAATGGTGCCCAGGCTTGCTGGGACGGTGACAAGGGTGGGGGGAGAGCTAGGAAAGGGGCTGGGGAGAGGGAGAGGGGTCCGGGCCCATGACGGATGGATCGGGACAGAAGGTGGGGAAGGGGGCTGGGAACTGCTGGCCCAGGATGGACCCAAGGATGGGGGTGAACAATAGGCACCAAGTCATCTGGCTTGAAGCTGCTCCATGTGGCAGGGGGTCAGGAGCAACAGGCTACCAGCCCCCACCGCGCCGCGGCTCCCGGCCACCCCAGCATCACAACCCAAACTGCGGCCTGGGGGCTCATCACGGGGATGCTCATTAAAGGATCAAGTCGGGCAGGTGGGGGGCGGGGAATAAGGGGGGAGAGCCATGGATTACTGCCCCCTGGAGCTGCATCCCCCCCCCATACACAGGGATCAAAAGCCTCTCCCAGCAGGGGGCGCTGTAGGGTGCAGGGCAGGAGCACTGGCGGGGGCGGGAGGGCTTCTGGCTCCCAAAAATGGTTCCCAGCCTCCTAGCGACGGGCAGCACTGGGGAGGGGGCTAGCTGGGTCCAAGGAAGTGGGGGCGAGATAGGCTGGGACAGAAGCAAATGTTCTGCACTCTGGAACCCAGGTGTCTGGGGTCCCAGCCCCCATGCTCTAATTCACTAGACCCCCTCCCCCTCCCAGAACCAGGGATTGAACCCAGGAGTCCTGACCCTAGTACACAGTCTCGATGGGGCACGAGTGGCTGGGGTTCATAGGTCTTCCAACACACGGTGGGGGGAGGGGATTCCTCCCCCCCCCGACTGTCAGAGGCCCCCCCCCTTTGGACTCCACTCCATGCGCCTCCCGGAGCTCGTCAATGCCCAGCCGCGTGTGCCAAACCTGCCTCCTGGACGCCACTTGCCGGGGAATGTTTGTGGTTTCCAAGAGGGAAGCCATAAACTCCGAGCTGCCCTGGCCTCCTGGGCATCCCCCCCGTCCTGCCCCAGACAGCTCCTGCTCCTTCCGTCTCCGCTGCCCCGGCCACATCACTTCCCTGCCGGGGCTTTTCCTTCTTACGAAGGGGTCGGAGTATTTTAGCGTGGCCAGCAACGTGCCCATCACATGCTGCTGGTGCCCCACAATCCCGCCCCGCAGCCCCACAGCAATTCCACGGCGATCCCACCCCACGGCAATTCCAGTCCTCCCACCCACAGCCCAGCCGGTGCCCTTCGATCCCGCCCCACGGCGATTCCAGCCCCCCCACCCACAGCCCAGCCGGTGCCCCTCAATCCTGCCCCGCAGCCCCATGCAATTCCAGCCCCCGCCCCCGCAGTCCACCCGGTGCCCCTAGATCCCGCCCCACAGCAATTCCAGTCCTCCCACCCACAGCCCAGCTGGTGCCCCTCGATCTCACCCCACAGCGCTTCCATCCCTCCTACCCACAGCCCAGCTGGTGCCCCTCGATCTCACCCCACAGCCCCATGCAATTCCAGCCCTCCCCCCCACAGCCCAGCCGATACCCCTCGATCTCGCCCCGCAGCCCCACAGTGATTCCAGCCCTCTCACCCACAGTGCCCCTTGATCCTGTCCTGCAGCCCCCGCCCTCTCCCAGCCCCTGGGCCCCTCCTGAGCAATTGCTGCTAACTCGGCACAGCTGTGTGGAAAGTCTGCGGCGTGGCCCCGGGCCAGCCGCTGGAGACAGCTCGCATTTCCCTCTCCTGTGACCCCTCTCCCCCAGGTTCCAGCAGCAGGGGACGGGGGCTGATGCTGCAGCAAGGGGGCTGAATACACCCACCCACCCACCCCCGACGTCCCGTCCCAGCCGGGCCAGGGGCAGCCGGCACGAGGGGACCCAGCGCGGCAACAGGAGAGCCGAACGGAGGCTTGGAGGCTTGGCCAGCCGAACCTCTGGCTACCAGCCAGCAGGAGGCAGAGTTGGGCAGGGTGGGGCCGGTCTTTGAGCCCCCCCCTGTACACACCCGCTCATTAGCCAGTTTGGCTGGGGGAGGCTGGGCCTTGGCCCGGATTCCCCGGGTCCCTCCTTTCCAGGAACCAGCGAGGCCCATGGGGGTTTGGCACAGCCACCAAACAGAGCGTCCTTCTCTGGCCAAGCACGGGATGGGGACATGGAGCCGGAGGGGTTTGGGCAAGGACTCGGCCACGGGCTCAGGGCAGAGTCGCCCTGTGGGGGAGGATGGTGAGGTGGCAGCTGAGTGAAGCAAACAGGAAGCAAAGCCTCATGCAACAGATGGGGGCCAACGTACCTTCCCCCCCCCCCCATGCACCCAATGGTGCTGGGCTCCAGCCTGGGGAAAGAGCAGCAAAGGGGCCTGTCTCCAGGGGACTCCCGCGCTCGCTAACAGAGGTCGAGCTGTCGCTAACGCGCCCATCACCAGAGCGTCCGGGCAGAGGGAGACCTCCTCGGATTTCAAGCCGGGTCCGCGAAGGGAGAATTGAGGTGGCCGGTGGCAGTGAGGGAGAGCCGGGCGGGCAGGGGGCCCACAAGGAACAGGGGCTGTTATTTGTATGGGACGGAGGGCATTGGGGGCTGGCAAACCAGCTGCCGCCAAAGGATATGGGGCCCTGCTCCTCAGTACTGGGGAGGTGAGATTTCACCCAGTCTGGGCAGAGGCGCCCCCCGGGACTGGCCTGGGCCCTGTGCTTCCACACCCCTGACCCACCAGCCGCTGCAGGTCTAGGAAACCCCAGCCCCCTCCCTGGGGCTCCCAGCTCTGGCAGCCTATCCCCCTGCTGCTGCCTTTGTCCTCTCATGGCCTTTCCACAGGGCCAAGGAGACCCATGGCAGGCCGGGAGCTGGGGGGTGCTATGGGGAGCCGCGGTGCCCAGACCCAGCTAGGGAAAGAGCATATGTCTCACTTCACACAAGGCCCCACCAGAGCCAGGGCCAGACCTGGGCATCTGGAAACGCCTGGCGATCCAGCTCCCGGGCCCACGCACCATGTTACTGCAGCCCTGCCACTCCATGTCCTAGCGCTGATGGTGCCCCCCCGCCGGTCCTGACCCATAGGCCCCTGCTATCCCAGCCCTGGGCTCCCCCCACACACACAGCTCTGCCAATGCTCCTCAGTCCCGACCCACACCCCCTGCTATCCCAGCCCTGGGCTCCCCACCCCCACAGCTCTGCCAATGCTCCTCAGTCCCGACCCACACCCCCTGCTATCCCAGCCCTGGGCTCCCCCCACACACAGCTCTGCCAATGCTCCTCAGTCCCGACCCACACCCCCTGCTATCCCAGCCCTCGGCTCCCCCACACACAGCTCTGCCAATGCTCCTCAGTCCCGACCCACACCCCCTGCTATCCCAGCCTTGGGCTCCCCCCCCCGCCCCACAGCTCTGCCAATGCTCCTCAGTCCCGACCCACACCCCCTGCTATCCCAGCCCTGGGCCCCCCCCCCACCACAGCTCTGCCAATGCTCCTCAGTCCCGACCCACACCCCCTGCTATCCCAGCCCTGGGCTCCCCCCCCCACAGCTCTGCCAATGCTCCTCAGTCCTGACCCACACCCCCTGCTATCCCAGCCCTGGGCTCCCCCCACACACAGCTCTGCCAATGCTCCTCAGTCCTGACCCACACCCCCTGCTATCCCAGCCTTGGGCTCCCCCCCCCCCCCACAGCTCTGCCAATGCTCCTCAGTCCCGACCCACACCCCCTGCTATCCCAGCCCTGGGCTCCCCCCCACACACAGCTCTGCCAATGCTCCTCAGTCCTGACCCACACCCCCTGCTAGCCCAGCCCTGTGCTCCCCCCCCCCACAGCTCTGCCAATGCTCCTCAGTCCTGACCCACACCCCCTGCTAGCCCAGCCCTGGGCTCCCCCCACACACAGCTCTGCCAATGTCAATGTGAAAACACTGAGACCCCCCCCCCCTCGCACTGGTGACCCCACCTCCGCCTATGTCTCCAGGGCAGCTCCCGGCTCCCCCCCCCGGCCCCTGCCAGCACATCGCTCTCCCATCTGGAGGCCAGGCCCGTGTCTGGGCCGCAGCTCATGCCCCTGTCTGGGAAGCGGAGGGGAATTGAACCCGGAGCTGCGGGGGGGACGGCGCAGCCTGCGCCGCCGGCGGCTGCTGCTGAACTGCCGTGACCCTCTGGCGGCGTGTGGGCGAGAGACGCTGTCTGACTGGGGCCAGGCCGAGCGCAGCTCCAACCTGCTTCGCCAAGGAGCGGAGCCGAGACGCACGGCCCCCAGCTGCTGCTTGGCATGGGCTGAGAGCGCTCCCGTTTGCTGCTGCCGGCTGTGCTGGGGGAGGGGGCTCCGCCCTCTGCCCTGCTCCACGCGGGCTAGCTGGCCAGGCCCCCTCCCCTGCATTGTTAGCTAGCTACAGGGGAGACAGTACGGCCTAGCGGTGCGAGCACTGGACTGGGTCACAGCAGACCTGGTCTCTGCTCTGCTGCTGGCTAACCCTGGGCCACGCACGCCGGTGCCTCAGTTTCCCCCTCTGTAAAATGGGGACAAGGACACTGCCCTCCTTAGCAAAGTGCTTTGAGTTGGAGAGAGGAGAAGTGCTAGAGAAGAGCCAGGTGTGTCTATCTATCCATCCTGCTACGCTCTCCTCACACCCCTCTGCCTATTCATCCCGCTACGCAGCCGTCCATCTACCCCATATTCATGCCCAATGTCCAGACCGTATTGCAATGCCTGGGTGGGTTAATAATAATCGTGGCACTTCCTGTGCGAGGCTCTCAGCGCTTTCTCCTTCATTACCTCTCACAAGCCCTCAGGATGGTGAGCAACTTTTATTAGACCCGTTTTGACGATGGGGAAACTGAGGCCCAGAGGAGGCCATGACCAGCCCCAGGTGACACACTGAGTCAGTGGCAGAGCCTGAGATAGATCCCAGGAGACCTGACATCCACGCCCCCCCCCCCGCTCCCCACCCAAGCCAGTAGATCACACCCCTATTTCAGAGCTGAGCATAGAACCCAGGAGTCCTGATCCCTCGTCCTCCACTCCAGCAACTCAGACACACTCCCACTCTCAATGTGCTTAGGTTGCTGGTTAGGCCAGACTTTGCTGCAACCCAGCTGCCCCCTCGCAAGCCCCAGACACCTCTTCCCTGCAGTCATGGTGGGCACCAGCCTGTGAGGTGGCAGTCAGACTCTGGTGGCTTCAGGCTCCCAGCGCTCTTCCGGCCTCCCGCCGTGGGAGCTAGGCCGTGTGCAGCCTTGGACCCAGCCCTGCTCAGAGACCCAGGGATGTGGGGTAGGGGAACACAGCGTCTGAGAAGCATCCTGGAGCTATAGGCAGTGCCCTGGCGGGGTGGGGGGGGTCACAGAAACCCACCACTCGTTCTCAGTCCCAGAGGTGCGACCCTTCCCCTTTGCGCGTCGCTGAGCTGTGCTCCTTTTCCCAGGCCGGGGGGGGAAGGGGCTCAGGTCTGGGCCAGCTCCCCTGGGCCTCGGCAGGCCTGGGTTTCATTCCCTGCTCTGCAGCAGACGTGCCGTGATGTTACCTTGGGCAGGTCATTTCTGGGCCTGCTGCGCCGCGCCCCATCTGCAAACTGCCCCACTTGGGGGGTGGGGACGTTGGGCGAAGAAACTCACTAACGCCTGTGTTATGCACAGACAGACACCACCGCGCTCCCAGCTGCCCGCAGAAGGCTGATGGCTCCCACTGCATTGCTGGCTCCTTCCTGACCCCTTCCCTCCCTGCCCCAGACCCATGCCACGCACCAGCTCCGCTCCCCTTTGGAGTTTGTTCTCTGCCCGCTTTTCAGTCGCCCCGGGTCCATCCGCGTAGGGCAGGGAGCCCCGCTCCCAATGTGGCTGCTCCGTTCCCAGCACAGAGGAGCCTTCTTTGGGTACAATTTTCAAAGGCCCCTAAGTCCCCTTTGCAAAAGCGGCCAGCACTGAAAACCTAAGTCCCACTGACGGCAACGAGCCAAAGGCTCCTTCGGTCTTCAGTCGCTCGCAAATGGCACTTGAGCTGCTAAGTCACTTGGGCGCTCTGGTCTACATAACCCCATAGTGACCAGCTTGTGAGGCTCAGGACGCTGTGCTGAATGAATGGGCCAGTCTGTCTATTGCCCCCGTGTGAGGGTCACTACAAGGGTATATGGACCGGATCACACTCCCCAATGCCCTGATCCCCAAGGGAAGGGTCAATACAGGATATATGGACCGGATCATTCTCTGGATCCTCAGGTAAGGGACACTAGACTGGGTTGATGACTCTGCATGACACCCCGAACCCCCACAGGTAGGGCGTTCTTGGATGGTATGGACCAGATCACTTTCCTTAATATCCTCCCCTCCCCCTGCCTCTGGGAGAGGTCACACGCCATTCCCACCAAGATGGGAAGGGTTAAAGGCTGAATCCCACCGCCTGGAGCAGGCCCCAGGAGCTCAGAATTGTCACCGTCACCTGCTCGCGCTCTGCTCTTCGGAGCACGGAGAACTGTGCATGGAGCTGCACATTCTCGGGGCTGTCGTCTTGCAGCCCATGCACAGGGGCTGACACAGCAACAGCCCAGTAGCAAGGGGCCCTGGGCTCTCCGCAAGCCAAGAGGATGATGGTGCCACCCTCCCTCCTGCAGCTCACTGGCCTTTTGTTTCACCTTGGCTCCAAGCCAGAGGGAGCTAGAGCCAGAGCCCTGAGGGAGCCAGGCATGAGGAGGTCATGGGGCAGTAGCGTGGCAGAGCCAGGCAGTGGCATCTTGCCGGGCAGTAGCATGGCACAGCTGGGTAGGGGCAGGACCAGCCAGACAGAAGCATGGTGCTCCTAGGTGGAGGCTGGAGCTGGGAAGGCCAAGCACTGATATGATGGAGTAAAGAAGGCACGTGTGAGCATCCACCTTCCTGAGCATTTTGGAAATCTGGCCCCCAGGGTGGGCGAGACGACCCCTGCCCACCCCAGAGGAGGCCAATGAGGTCTTTAGTTCACACAGGGCTTTGGATGCTAATTACCAAGCGTGATTAGTGCTAATTAGCATCGGCAGTGCTTTGCCCACCTTCACAATGCAGCCCCGTCTGGGGTGGAACACAGCCAGTGTTTAACAGCGCCCAGCAACGCCGCCCAGCACTGCAGAGCAAGGAGTGGGAATGGAGACCTGGTCCCATTGAAACAGTAAGAGCTATTGAGGGAGGCCAAACGCAGCAGTCCTGACCGGCATTTGCCCAGGACTCCCTCCCAACGCCGCTGCGTGATCAGGGTCTCGGCCACATGGCTCCTGGGGGATGGGCGGGACAGTTTGCTCATGGACCTTTGCAGCCCTGGTTACCAGGATGGTTCTGCAGTGGCAGGAACAATGCTGCAGGAAGGGTTTCCAAGCCCTCTGCTCGGGGCAGGGCTGTAAGGCAGCCAGGTCTGGGGGGGAGCACCTCGCCGCAGTGCGCAGCAGGGCAGGAGGAGGAGGCAAGGACACCTATGAGAACCACAGAGGTGTCAGAGCCCGTGCAGGGCAGAGAGGACCCTAGGCAGAAAAATATATAGGGCCCGGCGGTCTGTCACCGCCGGCCCCCAAGCTGGCATCTGGCCACCCCTGTGCAGCCCTGAATCAGTGGGCCAGATGGGAGAGAGCCTGGGTGGGCATGACGGTGCCCAGACCCCATTAGATGGCGGGGGCCCGGCTGAGCAGAACAGGGGCGTGTGGCTGGGTGCCCAGCGGGACACGTGGCTCCTTCGGGCAGACAGGCCCCGGTGCATCCCCGGGGCACTGATCACCCACGCCAGAGAGCAGGGCAGAGGGGGGCTGAGGGAAAAAACCTGCACAGCTCCCGTCACGCCCCCCCCCAGTCCCATTTGTGGTGGGGGGGAGGTCAGCACTGGTGCGTCACCGTGTTTACAGGGACCTTGAAGAGGCCTGTGACGTCCACGTCGGCCCCTGCCAGGCCGCCCTCGCCAGCTGGCCCCGCGCCACCACCACTTTTAGCTCCTGCTCGGGCTGCTCGTTAACCTTGGCGATTTAACGGGGCTGGCACCCAGCCACCGGGAGGCTAACCTTTCGCTGCATCTGGAGCCTGTTATTAGAGACGCTGCTGGGTTCACAGCTCTGCCGCGGATCCCAGAAATTAGCGGGGGAGGGAAGGGGAAAATAACCCCCTTCCCCCTCCTCTCTCGCTCCTCCCCCGCTGCCCCTCCTCCCTCTACATCCACCCTCCTCCCCCTCTCATCTGCCCCCTTCCTACTCCATCCCCCCTCCTCCCACCTGTTCTTCCCGCATCCACCCCCCTCTTCCTTCCTCTACATCCACCCACCTCCCCTTCCATCCTCCCCTTTATCTTCTGTGTAGACAAGCAGATGGGGCTATAAATAGCAGGCTATAAATAGTAGGGCCCCACAGGTAATGATGGATCAGGGGATAGGTGTGTCATAGCCTCCCTGGTGACCGGGATCTGTCATCTAAAGGGGGGTGGTGGTTCTGAGACCCATTTCCTGGCTCTCTTCGTAGGGATCCTGGCTCGCAACTCAGCCCCTCCTGAGAGGCCAGGACAAGTAATCTCCCCACAGCTGATTTTGGGGTTTAACTGGGGTGTCCTGAGCTTCACGCTGCACCCGGGCAAGGGGCATAAGTCCGGCCCATGCAGGGCACCTGCTTGTGCCCGCCTACAGGGTGGGCAGTGGAGCAGCCTTCTTACCCCAGGGCGCAGCCTTCCCCGCTGTGTTCCTCCTCAGCGGGGCCTGGGGTCGGGGCTGAGTGCATGGCACTTCCAGGGCGGGGACCCGCAGGTGCCCGTCTCCACAGCCCGTCCCCAGCTTCTCCACACCAGCGTGTGCCCACAGACAAACACAGTGGGGGAGATCTGTTTCCCCTCAACCCTGGGCATGGAACACCACTGGGGTGTCAGCCCTCGCCCAGAGTCCATTGCGTGGGCGCCAGCCCGGAGGATCCTCGGAGCCAGCGCTGTGAAGGAATATGCCTGGGAGAAACCCACTATTGCCAGACCCCCAAGTGGTCAAAAGCCATGAGTTGGAGCCCCCCCCCCCCGGAGATCAATGTAGCGGGTATAATTAGGGATCTACTAGTGGTACCAGCTAGGGGAGCTCTCCGGTGGCTCCAAATCCCGTGCCAGGAGGGTGTGGAGCTGTAGGACCCAGGTACTAGCCTGGATGTGTCACAGCGCCCCCAGGCAGGTTACTCAGCAACGTGCCCCCGGAGCGAGACGGGAACTCAGGCTCCACGTCCCAATGTCTCCTTGCCCTCCTGCCAGGACCAGGGCTGAGACCCATCAGACTCATCTCAGGCAGGCTGATGAGCGGCGGTGGGGTCTGGTCATTCCCTGCCCTGGGGCAGATGGGGGTGAAAGGCTCTAGATCCCCTTAGCAGGCTGGCAGCCTGGTACCCACCCGTGGGGCAAACACTTAGCCCGATCCAAGGGGAAAAGGCAGCTCTTGCTGCCCCCTGGTGGCTACCACCCTCTTGGGTAAGGGGAACTAAGACATGACATAAGAACAGCCCCAGACTGGGTCAGACCAAAGGTCCATCTAGCCCAGTGTCCTGTCTTCCGACAGTGGCCAATGCCAGGTGCCCCAGAGGGAATGAACAGAACAGGGAATCACCAAGTGACCCATCCCCTGTCGCCCCTTCCCAGCTTCTGGCAAACAGAGGCTAGGGACACCCTCCCTGCCCATCCTGGCTAATAGCCATTGATGGACCTATCCTCTATGAACTTAACTAGTGCTTTTTTGAACCCTGTTATAGTCTTGGCTTTCACAACATCCTCTGGCAAGGAGTTCCACAGGTTGACTGTGCCTTGTGTGAACTACACTGGGTTTCAAGCAGGGTCATCTCGCTGCCGACCCCTTAGCACACGGAGCGAGCGCCTTTGCGTGTGCATTTGTCGGTGGACACAGGCGTCTTTGTGGACACAGGCGTCTGAGACTTGTGGATCTCCGAGTTTGTATCCGTGTCCATTGTGTTTCTGCCTCCATGTTGCAAGCTCTACCTGTGCGGCTGCAGGCATCAATGCGTTTCTCTGCGTCCCTCTGCCTGCTGTGTCGTGTGCCTGCCTCTGCGTGTGTTGTGCGTCCGTATGGCTGTGGCTGTGTGTGCAGTGCTGGGCGGTGACTCAGCCACCAGGCAGCCCCGGAATGCCTCCCCCCCTCGCTCTGGAGAACCCGAGGAGCCAGCCACAGGCACGTGTGTTGCAATGCGGTTTCCTTGTTCGCCCCGTCTTGGGAACGGGACGTTCTGGGGAGGATGACGAGCGAGGCCTGACCCAGACCTTGTGGGGAAGATAATCTCAGTGGCACCCTGTCCCCCGCCCCACCCCCGGCTTCTTGGAACCTGGGCTCGGCTGTTTATCAGAAGTGGGCACTGGGACAGGCTGGGCTGAGGTCCCTTCTCCAGCAGGGATGGAGTCAGCAAAGCGGGGGGGGGGAGGAGCTGCGGGGAATGGGATGAGGGCAGCGGTGATATGGCGCAAGGTGGGGCAGGATCATTATCCCCGTCTCACTGAAGGGGAAACTGAGGGATGGGGAGGGTGACTCACCCACACTGCACAGCGAGTCAGAGCTGGGGATAGACTCCAGCTCCCCCCCTCCCCCAACAACTCACTGGGCCCCCACTCTCCCACAGCAGGGGATAGAACCCAGGAGTCCTGACTCCCATCCCCCCGCAACTCACTGAAACCCCCCCCCACAGCAGGGCATAGAACCCAGGAGTCCTGACTCCCATCCCCCCCCAACTCACTGGGCCCCCCCCCTCCCACAGCAGGGGATAGAACCCAGGAGTCCTGACTCCCATCCCCCCTCAACAACTCACTGGGCCCCCCCCCCACAGCAGGGGATAGAACCCAGGGGTCCTGAGTCCCGCCCCCCCCAACAACTCACTGGCCCCCACTCTCCCACAGCAGGGGATAGAACCCAGGAGTCCTGACTCCCATCCCCCCAACTCACTGAACACCCCCCCCACAGCAGGGGATAGAACCCAGGGGTCCTGAGTCCCGCCCCCCCCAACAACTCACTGGCCCCCACTCTCCCACAGCAGGGGATAGAACCCAGGAGTCCTGACTCCCATCCCCCCAACTCACTGAACACCCCCCCCCACAGCAGGGGATAGAACCCAGGAGTCCTGACTCCCATTCCCTCCCCAACTCACTGAACTCCCCCCCACAGCAGGGGATAGAACCCAGGAGTCCTGACTGCCCCCCCCCCCCACAGCAGGGGATAGAACTCAGGAGTCCTGATTCCTGGCTCCCCACAACAACTCACTGCCCCTCTCCCACAGCAGGGGATAGAACCCAGGAGTCCTGACTCCCATCCTCCCCCAACTCACTGGACCCCCCCCCCCCACAGCAGGGCATAGAACCCAGGAGTCCTGACTCCTCACCATTCCCTCCAGCACCTTCCAGCTCATCCATGCATCCCCAAGGTGCTTTGGCAATGAGCCCTGGAGGGCGCTGCATGGATGGTCCCTGTTCCCGGTTGCGGGGGAGGGAGGCCTTGCTTGTGGCCTGGCGTGGGTTCAAGAGCCAGCCTCTCCGAGGGAGCCCCACCCTGCCACGCTCTGCATGCAGGACCAGGACAGGCCTGGGGGATGCTCCCTCATCCCCAGCCCAGCCAGAGGACGTCAGAGGAACGCGGCTGCTTTAGCCGAACCCTCTGGCCTTGGAAAACCCTGGGCTGGCGATTCACAGCTGGGAGGGGGAGGAGGGCAGGGCACGTAACACACCGACACCCCCTCACCCACCCGGCGGCTCTGGGACCAGGAAGGCGCCCAGCTGCAGCTGGGAGCCCCGGAGGCTGGGTGGCTGCCATGGAGGGGTGAAGGCCGAGGAGGAGAGGAATCATTTAGGAGGGGTCTGGAGGGGATGGATAATTAGAACCCAGGATGAAATAAACGAGCAGAGACAGGCCCCCAACCACCCCCCTTATCACTCCGCGGCTTGAGGCTGTTTCTTTGCTCCAGCCCGGCTCTCGGGACCAATGTCCAGCTGAAGAGACCCGGGACACCAGGAGTTGCACTGGCGCTGGGGGCAGAAGAAGCTATGACCCCAACCGCTCCCGCGGCTGGCTCCGGGGCCCCTGCGTGCAGCTCTGAGTGGCTGCGGTTGGGCCACGTAACCCAAAGCTCCTGCCATCGGGCGTGACGGGGCTGGGGGCAGCCCAGAAAGTGCTGCCCTCAGCAGCATTTTCCACCCAGTCGGCACTCAGAGCCATCCCCCCTCCTCCGGAGCCAAAGCCACAAGCCATCCCAGTAGGCCAGCGCAGGGATGACACACCAGCCGGGAGGAGCGCTAGCCAGAGAGGCGGGGGCTGCGGTGTCTCCTTTTCCATCCCTCTTCTCCCACTCCTGGCCTATGCACCCTAGTCCTGCTCCAGGGGGCAGGCCTGGCTCGGGTCCCCCTGCGGCACTGCGGTGGCCACAGCTCCTTGCTGCTTATCCTCAGGTTGGTGGAAAGCAGCCAGTGGAAACCACAAGGCCTGTGAGCCAGTACTCAGCTCACAGATCCCCACCCTCAAGAGCAGGGGAGGGGAAGGCCCTGTTAGGAGCTGGGATGCTTCGCGTCCTGGAGGTGCCTCCGTCCCTCCCAAGCAATTCCCCAGGGACACTGATCTGCACCCCAAAAAAGCTCTTCCCTGCACTTTGGCCAGATCTAGAGGAGGAAATTCACTGGGCAGAACCACGTCGCTCAGGGGTGTGGCTTCAACCCAGCTCACCCTTAGTGTCAATGGGAGAATTCAGCCATTCACTGACCCGCCGGCCCTCGGGGAGGTGGGGTAACTGCACCCACAGGAGCCGGTGGGCATCGTCTTCACCAAAGCGCTGCAGCGGCTTTTTAAGGCTGGGCGAGCCCTTCGAGAGACTGAGCAGTGAAAGGGCAGGAGTAGGGGGTGCAGAGTTTGAGGGGCATCAGCAGAGCTGTCTGGGGAGGGCCAGGTTTGAGATTGAGATTGTGGGGCACCCGCAGAGCTGGGATGGGGGTGAAGGCAGGGCCCTAATAGAAAGGGGGCTGCAAATTGGGATTGAGTGACACTGGCAGAGCTGGATGGGGGAATCCAGGGCCCTAAAAGAAGGCAGCTGCTAGTTGGGATTAAGGGCCAGCAGCAGGTTTAGTGCACAGGCCCTGACAGCACCGGCTCCGGCCTGTGGCTGGGGCTGTGAGTTCTTGACTTTCCTAAGCACTAAAAATACCACTAAGAAAAGAGGGGGAGGAGAGCTAGACTCCGTGGCAGGGAGCCAGCAGCCCTGCAGCTCGTGCCCTGCCAGCACCTGTCCCCGCAGCCCCAGGGCTGATGCAGTGACAGGTGACTTTCAGGCATTTAAAGGAGCAGTGCGCTGACGCGAGTGGCAAACACCCTGCGGCCCCAGGACTGCTGACACCGCCGGCTGCGTCCAGGGCCTCGGCCAATCAGATATGGGAGCTGTGCTCTGAACAGCTCTCGCGGGGGGGGCTGCTCACTGCCCAGATGCAGGATCAGAGGGGTCTGTTCCCTGAGTGTGCCCCGAGCGCCCCTTGTCACGTGGCAGGGATCGGACCCCACTGGGGCTATGGGCACTGGGGCTGAGCTATGGGGTGGTCCTTATGGGGCAAACCCTATGGGGCAGCGCCTGAGCCAGGGATGGTCCCTATGGGGCTGAGTTATGGGGTGGTACCAGCCACGGGACAGCCCAATGGGGCTGAGACAGCTATGGGGCGATCCCTATGGGGCTAGGGGATGAGCCATAAGGCGGTCCTGATAGGACTCAGGCAGCACTGGGGGGTCTCTCTGGGGCTGAGCTGGGAGTTGGTTTCTATGGGGCTGAGCAATGGCGTTGTCCTTGCTTCTTGCGGAAGGCCATGCTATCCAGGCTCATCCCTGGGCCAGTCCCGGGGACGGCTCAGCGCTTCTGGACCCTCCATTCCGAGAGCCAGGCCTGCTTTTCCTCCCTGCCCGGGTGCGGGAGGGCAGCGCACGCAAGGGATCCCCGACCCGACGGCACGAGTCAACGGGATAACCCGGACTGGATTTGCTGCACAGTGGAATGGAGTCAAGTCTGAACAGCCCCTGCCAGGAACCTGCACAAGTGGGGCGCTTCTCTGGCCTCCTTGGGGGCTGCGTCTGCGGTCTGCTCCGTCCTCCCTTTCCTTTATCCGTAACCCCCGCGGCACAGCGCGGGAGGGAGGCATTTGCTCCCCCCCCCAGCAACCCCCCCATGATAGCCGCCCTCACTGGGAGACAGTCAGCCTGAAAATGGCACTGATCAATACCAGGGTGTGTCTGGGGACAGGCTGATCGACTGATGCATTCGCTGGCAAGGCACAGGCAGCCCCACCGTCCCCTCTCTTACGCATGGACTCTCTGCATCCCAGGGTGCCGGCCTAGGAGCAGGAATTTTGCCTCCACCTGCCTACCCTGGTATCCCCCGCGGCTGCCCTCCGCTCCTTCCCAGAGGTGGCTGCATTTCAGCTTGGGCCCAGCCCGGTGACGGCTCCGTTTCTCCTCCGATCCGGCTGCAGCTGCCCAGGGTTTGCCTGCCACCCGCCCCCTTGGTGCCAGCTCAAGACAGAAAATTCATTCATCCATCCATGCATGCATGGGAGGCCTGGCTCATTCATTCACTGCTGGGCGAAGGAGGCTGGTTGCCGTGGTAACCGCTCCCTCTCCCGCTGTGCTGCTGGCAGCCCTGGGCGCACGAGGCGGTGACAAAGGCTGGTCCTGGTGCCTCTCCGCCCCTGTCCTGCCCGCTTGGCCGCGCTCATGCCTCCTGGTCGCTGCTGGGTCACAGGGCAAGGGCGGCCTGGGGATTGGGTGCCTTGGGACCAGCATGGCCCTGTCTCTGTCCCTGGGAGGGGCTGTCTCCCCACACACATGCACCCCGTTCCCCTCCCCAGAGGGCCCTGTGCACCCAGGTAGCTTCCAGAGTCCATGAGTGTGGGCTCGGAGTGCACAGATAGGCACAGTCAGATCTGCCTCCCCCATCGTCCCTGCCAGCTCCCCCCCCCACCCTTAGCAAGCTGCAATGTGTAAATGGGTCTGGGGGCAGGCAGATCACCAGGACACAGCAGCACACACAGGGCTGAGGGAAGGCACCACCTTCCTGCCCCAAAGGTCATGCACGGCAGCAGGGCATGCTGGGGGCGGGCCTTTGGGTGGACTATAGCCATGAGAACCCCATGCTTTTCTAGAGACGGTGACCGGAGTCGGGCTGCAGCCCTTTTAGTGCCAAGAGCAGGGCTCGGTCCCATCTCCACTGCAAAGCCGGGCATTACGCCCACGTGGCAACCATGTTACCCGACACAGGTAGACTGGCAGTGTTGACAGGACCATGGGCAGCCAGGCTCCATTGTGTGCTTAACGTGCGTGGCTGCATGTGTGTTCCGGTGTGCAAGAACATGTGTCTGTTTGCATGCAGGGGCGCTGGAACAATGTGCATAGTGGGGGTGCTGAGAGCCATTAAGCCAAATTGTAAACCCGGTATATGAGGGAGACCACTTCAAGCCAGGGGGTGCTGCAGCACCTCCCGTTCCAGCACCTATGTTTGCATGTGTGTCATATTTGAATGCCATGCGTCTTTTTTGTGTGTGCGCGCACATGCATGTTTAATGTATGCGGGCGTGGTTCATCTATCCAGAGCTGTGCTTTGCATGTGACTGCATATTCCATTGATGCCCAGCCATGTCTCCTATGTGCATGCACAGGTATGTTGCCTATAGGGGGTGCATGTGTTCTGTGTGTTTCACACGTGCGTGCATGTCTGCGTACCTTGGTGCTCCTTATGGATCCCGCTGTGTGCGTATGTCCATGCATGTGCTGGCCACATCCATGGGAGGGTGCGTGTTGCTGGTGGGGAGGGGCAGGGAGCTCTGGCAGGCAGCGCCCTGTCCTGTGCTCCAGCCGCGCTGGGTGGGGTTCCTTTCTTGTTTATCCAACAATTCAGCAGGCTGGGGCCAGGCTGGGAGCTGCCCAGCTGGGACCAAGGGGCTGGTTGTATGGTTCCCGCCTGCAGACTCAGCAGATAATGAGCTCAGGCCGCCCCAAGTCAGGGAGGGGAGGCTGCCTGGGACAGCGAGGACGGCCGGGGAGCCGGTGGCAGTGGAGGGGCCAGTGCCGTCATTCACCTTGGCCCCCGGTGACTGTGCCCGCCCCCTTGCCCAGGGCTGCCGGCGCTGAATTCAGTCGCTTGTCAGGCCAAACCTCAGCCAGATGGTTTCGATTATAGGCCAGGCTGGGCAGGGCCGTTTTAACTCCTTCCCACTCGGGTTCAACAGCTGGGCATGAGAGCAGAGGCCAGCCGTGTGGGGAGCTCTAGGGCAGAGCCAGGCAAGCTGGCCTGGCTAAATGCCATCCATGGGGCCGGGTTGGAGGCTAGGGCCAGTGAATAGTCCTGTCCCGGGCTGGGGTAAAGGCATCACAAGCCTCGATAGGGACTGAGATCACAGTTGGCAAGGAGGTTCTGACCTTTGTGAGCTCACAGGAGCCTGAAGAAGCGTGCACAAGTGTGGGATAGAGTGCACCTGCTGTGAGCACAGGTGTGTACGCCCGTGTGGTGTGTGTTTGCGTGGGTAAGCCCGTGAGTTTGCCTGTGAGCATCAAACGGGAGTGTCTGCATGGCTGTGTGTATATATGGATAGTCCAAATCCTGTATTCCTGCCAGTCATGCACATGTGGGTGCATATCTCAGTGTAGATGGGGTAGTCCATGCATGAGCCAAATTCTGCCTTCCCCAGCCTGCACACGACTCCCATTAACCCCAGGGGCCCCAGAGTGTTGCCAGCTGCATATGAGGCTCTCTGAAGTGGGGAAGACAGTGTCTGGAGGCGTCGGGAAGGCCTTGAGCCCCTGAGTGTCCATGTGGTTTGCAGTGTGGGTGTGAGCGGAAGCTGGGAGTGGTCATGAGTCGGGTGTGGGGCTGGGCAGAGCCCTACACTCCGCAACATGACTGCTCCAGCCCCCAGATGGCTGCTCCTCCCCACCCCCAGAACGCAGGGCGAGGCTCAGAGAGTGGGTATGTCTGGGGCCTGGACTCAAGTGCCACCTCTTTGGGTTGATGAGACATTTGCCTCCAGGAGCCCCTTAGGCAGCTGTCGCTCAGCCAGGCAACAGCGTCTCACCGGAGCAGGTTCTCCTGGGCACCCCGACCCCATCCTGCTCGGCAACCGGCGCTTGGCAGGATGGGGCCAGGCGTTCAACGTGAGTGGATGGATGTGTCTGTACATGGTAAGTGCCAAGGAGCGAACCTGGTTTAGGGTGTGTGGGCGTGTGTGTGTGTGTGTGTGCACATGGTGCTGATCACGGATAGACCATGTCTAACCATCACGTCCCATCCCAATGGATCCCACATACTGTTTGGTACCACTGCATCCACCCCCTGAAATGCGGCTACCTCTGGGGTGGGACGCAGCTGCTGTTTAACAGCTGCACCGCGAAGCTATGCCATTAGGAAGTAGGATCCTGTATCCCTCTATAATCACTAGCGAGAATTGAGAGAGGCAGTAACCTGCAATGTGACCTGGGCAGCAGTGGCTAACCTCAGGAATACAGACTAACGCCTTCTCCACAAAACCTTCCTGAGTCAAGCAGGCACTGGTGCACACGCCTGTTTCTGTGCATGTGATAACTTGCATGTGTGTACTCACATGTGTGCATGCTATTTATGTACTCAAGCGTGCAGCCATGTGTATGTGTCCGCACATGCTCGTGTGTGCTCCCGGGGGCGGTGTCCATGCATGCACTCACACGCATGTGTGTGCTGTCATGTGTGCGTGTCACAAGGTTGCCCTCACATGTACCAGCCTGCGCGTCGCCTTCCCTGGGGCTTCTCAGCATGGCTGGCTCCTGCGTCTCTCCGGCGCTGGGCCATGACTCATGGGCTAGCAGAGGAAGCGATGACTCAGTCCTGGATTCCTGCCTCCCCCTACCTGCCACCCAGCCCCTCTCTGCGCATCAGCCCCTCAGGAGCTGAACATTACTCAGCCACATGGAGGCTGCGGGCCCTGAGCTCCGGGTAGCGATGTGCATCCAGCCAGGAACTGCTGCAGTGTCTGCCAGGCGAGAATCCCACCAGGACAGGCCCAGACCCCTTCCTGTTTTGGGGCAGGAGCCCCATGGCCTGGGGTTAGCACTGGGGGGTACGTCCCCATTCACAACTGTGGGCTTAGGGAGGGTGCCATCCCCCTTTCCCTGTGCCTGCAGAACTGGCCTGGCCAACGTGGGGCGCAGCACGGGATGGGATGGATCAGAAACCAAACTGGCAGGTTGGGAGCCGCGGGGCGTTATCATTGTCAGCTAGCCCCCGTGCCACGCTGCCTCTCGCCTGGCTGCTGAGTCAGGCGCACGTGAGGCTCCGAGCCCCTCGTCGCGCCGGGTACTGCCGGTGGCACAGTGCATACACAATGACTCACCGCAGCCAGGGCTCCGGGGTCACCCTCTCTCGCTGTGGGTTATGTGTTTGGGGCGGACCCAGAGCGCATTTGTTTCCTGGAAACTCGCTGAGCCATGGGAACTCTGCCGCTGTCAGAGGGGCAGGGCGCCGTGCCCTCTGCCCAAGCCCCAGGCACCCTGGTTGCCCGCTGCAGGGTTTTCACATCCTACTCATTAGCCAGATCCAGACAAAGGGCATTTCCAGAACCAGGAGACAGACCCTGCCACGCGGCACTGAGCCAGATTAAATATTTATAGTAGGGTCGTGCCAATCCGGCTCAGGCCCCATTGTGCTGGGGGTTGTGCATGCATGTGTGTGCGCACACACACACACAGTCCCAGCCCCAGACAGTGCAGAATGTAAGCAATGTTTCGGGTGGAGAAGTCATTTCATTAGCACTCAGGACACCTGGGTCCTCTGGCCCAGCTCTGAAACATTCTATGAATCTCCCGCCTTCCCTCCCGTACCTCAGTTTCCCCATCTGTCTGATGGAAGGTAATGCGTGAAACGACCAGTTGGGGCCTGGTGGCACCCAGGCGATAGCTAGTTCTATTAGTACCATCAGCGCCCCCAAAAGGTGAGCGTGCCTTTGACAGGTTAACCCTTTCACTGCCTCTTGACTACGACTATGCTCACGCAGTGCTTTCCAGAGGTTTGCCTGCTTAAACTCCCAAGGCAGGAGGAGGCCCAGGTGCTGTGGGGGTGTCTCAGAAGACATGTCACAGCCTGCGTCTCTCAGAGCACTTTGCAAAGAAGCAATTCCTCCATCCTCCCCAGGGAGGGACAGACACAAGAATCGTTCTCCCTGCCGCGGGAATGCAGCCACCTCCGGATTGGGATGCAGCAGCTGTTCAACTCCACCTGCCGCCGGAATGCAGCAGCTGTTTATACAGAAATCACTCCACCTGCCCCTGGAATGCAGCCACCTCTGGGGTGGGAGGCAGCAGCTGTTTAACACACACCCCGCAGCAATGCCATGCAATGGTTTTAGGAAAGTAGTCAAGAAAAACACCACATCCAGTTGAAAGTGCAAGGGGGATTTTAGGCAAAGGCGGGTACCAGGGTTGGAATCTGCTCAGTGCACGGCCCCCCCCCGGAAAGTGCCAAGGGGTCATGGGAGACTGGAACCTGAGCTCGCTGTCACACCTCACCTAGAAGGGGCCGCCTCCCCCAGCGCTGTGACTCGGAGCCCTGCCCTGGGATGCTGACTCAGAGAGAGAAGGACACCTGCTGAAGCCCCCAGCACCACACCCTGCAGCAAGAGGTGGTCTCTCCCCGCTCAGTGCGGAGCAGGTCCGCACCTGCTCGCCTTGAATCAGCCAGGTGCACACGCCCGAATGACGCACGCCAAGGGCAGCGGGGGTTCAGCAAACAGCCGGCTCTCGCCCCGCAGCTCCGACTTCCCCGAACTCAGCCCTGCCACCGCCGCTGGCCAGCAGCTGCTCCGTGCAGCTCGCCGAGGTGTTGCTGATGTTTTGAAGAACTGGAGGCTAGTCTGACTCAGCACGGTGGCCACCGTTCCCAGGCCCTGCTTGCCAGAGTCACTTTCACAATGACTGGGACAGTCACAGCGGCCCTCTTCCTGCCACTTCTTTCTGCTGCTTTTGCTCTTTCTGCCTGTGTGACCCTGCGCTCGCTCGGGCACCATCCCCTCCCGCACAGTCCCCAGCTTCACCCTGGGACCTGGGGAGGGAAACACCAGCCTGCAGTTGTCCCAGGCTGAGAGCAGGGCCCCCTTGTGCCATGGCTGCAGACACACGCTGGGAGGCAACCTCTGTCCCTGGGAGCTCGCAGGCGAAATGGACAAGACAAAAGAAGCATTGTGATCTCTGGTTGACAGCAGGGGGGCGGAGGAAAGGAAAGAGTCAGTGACCGGCCCAGGGTTGCACAGTCAGGCTGTGGCAGGGCTGGGACTCAAACCCAACTCTCCTGAGTCCCGGCCCAGTGCCTTATCCATACCGGCTGTGTTTCCTGCGCGAGTGAGCAAGGCGCAGGAGCCTGAGGTTAAGTCTACACTGCATACTACGCCCGGGCTCTGACTCAGGGGTGAGGCCAAGCCCCCTCTCGTCCACACACAAATCAATCTGACTGGGGTCAGCAAGCCTGCTGCGGCGTGGGTGTGGATCAGAGCCCGAGTCCCACAGAGAGTCAGGGCCAAGCCCTGTTGATTTGCAGCGTGGCTGCAGCTCGAGCCGGGGACCGGGGTCAGAAGGGCTGCGCGGTGCAGTGTGGACGCGTTAGCGCGGCTCTGAGACCCTGGTCCAGCCACTGCCAGACCAGGTTTACTATGCAGTGTGGACGTCCCCTGAGGGCTTCAAGTTCCCCCCGCCAGGTCTCCAAGCCTGCAGGCCCACGGCTCCCATCCCCTGGTCATCAAAACCCATCCGATCGGTTTGCCGTAGCCAAGGGCAGCATGGCCCAGTGGTGACTATTCCCAGCTCTGTCACCGACTGTGAGCAGGGACCAGTCGTGTCCCCTGCTGCCCTTTGTCCATCTTCTCTGTCTGGGACGCTCTGTGTGTCTGTGCAGCACCTGGGCAACGGGCCCTGATCCAGCGTGGGCCCTATGGGGACCTACTGAAGTTCAGGGGACCCGAACCCTCAGCAGGTTACATGGGCACCACTCCCATGGACGGCTGCTGCCGCATTGCCCTGCTACACTCTGCCAGCTGCTCCAGCCCCGAGCCTGAGGCCCGCTCCCCGGCTGGCACAGACGCAGGTTAGATTTGGTGCTCTCCGGCCTGGCCCAGCCCCTGGAGCTGCCCCCGGGAGTGGGGCGAAGCGGGCGCAGGGGATTGGAGGACGATTTCAGCCCAAAGGAACAAGGGAGTGATCGTGCTCCACGTGCACACCAAGCGCTCGACCTGGCCTGCAGGCCCCCTGCTATTCCATGCATGAGGGCCCCCATCTCTGAGTGATGCTGCCCCTCGGCCCCAACCTTCAGCACCTCCCCCCGAAATTCTCCTGCAAAGGTGATCTGAGCAGCGGGTTCCCTGGCTGGGAGAACAGGGGGAGCGTTGATGACAAGCCGCTGTGAGCAGCAGGGGCTGGTTTGAGACCTGCAGGGTGAGTCACCGCACACTCAGGTTGGGGGGGTGGGGGGGATCCAAGAATGAGTCACCTGTACAATAAACAAACATTTGATCTCATCGGAAGCTCCATCTCCTGCCCCCCCCCCCAGGGGAACTGACGCGTTAGCCAGAGAGGAGTGAACGCTCTGCACATAGGTGTGAAACTGGAAACACACGTGTGTGCATAAAGAGATGCATTCACATGCATGTGTACATGGAGACGCACATGCATGAACACGGGTACAGAGACACGCATGCAAACACAGATGTGTGCACAGTCACAGACATACATTATTCCTATAATATAATCATCATCATCATGTTTATTACGGAAGGGCTAAGGACCAACCCAGAACAGGGCCCTGACGCGCTAGGAGCTGGACAAACACAAAATAGCAGAGAGTCTCTGCCCCAAAGAGTTTCCAGCCCAGACAGACACCGGGTGGGGAAGAGGTAGAACGCACCAGCCCAACGAACCATGTGATGGCAGCAAATAGCACCTTAGTGCCACACTTTTTTGGAGGGGATGGGGAGGGGGCGCGGGGAAGAAGGCCAGGGTGGAGTGACGCCGAGGTGAAGCAACTGAGGGCTGGGGAGGGAGAGGGTTGGAGCACACAGCCAACCATGCAGGGCAGAGAAACTCCAGGCAAAACTGCTGAGAGTTCTTTGCATGGCCAGAGGTCCCAGCTTTGGCAGGCCAGGGGTCTGCCTTACTCAGGTCTGCTGTGTCTGGCGGGCTGCTGGGAGGAGGGGTGGCCTAGCTGGACCCCAATGTACCCGCTCCTCCCTAGTGCGGCACTCCCTGGTTTGGCTCTTTCTGCCAAACCAGGGAGACATCCGTGCATGCACACACATGAACAGGGGCACACGCATGTACAAGGAGACACACCAGCACTCAGGCACGCACGTCACCCACGTGTACACAAGGAACAAAAGGAATCCTGCCTGTGGCCTTGGTCCATTACCAGATGGCAGTGGTAGAATTGTCAATAATCAGGCAGAAGAGGCAGGAGCGCTCAGTAAATATTTCTGTTCTGTATTTGGGAAAACGATCTCGTTCTATCACAAAGAAGATGAAATACGTTCCCTTCCAACAGTAAGTCAGGAGGATGCTAAACACCAGCTGCTAAAGTTACACATTTCTAAATCAGCGGGTCCAGATCATTTGCATCTAAGAGTTTTAAAAGAGCAGGCCGAGGAGCTCACCGCACCATAAGTCTTGGAACACTGGGGAAATTGCAGAGGACTGGGAGAAAGCTAACCTTGTGCCACTGTTTAAAAAGGGTCAATGGGACAACTGGGTAATGATAGACTTGACTTCGATCCCAGGCAACGACTGATAGTGGATTCAATTAATAAAGATTTTAAAAGGAGGCGAATACAATTAATACCAATCAACATGGGTTTATGGAAAATAGATCATGTCAAACTAACTTGATTGCTTTTTAAATAAGATTACAAGTCTGATTGATAAAGGTCAGGGCGTCAGTGTAATCGGCTTAGACTTCTGTAAGACATTTGAGTCCGTACTGCAAGACCTTTTGATTAAGAAACTACATAGTCAACAAGGGACACCTGAAAAGGCTTCAGAACTGGCACACGTTAACTGGATTAAAAACTGGCCAACTGATAGGTCTCAAAGGGTAATTGTAAACAGGGAATCATCGCCAAGCTGGTTTCAAGCAGGGTCCTGTAGGGATTGGTTCTTGGCTGTCTGGACACAGGCCGCTGAGCCGGCATTCGTGTGTGTTACTGAGCATGTGAGCGGCTGTGGGTGTCCCCACCCCTGGCCCAAGCCAAAATGCCAGAAATAGTTTGTGGCGATGCTGGGAAGAAGGGTCGGTCCTTTTTTCTTTTTTTTTTTCAGTCTGTTTTGGTTTGTGGCTTGGCTGCAGTTCTGAGGGGTCACCGGATCCAAGTGACTGAGCTGGGTGTGTGCGTGGGACTGGGTGTGTGTGAAGAAGCATGTGGTGTCTGAGTGTACGGCTGGGTGTGCTTGGGAAGGCTGTAAAAGTGGCTAACGGGGAGCGGAGCACGGAACAGCCCTTCCGGGAGCCAGGCACCAGAGAGGCTGCTGGGAAAATCCCCAGCAACTCATGCATTGCAGCCCAGGCCCTCTGAAGGGGGGCCCATCACCACGGCATCCAGGCAGCACCTCCAGCATAGAGGACCACGTTGCTTCTGCCCAACAAAGGACTGGAATCCCCTTCCCCCTTTCCTGCCGCTTTCCCAGCGGGATCGATAGAGCGAGGAAAAAGGGAAAAGAACGAGGAAAACCTGCCTGATCCTTCTGGGAAGGGAGGAGGGATCTGACCCAAACCCATTTGCTCCTTCCTGGTACTGAGGTTCCCTCGGATGGGGAGAGGAGAGTGGAGAACTATGGGAGAAGATGCAGGGAAGTCAGCCAGGCTAAGAAATCACATCTGTGTCTTCCTTTCTGCTAAAGAAAAACACACACTCCCCAAATGTCCATCCTCCTCTCCAGCGGGGTGGATCCAGATTCACTCCTGACCTTTCACGGCCGCTCAAACGCCGCCCATTCCAGACCATCCCTCCAATGGGCTGTCATTCACGGTGCTGTATCTCTGCCCTGGCGGCAGGTGGGGCATTGGCATGTCAAGACAGTCCCTGCCCCAAAGAGCTTCCAATCAAGGCATTTTACAGATGGGGAAACCGAGGCACAAAGCAGTGAAATGCCTTGCCCAAGGAGAGAGCCAGGAATAGACCCCCAATTGCCTGATGGCCCAGCCTGTTCTCGCCTGCCCCACCTTGGGAGAGTCCTTGATCAAACCCTGGATAATAGGGACACCGCTGCTGAGGTTTTCCCATAAACACCTGATAAGGACCCTTCAGTGCAGTCAGTGGAGGTCAGCAGATAAGCACAGGGAGAGGGGCAAAGTCTTGCCCTGGATTCTGTTAAGCAACAAGGAACAGGCTGCATGGGAGGTGGGGGGTTAATGGCAGCGGCACTGGGGCATGCATTAGAAATGGCATTCTGTCATACATTTCTAGAGCAGAGGAGTGTGGCTTAGTGGTTAGAGCAGGGAGCCAGGACTCCTGGGTTCTGTGCCCAGCTCTGGGAAGGAAGTGACGTCTAGTGATTAGAGCTGGGAGTCAGGTCTCCTGGGTTCTATTTGCAGCGCTGCCATCAAATGGCTGAGTGACCTTCGGTGAGTCATGTCTTTCCATGACTCAGTTTCCCCATCTGTCAAACAAGGACAATGACACTGAGCCACCTCACAGGGGGCTGGGAAGCTACATTGGTTAATATTGGTGAGGTGTTTTGAGATAGGCTGATAAGAGATGCCAGAGAAGGGGCAAGGGAGGGATGGTGTTTTTTTGGGGCGGGGGGGGGGGAAATGTGGCCAGCAAGATGATGCTACAACAGTTGTGGGGCGGGGTGGGGAAGTCACTTAGATTAATAAAATGATGTAGGATGTTTGTTACATTAGCACCTACAGTCTGAATAGACAAAGGGTAGGAGGGGAAACTGAGGCACAGAGAGGGGCAGGGTTATACAATAGGGAGTGGCAGAGCCAGAGAGAACCCAGGTCTCCCAGGGCAGTGCCCTATCTGTATGATGACATCCAATTTGGCTCCCACTGACACCTGTGCAGTGACCGGGACGGACTCAGGGCTTGGATCTCGGCCGCTCAGATTCCCCTGCCACTGGGCACGCAGCAGGCCAGAGGCAGGCGGATGCCCTGCCTGGAAGGGTTCACTCACCCATCGAACACCTGGGCTGGCCAGGGATGCTCTGACTCATCTGAGCAGCTGTCATCTCTCCAGGCAGTTTCCTTCCGGGGCCTTTAAATAGCAAGCGTTGCTGTGGGGAGAAATTGACTGTTAGAATAGTGAGCACCCTGCGAACCTGCGTCCCTCTTCCCATGCACGCCGCACCCCCCAAGTCCAGCTCTCCCCTGGCTGAGCTAAAGGAGCAGCTCCATTGACCGGTAGTGGTAGTAGGCTATTATCCCCTATGTGGTGCTTTTCCAAGCACACCCCTGCTCTCATGAGCCAGGAGCTGGGAGACTCAGCCTGCTGCGGTAGAGGGAACCTGAGGGGTCAGAGATCCCCACACGCTCCAGGGCCCCTTTCGTGCAGCGAATGTGGGGCTCGGGCGGGCGAAGGGGAAGGAAGGAGGGTTCACGCCTTTTCAATGAAAGCACTGGTTGCTATAGAGATTGGGCAAACTGTTTGGGCTGAGTCATGGAAACGGTCCTGTTGTGTGCGTCTTCAGGAGGGGCACTCCAGCTGTGCCGGGGGAGGGGGAGCAGCACTCCAGCTGTGCCGGGGGAGGGGGAAGGGAGAGCCGGAATTCAGCTGTGCCAGGCTGCGCCTGTTATTGCCTCAGGGCTAGAAAGGGCCCCCCCAGGAAGCTGCCCAGCCCAACAGGCTTAGCTCTTGGCATGGTGCAGCAAGGCCTCTTGGGCAATTTCCATCCCACTCCCATCACAATGCAGCTGCCTCTGGCCTAGGACCCAGCAGCTGTTTAAGAACCTCACAAGAACGCAAGGCAATAGCTCCAGGTAGCATGTGAGAAAGGACACAAAGACTGTAATGAATTGGGGGGCGGGAGCGAGGCCACAGGGGCCTTCTCAGCTGCCATGGAAGCCACACATCACTTCACAGCAACAGCAGGAAAAGAGCTCAGACCCTCCTGGCTCCCAGAGCCCCTGCCTTGACATCTGAGCTAAAGGAGAATCCCCATCAACAGTGTGCAGTATAGGGCTAATGACACACAACACTGTCATTCTCATTCCAAGCACCAGAGGGTGTGCATACACCCTCCCCCCTTAGTCGGCTCATTGCAATACCATCCTTGGGGGAGGGGTTCTCTGAGCTTGGCAGAATATAGTTACCAGGGGCCTGATTCATAGTTGCCCTGAAATACCCTTTACTCCAGCTGGGGTGGTACAAAGGGGTAATAAAGATCCCCTCCACCCTAGGAATACCCCAAGCACAGAGAACCCCTATACCTCGGTCCACAGTGGGGCATGCCAGGGCACAGACTGGCACACTCCCCACCCTATGAAGACACGGCCTTTCTCAGCCTCATCGGGACCTTGGCTTTATCAGCTGGCCACAATCTTTGCACCTTTTCAAATCCAGCTGCTTCGTGGGTTGGGCGGGTCTGGGGAGTGACAGGGTGTTAAAAACCAAAGTCCTGAGCCATAAAGATTATACAGCCCTGACTCCTCCAGGTGCTTTTCCCCTTGGCAGACCCCAACTCAGGCCAGGACAGCCTGCTTCCCTACGTTCCTCCTCAAAGTTTCACCCGGAGAATTCCCTTCTGACCCCACATGCTCCAGTTGCTGCAGCTATGTGAAAGGGCCTGAACCTCTTGCCATTGACACCAGCATAAATCTGGAGCAGGCATGCCACTGGGCAGCTGGAGGAACACACAAATGGGGGTGACCGAGAGAATCTCCCCCCCCACACACACACACACAGCCAACAACATTTAGAGAGACTTTATGAGCCATAACACGGGGCCATGCAAAGAGCGGCCCAGGATGGACTGGGACAACGGAGCCCTGTTGGTGCCCCAAGCGACGTCTGGTGGCACAGGGATTCAGAACAGCACCAGCGAGGGCACTTGTGGCTTCCACTGGTGCCCAGGAGGTGAGAATCCATCCAGGATCTGGAGGTCCCAGCTGGAGAGAAGGTTCCGTGACGTTATTTATTAAGGATCAGTGCAAAATTTCAAAGTGCAGATCTTTGCATCCGGACTGAGAAACGTCCTGAAATGCCCCAGTTCTGGGGGAATTCAGCTTGGGGGCGGAGGGGAAATCAGATTCATCTCTAGCTAATATTGGTAGTTAGTTACATTATTAGCCATTAATTATCGGGTCAAGCTCATCTCCGCCTGTTGTTCACAGTTCTTTATATTATTAACCTTAATTAGCCATTATGGGCTCACGCACATCTGTGGCTATTGTTAATTGTTAGGGATAATAATTATTATTAGCCAGCAGTCCCCGGAACTGAATGAGGGCAGAAAACGACGACAAAGCCGGCCAGAAGGAAAACCTGCAGCTACGACAAGAGAAAGGGGCCTGATCTCCCCGTCCAAGGCAGCAGCACAGGGGACATGGGCTGAATGAATAATACGGCAGGTTGCGCTGGTATCTGGACAAAAGCAGAGATTCCAGACAAAGGAAATAAGACTTGGACTTTGCCGAGAGAGGTGGCTCCATCCTTGGGGGCTGCCGGGCTCCCTGGCAGGAGCCAGTGTCTGTCCGGTCGCTTTGCTGGGGATTTAAATCAGGGATTTGGGGCCTTCTGGGTTCAGACTCTTCCTCTCCCGCCGCCCCCACCAAAATAAATTTCCCATGTGCTTCTTTTTCCTGAAGGAGTGGCGCCCCCTAGTGGGACCCTGGGGCAGGCCATAGCAGGGGAGAATGCAACACAAGCTAAGAAGGGAAGTGAGCCAGGCAGAGGGGCGGGTGAAAGAGGGATACAGAAAGGGAGGGGGAGGGATGACAGGATTTTCCTTGTTGCAGGAGGCAGAGTTCAGTCTGTCTCTCTCCTATGGAAAGCTCCCCCCCCCCCCCCCCGGCTAGCTCAGCAATGTGCCCACGGTGCAGTCTGCAGGGTCAGAGGCCCCCGGGGATCAGCGCCTGGTGGGGTCACTTCCCCGGGGAAGGTGACAACTCAGCAGCATGCCACAGCGCCAGGATCCTGGCCGGCCGTGCTGCAAGGGCAAGCCAGTCCCCCCAGCGCCCTGAGCCCGAGGGCAGGCAGGGTACCAGGATGTCCCGTGCCTTTGCCCTTACCAGAGCCTGGGGAGGGAGTCTTCCATCTGCCCCCCACCCGGTAATCGGACACAATATCTCTTTGCCCCTCCCCCCCATTCAGTGGTTGGGGAAGCTCAGGCCCGAGAAGGGGAATGACTTGCCTGAGGCCACCCAGTGAGTCAGTGACAGAGCCAGGAATAGAACCCAGGAGTCTTGGCTCAGCCACCCGTGCACTGACCACTAGGCAACACTTCCTCCCCGAGAAAGAACCCTGGAGTCCTGACACCTAATCCTGTGAATTAGCCACTCGACCGCACTCCACTTCCAGGGCCAGGGATAGAACCCAGCCTGTGCATTAACCATTAGACCACAATTCCCTTGTCAGTGAGCTGACAAGCCACGGAGGAGGAAGGGAAAACAGCTTCCTCTCTGTAGCGGAATCCCCCCGTTCCAGCAGCAGGGACCCTGTGCGGCCAGGGAATTAGCCACCTATGGGCCCAATCCTGTCACGGTGCGCAGGGATGGCTGGGACTTTCCAGGCCAACGTGGTGCCTGGCACAGCCCAGCCCAGAGCCCAGCAGCCGGGAACGCTCGGGACACCACAGGCCTGGTTGGCGGGGAGGCTGAGAGCCTGCAGCTCCCATTGGCACTTGCTGGAATCGTAGCTGCCTGGCACCTCTGCCAATCATCCCAGGGGGCTGGTTTCATCCCGGGGGTAACTACACTGGGGTTACACCAGGGAGCGATTTGGCCCCCTCCAGGGTTCATTTGCACTTTAAGTGTTGTGAACAAGCAAGGAAAGTCAGGACCCAGGTATGCTGGTCAGCAGAGCGCCCTCGGGTCCTGCCTGCATGCGGCGCCCCTCCCTCCTGACCTGCAGCCCCTCCCTGCTGTCCCAGCCCAGGGCTCCCTCCTCCCCCCACAACTCTGCTGATGCCCCCCCAGATTCAACCCACAGCCCCCCACAGCAACCCACACAGAACTCAATCCCATCCTGCCTATTCCACTTCTAGACAACTCCTTCTGTCCTGGCATTGCCCTCTGCCATGGGACTCAGGCCAGGAGCTCCAGGCCCCTCTCTGCTTCTTGACCAGCAGCAGCCGAGGGCTGGGTTTGCTCTGTTGGGCTGACGCGCGCACACACACACACACACACACATGCGCCCAGGGAGGGCCAGTGCACCTGGAGGAATGGCACTGAAGGGAACGGAGGGGGGTCAGGGGAGCGATAACAACGGGCTTTGGTCAAGAGAGGTTCATCCCACTACACAAGCGAGTGGCTTCCCCCAAAGCAACAACACGCTCGCCCATGAAACGCCAGGAAATAGCATTGCATTCCCGAGCCAAACTCTCATTGGGTGCGCACTGCCCTCCCCGGGACAGCGCCCGCCAATGAAACGCGAGGGTGTCATCGGGACAGACTTTCAATGGCTGATTGGCCAGCCCAAGGTGGAAGATCCGTAGGGGCCTCACAAGCATCCCGTCCCCCAACCCCACTCCGACTTCCCCGTGGGATATGGTGATGCTCAGAGGTTTCCATCGGGCACAGTTCCCCTGGTTCTCAATCTCACATTGCCAGGCAGGTCTGGAACCCCAGCACCATCATTCAGTGGGAGGGGAAGCGGGTTCCGAATGACTGACCCAAGCTGGCTATCACTAGGGCCAAGAGTGAACGGATCTGTGGAACATTGGGCATGGCAGGCGCCCAGCAAGGGGAAGAGAAGCCAGACAAGTGTTTGTTTGCAAAAATACCAACAGGTGGGGGTTAAGAAACGGTTTCTTGCAGGGCTCATTTCCTGGCTGCTGGCGGCTAGGCATCAAGTGGGCCCTAGAGCTCTCATTCCTCCTACCCAACCTGAGCAATCCCTCTCTCCCCAGGGAGTTGAGACCCTAAAGATACTCAGAGGCACTGTTGCACCTGGTGCTCTAGGCTGCACCTGCAGTTTAATCAGTCAGTGAGGGGGAAGTGACCTGGCATCTGTGGAGCCGTGTGGACAATGCACACGGCCCTCCTGCGTCTTTGTTATCCAACCCAAACAGGCTGCTTCTGCCTCACACCAGGACAAACACAGGCACAGGTCCCCTCTAATTCAGGGGTTCACTGGGGTATCTGAACACCTCGTTGGAGCTGTGGGATTAAAATGGAGCTCCTGGGGCCAAGCCCAGACCTGGGGTAACTCCCCCATGGGAGGCACTGGCTTGGATTCATCCCTTTCCCCTGAATAAGTCATATCACCTTGGCTACCACGTCATCAGGATCTAGAGTCAAAGGGCTGCTGTTGTGAACGGGGCAGGGCCCCACGCCCCGGGAGTACACAGCCGTCTGGGCATATAGACACAGCAGCAGAAACACACACCTTCCCTTGAGCTCCGCAGCCCCTCCCTAGCTACCTCGGCGTCCCGGGCGACTCCCCGCTCTTTGGAGCCAGGCAAACACCCTTCATCCTAAGGCAGCACACCACCTGCTCCGGTCCCCTTGCTCCCCTGGCAGGGGGAAGTAATGGGACACCCAGCTAGTAAAGGACCCTGAAAGTAACTCACCCGGAGCCACAGGCAGAGCCTGGTTAAGTTAATCTACCTAGCTGGGCCTTGCCTGTACAAAGGGCTGCTGGGAGTGCCACGGGGCAGCAGCTAAACACGAGACTCCCTGGGCTTTCCCCTTTCAGCGAGGCAAGGGGCTTAGAGAGGGCTCTGCTTGCTGGAACTGCAGGTGCCGACTAGAACACCAGTTGCAACAGTGGCTCGTTGTCTTTTGTCTCCTCCCTAACACAGCAGGCCCCGTTCCCAGCCGCCCTGCACCCTGGGGAGTCATGTCCACCGGTGCAAAGCAGGAGTACGACGATGCCCAGTCAGCCTCTGCCTCCCGCTGAGTTGTAGCCGAAAGGCAGCACCGGTCACTGCCCTCTGCAGCGGGACGGAAAGGGGGTGACCGCCGGGGAGCAGAGGATGCAGGCGTCCTTTGCCAGCTCTTATGCCGATCACCATTCCAGCAGTGAGCCCCGCACTACACAGAGCTCCAATGCTTGTGACAGACCCGCTGCACGTTTCAGCCCAGCCAGCTGCATCGCTCCCTGTGGCCCCGGCCTGCCCGTCCGGATCGCTCCGGTCACGCTCCATGGCGCCGGGCAATGGTGCGCGGTGCCCCGGGAGCACCGAAGGCGCGGGCTGGGGAAACCAGAAAAGCCTGGAAAAGGGCTGCTTGGAGCAGAATCAGAACCAGCTGTTAGTGTGAGGCTAAGGGATTTTCTGGACCCAGTTGGCTTCATGCGCCTTCTCGGCCCTTGAGATGGGTCTTGGTGCTTACAGGAACCTGAAAGGTGAAAGGAGAGTCTGTGGGGACCACTTCTATCCCTTGCACCCAGAGTAGCGCCCGGCTGTGGGCATCTGGGACCAGGAGGGAAGCCCAACTCCGGCTGCACAGACACAGGGCCAAGCTGGGATCTGACTCACAGCCCCAAGCCCCCAGGGGATGCTGGGCTCGGCGCAGATAGGAAGTGCGGATCAGCAGAGGGAGGGGGTGGGGGCAGCCAGCGATAATGGAGACAGATGAGGCCAAAGAGGACTGGGAAATGGATAGCATGTGTCTGCCTGCGCATGAACGCGCATCATCAGGGCTGGAGCTCTCCGGGGGGAGGTGGGCAAGTGTGCAAGTGTGTCTGGGCGTGAATCAGTGTGCGCAGGCGTGAGTGTATCACAGCCTGGGTCTGTGTGTCACCAGCTGAGTCAGGGCGGGTGTGTCGAGGCGCGTATCTGTGTCAGCGAGTGAGTGTGTCTGTGTGTGCCTGGGCGGCGGTGGCTCACTATATGAATGCCTCTTGGGCGGAAGCGCGCCAGGGCACATAGGAGGATCGGAGGGGGTGTGTATGTGTGTCAGCGTGTCTCTCGAGGGTGTTCAGGGTTCAGGTCTGTTTCGGGGGCAGGCGGGCGCTAGCCCAGGGCGTGCGAGTGGGGCAATACCCACTCCCTGTTCACACCCGCTGTGCAGCCCGCTGCTCCGGCTCCTGGGGTCACTGCCTGTCAGGACTTTGCTGACTCACCCACTCCCTGGTGCAGGCTGGCCCCCGGAGAGGGGAGGAAAGTGCCCGAGGCTGCCCCCGGCTCATGCAGGCCTGGGGAAAGCATTACAGCCCAGCCCTGCCCGGCCTGGAGGTCTGAGACACCCCTGCCCGAGCACCCCATCCGCAACACAGGGCGGTTAACCATGTTGCCAGACCCAGCCACCCAAACAACGACAAGATTGACTTAAAAAATATATAGCGGGTTCTTTTCGTTTGCTCCCTGGTTTCTGTGCCTCTAGGATGCACTCGGGTCACCTTTGCACGCTTTCCTCTGCAACCAGAAGCTCACTCTTCTTAAAATGAAAGCTGAGATTCTCAGGGAGTCACGGGACTCCAGGAGCTGGGGCTTTAAGGAAAATATCTCATAGCACAAGTTGCCCTGTGAAATCATGAGAGCTGGCCACACTGGTATGCCATGGATTTCCCTCCATGCTGGCAATGCATGCCCATGCGAGAGTGGGATTGGGCCCTTTAAGGCGCTAACACCCCCCCCCCCCCGGGGCAATTCCCATGGGAATCAGTGCACAGAGGGGGAGACAGAACCACATAGGCCAGCAGGGGGAGTATAGCAGAGCCACCTGCCCTGTCTGCCTTCAGGCTAGACACTGCCTCAGTTTCCCCTCACTCCACTTGGCTCCCCCAAACATCCAGCATGGATGGACTTGGTCCTCCAACTAAGCCATTCAAGGAAACACTCACCCCTTCCAGGGGATCCCCACCAAAAACAAACACAAAAGAATCTTCCACCTCTCGGGCCGGCCCCTCCTTCCTCAAGGTCGCCCTGTGTGAGACACTCCCCTCTCTCTACCAAGCAGCAACCCCCAGGACCTCTGGCCTGGTGTCTCCCTTCTCTGCTTGGCTGCAGGCTCCCTCTTAGGGGCCCCCCAGCAGGCCTGATGTTGCCATTTTCTGCCCCTGGGAACCCATCACAGAGAGGCTGGACCCAGCTCCCCTTAAAAGGCCAGTCACCCTGTCGCTGGGAGACAGAGCAGCGGGAAGAGCTGGAGGGTCAGAGCGGATCCGGGCTTTGGTTTAACCTGCCCCAGAAAGCTGGGGGTGCAGGGAGGGATTCTGAGCTGGATGTGGGTGCAGAATCCCGGGGAGTCCGGGGCCAGGGCCAGGGGAGGGAGGGAGGGAGTGCCTTGCTCCTGTTCAGGGCTGCTGCACAGACACCTTTCGACCCCGGAATCGGGCCCAGCTTCCCCCGGATCCATGCCACCCTGCGGGTGCAGAGCAGTGTCACTGCAGCCCCGAGCTCGCCAATGCTGGCTGCAGAGACGGGGCCGGTATCAGGGACAGCCTGCTGCTCTGGTCCCAGCTGGGCCGGGTAGGTAGGTTGCTTCCTGGAGGTGGCATTTTCCAAGGCACCCACTGGGGCAACTGGAATGGCCAGTGCCACCTCTGAATGGGGGTTCTGGGGGGCGGAGATCAAACAAGGCCCTCCTGGGCTGTGCCTGGTCCCTAAGCAATATGCCCGGGGCTGGCCAGGGGCTGGACTGGCTGCGTTCCGCTCACTGCAGCCCCTCTGGGAGGGGGCAGAACTCACAGGCTGTTTTTCTCTGGCTGTGAAGTTGAGAGGTTAAAGCGGGGCGGGGGTGCGGGGGGGCTGGGAGGCTTTGGTGCTAGCCAAGTGGTTAGAGCTGGGGACTCCTGGGTTCTCGCTGTGGGTCTGGGTTTGAGGCGTTGTGTTTCGAGCAGAAGAATGGGAATCAAGAGGCCAGGATTCTATTCTTGGGCAAGTCACTTCCCTGCTGCATGCCTCAGTTTGCCTAACTCTAGCGCCGGGATAACAACACCGCCCTGCCTCCCAGGACTGGGTCGTGAGACTCTGCTGATGTCTGGAGCCAGCTTGGTCAGCCTCGGATGAAAGACTGGGTGTTGTTAATAACTAGAATTAGCATATAGCCTGATGTCTAGACCCAGCTCCGGGTGTTCACTCCTCACCAGGGGTGGGAGTTGTCTTAATGCAGAGACAGAGTCTGCAAAATCCAGGATGGCTTTGGGATGGGGATCCCAGCCCCCCCTTGTGATCCTCTTGAGGACCCCCCAATTATAATAATAATTCCTAGCTCTTTTCTCCTGTGGATCTCCAAGTACTTTACAAAGGAGGTTGTATCATGATCCCCATTTTACAGACAGGAAAACTGAGGCACAGATACTTGTTCCAGGGCAGCCAGCAGGGCAGTGGCAGAGCTGGCACTAGAACATAGGTCCCCCAAGTCAGGCCAGTGCCCTACCTAGTAGGCTGCACTAGTGAGTACAGACTATCTGTCGCCCCACCCCGGAGAGTGGGGAGGCGCTTGGGTTGAGCTCACGGATGGTGCTTGGGGGAGGCGCTTGGGGGAGGCACCGGTTCGGGGGCTGGCCGGCCTCTCGGACAGTTTGGGACTGACTGAGTCGACCTGGTGCCAGCTTTGCAGCTTCAGCTCCAAACCAAGTGGCGCGTGGGGGCTGACTGAGGTGTGGTGCTCAAAGCCAGCTCGGGGCGGGGGGGATATGGGGCCTGACACCCACCAGGTGAAAGCAGAACGACACGTTTCAGGGCAATAGGGGCCTCAGGCCAGGTGGCGATGGATCTAGGGGCCTGAGAAGCAGCTGGCCCGGGGGCACCCAGGGCATAGGACAGGCGGGATTGGGTGGCCCAATCCTGAGGTGCTGGGCCACTAACCCGTGGCAGGATGTGCCCGGCACGAGGCTGCCCATTGTCCTCCATTGACCCCTTTGTTTACATGCTGCCCTGGCACTGAAATCCAGTTTCCAGGAAGCCTGGGCAGGGTGGGTCTCCCTTTGGCAAAGTGCAGGCGGGAGGCTTTTAACTCTGCCTAACCTCGTCTCTATGGTAAACACCCCCGCCCGCCCCCGCCCAGCCTGTGGGTGGGGGCGGGCGGAGAGGGGATGAGTCAGCTGGCTGACCGGGGCTGGGAGCCAGCCAGCCCTGGGCTAGAGAGACAATCTGCTCTCCCTCCACCACCAACACCCTACTGCTGCTGCAGGGGAGGCCGGACCCCTGGGGCTGCTCCTCACAGAGGCTCCCATCTGCCAGGGGGGGCTGATAGAGACAGTCTGCCCCAGCCTTTCCCTCTGGCTCTGCAGTGTCAGAGGGCGGGAGGGGGGAGCACCGGGCGGGCTGGCAAGGCGAACATCACAGGAGCAGCACTTTAGGGAATACACTAACCCCCGGGCCCAGCACTGGGCACCGGGGGGAATCTCACACCAGGCCTTAAGGCCGCTCTTTGATCATTCAAAGTCACCCATCTATCTCTCTGTCTCTAATGTGCCCCTCATTGTAGTATCTAGGCACCGTCGTCACTGCCTACAAAGCCCCGGCCCCACTGTTCTTTGCTGGATAAGCAGGTGCCCACTGCGTTCAATTCCCTGCAGCCGATCACCTCTGAGCTCAACCTGTGGTTATGGGAGGAGGGGGAGGCTTTCGGGTTGTGTGTGGTCCTGGGGCCGTGCGCTGGGCGCCTTTGCCTTGGGGCCTGTTTGCAAAGAGTGCCTGGGCTGGGTCTGTATATATTCGTCACCCTGCAGACACAGGCATAACCCCCGCCCCCATGCACACCCACCCACACACCTTCACCCCATGTACACGTACACGCATGAACCTCATGCACACACACACACACCCTGTACACACATACACCCCGTGCACACACACACACACTGTGCACACACACCCCGTGCACACCCCCCCGCCCCAGGCACACGTCCAGGCTACAGTCGGATCATTCTTCCTCGCCATCATCCCTTCCCTGGGTCAGGCCCTGGCTCGACTTCCTGAAGCTGGGCAGACCCAAGCGGGAGATCCCCTGGCTCCAGATCTGGCTATCCACCCAAATGCCTCCTCTCGCTCCTTGAAGCTTTTTCCTTCAGTCACTTCCATTGATAAATCTGAGCTGTTTCTATGGCGACCACACCTTCCTTGGCAACCAGAGCGGAAAGAAAAGAGGAATAAACTGTCACTCGCCACAACAGGTGGCGAGACAAGCGGTCCTGGCTTGGAGCCTGCCGGCCTGGCCAGAAGAGTAAAATGGGGAATTAGGAGAATGGATGAGTGCAGAGCTCCCCACTGAGAGGCACTGGGCAAAGGGGAGAGGAAAGAGAAGAGGCAAGACCAGAGGGAAGGTGTGTGAGTGTGCACAGGTGTGCCTGAGCATTCCAAGTGTGTGCAAAGGCATGAGTCTGTGCAGAGATGTGTGAGAGTGCACAGGTGTGCGAATTTGTGCACATGGGTGCGTGTGGGCATGCACAGGTGTGTGAGTTTGTGCATACAGGTGTGCATGCCAAGGAATATGCATTTGTGTGCACCGGTACGACTGTGTGCAGAACTGTGTGAGCGTGCACTGGTGTGTGAGGTTGTGCACACAGGTGTGTACGTGAGCATGCAGTTTGCCTGCAGAGTTGTGTGAGGGTGCACAGGTGTGGGTGTGTGCGTACCCTTCATCACCCTTTCGGTTGCTATGCACAGAGGACAAACCAAGGCAGACACAGCCGGTTTGCTGAGGGTGGCAGCAGCTGCGGGTGTGTTTCTGAGGCTGGGAAGGCGACGCTGTTGCACTACTGACGCCCTCGAGTTCCCCTGCTGACGTCAGGCTCTCTCTGGAGCAGAACGGTTCACCCGCTGGTGCTGGCTCCAAACGCAAAACAAGCCGGCCTGGGCAGAGCGGGGACGGAGCAACTCAGGCTGGATTGCAGCCTCGGGGAGGGCAGATGGGCCCCACCGTGTGTGCGTGCCTGCGTGTGTGTGTGCATGCATGTGTGTGTCCATGTGAGTGTGTGCTAGGGTGACCAAACAGCAACTGTGAAAAATCGGGACATGGGGTGGGGGGTAATAGGCACCAATATAAGACAAAGCCCCAAATATGGGGACTGTCCCTATAAAATTGGGACATCTGGTCACCCTAGTGTGTGTCCCTGGGGACTGGGAGCTCCTTAAACCAAGGCCTTGACCCTTCACAGGGAACCCCAAACCTCTGAGCTTCATAGGTCACGTCCTCTCTGCCTCGGCCTTCCCCGGGACGGACCAAAGTCCTGGCCAAACCAGGGGTCTCTCTTTGGGGCAGCCTCTTCCCGTTGGATCACCTGACCTAGGGGCTGACACAGGAGAGGGGCTTGCTGGGCTAGGACAGGGGGTTGGTGGCTCAGTCGTCTGGGGTTACAAGCAAGCTGATGGGCCCGGAGCACTGGGTAACCCCGGATGGGGTTCAGAGAGAGCAGGGCCCCAGTGCCCCGCAGCTGTCAGAGCGGTGATGCTCGCCCACAAGCACCGTTGCCCCAGCGCAGCTGCTCGTCAAGGCTAGCGTGGGAGCCGAAGCGGCTGGCAGGTTCCGGGGGGCAGAGGGGGATGTGGATTGAAGGGGATCACAGGGTGAGGGCGACTTAGTCTTTGGACCCTGGATCTGGCTGCAGGTCTGTCGGAAAGGGAGAAGCCAAGCGTGCTGGGTTCAAAGCACAGACATGTCCCCCCCCCGGCTCTGCCAGAGCACCCCACTAGCTGGCAGCACCCCTGCTGTTCCAGCTCTACCCCCCCCACCAGCACTTCAAATGCATTGCAGACCCTTCCTTTAGCCCCCAGCTCTGCCAGTGCCGCTCAATCCGGACCCACAGCCCCTGCCGCGGCTTTAGCCCTCTCCTGAGCAGAGAAGCTGAGGATCATTTTGAATGGTGCAAGGATAGGCTCAGGGGGTGTCCCAGGAGCATCAAGCTCTCTCCCCTCTGCATTCAGGGCGGCCCGTTGCTCTGGGGGTGGCTCCGTTCAGGGCCTAGGGGTCAGGCGGCAGAGAAAGGGCTGCCAGAAGTTGAGAGAAGAGGCCAATCTGAGATGACACGAACTCTCTGCAGCAAGAGCCGAGGGTCCAGCCGGGGACGTTTAACCCCCAGAGCCTCCCAGTTCTACAGATGGGGAAACTGAGGCAGAGAGCAACTTGCCCATGGTCACACAGGAGGCCTCTGGGAGAGCTGGGAACAGAACCCAGGAGCCCTGACTCTAGTGTACGGCTACAGAACATGATCTGCAAGGCCCCTTGAGGGGCTGCTGACAGCCTCGGGCCCTGGGGGGAGACGGGATGAGTGGGCCTGCAGGGAGCCTGGGCTCTGCCTCACTCCCCCAACCCCCCCACTCTGTTTGTGGTTGGGCGGGTCAGAGAGTGCCCCTCCCGCTGCCACTGGCCAGGCCCCGGCCCTGCTGCAAAGGGCAGACACAGGGGTGGGGGGAGGCTCCCTGGCTGGGCCAAAGCCGCTGGAATGTGGCAGGCATAGGCCAGGCCCTGTCCTTCCACGGCGGGGGAGGAGCAGAGGAGCTGGGCCCCACAGACCTCAGCCCTGGCTGTGGTTTAAATAAAGGCCGCCGAGTAACCCCCTCCTCTCGCCTTTGGCCTCAAAGCACTTTACAAAGGTGGGTCAGTGTCATCGGCCCCATTGTGCAGATGGGGAAACTGAGGCATGGAATGGGAGGCCACTTGCACGGGGGCAAAAGTGACTCAGGGCAGAACTGGAAACAGTCCTGTCTTCTGTTCTCCTTTGCTCTTCTGACCACTAGGCAGCACTCCCCCACCCCCAACAGAACCCAGCAGTCCTGTGGGTCTGCGCCCTGCTGCTCTAACCGTTGGACTCCACTCCCGCCTATAGGTAAGAACAGAACCCAGGAGTCCGGAGCCCCAGCTCAGTTCAATATCGCAACCTCCTGCTCCCTCTGAGCACTGAGCTGGGGTTAACTCCCCTCCTCCCCCCTGCTAAGGAGCCTCCTGTGGCAGGTGGTACCCCCTGGGCCCCGGGGGGGCTGGTTCCCAGCTAATCACGCTCCCTGGAGCCCAGCCACCTTGCACAGGCGCTGACCTGTTTCTGTGAATGATGATGAGTGATTCAGGGAGGTGGGGGGCTCCCACCCACCCCTCTCCTCCCAGCAGCCTGGCTCCTGCTTGCTGCAGGCTGCGTCAAGAACCAGTTCCAGTTAACCCTCTCGCTGCTGGGACAGATCTGTGGGTCTGATTGGGTGGGCAGTGCTCTAGGCTGGGGGTTGGGCTCAGAGCAGGGGCCCTGATCTGGGACAGAGATAAGGTTCCTGAACAGCATGGGGCAGCCCCTGCATCCAGGCCACCTCGGAGGCAGCCTGTGAGCTGTTACCGATGCCCCAGGCAGCTCCAGCACCAGCCCCTGGTTGAACCACTTCTGGTTTGGAGACCCCCATGGGTAGGAAAGGCTCTGCTCCAGGATTCGGCTCAGGCTGGGCAGGTCGGAGCTGCTGGGCGGGCGTCAGGCAGCCGGGACCCGGCTCCCCGTGAGAGGGGGAGGCCGAGCTGAGTCTGGAATGATTTACAACTGCGCTTTGGTTCCTGTCTCTGCACTGACACCTACACATTGTGCTCACGCCCACGCCCACCTGGCCCACAGCTGCAGCGCATCACCCCAGTAACCCAGCGCGTGCACGGGCCAGCAGGCTCGCCTGTGTGCACGCACACACACATTCGGTCTCGTCTGTGTGAACGTGCACGCACGTACTCGGCCGCCTGCATGTGAACACAGGTGTGAACGTGCACATACATGCATGCACAGACAAGCGTTTGCACATATATGTACCCCTTCACATACGCAAAGCACATACATGTACACATGCACATACACATATGGGAATACACATGTGCACAGGCCTCCAAAGATGAGTGCAGCTAGCCCTCAAATCCGCTTGGCTGTAGAGCGCCCCTGAGCCTCTCATCTTAGTGAGGGGGCAAGTGGGGGGAAGATCCCATGTGTCCCCTTTACCAGGTGTAGTCCAGCTTGTGCACAATGCATCACGACGCGTGCATAGGGCCCCGGGTGTGTGGGTGTGTGTGTGTCGCCACTAAACTCTCTCCATGCTTCCATCCTGGGCTGCCCAAGGCAGCCAGTTCAGTGGCATTCCTCGCAGCCCGTTCCACGACCCTGCAGCCCCAGGGGCATGGGGCCAGCAGAGATGAGAGCGTGCCCCATGCCCTCTGGCTCTGCCCAGATAAACAACTCGCCTCAGACCGAAGACCCCCTGGCAGGGTCACGGGGCCAAAGGATCAAAGCGCCTGTGGTATCGGACAGGGGGTCTCAACCTTTTTCTCCTTGGCCCACCTGTGTCACAATAAGGGGCTTTCTGCATATAAAAGCCAGGGCTGGCGTCAGGGGGTACCAAGCAGGGCAATTGCCTGGGGTCCCACGCCACAGGGGCCCCCGCAAAGCTACATTGCTCAGGCTTCGGCCTCGGGTGACGAGGCTCAGGGCCCGGGCTTGACCCCCATGTGGCATGGCTTCGGCTTTCTGCCCTGGGCCCCGGTGAGTCTAATGCTGGCCCTGCTTAGCCCCCCCTGAAACCTGTTTGCAGCCCCCCAAGGGGCCCCGGACCCCGGTAGAGCTCCATCGGTATAGGACACACAGCGGACAGCCTAGTGGGATCACAGGATAGAACAAGGGAGAGTTGCTACTCATGCAGCTGGCCCCCAGAGTAGGGCAGAATTAGCCAGTGATTTTTAATCACAGGGAATTTCTGTTATAGCATCCCAGGGCACCGCGCACCCTGGGGTGGGGGTTTGCATAGACTGACTGCTTTGCCGTGGAGAAACAGAGCCAAGCTTTTGAGTGACACAAGGCTGCCCTCTGCTGCCCATACGCCACCAGTGTCGCGGATTTAGATTCCTGCGTAACCTCCGAGCTGGTGCTGCAGAACTGGGAGAGGGCACGTATGGAGCTTAGACAGACAGAATGGAGGGCGAGGGGTGAGCGAGGAGGGTGACTGACGGGCCGGTGGGAGGCTGAGGTGTGTGTGTGGTGGGAGAGAGTTCGCTGGTAAGACAGGATGTTTAAGAGCAATTAGCAACAGCGGGTCCTGTGGCACCTTTAAGTTTAACAGAAAGATTCAGACTAACACGGCTACCCCTCTGGTATTTAAGAGCAATTAAGATTACTTAGCACCTTGCTTCTGCAAAGCGCTTTAAAGACACCTGCAAGGTAGGTCCAGCTTATCCCCATTCTGCAGATGGAGAAACATGGAGCACTTAAGCGACCTGCCCAGGGTCAAGCAGCCGGTTGGTGGCAGAGCTTGGGAATAGAATGTAGAATTCCTAACTCCCAGCCCCCTGCTCTCACTACGTGACACTCCCCCACCGCAGGGCTGGGAAAAGAACCCAGGAGTCCTGCCGCCCAGTCTCCTGCTTTACCCACTAACCCACGGTTCTCCAACTCCAGAGCTCAGAACCTAGGAGTTCTGGCTCCCACGCCCCCTGCTCTAACTACTAAACCACACTCCTGTCCCTGCAGCCTCCTGTACAGCCAGCGAAAACTACTGCCCCCAAACACCTCCCCGCTCCGCTCTGATCTGCTGGCAGGCACTGCCTTGGTCTGCAGCTGAGGTTTTGAGGCAGGCCATGCACGTTCTGCAGGCAGGGGGGCGGTGTGTGGGGGCTGCCAGGCAGCAGAAGGCCTCACAGCAAAGCGGAGCGGGAGGAAAGGGGCTGGGGGGAGCGTGGGCGTCGGAAAGCAGGTCAAGGCGCGTGTGTTCCCGGAGCAGCGATGGCAGGCGGCGATTACAGAGCTCAGCCGGACGTGGCTCAGCCCTGCAGGCCGCTGGCTGCCGGATAACGAAGCTGGATCTACTCATTAGAGGCCTGAGATGCGTGGGCTCCAGCTGTGCCCAGCCTGTGGCCAGCGCATCCACACACCAGGGCAGCAGGACCCCGCCCCCGGCTACGATTCATCCTCCAGCAGCCAAACTTGAAGGGGAAGGGGGACCCCCAGTCTGGCCTTTGGGCTGGGGAGAGTTGCCTTTGCCCATCCTCCTCCCCACAGGCCTCATGCCCAGTGGGGGTCAGGACGGAGGGTTTGCTGCCCGTTCCCTCAGCCCCCCCATGCTATGGTCTGTGCCTGGGCTGAGCCCCATCCGCCAGCCCCAGCTACTCTTGGCCATTCATGCTGGCGTCCTCGGCATGGGACACCAGCTCTTCGCCCCTTCACGCTGTTCCCCTCTGAGCAGCAGGTCGGGCACAAGGGCTGTGGGGGGTTTCCTCACTGTGGCAGGGTGGGTACTCAATGCAGCACCCAGAAGACGCAGCAGCCACAGGGTGGGAGCTCGCATGAAGTAGACATGCGGGGGGGGGGGGGGGTATCCAGGCTGGAGAAAGGGCCAAAGTACCTGCGTTTCCAGGGCCAGATCCCCTGCCCTGTTCCTGCAACTGACTCCGTGCAAACAGGGGCTGTCCTGCAACAGAGGCTATTGTCCCAACATGCCACTCAATGGTACCACTTTTTATATGCACCTCTGGTCACAGCCCCCTCTCCTCCTGCTTCTCCTGCTCTGATGCTCAATACCCCTTGCAATCTAGCCACTGGGGCTGGGCACAGACGGGCGGCATCCTCTTCTCCAGCCTTGGTAGGGGGATGAGCTGAAAGAAAAATGGCACTGCCTGCCCCAAACCTTTCTGAAATCCCCTCTGCAGGGTTTATCCGGGCAACCTCCCTATGGCAGTTACATCTACAGCTGCACACGGCCTGCGGGATTCCTGGCCCCAGCCAGTCACACCCTGGGACAGGCGTTAAGAAAGGGGCCGGGTATTTGGACGAGATGTGCTGAGAGACGAGCTCTCATGCTTCAGGGCATCCGTGGCTGGCACGCTGTGGAGTCAGGAAAGGTGTTCTCACCGCCCCACACAGCACTGGGCTACTGGCCAGGGGATCCCTGGTTTCCTCTTGAGCACAGGGAACTGAGCATTGCTGGGGTGAGCTTTCTGGACTTGGTGGCCCAAGGGGGTGATCTGGGTTGGACAGTCCTCTCCTGCAACACACTCCCACACACACACCACATGTATGCATGTGCACATCACACACAAAGGCACGCAAACACACAGCACGTGCACTTAAAATACACTACACGCACGCATATATATATTCGTGCACACCTCAAAACATGCAGCATCCGTATGCGTGCAGTGACCCATACCCGTCTCACACGTAGCTGTGGGCACGCACACCCCTGAGCACACTCACAGGGACGCAGAGTTGCTACAAGTGGCGGAGAGGCTGACCGCCTGCACCCACGACACCCGAGCTGTACAAACCCCTCTGCCATTGCCTGTGCAGCTGTCCCCTGCCCCGACCCTGCGGCTGTCTCTGTGCAGCGCAGGAGGCAAGGGAACGGGTGCTCGCGGGGGCCGTGGGCGTTAGAACAGGAACCGTCGCACCATTTCCCTTGATCTCTATGTTTTTTCCGAAACACACACTGTGCAGGAGGGGAAGGAGTGGGAGGGGCAGCAGCAGGCATTCCAGCTGGGGGTCACCTTTTTGGTCCTCCCCCCCCCCCCCACCCGCCTTGCTCCAGAACAAAACAGGGTAGGGGATGGCTGCAGGAGGGGAGCAGAGGGGATGTGGAGAGAGGCCTCTCTGAACAGCTCGGTGACAGCAGGAGGCAGGCCTGAAAATCCAGCTAGGCAGAAACTGAGCCGAGGGGGACAGCACCCTCCTCCCTGCCCTCTGTCTACTTGCCACCATCCTGGTCAGTGCCAATGGGATCCTCGCACAGGCACAGTCCCTGTCCAGGGTAGCCAGGGAGGGCCGGCCTGCGGGGCAGGCGATCGGGTGCCAACGTTCAGGGTTGCCAAATCCCTGGGGAGATTTGGGGTTTTTTTGCTCACACCATTTGGGAAGGTGGGGGCGGGAGGGACACATTCCCTGAGTGATACCACACCCAGGGCTGGCCCCGAGTATGGCTGCCCCTGCTGGCCTCCTGGCTGGGAATGTTGGAAACGCACGGGAAGGGAAGGAACAACTGCCTGTAACAACCATTGTGTTGCGGGGAAGCCCTGGGTCTCACAGTGACCAGACAACATTCCTCTGGAGACTGTAGTGAAGGGAAGGGCCTAGAGCTCACGGGACTGTCGTGGGACCTCGGGCGAGTCGCTTAGGGGTGAATTTTCACAAGCGCTCAGCCCATGGGTGGGAAGGGCAGGTCTGATCCCTCCCCACTGAAGATGGGTCCCTCATCCCCTCACCTTACCAACTCTGAGCCTCCTTAGTAAACTACCCGTCGAGTGTTCCCTACCAGACCCCTATACCAGCTCAGGGCTGTGCCCCGTGGAGGGAGGTTTGGGAAAGGCCCCAGAGGGCAGATGGAAGGGGCTCCTGACTGCCCTGGTGGTAGCCCACGCCTGCTGCCCCTGGGGAATTTCCAGCTCTCCGGGAGAAAGACAAGAGGCCCAGCGGGTGTATCAGGGCGAAGCGTCAGCTGCTCCCAAGTGTTCGTCTGCTCCCAGCTACGGGAGAGGCTCCCACGGGACTGTGGGAATTCTGAGAGTTCCCATCTCCATGGTTAGCTGGAGCAGGCAGGGCGATAGACGGGGGTGGACGGGAAGAGAGGGAGGGGGTGAGGACAGACGGATGGATGTGCCTGAGAAACGGTAGATACGCTTCTGGCGAGGAGCACTGGCTGGAGCTCCATACTCAGCCCACGTGGCTCCGTGGCTAGTCCTATTATCCCGACAGGCCGCCCCTCCCCTGCTGGCCCAGGGAGCAAGCCCAGAGTTGTGACAATTGACACCAGCTGGGCATCTGCCCTCCCGGGAACCAAACTCAAATTCCCAGCCTTGCATGTACAGTGACTGCAAAGAGCAGGGTTTGTCCGACAGGTGGCGCTTGGCAACTGCCTTTGCTTCTCTCTCCGTCCAAGAGCGGGGTCTCTGCTACCAAAGCTAGGCTCAGGCCAGGAGGGCTAACACGGTTTCACCTTGCCTTGGCGGTGAGGATGGAACCTCACCATCATCACCATGTTAAGGAAGTCTGCTCTGGCCCGGAGAAACATCAGAACTAAACAGCAGGTCCTTAAAGGGGCCCTGCAACATGGGTCAGACAATGGAGCGTGTGGTCTTTCATCATGAGTATGAGTACTGTATTCATGTTTGTGATTTGTTATTTGTACTGCGGCAGCGCCCCCGTCGCAAGGCGCTGCACAAACATAGTCCTGGTCCCAAAAACCTGATTGCTGTTTTATGGTGGATAAAGGAATGAAAGATTTTTTTTTAAAGATGGGTGTTTGTTTCTGTATTGTTTTCTTCAGCAATAGAAATAGGGTCTTTCTGCAGACCCTGGAGATGTGAGTTCTGATGCCGAGGGGGTTGGGGTATTGACACTTCAGCAAAAATCATCTTTCTCCCAGATGTTTATTAGGCATCAGAGTTACAACAACAGACAATAGCCCCAAATAATTTCAAATAGTCTGTCTAAAAATCCCTCCCCCTCCTAGCTGATCCCTATTTGACCAGCTGTCCAGTTGCCATAGAGTTCCCCAGGGAAACCAAGACCTGGATTTCACTTTCCACTGGTGTGACAGATGCTACAAGGTATAGCGTGACATAGAATCAGGTTTCTAGAGCCCACCTCTCCCCTCACTCGCACTGGTTTGACACTGATGTAATGCTCGCCGTGAGGGTCAATGGAGTTGCTCCTAATTCATGCTGGAGGAAGAGGAGAAGCAGGCCCTGCATTGTGGACTGGTCCAGATACACACAGAACAGCTCCAGGACAGACTGAGTCCCAGACTGAGGGGAAGCGGGGGCGGGGTTTTCAGGCAGCTGGAACAAGGCTTGAGCAGAGGCAGTTGGGTCAGGTCCTCGTGGTTCTCTGGGGCAGACGGACGGTCATTTAAGGATCTGTCTGTGACACAGATAGAGCTGGAGGCAGGGAGATCCCTGGTCCTGGGATCTAGTGCAGATGGGCCAAGCAAAAGCTTTGGGCATGAGCAAGGCCCCGTCCGCACTGCACATTGGAGCTGTGCGTCAGCTGGGATAGGGGAAGCCCCGGGAAGCCTGGATGATGCAGCTACAGCAAGAAAGGGTCAGGTCACAGCCAGGGGCTTCCCTGAGCAATGTAGAGCCACACCAGCAAACCACGCAGCCCCTTTGGTTTCGCACTGGGTTGGCGGAGACAAGGCCTCAGCTCGCGTTGGTTCCACATTGGCGCTGGGGATGGAGCACGAAGGAGTGACCGGAGGAAGAACTACCAAATCAAGTGACGGCGTCAGGGAGGCAGAGCAGCCCTGCTAAATACCCCTGGGGCCTGATTCGTCCTCGCCCTGCATCTGGCGTTGTGACGTGAGAAACGCCTCCCCCCCCCCGCACTCTGATATGGTCACGTTCATGCCCCCTTGTGCTGCTGGGCGATGGAGGATGGAGCCTGCTTGCCGGCGAAGAACAGCCTTGGGCATTTCCAAAGCAGAATTGGGCCAGTGCTTCCACAGCCGTGCCCACGAGGCCTTAGCCCCATCCCCAGTGGGGGGCTTTGCCCTTCGTCTCCTCAGTGCCCTGGGAGTGATGGTCCTCGCCCATAAAGAGGGATTGGCTCAGACATGGCTGAGTGACCCACATACGTGCATGAGCTGCGGGAACATCGGGGGCAGCTCTGCGGGGTAAGTGCAGATCGTCTTCCAGGGACCGGGGTCCTGGGACCCAGTTTCATACCTGACCAGGCCACGTGGGCACTTGGTTAATGAGTTATCTCCAGGCAGGGAGCCATCCAGCAGCGGCAGGGTTAACAGCGACCTGGAGCCCACCTGTTTCATGATTAAGCTCTGAGCTCTCCCCATGGGGAGATAAGAGAGGGAAAAGGCTGCCCATCCCAGTGCCAAGGTACCAGCATGTCACATTCACCCCTGGCATCGCTGCATCCAAGCCAGGGCTGCGGCACTAGGGAGGCACCAAGCCCCAGCAGAGGCCACAGTGAGGCAGCTGCCCTCGGAAAGGAGGGGAAGACAAGGGGCCGTGTTATCCACTCTCCGCTAAGCCATGCACTGCCCAAGGCCATGCATGATTCATTGTCCCAATGCTGCTTAATGTGTCCTCTCTCTGGGCTGGCTCTGCAGTCTGACCTATATATGTCTATTTGCCCCTGGGTGCCACTCAACGCTTTCCCCTTCATGCCCCCGTTTCCTTCCCTCTTCCCCACATTGCTGTGTAAGGTGCTGCCCTCCACCCCAGAGCTGTCCGCATTCCAGTGTGATTCCAGCAAACCCAGATTGGACGGGGCCAGTTCAAGGGTGTGTCTAACCCTGTCTGCACCCCTGCTGGGCAGCTGGACCATCCTGGAGTCTTGCGCTTGGGGATCACGGCCAGAATATAGCAGAGACGGATTGAAGCAGAGATAGGTGTTGGGCAATGCCTTTATCTCCCTATGGATGCCCATCACCTTGGGATCTGGGTCCCTCTCATCAGTTAAGATATGCAGTACACACACCGTCTCCTGCTGCAATGTGTAGCCAGCAGCACACCGAAACTCACCACCCTTGGCCTCTGGCATCTCAGCAGCACCTGATCCAGAGACCAACCCTAAAGTCGAAACTCAACCTGATGCTGGCTCTCCTGGCTAGTTCACTGCCAGGGCCCCTCCTCAGACATTTGTTTTTTTCTGCAGGCCCATTAACCCTGCTCCACAAGAATGACCAGGGCCTGTGGGACACAGGAACGGCCAGACTGGCACAGGGCAGGATCCAGCGAGTCTAATATCCCATTGCTGACCATGGCCAGTGCCAGCTGCTTCAGTGCAGGAGACCTGAAAGGAGGCAAGGATGGAAGAACAGGCCCCAAGAGGACATTGCTTCCTAACCCCAGATATTTTGTGGTTGGCTCAAGACCTGAAGCATGAAGGTTTAGGTCTGTTCTAATTTCTTTGATCCTGTTTAACATAGCTGTGGATTTTCTCATTAGCCATAAAAACGTATAAACCTTTCTAGAATCCTCGACCTCAGTGAGAACTTGTGGCAAGGAGTTCCACAAGCTAACTGCGCGTTTGTTTCACTTGCCATTTCGGCCAGCAGCCCAAGCAGTTCTCGGGGGTTATAAAACCTCCTTAGCCACCCTCCCAACAGCAAAAATCCATGACATTTGAGCTTTAAAAAGCATTTAGCACCAGAGCTTTTCTATCACTGAAAAATTCTTGGCACTAAACAGAACCCATAAAACAATCCTTTTATGCGTCTCCCTTCACCCTCAGCTTGCTTTTGCAGGGGACGGATTTGTATGGATTCAATTCTTTTTGCAGAGGGTGGAATACAGCTGGAAGAGACACTCGCCTGTGTGTGTGTGTGAAAGAGACAGTGCCCTGTTGATTTTTTTCATATCTCCTAGCGCAGATTTACCCCTTTATCCCAGTTCCACAGCACTGCCATTCCCCTCGCATAGCGTTTCTGTGCAAACCACCGCCAGGATTACAAACCCCCTCTTTGTCTACAGAGCTGCGAGGCCCAAACAATCCCAGCTCTCTCCCTCCGCCTCCTTGCTCCTGGGCTCCTGCCAAACGCCATCTCAAGTGAAAGCAAACAGCGTGAGAGCGCGCCTATCCGCCCAGCTCCAGGCCTGCCGCCCGCTTGACCTACTTAATGCTATATATGGCCAAGCCCTAATCCACGCAAACTGCCACGGGATTGCACGAGGGGGAGGAAGGAATGGCTGCAAAAATCCCTTTTAAAATCCAATGCACCCCCAACCCGTCTCTGGTCACCTTTGCAGCTGGAAGGAAATAAACCAGACTCGGTGGCTTTGGTTTTTGCGTTGCTCTTCAGCACAGCAGTGCGGGGATGGGAGGAGGGGATTTGTAGCCACTAAAAGGTTCAATTTTCCTCTCTCATCTGCTCCCCCGCACCCCCACCCGCACCACGCCTGCCCTGCCAACCCATCAGGCGTGTAAATGGCTGGTCCTTGTATCCAGGCAGAGGTAGCGCGTAATACTCCGGGGTGAGCTAGCCAATGGAGATGCTCTGACTGCATCTCCCCCCCCCAGCACCATTCCAAGGCGATTGTGAAGCGGGTCACGTAGAGCGCAGAGCCAGGGCCTCTCTGCATGGCAGCGAGACAGAGGGAGAGCTCAGCGTCCTTAGTCTGTGTCATTAGCAGGCCAGCCCGGGGTTTCGGGGCTTTAGGAGGCCCTGACAAAAGCGCCCCGGTTGGGGAGGGGTTGAATTTCCATCGTGCCAAATTAGGTGCACGCATGACTTCCATGGAAACAGCAGCAGGGACTCGGCCCCCCAGGGGCGCAGAGCCTCGTTATTATTTATGACTCGACTTGCCCTGCAGGGGAAGGAGCTCTTAAGGCAGACAGATCCTGTGACATGAGGGATAATGACACAAGGCCAAAGGTTTGGGATGGAGGGAGGCAGCTAGCGAAGGGGGGAGACCAACCACCGGAAGCCAGGGGCAAAGGGAGGCTGCCCCCGGGAGAGCTCTCTGCGTTTGCCAAGGGGGAGAGTTTGTTTGTTTCTAATGGGAGTGGCGGCCGTGGTGGGGATAACATGAGCCTGATTCTCCAGCCTTGTGCAGTTGGTCACACCTGCAAAGGGATGTGCTAATCAGAATGGGAGTGCATCACACCTGCTTTGCACTGGTGCGGATAATTACACAAGGGGCAAGATAACAGAATCAGGCCACTGGTCTCCTCTGGGTAGTGGGGATTCTTCACAGACATCAGGGCCTTGATGCCATGGAAAAACAGCCCAACATACAGCTCCAGGTAGGGTTGGGGGTTGAGTTCCCAAACATGTGTTGCAGGGGGCCCTATATTACGACTGCAGGCCAGGTCTGCCATTTGCCATTTCACTTGGAATTGTTACCCGAAATTGGGTCAGCTAGTAAGCTTAAGGAGGACTAATGACCTACCAGAATTTGGCAGAAAGCAGCACGTTTATTATACTGATAGCTAAGCTCAAAAGAAGGGGGAGGAGGGTCACACTCACACTTGCATACTCATGCTCCCAGGACAGGAACGGCACTGGAGATGTCAGGATCCTTCAAGGTAAGTGTCCCACAGCGCAGCGATGGACGGGGTGATGAAGGTAAGTCTTCCCGAGGCATGATGGACTGCAACGCGGCGAATCACTGGCCAGGCGGTGCGGGCAAAGGGTCTTCACGGGAGGTACAATCTTGTGAGTGCACTGCCGAGCACATGGCCCCTTCCCCTTTTAAGGACCTGATCCTCATGGCATGTGACTAGAGATGACTTGGCCGCGTCTGGTTGGTCACATTCCACCTCGGACAGTGTCCATGCAGTGTCCATGCATTGGGAGCGTGAGTGTGTGTGACCCTCTTCCCCCACCCCTTCTTTTGAGCTTAGCTGTCAGTATAATAAACGTGATGCTTTCTGACAAACTCTGGTGGGTCATTAGTCCTCCCTAAGCTTACTAGCTGGTCCAATTTCAGGTAACATTAGGGTTAGGGTCCTGGCAGGCACAATCTGCAGTGAAAGGGGCATCAGTAATAGCATCACAATGCAAAGGCTTTCATACAAGGTTAGGAGGCACAAGTGGGCAAAGGAAGCCATTGAAATTCAGGTGTTGGCTCACTGAACGGGCCTGATTTTCCCCTGAATTGCACCTTGCAGGATCATTCACACCAGTGCGAAGCCGGTGCAGGATACCACGGGTCGGATCTAGGAATGTTTTCCATCCACTTGGCACTAGTGTAGAAGTCTGCACAAGGTACAGGGGAGTGGGGAATGAGGCCCAAGGTCTTTCAATTGGAAAGATAAAGGGATTCCAGTCCTGCCATTTGGCTTTCTATACACACATGCACGCACACAGCAACCCCCCGCTGTCCGGACTTGTAGGGCAAGATTCTGATCTCAGCTCCGTTGCTGCACGTCCAGAGTTACTGCATGTCAGCCAGTATGGCTAGCCTGGATTTACAATGGAGTAACTGACATCAGAATCTAGCCTTTCATTTCCCACGGGCACATCTCCACTGGCAGCAACCGTGACAGGCTCAGACAGCTCTGCTCAGGATCAACACCTGGGCACAGGGTGGGGCGTTTCAGGCAAACACAAGCAGCCTGTTTCCCCGACATAGGCGCTTGCATCAGAAAGTTGACTGCAGGGACACAGGGCAATCAATGATGTTAGTGCAGAGGCCAAGAATCTGATCCTTGGTTGCTATTTTGTAATTCCTTCTCTGTAATGAGGAGAACACCCAGAGATAAACAAAAGAATGTAAGTTACCACTGGGCCTCGCTTCATGGAGGAGCGAGGAGGCGTAGGAATGGGGATGGTGCAGGCTGAGATAACATTTATGGGACTGAACATTCTGGGCATTCTCTGCACTTCGAGGTTCACTGCAGTTGTGGCTGCTATCTGCAGAACCTCAGGGCTCAGTTCATTGCTCTGCTCCTTGTATAGTCATTTGCATTTGTGTAATTAGTCATAATTTATAAACCCTAATGATACCTAGCCATGATCATCTGTGGATCTCAAAGCACTTTATAAAGGAGGCAAATGTTACATATGTACACATGGGGAGGCCAAAGCACAGAAAAGGGAAGTGGCTTTTGTCCAAGGTCACCCAACAGCCCAGTGACGGAGCTAGGAACTGAACTGCATTGTCCTGAATCCCATTCCGGTGCTTTAGACGCCAGAGTGCACTGCGGTGGGCTGGATTCTCCATTGCGCTGCGAAACCAGTGCAAAGCATCATTCATTTTGCACAGGTGTAAGTGACTGCACCAGATGCAAGGCATTGGAGAATTGGGCCTCTACATTTCCTGAAATGCCAGATTCAACTCACAGAAGCATCCACTCAGCCTTTCATTCTTCCACCGCAGATAAGCTGTGTTCCTCGCAGTTTACTGTGTGAGAATTTCAGACAGCACCCTCTTAACCTGAGATCCTATTTCCACTGCATGGACACTAACAACCCTGTGGTGGTCTTTATAACAATTGAAGTTTGCGTCTGGTGTCTTTGGTCAAAATTTCCTTGCCCTAACATTTGTTATGCTGTACACTGGGTGATTGCTGACCTCCACACCAGAGGTGGCTGCATTTCAAAGGATGTGCTGTGCATAGTTTCAAAAACCTTTTCAGATGAAAGGTGATATATAAATAAATGTGATAAATGGTTAGATGGTGGCGCAAGGTTGGGATGAGTGGTGGCTGATGTTTGTGATGTTGCAACCTGGCACTTCTAAAAGAGATATTGACACACGCCCAGATGCAGGCTACAGACAATAACCTGCGTCACCTCCCTGGGAGGCCCTAATGCCAGAACTTCAGTGTGCTGCAAGGCATCTGTGCTCTAACTACACAAAGAGCCTGGGAGAAAGAGAGCGTGGGATGTTTACCAAGATGAAATAAGATGACGTCTGACTCTGCAGGAAGCCTGGAGCCTGCCAGATGTTTCTAGGGTTCCCAAGGGGATTTGACGCCTGCACTCAGCGCACTAGGAAAGAACAACAGTTATTGCACCTCACCCTTCAGAAAGTCCTCGGACACAACTGAGGAAGATTATTGACTTGTGCTCTTTTCAAGCCCCAGAGATCGGTGCTGGTCTGTGGCAGGATTTGTGTTGCTATGCATAGAATTACTGGAGCGAGTAACGGTAGTGGACCTATACCAGCCCTTCTGGACCAGTGCTGCCTGTGGTGCTGAAATTAAAATCAAGTTGAGCTCAAACTCAATCGCTGCTCAACACAGGGGTTCGGAATCCAAAGTCAGATCACCCCCAGAACTTTGGGGCATTTGGAAGCTTTGGACCTGTTTCTTGGACTAGATACAAGAGTCACAGGGTGACACTCTATGGTCTGCGTAATGCAGGAGGTCAGACGATGGATTCTCAGTGTGGGGGTGATGACCCAAGGTTTGAGGGATGGAGTTCAACCAAAATTCCTAGCTAGATAGGAGGAGAGTCCTGAAACTGATTTTGGTGGTAACATGGGACCCTAACAGGAGCAATGGAACAATGTATTAAACAGGCAAGGATGGATGAAAAGCAGAACAGAAATAAAACCGGAGCTGGCCAAAGCCAGTGGGTCTTTGTGTTGATTGGAAAATGCACTTATTTGCTAAGGCTGAGATTTTGGATGCCTAGTGTTCTCAGGCTTCTGTAAAAACCCGAGCCTACATTGCTCCAGATACCAGTGAATATTCTCCATACTCTTTATTTTTCTGTCCTTATGGAGAAAGTTGCAACTATGGCGTTTCCGATGAAAAGACAGATGGCCCAGATCTACTGCAGCTTTTTCTGAGCGGTGCTGTGGGTCTGTGTCCTTTACTGAACTGTAGCTTTGTACTGTATCTTAGTAAAGCACCGCTCCTGGGTAAATCACAGAGAAAATGCAGCCCCAGCAACCTCTCCTGCTATAGCAACAATGTGACTGCATCAGGGATTTTCACCAGGGCTGGGTAAACAGCTCCACTATGAGAAATGGGGAGAGATAAGGGATTGTTTCTCTCGGTGTGCTTAGTACCTGACAGAATGCAGAACTGACTGAATATTTAACTGATGGTGCCTTAGATTCTGAATCCAAAGTTGGAGCTGAGAACGCCCACTGTTATGAAGGGAGAACCCTTCATGCAGCAGGGTATAAGCCAGCCTTTACCAGATGGAGATCAGGAAGAAATGTCCCTGATGGGCAGGGGAATATTTCATAGGAGGAGGAGGAGGGGTTGGAACTTGTCACTGTCGGAGATGGAATATTGAACTAGATGGATCATTGGTCTGATCCAGTCCAGCATTTCGTATGTCCCTAGGGCCCAAGCAATAAAGAAAAATAACCAGGCTCATCTGTTCATGTATTTAATAGACACGCCAGATCAAGGCATATTTTGTTCACATTCCCTAGCCTTCCACCCCAAGAATGACCCTGCACCTAGTATCTGCAGTAGGGCAGGTTCCGAGCACTTTACTAGTGTGGAGGGGAGGTCAGTGTGGGGGAAATCCACGCTAAGTAGTGGACTATGTTTTCCCTCTCTCTCCAACCATGGAAGCATCCTGCTGTCACAACGCTGTCCTGAATTAAAACAATGAACTCAGCAGTTACTAGCGGCTGCAGTGCGGTCTACTGGGAAGAGCAATGGAATGGATGCCATGACTCCAGAGCAAGGTATGACTCGGCCACTGTGTGAGTCTGGGCAAGTGGCTAAACTTGCTCAGGTCCTCCGTCAAACGGACATACCAGGGATGTCACAAGTCTTAAAGGCCTTGGTATCTTCAGATGATAGGCCTCACCATATAAGTGGTAAATGGCTTTACTAAGAGATCCCCCACTGCCTCCAGGGAAAACTTCAGTGCTACAGGAAGTGGTGTTTTTGCTTCAGTAGGTAATGCTCTTCCTTCTGAGCTCATACAGAACCAATGCCAAGTAGCCAGTGGCTACTGTTGTATTAATCTTTAGTATCTGTGACCCTAGTAACTAGGGCTAGGAAATAAAGATAGGTCTTTTACTAGCATGGCTTTGTGCCAACACCCTTTATACATGTTCCATCATGACATTAATGGTTGATGAGCTTCTGGAGGATGTGTCTTACTGATGAAAGCTTAATTATTAGAGTATTCTAATTGGACTGATTATTTAACATTAATAGTGTACCAAAGACAGTCTGGATCAGGAAGTCATTGTGCTAAGCACTGTAAGAACACAGATGAAGATACAGTCCCTGCTTCAAAGAGCTCATAGTCTAAGATGACCACCTGCAGTCATTATAAGGCACTTTTCATCATATTAGGGTTGTTGTAACTATTGTAATTTCTCATTGGGAAAACTAAATTCTATTTACAATTTGTTTCAGCAGGGTAAGGTAAATATGCTTAACGTCTGCCCTACACTGTGTGCTGGTGCTACTCAAAGGCTGCTCACCCGGGAGATGGACAGACTGCAATTTTTTGCGTAGCGTATCTTCAATTCAGTTTGTACAGTGTGTTGGGAAGCTGGGATGAGAAGTGCTGTAAATCTCAGCCATTGTCATAGAAACATATCTAATTACATATTATCAGCACACATGTTGTGTTTCATTGCCTAATTAATTCTATAACAACACGGGAAGTTTACTGGGCCACCAGCCAGTCAATTACTGAGATAGTCTCCTCGTCCTGATATCAGCTGTCATGTGATAAAAATCGATCAGCTTGTTGTGATGCATCCCTGATACACATGAAGAGAATTTCCTGATATGAATAGCTCAAGGTGCTAATCGTGTGGAACAGACAAACTCGTTACAGTGCCAAGCAGGTGAAATCTTTGCCTACAGAATATTATTCCAGGGAGCCACTGGTGCATTCTCCTTGTTTATGAGCCAATGTGACATATGCTGTGTTACTAATGCCCTGGGGATAAACTGGGTGGAATAAACGGCTGTGGAGCAAATTAAGCCTCCTGGGAGTGCAAGATGTGGGACAAGGAAACGATGAGGGGCTATGAGAACCAGCCTGATTCTGATCTCACTGACTGGTATAACCCCATGGGTTTCCACGGAATTAATCTTAATTTACGCTGATATAAATCAGATCAGAGTCAGGCCCTCTGCCTTTAGGCCCAATCCCAAATCAGTGGCAGTCCTTCCAATGACTTTAAAAGAAGATGAATCAGACCTTAGGGACTAGGTCCTCAGCTTTGGACAGAGCAACACTGATTTACAGCAACTGAGGATCTGTCCCTTGGAGCCTGGATAGCAGCATTTTAAAGCAAAAAATGGACTGAAATTACAAATGAAAAATCAGCTGTGTTACGTGAGAAACATTGAACTTGTGTCAGTTTTGTGTCGGGAACAAAAAATGCTTTTCAAAATAAAAGTGTTTGTTCCCCTTTAATATTCCCCATAGCAAAGGCCCTAGGAACAAGAGCATTGGTCTTCTCCCTCCCCCAGCCCACTGCCAGAGCGCCAGTGTCCTACATACAGTAAAATGTTCTATATCTCCACTTATAAAATTGCTCCACACTTCAAGGTCACTTTATCCGCTCTCACCACAAACCAGGAATGCGGATGTTAATGTGTCTCTGATTTAATCAAAGCAGCCATGCTAGGAATTCAAGCTCAGGGCCAGCTTGATTGTTTTGTTTCTCTTCCCCTCCAAGGGCAAAAATGGATTTGCAATCCCAAATCCACACAAGTCTACCCTCCCCAATCCCGACAACTTTTTAAATGATCATTAATTCTGATGAATGCAAAATCTTATGCAATATTAGATAGAATTAAAAGCAATTCATGATTGTTCCATATTTTAAGCCAAGATTTGACATCACTGTATTAAAAAGGAAATACATGACATTTAAAATCAACAACAAATGAATGAGTTCTTTGTCTGCAATACTGTACCACTTGTTACTGCTATTTAGTTTTTATTATATGTATATAATTATATCTCATCATGTTCTTTTTAATTGTTGCTTTAATTGTATTTATTTATTTGTTGGTATTATTATCTATGTTGTTTTATTGCAAAGCATCTAGGATACATTTAAGCACTAAGAGAGTGTATATAAAATATATTATGATTTTTATTAGTTTGCATGAATTACTTGGAGATTAATAAATGTTGCAAATTAATCAGTAAACAAACAAAACACAATAATAAAGCAAGGTCGATGAATCACTAAACATTTTTGGTTAGCTGTAGTTATGTTATTGAATACTTCATAGTACAATATATTATTGGTGGTGTATATTTTGCAGAAGCAATGATGTCTTTCTTAGTACTGTCATATGAGACCTATAGACAGTGGTTTACTGTGAAAGCTTTGTTGAAAAGTAGTGAAACCACCATATTTTTGTGTGTAGATTAGGGAAGTGAGAGTTAGTGAGATTCTCCATGCATCTGAAGAAGTGATTTTTTTTTACCCACAAAAGCTTATGCCCAAATAAATCTGTTAGTCTTTAAGATGCCACCAGACTCCTTGTTGTTTTTGTGGATACAGACTAACATGGCCACCCCCTGATACTTGAGATTCTACTGTATTTTATCAGAGGAGTAGCCGTGTTAGTCTGAATCTGTAAAAAGCAACAGAGGGTCCTGTGGCACCTTTAAGACTACCAGAAGTATTGGGAGCATAAGCTTTCGTGGGTAAGAACCTCACTTCTTCAGATGCAAGCTTATGCTCCCAATACTTCTGTTAGTCTTAAAGGTGCCACAGGACTCTCTGTTGCTTTTGACTGTATTTTATTATTACTGTACCAACATGGAAAATCTGTTTACGAGATGGGACATCAAAGCAGTTGTCAGATGAGTTCCCTTTTCCTCTGTCCACAGCTCCAAAAATGGGTGGGAATAACCCAATACTTTTACATAACAACGGCAGGCAGACGACTCCTTTGGATTTGATTGCGGTTCCTATTGCTGCTTTTGTTTCCACATCCATTAGGAAATCAACCAAATTACAGCAGCCCTGATCTAAATGTAAAGTAGAAAGCCTCTCAGATGTTTTTCTCCTTTCTTTGCTCTGACTGGGAATGCTATTAACATTACAAACAGAGAGTGGTTAGGGGATGGGGGGGGGGGGGGGACTCTGTGTGTATGTCTTGATCAGAATGGCAAAGTAAAATGATTTTGAGTCCTTCCTTTGCAATAACAATCTCCATCTCATTTAAAGCTCATCTGAACACCTTCTCTTTTTTCCTTTTGCTTGTATGTCTCTGCCTCTGCTCTGTTTTTAAGTGGCCCAGGATCACTTTATGAATCAGCATAACCCTTCAGTGTAGGGGGATGACTTGCTTTATAAATTATCTACCTAGGCACTGCCATGATGGGACTGGGGAGATGGAATTGCTTTATGGTGCTTAGACAGGGACACAAGGGCATGCCCTAAAAATAGGGACACTCCCAGTTTTCAGATATGGATGGTTAACAGAGTGTGTGTGTTTGTGAGGAGGGGACACCACCAAGACACTGCTTTATAAATCATCTCCCTGTGCCATGCTTCAGTGTGGGAGATGCATGATGTTTAAAGTGAACCCAAAGCAATTATGTCTCCCTTCCACAGGCATCAACATAAAAACACCCAATTTCTGTGGTGATTTAAAATGACAGCCAGGGCAGGGCACTTTGGAGCTCATCTTCTTACCCTACCTACCCTGTTACTGATTCTTCTCAGCCACCCTCCCAGTCCCGCACGGAGGGAAGCTGTAGTCCAGTTATTATTATTTATACGGTAGTGCCTAGAGGCCCCAGTCAGGATCCGGCCCCATTGTGTTGCACCCTGGGTTCCTTACAAGCTAAACAGACAAGTGAGATATTAACAGTGTAAGCGTGTTCGGTAGGCTGCAGTTTGGGGGTACAGGGGTATCAGGGGCCAGAAGGAACTGTGGGGGGCACATGGGAAGTAGGTGGGGGCTGAGCGTTGGAGCAGATGAGGTGTCAGGGCACATGGGCTGTGTGCAGGGGCTGTTTTGGGTGCACAAGGAGGTTATGTGGGGGCTGTGATTTGGGGCAGATGGGGTGTCTGGGGGCACATGGGGTTATGTGGGGGCTGTGCTTTGGGGCAGATGGGGTGTTGGGGAATATGGGGTGTCTGGGGGCACATGGGGTTATGTGGGGGCTGTGCTTTGGGGCAGATGGGGTGTTGGGGAATATGGGGTGTCTGGGGGCACATGGGGTTATGTGGGGGCTGTGCTTTGGGGCAGATGGGGTGTCTGGGAATATGGGGTGTCTGGGGGCACATGGGGTTATGTGGGGGCTATGCTTTGGGGCAGATGGGGTATCTGGGAATATGGGGTGTCTGGGGGCACATGGGGTTATGTGGGGGCCTGTGCTTTGGGGCAGATGGGGTGTTGGGGAATATGGGGTGTCTGGGGCACATGGGGTTATGTGGGGGCTGTGATTTGGGGCAGATGGGGTGTCTGGGGCACATGGGGTTATGTGGGGGCTATGCTTTGGGGCAGATGGGGTGTCTGGGAATATGGGGTGTCTGGGGGCACATGGGGTTATGTGGGGGCTGTGCTTTGGGGCAGATGGGGTGTGGGGGGCACATGGGGTTATGTGGGGGCTGTGCTTTGGGGCAGATGGGGTGTCTTGGAGTATGGGGTGTCTGGGGGCACATGGGGTTATGTGGGGGCTGTGCTTTGGGGCAGATGGGGTGTCTGGGGGCACATGGGGTTATGTGGGGGCTGTGCTTTGGGGCAGATGGGGTGTCTGGGGCACATGGGATGTTTGGGGGGATGTGGGGGTTATGGGGGGCTGTGCTTTGGGGCAGATGGGGTGTTGGGGAATATGGGGTGTCTGGGGCACATGGGGTTATGTGGGGGCTGTGCTTTGGGGCAGATGGGGTGTCGGGGAATATGGGGTGTCTGGGGCACATGGGGTTATGTGGGGGCTGTGATTTGGGGCAGATGGGGTGTCAGGGGCACATGGGGTTATGTGGGGGCTGTGCTTTGGGGCAGATGGGGTGTCAGGGGCACATGGGATGTTTGGGGGATGCGGGGGTTATGGGGGGCTGTGCTTTGGGGCAGATGGGGTGTCAGGGAATATGGGGTGTCTGGGGCACATGGGGTTATGTGGGGGCTGTGCTTTGGGGCAGATGGGGTGTCAGGGAATATGGGGTGTCAGGGGCACATGGGGTTATGTGGGGGCTGTGCTTTGGGGCAGATGGGGTGTCGGGGAATATGGGGTTATGGGGGGCTGTGCTTTGGGGCAGATGGGGTGTGGGGGGCACATGGGGTGTTTGGGGGATGCGGGGGTTATGGGGGGCTGTGCAGGGGGGAACATGCAGTGTCTGGGGGCACATGGGGTTACCCTGGGCTGTGCTATGGGGGACATGGGCTGTGTAGGGCGCTGTGCTTGGGGTCACAGAGGGGACCCCCGAGGGACGACGGACAGGCTGTGCTATGGCGTGCACCGGGGATACAGGGCTGGTCGGGCGGTGCTGGGCCCACGCTGCGGGCGCCCTTGCGAGGCGGGCCCAGCCAGACGAGGCTCTGTCCCGCGGGGCATGGTGGGTCATGGCAACGCACGAAGCGGCCCTCCCCCATCCAAGATGGCGCCGCCGCCTCAGGCGGCCCCTTTGTTCCAGCAGCGGCAGCGGGCGCCGCATTGCTGCGAAGGGCGCGAAACTAGGGCATCACAGCCCCGCCCCCTGCCCGGCCCGGGGTGAGTCTGTGGGCAGGGGAAAGGGGGAGGGCTGCGCCTGGCTGGGGAGGCCGTAGCCAATCAATATCTTCCACTCTCTCATCCCACAGGAACGCGTCTGCAAACTTTCTCCCCCTCCCATCCAATCAGCACTTTCCGCCACACTCCACCCCACGTGGGGAATGCGAAGCGTGCATCACTTCCCTCTCAGCGTCTTATGAATATTAACCAGGCGGCGGCCAATCAGGAGGCGAGGCGGTGCTCGAACAGACGCGGAGTTACCTCATCCCGGCGGGTGGCGATTTGCATATTCATGACCAGGGCGGGGCCAGACAAGGGGCTATATAAGCAGCTGCGCCGCCAGCTCTCAGCGTACATCGTGCTGGGACTTTGAAGCGTTGTGCTGCGTTTGCACTCACTCAGGACTGGTAAGGAGCCTGGGGAGAGGCGGGGAAGGGCCGGGGGAGGCAATATTGCCTCAGGCGGAGGCGCGCTCTGCAAGGCGGTGCCCCATAGGAGCAGCTGCTTTCCCTAGAGGGAGAAACGGATAGGGTCGCTCTGTCCGCCTTCCGCTCCGTATTCACCCTTGTCAACCGCTGGAGTCCCCAGCAGGACGAAGCGCACCGCTTGGGCTGTTGTTAGGGGGAAGGGCGAGCAGTTAACAACGACGCCCCTTCGGAAACAAAATGGCGCCCGGTCTCGGCCGGCGCAAAATGGCTTCCCATCTTAGCAGCGCGCATGCGCCGAATGGGCGGGGCAAGGTGGGAGGCGCTAAGGCTGGGCTGCTTGGCGCAGGATGTGTGCGCGCCTGCCTCAGACAATGGATCGTTTGCGCATGCGCCTTCCCGGGTGCCGGCAATGCCGTGAAGCTGGCGCGCGCTTCCACAACGCGCATGCGTGCGAGGGAACGCAGCGGGTGTAGGGCATCTTGGTTCCCGCCCTGGCGGCGTGCTCCTGAGCTGCGGGGAGTCGTTAGACCCACACACTCTAGCCACAGCCACTCCAAAGGCAGCCTCAGTCCCTAAGTGGCCCTAGCGCTGGGCGATGTTACCACGCACTACGGCAGCCGCTTGCTCTCTGGCCTGATGATCGATATCCGAGCCTGAACGGGGTGGGAAGGGCTCTGCCTGATAGGGACCCACTGGTGCTTGTTCTCTATGGATGGAGAGTAAGGAAATGGACCATGCAGATGGATCTGGGTGATAGCGCCAGGCCTGCTGTGATACTGTGCATTGGGGAACACACATAGGGGTTCTGGTCTTGGGGGGGGGATATTGCTTGGCTGCGGGGATAAATTACATTCTCTGTGGTCTCCTCATTTCTGAAATCGGGCTAATTTCTTGAAATAAACACTTTGAATCAACTTTGTGTTTACATGGAGGCTGACTATCAAATGGACCTCTCTAGGTACAAAGCTGTGGTTCTCTTCTGTGAATTGCACATGGCAGCTTAGTACTAGCAGCTGTGGTATTGATATACAAGAATTATGGTCCCGGTGACACCGGTCTAGTGAATTAATCCCTTGGTCCTGTGTGATTCTGATATACTAAAGCAGCAAAAATAACTTTTCGTGTGGGATTTAACAGTGGATGTAATGTCTTTGTTTACAGAACAAAATGGCATCAGATGAGGGAAAGCTCTTTGTTGGTGGACTGAGTTTTGATACCAATGAACAGTCACTGGAGCAAGTCTTTTCTAAATACGGACAGATATCTGAAGGTAAGAACAAATTAAGTGGTTGTGATGAGTTTTATCTTTTTCTGATCGAGTGGATATGTGCCAATAGTGTCTTTGCTTTTCAGTGGTCGTGGTGAAAGACAGAGAGACCCAGAGGTCCAGAGGCTTTGGGTTTGTTACTTTTGAGAACATAGATGATGCTAAAGATGCAATGATGGCTATGAATGGAAAGGTAAGGAGATCCCGAGTTCCGTTTTTTCAGAGTCTGTGTACAGAGCTGCAGAATCATGATACTATGATCTCCGGAGTAGTAATACTCTGTTTTTCTGTTAAGCAGAATTAACCATTGGGGGCTTAGAATTAAAATATTTTGGCAACATAATGAAATATTAAAATTTTTAGGAGCAGTTAAAGTAATGTGCAAGTCTACAAATATGAAGGAAACCTAGATAGGCAGACTTGCCCTTTTTCTTATTTCAAGCAATATTTTTATTGAATGCTCTGTAAATATTATTTAATGGTGGTGACTTGATTGTAATTTTGGATATGGGGGCAAACCATTATGGACACAAATGACTAAAACAAACTTTTTCCAATTTGTACCTTAAGTTTGGACAGCTTATTTGGCAACTGCTGTTAAGTTTTAAAAGCAGGTAAATACTGGTACAGTTCATTTTTTTTTTTCCTGTTTTGTTTTTAGTCTGTTGATGGGCGTCAGATTAGAGTTGACCAGGCAGGTAAATCATCCGAAAACAGATCTCGTGGATACAGAGGGGGTTCATCAGGTGGCAGAGGCTTTTTCCGTGGAGGCAGAGGTCGGGGGGGCCGTGGCTTCTCTAGAGGTGAGTTAGTGTAACTGGTTTTCAATAACTGACTTGACACTGAGAAATTTTTCAATATGTTAATTGGTCCTTTATTGTGTCCATTCAAGGAGGTGGAGACAGAGGCTATGGAGGAAGCAGATTCGATTCCAGAAGTGGTGGATATAATGGGTCTAGAGACTACTATAGCAGCAGGTAAACACAATGAAAGTAGACTGTAAGAGTTCAGACTGCTGACTGTTGAGGTTTTTGTCACACCAGCCCTGAAATAACTCAGTTAACAACTTGACTGGGACGTAAAGGCTCAGTCACAATAGCACAGCCAAAGCGTAATGTGTATCGATCGCAGCATGTTTCGTAAAACAAACAAATTTTTATTTTTACCAGCAGGAATCAAGGTGGCTATGGTGACAGGTCTTCAGGAGGGTCCTACAGAGACAACTATGACAGTTACGGTAAGTTTTAGTTCAAAAGGGAACGAAGAATACACTGCCTTGGGAGCTCTCTAAATCGATTGACCTGTTGAAGTCTGGAAATACTGTAAGGCTCAGTTGGACCGTATCGCACTCTTTGTTCTTGCCCATAAGAACCAGTCTATTTGCAACCAGGCCTTGGAAATGTTTGCCACTTAACTTCCTAATTTTAATGCATGTGTAGGACTTGCTTGGATCTTAAGGCAAGCAAGTAGTAAATACTCACATACTTGAAGTTCGAGAATTAAGCAAAACTCCAAATGCCCTCTAACAAACTTTAATCAAGGGTGGGGGAAGTTCTCTTAAGCTCTAGTGAACTAGCACTAGCCTCTCAAATAATAGAGGGAGTAAAATGCTGGAACTTGTCTATGCTTCGGTGCCTTTACAATTGTGCCTGCTTCTTGTCCTCAGCTACACACAACGAGTAAAAATCCTTCCTGACTCAAGATCGTCCTTCCAATGGCTGTATTTATAAAGATTTTTGGAGCTTCGCTGAAATCGTTATTGTGTAGTACATCTACTTGTATTTTCACTTTTGTAGTATTATCAGTTCTGATCTTGTCAAACACAGCCTGACAGCTTCTGATATAAGATGGTCTGATTAGACTTTTCTTTAAGAAAGCTCTGTTTCCAAGTGTTTTTAATCTTTTTTGAAAGCACTACGGATTTTATTTTATCCTCTGTGATAAGCCAAGGTGTTTTTTTAAAAGTTGTGAAGTTGGGGCCCTAATTCAGTTTTTTGAGATAGAAAAGGACCTTTGATTCAATGTTCACTGGAAGCTGAACAAGCTGTGGACTTTATATTTTTTTTAAAGTGCATTACCTTCGTCTCTTGTAACATTCCTTTAGTGTAGCAAGGTAGGCATGCAGCCTGGGTGTAAATTGGAAGGCAAACCACCTTGATATACTTAAAGAGAAACTTGCTTGTATGTTCAACCTGCATAACGGTATTTTTACTGTATGATGTAAATTACCCAGAAATAGACTCTCGCAAACTTACCATAAAAGAGGTTCTTGAAAATGTTTATTTATATTGTCCTTTTTTTACTGGAAGAAATATGCATATTCCATTGATATTGTATTTGAAGTGGTAAAGGATTCTTGTATACAGTTTTCTTTGGCTTTACGAAGCCTATTAAAAGACCGTCTGAAATGAACTCTGCTCTTGACATTTACATTTCATTGCACAACACAGTCCTTGAAGATCTTGTGAACAAACCAAGTAATAAGGAGGACTCTAGAGAAGAGAGCCTAGTGATAGGAGTATTAAAGCAAGCTAGACTTACTGACCATTGGAGAGAATGTAATCTTAACTGGTCTTGACATGTGAATTACTGTCAAGATGTTTTCACAAAAATAGTCAAATTATCTAGTGGCAGACGACTAAAAGTATACTCTAGGGAATTGTAATGACTAACTTGTTACATTTAGATCAGCAAAAGTGGAGGGAAAAAACTAGCTGGCCAGTTTAGTCAGAGGACAGTTCAGGATTTTCATAAAATAAGCAGACATTGAAATTTGTAGTCTGAATCAGTCTTTTGAGAACGAGTAGTTACTGGTTTGACACAGTGTTCCAAGGTAGACAAATTGACTTAATTAGCTAGCTTTGTCATTGCCTTACAAGTTCTAAGAATTCTCTGCTAGCGTATGGAAACTGCAGTGTCCTTGGAGAAAAGAAGTGTTGTGCCTCCAACAGAAACCTCTGAGACGAAAGCTGCTTTCTGGGCTAGTTCATATGTGGAAATAGTCCTGTAATTCGAGGTAACTCCTTTTGCTCATGTCCGCATCCTTCCTCTTGTTGAGAGCTCATTTGAAAGTCTAATGTACCTGTGAAATATTCCTCTGACAGTTTTGGTCAACTAATGGAAAAATTTTAAATCTATGCCTATGCAATCTTTGGTTTGTGGCACAACTTCAGTTCCACAGGTCAGAGTTGGGCATACAGTCATGTCTTGCCTAGTAGGTATGGAAGCAAGATGGGAAACAGAATTCCCTGACTTGATTTGTGTTCATCTATTGAGACTCTTCCTAGACTCATTAAGTCACTTAATTGTAGCTTTCTTTACCATCTTACTTGTTGCCATTAACTTTCTCCCCTAGCCCACACTGTTCCTAAGCAGCCATGTCAAAGTGGTTAACTGTCTCTGCTTAAGGATCAAATGATATATATTGGCTGGTATATCAAAGGCATCAGCCAGCCCTGGAATTTCCCAGACTGTGCTTCTGTGATGTGATAGGGTTCAGCGAATGGCTTGTGAAACCCTTGTATATGATGTGACTTGTGTTTGGGGAGGTGGGTGGCAGTGTAAACACCTTGGTTGGATATGGCTAGTAACACACATTTGCTTTACCAGGTTGAAGAGAAGATGGACATTTGAGCCTGAAACAGCCTTCCTGAGCATTTCATGAAAGCAGTACCAACAATCAACTTTCTAAGCAGGTACCATCTACAGTGCATTCCCTTGTAAGAAATTACTGGAGAAATTTGATTTTAGGTTTGGCATATGTACAGGTACCAGAATTAACGTTTTGCCTTGTGCTAATATCCTGTGAGAAATAAGTGTGTGTTGATAACTTGACTAACTCTTGGTCAGTAGTTGCAGTTTTAGATAATTTAATGTATGTATGGATCTGCTGTTTGTAGAACTCATTGTCTTGTTTTATTTCAGCAGTGAGCTGCATTGAAGAGGATTGATACAGCTGTTGACTGAGCAATGGAGTTCAAGAGCTTTGAGCAGTGTATAATATCTGATGTAGATCAAGTGAACAATCTGACTTGTAACAGTTATAACTGATAGAATAAATAATTGGACTGGAAAAAGCAATGATTTTTTTAATAAATTCTATAAATAAATGCAAGAAAGATGGATGTAGTCAAGGCACGATTTGATAGATTTGGGGTTATTTGATGCATAACCCAATATAATTTAAAGTGTTAGCACTGGAAATCTGTCCCTACTTATGAAGGTCCAGTTGATCAGTAAAGGGTTAAAGATCATTGAGTGAGCCCCTGTGTAGGATTCTAAGAGGTTTGTTTGACTGGAGGGAATGAAGGCTGTCTTTCTAAAATACTTTAGGATCTTGCTATTTTAATGGCTGTTGAGCGGGTAATGATTTGGTGGTTTTACCCCTTCATGACCAAGTCCAAGTTCAAAAAAATACAGCCTAAAGTCACTGAAACACCATTGGAAGCTTGTATTTGGGTATTCTACCTATTTTGCATTCACAAATGTTACTATCTTCTGATGACTGAGTTTGAAGGGGCACTATGGTCATTTGAGCAACTACATAAACACTAGTGGTCAGTGAGCTCTCTATGAGTTGAGGGGTGAAAACATTATCTACTATCTGTTCCAAACCTATTAGACTAATAAAACTTGGAATTTTAGAAATCAAATTTACATATTGAAATTTGTCTTCTAGATTAAGGTTCATGTACATTAGTCTACAGGTATAATTGGTTTGCACCCTCTGCTGAAAAATGTTAAAACAATGCTAGGGAAAAGTGTCAAAATTACACTAAATAGTTTTCTAAAAGCTTTTCTACAAAACCTCCATAGTGGGTGGCAAATCGGAGCTCACTATTCTGCAACTAATTTTTTGCCATTTACCAATTCCCAGCACCAAAAAAAAGTTCTACCTAAGTAATGCTATTGCTTCTAGATTTCTCAACTGTAAAAGGAATGTTTCATTGCAGCTTACCATAAATGGCTGTTTGAGACGTCTCATACTGTTATGAGAAAAACATTCACATTTGGGTTTGATTAAATATTTCTAACTTGAGTTTATGCTCAGAGAGATCTCTCCTAACCCTATTGTGTAAATCATCATTTAGCAGTGGCGCTGCTGAAGGTGACTCAGCTCTAGCAAAACCTTTTCTGCCAATCCTATATATCCACAATATGAAATTGTCTATTGGGGCAATTGCCTGGTACTGAACTAGCTGCTTTATAGAGTCCTGACTTAATAATGAAACTAGTATGTTGAAGCAATAATGACCCATTAACTTGCATTTAAGTACTGCAGTCAGACAAGCTTTTCAGAGATACTTTAATGTTGGAGAAGACTTTTATTACAATAGTGCTCAGAAGCCTCAGTTACTTTGAAGCCCCCTAGTTTTGGTGCTGTACAAATGCCTAATTTTGTACAAAAGTTTAGAATAGGGACTAATCTAAGAGTTTTTGTACTATTCATGAGTACAACCTAATGCAGTTGTAGTTACTGTTATGAAAACAGACACATACCATGTATAGATAAAAGTTTATTTTACTCAGTGCAATTCCCTTATCTAAATAAAGTTGTAGAAAAACTAGACCAGCTTAAGGGATGACCAAATGCTATAGCTAGGAGAGGAGAAGGGTGAGGAAAAACAGTTTACAACTGTTTAAAATGTATAAATGAAAAGATGCCAGTGGCCACCTTGGCAGTTGCCGTCTACCAGCTTGCCATAGGTGGCATAGAAGTGGGTTTTAATGGCTTCCTAAAGGAGCATTCCAGGAGGACATTCCATGCATAAGAGGTGGCTCCCCCAAAAGCCTGAAGGTTTGTGGGAGAAATAGATAGGATTTGGCTTAACTATCCATTTCTCTCAAACCTTTTACAAGTGCATCAGTTTTCATACTTGGCATGTACAAGTGCTTTAGAAACATTTGTCTAAAAGTATCTCAAAATAGGATCAAAAGGAATACATTGGCTACAGCCAATAATAAACACCATCTTGAACAAAATATTGAAAATTTTGACTCCAGCCCCTAAAGTCAGCCAACGCAATACCTACCTATCTTTCCTCGAATGTGTTGACTCAACTTCTCATCTTACCAGCTTTGTGCTATTCTATAAAGGTGTTTCCTATACATCTTTCCCAAATTCCATGTAATGGCTACCTTATGCACTCATTGGTTTTGTTTCTTTGTACTTGTTTATATAGCAAGGTCAAAATTAAAGCCCTGTGGGGGTAAAAACCATAGCCTTGCTGTCATTTGATCTGCATGCTAAAGTCATTTACTTCTGCTGCATGAACATAACTCCAACTTATTCTCTCCCTTGTAGCTTCATCTTGCTGGTGCTGCCCTGAGAACTTGGGTTCACGTGTGGTTTCCCTAACTGAAACTTAAGTGAATCCTCCAGTTTGTAGCTTGCTCTCTACATTGTTCCTCATCCTTGAAGAACTTACAGTGGTGCTTACTCTGACTCTGATTTACCAGTGCCTTGCACCTTGTGCACTTACTTACAGCAGTGCAAAGTGGATGTGAAAAGCTACCTGCTCAGAAATTGATAGTTTTCACCCACCTTGCACAGGTGTGAGTGACAATGCAGAGTGTTGGAGTTGAGCGCCCCAACATCTGAAATCTTCAGTCCCATACTTAACCTAACATTGGGCACTCTGATCAGAGACTGTCGTTACACTTTCTAATCTGCAACTGGCTGCCAGCCATTTGACGAAAGTTGCCTGAAGTAGATTTAATTGCCTTAGTTTCATAGGATCTGACTCATCTAGTCATACTATTTTTTTTTCAAATATAAGTGGATCCAAACTCCCTTGCTCAGCTTCTAGAACTAAACCAACTTGACGTAACAAGTCCCCCTTTACAATGTGATGTCCCGGAGCCTGGCTGCAGAAACTTTTTTTGCTAAGAAAATTATCCTGTCATTTAGCCACATTGTCTTCGTTTCCCTTACTTTTGTCTTAGCAGTCTGGGCATAGAGTGCATGCTTCTGCTTTTGTTCCCCTCTTACTTTCTTCCACTGTATTAATATAGCCCTGCTAATTAACTTAATGAAGTCAGGTGCCTTGTTTAATCCCTTCCTTTAGTTAAATTCTTAGTTTATTATTTCTTGCTCTAAGATACTTCTACCCCTCAATCAAAGCCTCCTTTCCATCAACTATTGGCTTACCTCATTGTCTCATTTCACTGGTTTCAAGAACTTTGATATCCAGTACCTGGCTGTGAATGTTTCCAATACATCCCTCTGTAATTCAGACCTCCCCTAAGTCTCTGCCCTTGTGGCTGTCATCATTGATATGTTACACCAGTGCCTTGTCATGCTTAAAAGTTGTAAACTAGAACTAAAGCTGAAAGCAAACAGCTGGAAATAAAGAAATGCAGTTTTACCCATATTGATCTGAAGCAGCCTTATGCTGTGCACTTTCCATACTCTTGAAATATCCCTGAGTTAGAATTTCATTCTGCTATATGGACTTCAACTGCCTTTTCAGTAGCCAGGGGGACTGATTTTTTTAGGTGTGCTGAGCACCTATCAAATTGGCTTCAGTTGGTTCTGGGGTTACTCCACACTGAAAATCAGGCCCTGGGCTCCTTGTTTAACTCACGAAAAACCATGTAGCTCTGTAAGTTTACAGCTGCAAAGTAGGTTTCTGAGACTTGACAAAGGGAGCAGAATGCTGTGTGCAGGTGATAATTGAAGGAAGAGGGTTCCTGAACTCCGTGTACACCAGATTTACAAAGGTGCTAACAAGGAAACCCCCTTCCCTGTCTCATATTAATAAACAAAATGCATTTGATCATATCCCAGCCTTTCTTTACATGCTGCCTCATCTCTACCTTTCTATTATGAATTTATGGTACTGCCAGTTATTAAACCCCATGGAAGATCAGCCTTTCCAAGAAAGTGTACAAGAGTTTGCAACATGATGGGCTAGTGAATAGGTCACTAGACTAGGAGCCAGGAGCTATAGTTTCTATTCTTGAATGTACCCTGATCTGCTGTCTGACCTTGGGAAAGTCACTTTTCTATGTCTGCATCTTGGACAGCTATGAAAACTTACAGGAACAATGAAAGGATTTATGGGTATACACAGCAGGGAAATCCTGAAGTCTACTTATCTTGTACCCCCATCAAACTCATTGACCCCAACGAGAGTTAAACAAAACAAACCTTCAATCAGAATGTTACCTGATGTATTTAATAATTTCTCCGTTGGTGACAGTGGGTGTTCTGCATGCCCACTGAGCGCAGTGCAGCATATGAACCCTTAATGGTAAATACCCTCTCAGAAGTTAAAATGAAGTAAATGCACACCCACAAAGTATGATACGAAAAACCTGACAAGTTCCTGATATGAGGAGGCCTTTGTGCCCTAAATTACTTACGCAAATAATTGTAAATGCAAAAATGGAGGCCTGACTAAATTTGATCTAAGGCATTACTGGTTTCACAGATTACAGCGAACGGATTAACGAAATGATTCCCAGAATCAGTTTGGGATGAAATAGAATTGGCTGAACAGACTTAATAGAGAATCCCCTATTCAAAGGACTCCCAGGCAGTGGTTTTGAGATGTGGAACTATAGTGACACCTAATGGCCAGTGTGAAAAGGAGACTAATAAAAGTGGCAGAAACTTCCCCAGAGAAATCTTGAATTAGGGCATTTTGAAAGAGCACTCTGTAATCTTCAGAAGTTCCACTCTTTCGAAGTATGTGTCCTTTAAAAGTTTACTATTGACAACACAATGTTACCAACACCAGCCAGCAAAATCTCTTAAAAATTACTGGGGGGAAACTGCTAAAGTGAAACATTTTTTCATTCAATGGACTTTACTGAGATTTCCAATAAAACAATTAGGGCCAGATTTTCCAAAAGAGCTTGGCACTAAACCGCTCCCCATCATGACAAACCCAGATGTCCAAGACACCTGCATCTTAACCTGCTGAGCAATTTTCAAAATCTAGCACCGACTGCATGTGCTGAGCTATTTGGAAAACCAGTTGGCAGATCCTCAGTTTTTGTAAACTGACATAGCCGCACAATGGAACTATGACAGTTGATGCCATCTTGGGATCTGCCGGTGCCTCACGTAGATTGAAGTGGTGGCTTGTTCAACAGAAGCTGAGCTGAGCCTGCCAACCCCTTTAAGCTGTCATTGGTAACAACTTTTAATTAGTCCGGTCCTGGTCAAATTCAGACCAGTGGCCTAGAGAAGTTCCAATGTCATATGCACACACATTGGAAACCAGAATGTTTATTCCCGGTTAGTAAATATTTACTGGTTCTAAAGAGACAAACGAATCCTCTGAGAGTTCTTTAAGCAGTAGTGACAGAATTCCAGGGAAATATGGAGAGGTTTTCATATTTGTGTGTTTTAAAATCACACGTTACATTCAAAAATATGTGGAGAACATTTGATGTTTAACAAGTATTGTAATAATGTTGCAAAGCCTTGCTTCTCCACCTGGAGATTGCTAACAGGTCCAAGGGATGTGTACAAACCTTCCCTTTCTTTTTGGCGAGAAGGGAGGGGGGAATCATGAAACTTTGTGTAACAGGGGGCCACAGTATGGAAAAAGTTTTGAATCATAACGGGAAGGGGAAGATCCAGCTGACAGGAAATCTTCCAATGACAGACGGTCGCCCTTTCTGACCTGCATAATCAGGAATGATTTTTAAAGAGTGAAAATGAGACACGAGGTTAGGCAGAAAGGAGTGTGATTCCAGTCATTGCATCAGGAGGTCAGAGATTGCTCTGCTGAGAATGGTTAAAACATGGGAGTAGAATGTCTCCCTGTCTTGCAAACACTTAGTCATGTGCTTAATTTTAAGCATGTGAGTAATCCCAGTGGTCTGGATGGGGGTCCTAATTACAGTTGCCAACCCTCCAGGATTGCCCTGAGGTCTCCAGGAATTGTGGCCGGTCTCCCCTGGTCCTTGTTCCTTATCTCAGTGCTCCCCTGTACCCTAGAGTCCCTGTGCACCTCGTCTCTGCTTCCTGCTCCCCCTAGGGTTACCTACTTTCTAATGGCACAAAACCGAACATCCCTGCCCTGCCCCTTTCCCAAGGCCCCGCCCCCATTCACTCCATCCCCCTTCCCTCCTCGCTCGCTCTCACCGGGCTGGGGTGCGGAAGGAGGGTGAGGGCTCCAGCTGGGGGTGCGGGCTCTGGGGCGTGGGCTGCGGGAGTTTGGGTGCGGGAAAGGGCCCGGGGCTGGGGCGGAGAATTAGGGTGCAGGGTCCTGGTGGCGCTTACCGCAGCTCCCAGGAAGTGGCTGCCAGGTCCCTGCAGCCCCTAGGCCTTATTGGAAAGCTCCGAGAGACGGGCAGGCACAAGCCCGTCCGCTTCTAAAGGCCCCTCCTCCAGCCTTGCAGGAGGGACCACTGGACCCGGGATCCAAATGAGTTCAGGTGACAACTAAGAAATAACAGAATCAGGAGTGAAGGTCAAAGGTGCAAAACTAGGGATCCAGAGGGGGACACCGAGCAGAGAACCCTGGACAGCGCCCACTGTTCCTCAAAGGTGTCTAGGGAGCCAGCAGACGCCATCCAGAGAAACTCTGCCCGGATGCGAGACCAGGGAGGAGCGGCAATAGGCCCCACAGTCGCAGAGCACCCCCTCGTCTTGCATCCTCCTCCCGGCGTTGAAGATGGTCACTTTAGCCAGGGCCAGGAGGAGGTTGATGAGGAGGTCTTGCGACTTCGTGGGGCCACGGTCAGGGTGTGCAAATATAAACAGGTGTGGGGAAAAGCGCAGACAGAACCTCAACAGGAGGTTCTGGAGGAGCCAGAAGAAGGTCTACAACCTGGCGCATTCAAGCTAAGCGTGCGCCAGTTTCTCCCTAATGGCTCAAAAGGGGCAGGCGTCAGGGATGGGGTGAACAATGCCAAGTACATGCCCGTGCTCATGGATCCATGAAGGAGCCGCCAACCGATATCCCTGGTGGGCCGTGCGACCAGGGTGGAATAGAGAGGCTGGCCCACCAGGGTTCCTCACCTCCACAGGTGATAAATAATCCTGCCATTTGGTATCAGGGTGGGACACGAGGTGAGGAAGTAAAACGTGTGGAGCATGAGCGTGTAGAGGTGTTTACTTGGCGCGGTTCGGAAGCGAACTGGCTGCAGGGCATGCAGCTGGCTCGGATTGTGGAAGGGAGGGGGCCGGGAGGGCTCACGGGACAGGGACCCGATGAAAAGGTTCAGAGGGTGAGGGGTGGGCGGGGAGCACCCTGTCGCAGTACCCACTCAAGGAAAACCTGAGAGGAGGGCAACAAGGCTGCCCCCACCTCCTGAAGTGCATGCGGGGGGGGGAGGGGTCAGAAGGGTGGAGAGCCCCATGCGCCGACCGAGTGTTCAGGGGTCCCCCCAGTCGTACTCCAGGAGGACTCTGATTCTGGTGGTTTCTGCCAGGACAACCACTGGTGCACCAAGGGGAACTCCACCACCTGCACACAGAGGTGGGGGTTGTGTAGCAGGGGGTTCTGCGAGGAGGTCTGCCCTGTCAGTGGCCACAACGGACCCGGTCGCTGAGAACTGCTTCCAAGTCTGGAGGATGTCCTGGTAGAAGACCGGCAGCTTGGAGAGGTCTTGTGGAAGACCCCTCGGGTGGAGAAAAAAGAGCTGCCTGGCGTATTGGAGCCCTTGAAGGTGGTGGAGGAAGGCATGCACCAAAGTGCTCCATGCCGGACTACCTGCAGCATAAAGGAGTCTCTGCAGGGCCTGGAGGCGGAAGACATGGACCTGGCTGTGGAGGCAGACCAAGCCCTGTCTTCCCTCCTCCAGGGGAAGACTCAGGACCCCTGCAGAGACCCAGTGCAGCCCCGGCCAGAAGAACGCCAGAGCTACCCTTTGGAGCCAGGCAGGGAGAGGCACCGGAGGAGCCCTGTCGATCTCCACAGCCGCTGACCTACCCTGGCCTCCAAATCCTGCCAGTTCTCCGGTGGAGAAGGATGTGTGGCGGAAAGGTAAACGCCGAGATAGAGCAGTGGACCTGTGCTCCACTGAATGGCTTGAAGCGCGGGTGGGAGGGGGCTCGTCTGCTACCCATGCCCGACCATCAGGCCAGAGGTCTTGACGCAGTTGATCTGGCACAGGAGGCCGCCAAGTAGATTGCCTGGCGGGCCTCCACCCGCATCAGATCACCCGGGTCCTGGACCATGAGGAGCACATCATCGACATACACCGACAGGACCAGCTGCAACTCCGGCTCACGGAGCACCAACCCCGTCAACCTCCGATGGAGGAGATAGAGGAAGGGCTCAACTGCCAGATTATACAGCTGGCCCGACAGTGGACACCCCTGATGCACCCTGCTCCCCCCGCACCCCCGCCCGAAGCTGAGCGGCTCCGTCAGGGTCCTGTTGAGCCTGGCCAAACACTCCGCGGAGGTGTATAGCACCTGGAGAAAACCCACAAATTGGGGCCACAAGCCGAACGCCTGCAGAGTGCCCAGGAGATACCCGTGGTCCATTCTTTCAAATGCCCTGCAGCCCCTAGGCGTATGGGCGGCCAGGGAGGCTCTGTGCGCTGCCCTTGCTCCAAGTGCCAGCTCCACAGCTCCCATTGGCCAGGAACCGCGACCAATGGAGGCTGTGGGATCTGGCGGCAGCTTCTGGGAGTCGTGTGGCGCTAGCCCCAGCCCCGGCCCCCCGCTGCGCCACCCAGTGGAGCCGCTAGGGTCCCTTTTCGACTGGGCATTTCAGTAAAAAACCAGACACTTGGCAACCCTACTGCTCCCCCCTGGCCCCATACCCCTCTGCACCCTGGAGTCCCTTTGCACCTCCCTTCTGCTTCCTGATACTCCCTGCTCCCCCTTTGGCTCCATACCCTTCTCCCCTCTGCACCCTGGAGTCCCTTCGCACCTCCCTTCTGCTTCCTGATACTCCCTGCTCCCCCTTTGGCTCCATACCCTTCTCCCCTCTGCACCCTGGAGTCCCTTCGCACCTCCCTTCTGCTTCCTGATACTCCCTGCTCCCCCTTTGGCTCCATACCCTTCTCCCCTCTGCACCCTGGAGTCTCTTCGCACCTCCCTTCTGCTTCCTGATACTCCCTGCTCCCCCTTTGGCTCCATACCCTTCTCCCCTCTGCACCCTGGAGTCCCTTCGCACCTCCCTTCTGCTTCCTGATACTCCCTGCTCCCCCTTTGGCTCCATGTCCTTCTCCCCTCTGCACCCTGGAGTCCCTTCGCACCTCCCTTCTGCTTCCTGATACTCCCTGCTCCCCCTTTGGCTCCATGTCCTTCTCCCCTCTGCACCCTGGAGTCCCTTCGCACCTCCCTTCTGCTTCCTGATACTCCCTGCTCCCCCTTTGGCTCCATACCCTTCTCCCCTCTGCACCCTGTTTCCCCCTGTTCCCCTCTGCACCCTGGAATCCCACTGCTCCGACACCCCTACCCTACTCTGTACCCTACCCGGAACCCAGTGTTCCCGGAACCCCGTGTGCGGGCTCCATAGTCCCCGGCCGGACCCCAGCCAGCGCTGCGCCGGACCGGGCCATTTCCGGTGGGTTGGCCTCGTTCTGAGTCTGAAGTGCGCGTGTCCCGGTAGTTGCCGTGCGCCCGCCATGGTCCCGCGGGAGCTCGGTTGCCTCCTCCTCCTGCTCTGCCTGCTCGGCGCCTGCGCGGTGTCCAGCTCCCCCGGGCCGGCGGGGACCTCGCCGCCCCCGGGCACCGCCGCCAACGGGACGGGGCCGGCCGGGAACCACAGCGACAGCGGGGTCCGAGGCCTGGACCTGCTGGGCGGGCGGTTCCCCGCGGTGCAACGGGGCTTCTACGTGCTCACCGGCCTCTGCGCGCTGGCCGCGCTCTACTTCCTGGTGCGGGCGCTGCGGTGAGTGGGGCGCGCCCCCGGGGGGCGGGGCTGGCGGGGGGCTGGGGCGCACCCGGGGGGCGCCCCTGGGGGGCGGGGCTGGCGGGGCTGGCGGGGGGCGCACCTGGGGGGCGGGGGGCGGCCCCGGGGGGCAGACATGGAGCTCCCCATATTAGGGACCCATCCCAATGGAAGGAAACTAGTCATGAGACCTTCTCTTCTTTTCCCCCTATATTCCAAGGGACCGTCTATGGGGTCCCCTAGACCCCCCTCCCCTGGAGCACCTCCTTCACCCCATGGAGTGGCTTTGGGGGGATATGAACAGGGGTGGGGTCCTTATCGCTATCTCCCCAGGAGGTAGGCTTGGGAACCTCGGTGGCTCCTCTCCCCACCCCATGTTCCTGGGAAACAGACTTGGGAACATCCTAGACTCACTTTTCCCTGAAATAAACACCCCCCCCCCCCATAGGAAGGCTTCTGGGAGAGCCCTAGCTCTCCCATGCATATGTCATCCTTTGTGGATTTTCTGTTTTCCCTTTGGACGCTTTAGTCAGGGTGAGGAAATGCTGGAGCCTTTTGCAATCCCTAGAAAGATTACGCCATGCCCTTAAACATGCCTGCATTCTTCTGTTTCTCTTGGGAACTCTGACATCTTTCTCCTGTTGCTTAAGACATCCCGTAATTCATGAGAAAGCGGCTTCTCCAAAACCCCACTGTCTTCTGATGAGTGTGGGCTCAGTGAAGGTAGCTCTGTATTTCTGCTGTAAAAGCTGAGAGGAGTCTGGGGGTTGATAGAAAAAATGTCCCCTGAGACTCTGCCATCCCCTTCTCTGGAGATATTCTTTAGCCCCACACTGGTGTAGCAGGGACAGAGTGGTTGTCCTTTGTGCCTCAGGCCCTGAGGTGAGAGACGGAGTCCAGCATTCCACCCGGTTATCCCAACGAGTTGTAACATTTTTTATCCTCATACAGTTGCCTCTCTGAAGCAGGTGAAATCCTTTCCTGCTTTAGGGCTTGTCCACACAGGAAAGTTTTACCAGTCTAACTGCCTATATGGACATTCTTATCCTGGAATGAGAGTGGCTTTTTTTGGTTTAGCTTAAACCCCTTTTTGGATGGCTGCCTGTATTAGAAGAGATCTGCTGGTATAGCTATGCTGATATAGCTTTGTTAGCAAGCCCTACTGATGTAGACACAGCATATACCCATAAAAGCACATTTTTCTGTTATGATTGCCTACACTATGGCTTTTACTGGTATAGAAATGTCATAAAAAAATCACACCCCTAACTGGCATTACTGTGCCAGCAAAAGTCCTAAGTGTAGACCTGGCCAAAGTGACATGGAAACTGAATTGAAAAAAAGGCACTCTGAATCCAGAATAAGAGTACATGCACAGGGAGTTACACTAGTATAACTATTTTGGTCAAAATTCACTCCTTAGAAAGCACCAAAGAAATTTTCCGATACAATCTTTCTGACTAATATCCCCCATTGGCAGTAGTATGCAGACTTAGGGGTGATATTTTTGAGCTACTCTACAGGTGATGACCACTGAAGCCAAACTATGTGCTATCCAGCAGCAAACCTGAGAGTATGTAATAGTCCACAGACAAAACATCCCAATCCCCTATTTTTGTTCACTTTGCCCTTTCTGCTAAGCAGGCCTCTCCTGTCCTTATGAGCTCATGCCATTGTATGCAAAAGGGAGCATACATCAGGGTCTGTGAATGAAATTTCTAGATCAGAAGTACCTGTGAATGAGCTCAAAACTGATTTCAGGTTGAAGAAACCTCAGCGGAAGAAATATGGTCTCCTTTCAAACTATGATGAAAATATGGAGTTGGGTTCTCTCGACAGCGATGAAGACACAGTGTTTGAAACAAGAAATCTGAGACGGTAGGTGGATGTTTACAAATGGCTAAATATCTCTTTCAAAAGATGCTTGAAGCTTGGGCACAGATCCTGTAATTGGATCCACACAGGTGAAACTCTGTGCAGGTGCAAGGGTCCAACTGTGTGGATCCGGTTGCAGTGTCAGGCCGTTGGGTTCCATTAATGCTAACAGTCTCAAGAGAACAACCTTGCATAGATGGTCTTGCTTGGGATACTAAAGGGCCTTTATACATGTGAATTTATTAGAGACATGAATTAAAAATTAGCTTTTACAAAACCTGAGATCAATAGAAATATTTATTTGTTTAATTTGGGGAGGGAAGAGGAGGGGGATTTTTTTTGTAACAAGGTTTCTCCTATTGTTTGCCTTGGCTTTGTAGCATGGTGCTAGTGCATGAAAACCAGCAAGTGAAACTGAATAGAAGCATACTAACACCTTCCCTAAATGAAAATGTCTAGGTTATTTTCTTCCTGGGACTGAGTGAAACACAAATAGTAAACAGATTTCAAATCCTTTGTTTTAAGAATCTACTAAAGGCTTTTTATAAGATAAGACTCTTTCAAATTATTTTTGATATGATAATTCCCTTTATTCTGCATCTCATAGTTATTCTAATTCTGCCTCCTTCCACTCTGCAAAACTGAATTGTCTCTTCTGTAATAATTTTTATTATGGTTATTTCTGCAATGGACACAGTGCAGTACAATAGGTGATCTGTGTCAAATAGTTATGTTGCTCTCCTAGAGAGGTTGCAATTCAGAACAAACACAATGACCCAGGGTCACTTAGAACGGAATTTATCATAGAACGGTCCTTTATAAAGAAGGAAAGGGGAAGGAGTTTGGTGCGCACATCTCTCAGATTCAGTTCCAAGCATGTGGAACACAGTGAAAGACACACAGAGTAAAGGAGATGAAGGGACTGATCACCCGGAAGTTTGGGCAGTATTTAAGAAGTGTCTGGAGTGCAGGTGGTGTTTCCTGTACAAGAATATGTAAGAGAGCAAAGAGTGCTGCATGTTCTCTGTCTCTGGTTTAACGTTATAGCTCCTGAAAGTGGGAGATTGAGAACAGTGGCTAGAGGCAGGCATATTGTGGGTGGATTGCATGTGAGCTTCTCCCTGCACAGCTCTGGCATTGCATGTCCTAAAATCATCTTCCCTACCCTCCTGGCGTCTCTGCATTGTCTTCCAATCGCCTTCCATATCAAGGAATCTGCTGTTCATTTTGGCTCCTACCTTCCCTGTTCTGAGAACCCAGCAATCTTTTTGCTGCATCTAAATTAAACATTTCAGACTCCTTTGCATTTAATCAGCTAATGTCTGTAAAGCACTTTGAAGTTAAGTGTTATTCTGGTACTTGGAATTTTGCCGGGTAGACGAATATGGCTGACTGAACACCTAATAAAGCAAACTTGGCTTTTAACACTGAACTCAGCTCTGTACAATTCTACATTTGGAGGCACATGAGCGCCTCTATCTTTGTTCAGATATCGCTTTCCCTCTGTTATGTTTTCTTCTGATCAGGGTAGTAATAATAATACCTAGCTTTTTATCAGTAGCTCTAAGCACTTTACAAGGAAAGCCAGTATCATCCCCATTTTACAGATGGGGAAATAAGGACACAGAGGTGAAGTGACTTTCCTAGCAGAGCAGGGAATAAGCTAGGTCTCCTGAGTTCCACGCTCCCTCCTTACGGACTGGAAGCAGTTAGTAGTCAGATAGCCCAAACACACACTTCCTTCAGAGAGTCAGAAACGTGTACAGTATATTTGCTTCCCCTAGAGATTCTAAAAGCTTTCTCAGTCTTATGTGGAGGAACCAATGGTGTCCTAATTCATAGCTGTCTTTATCCCATTAGGACACATGTTAATTTTAGTGCATACTTTTCTGCAGTGAAGTCTTGATAAGTGGGTTTGATTCCTTCAAAGTATTTTCAAAGAGGAGGAGAATCACATGCCCATGCCCCTCCTTCATCTCCCCCTCACTCCATCTCCCCCCCTCCCCCCCAACTATTTCAAGGCATGCTAAAGATCTGTCAAACCGTAAACGCTCATTCTGGTGCTTGGATGTCTTCTATTTTCCAGGTGATGGTGGGACCAATGGCTCCAACTGCACAGACTGACCGAGAAGGTGCAAGTTCACCAGCAGAATCACCTCACCAGTTCTTGGGTTTATTTTTTCTAACTGCTTAAGATGACTGCTAGTTAACAGCACACAATTTTACAGGTGTGTGGGGGAGGGATCTAAACCTGTTTCCCTTATGTAGGAGAAGGCGGAGTGATGAAATGACAAGTCCTACTGCACTAGGTGGGATCGCTCACGCCGGAAGCTTTGTAACTCTCTTGATAATGAAAATGAGACTATCTAAGGCGGGCTTTCGGTTTCTAACATTCCTAGTGATGGACTGAAGTATTGCAGCCATGTCAGTCTGCCTACGAAATCTAGTCAATATCCTGTATATGTTTATATCCCACTCTCTAGCAATTACTGCAATGAAACTGAAGTGGTATCAGGCAGTTGGATTCTCTTGTAGCCCACACAATGCTCTTGCAGTGTTGATATAGGATTACTTTTTACTAATTGCCTTTATAACTGACTCCACATAAGCGATATCAGTCTCTGAGGTCTGGAGCTATCCTTTGCGTTAGGTAATGGATCTGTACTGTATTACGTTAGTTCAGCCCGCTGGAGAACGGCTGTGGGGTGGAGGGAGCGGGTTAAGTTCATCAGTATTCTTGCAGTTGCTATTAGTGCTAATGCCGCAACCCAAAGATGGACGTGACACAGTGACAATACAAGTCATTGCCTGACTTAGAGAATGAAGAAATGTGTTTACAGCTAAGAGAGCTCACTGAGGCAGGAGGAGAGGCTGAAGTCGTAATAACTTGTTTGGCTAGACTGTGGGATCAACGCAGGTTCAGATTCTACTCTCTTGTATAGTTGCAAACCAAAGTACCTGCAAAAGATCCCTTCACCGCAGAGCGGTTTAATATCTACCAAGCTATTAGATTCAGTACAGATGGCATTGCTGTCCAAGGTCGCCAGGCGTAGAAAGTCGGAAGTGCTTGTCCCCAGTGCAACGCATCCAAGAACAACTGTTGGCTGGAAAAAGCGGAATAACCTTGAAGAGGAGTTGAAGCCGGATCCCTATCGACTGCAAATCTTAAGCTGAGGAAGTGCTGGTTCAAAAATAACTCTTCTTGCGTGGGGGGAGCAGTTTCAGTTCATGCATTAGTGCTCTGGGCTGTGCCATGGAATAAGCCCAGTGAGCCGCAGAAAAGTCCCGGTGTAGCCTGGTTGTGTTGATGGTCAGTGAACCGTGGTGTAGGGGCCATATGTGAATGTACTAGGAGTGTGCAGCAAATATCTCCTTCCCTGCACCCTCATCAGGTACAGACCCCACTTGTATTCTGGTGGAAACTGTGCTAGCAACAATCCTGATTAAAGCACACTTCTTGCAAGCATGTGGCTTCAGCCACAGTGCAGATGCAGGGTGCAGTTTATTTGCAAATTAAGGGCCATACAGCTCTGCAGTCCTGAAGATCCCTCTCCTCGGGGGTGGAGGGGGAGCCATTGCTACAAGAATCCCAGCACAGTCACCCTGTAAGCTAGAAAATCCCCTACTGGAGAGGTGTTCTCTCTGGACTGTGGTGTTCTCGATGCAGATTGGACACTACGTGAAGCGGCTTTGGGAGGGAAATATGGGATAGCAGCTCCTTTCTCTCGGAAATGAATTCGGTCTTGTTAACGAGGGAGAAACTGACCTGTTACAAAAAGAGCGGGAAGGAGAGTGATAAAAATTGACAATGCTTAAATGCGTTTGCTACCAGCCAGGCAGTAGAAGTGATTTCTGGGAGTTGAGCTGTCCTGAGCTTTGAAGTCCTGAACCAAACCAGTGTAGAGAGCATCATGTCCCTTGGAGTCATCTACGCAACAGGCAGTATTTCTTGATATCAAGGTGTCCTGATTAGAAGTGTTGATTTCCTCTACTACCCCAGATACCTTAGCTCTTAGCTGTAGGCTCCCCAGCCTGCTGAAAGAGGTGCGTCCTTGTTTAAGATTGAAAAACAAAATATTTTTGAAAGGACGACTTCCCTATGATCAAACAGCACCTTGATAGTCACGGATTTCATCTCATTTGTGTCTGTTAATGTCCATTTTAGTACCTTTGTGTTTAACTGATGGAGAGATGACAGTGTGCTTTCCGTGTTACCTGAGCACAGCTGTAATGGCTGAGTTTGGCCACTGCTGCCCTTGGGTGATGCAGAGAGTTAGCTTGTTTTGATTCATTAGAATGGTGTTGCCTTCATCCCTTCTAGGGTGGTACTCCATAAACACACTTGGTAACACTTGCCTTAACCCTCCAGCTCCCATCACACCTCTTTTCCTGTAAAGCATCATTCACAAGTCACTTAAGTCAGACGCTGCATTGCGGTCCAGTTAATTAACTGTTTGGCTCAGCTCTTTGACTGTAATGTTTGTCGGCCTTGCATTAGCTGAGGCAAGTTATTTTTTCATCCCTTAAGTTCTGCTTCTCTGTTGGACAGAGTGAGTTTGCAATCTTTGATTTTCTTGGGTCTGTTGGAATGAACGGTTCTAAGACAGTATTGATTTTAATGTGTTAACGGTTTAATAATTCTGGTGAAAGAAAATGGGACCTATTTTATTTTTGTATATATATATATATATATTTTCAATTATTCAGGTACAAACTAGGGGCCTATTATGAAAATGTTCTATGTGGAGTTTGATGTCCCCTTAGTAGTAATTAAAAATTTAGGTGGGGATAGCACTGTAGCATGTAATCTGTGAGATGCCAATTCTGCTGGTATTAAGTAGGTGGAGTAGGTGCCTAAATTTACCCCACTGCAGAGGGCTGGCATGATGCCTATGCCCCACTTGAAACCCTCAAAATAAGTTGTGCAAGGGTGAATTTTGCCCCCTCGAGAATAGAAGCAATATTTCTGTGGGTGTAAAGGGGACGCTTGCTAGCTAGGAAAAGTCTCAAAAGTCTCTTTTTGATTTGAGTCTGTTCTGACTGGAGACAGATCTGACCTCTAGCTGATTCCATATTAAAAGCTGACCTGTGGAGGCTATTTTTCCACTTAAGGATGGGTAATGCCCCTTAAATTCTGTGTCTTGGAGTTAGTACATCAGTCTGGCTTTGCACATCACAAGCCAAGATTTTCTCCTCACATTCCTGCTCTTGGGCTTTTGATTGCTCTAAATTATTGTTCACGTACCTTGCGGGAGGAAGTAAAATTGATGACGACAAAAATGTAAGACTCCTTTCAGTGCAGATCTATTGCTCTATGTGGCCTCGTGCCTCCCCCAGCCTACCCGTAAGAAGCACGGGAGAGTCAGCACTGCGGCGAGAGCCGCTTCTGAGAGCGGTGGAAATGGCTTGGCCATGGACAGTTGGAGCGGGGCCAGCGCTGCCCTGGTAGGGCTATTGCTAATAATGGTGGCTTTTAAATCCTGGCTTTTATTTCCCCCAAAGAGAGGCACTCATGCTGGGAGGCGCCTTCAACGGTTATGTGAATGATTTTTTTTTTTTTTAAAGCATGTTTTCGGTTCCGGGTGGACACCCTGGTAGATTACTCTGCAGTATGCCTCAGGCAAAGCTTTCGCGGCCCTCCTAGAGTGCCACTGGTAACACCTCCTCTTCTGAAAAACGGATCTGGTGTGTGCCCTACTTCCTGTTCTGGGTGTGAATGTGAGCGGCCACTCACTCTGGCTGCTGCCTCTTGCCATTGGTCTGCCCAGTCTGCTCCCTCCAGACCCTGGAGCTTCAGATGCTGACTTGGATGTTGACAGAGGGCCTGATTCTCCGGACACCGAGCACTACGGATGTGAGTCGATGTGAGTTGAGGATGATCAGAACCAAGATTGTGTGATCCTCCATAATGTTCACGCAGACATGGACCAGCGTATGCTCCAGCTAACCACTGTAGAGTCTGCTTGAAACTGTTAGGGTTGTTTAAGCCAAAGGCTAATTAACAAAGTTTACATAATTCTCTCTAATCTGTTTGGGGGTTTGTATCGAGTTATCCAGTACTGGCATCGAACTACTCACCGCTGAACTAATAGGCAAATTGGGGCTTCTGCTGCGGTTAATGAGATTGATTCAAAGTGATACTGGGCTGGAGTGCACTACTGTTAATGCTGTACTCCTGTTTTATTTCATTTGCACATGACTTGAATGTGATCTGTAGCATTGAAGTGCTGAGAGATGGACCTGTGGTCTGAACAGATTGCTAGGCAGTCAATAAAAAAGCACTCTAGTGCATAGTGTTTTCCCTCCCCCTTGGATTGTGTTTATTTTTAAACAGCAGCCAATCCTGTATTGATCGTTCATTTTCCTTTTGGTCACCACTTTTCTCCACCCCTCGTATCGTCAAACAAATAAAATAAAACATTCCATTTCAACAGATTCCTCCTTTGTAGCGACGGTGACTGTGACCGTGGTTATTTTGAAAGACTGCCCAGTACACCGGGCCCAGTGCTGTGCTGATCCACCAGGGGCTCTGTTCTCAAACTCTCTCTCTGCTTGACTACTCTAAGGCTAAAAGATGTCTTGCAAGTGAGACGGCCTAGGGATGTTGGTGTAAGAGTGAGTGACGTGTTAAAGCAGGGAGAGCACTGCTGTTTTGTCTAGCTACTAGCTGTCATCTCCATAGCATGACATGACACCTCCCAATCACACATTGATTTTGTCCATGTGTCACCCCAAGAAGTATGGAACCATATCCCCATTAGATATGGGGGACTGAGGCACAGGGTAGATTAAGTGACATACCCAAAGTCACACCAGCACCACACCAAACCAGCCGAGCTAGGTGTTCCAAGTTCCTATCCACTAGATCAGGGTTTCTCAACCTGAGGGTCAGGATCCAAAATTGGGTTGCCAGAATGTTTCAGAGGGTCGTGTGGCAGCTCCTTTCCCTATTTACTGGGTCATGACAGACCATAAACACTTGTAAATGGGTCCTGAGCCCAAAAAGATTGAGAACCACTGCCCTAGATTATCCTTCCTATCCCCAGCAGCCTTTTAGCCACCAAAAATGGTATAAAGGCTATAGATGTATTTTGCTTGCTATGATTTTACCAAGCATCCTTTTACTACAACTCGTTGCTCTGTGCTCTGCCTTTATCAGTGTCCCTCATGCAGACCCTGTTGCTTACTCCCTGCTCTATCTTGCCCATTGGTCCTCTCCACTAATGGAATTTCCTTGCACATCTCAACTTAACCTTTATAATGTGGAAAAGATCCTCACTCCCACATTGCACCTTGTTTTCCTGTTCCTCAATTAGCATTTACCTCTTCTCTCCCACTCCCCCCTTCATGCCTATCTAATCCCCTCTCTGGGTAAGAAAGGCCTCATGGCTCTCCTTGTGCCAACTTTATTTCTTAGACCACTTTTGTGTTCCATCAGCTCAGCAAGGAGCCGCCGGTTTTCTCCTCAGTGAGACCAGGGCAGTTGTACCCTGGTGGCTCTTTTCCCCATAGCTCAACTGGGGAGTTTGCTTATCACACACCTGATGGAGCCCAAATATAGGCATTAGTCCGAATCCAGGCCCAGAAAGGTGAAATTACTGTGGAATTTTTAAAATAAAGTAATCCACTAGGTGGCAGTCTCACACTGAGTGTGCCTATTAATGCGGGGGGGACGACAAGGTGTGGGAGGGAATATCTTATTGGACCAACTTCCGGGGGTGAGAGAGACCAGCTTTGGGGTTACACAGAGCTGTTAATGGGAGGGTTCCGTGAGAATTTGCTACATGCTGGTGCCACTGGGTATCAATAACTTCAGGCACTCCCAAACACGCAAAGGCCACTCCCTGCTCCAAATCGCATTCAGCTAATTATAGCAAGACAGACTCCTTGAGTCTATGGTGGTGAGCGAAGTAGGCTTGTGGGCCCCATTTTGTGAGTTGAATGTTGTAATGGCTGGGTATGAACTGGGGTTGCTGCAGCCAGTGTGGCCTTGCCCAGGTTGAGTTTACAGGTGTAATGTTAGCTAACATGTTTTAAAAGTCTAGTGTAGACAAGCCACGTGGCTTTTAATAACTGCTAAACTGTTCGAGTTAAGCCCTGGGCTCCCTGCTCATATCTGCTCTCAGGGGACTTTCTATAGCAAGGAGCCTGAGCTGGGGGGCTGCTCGGAGTCTGTGGAAGGAACTCATGCAGGAACTAAGGGTCATCCCCCACCTTCCCACTTCCTCTCCAAGTGCCGGGGTGCTTCTCTCCTGGGCCTCCTGAACCATAAACCCAGAGCAACATGGACATCAAGAACATCACCCTAGCAAAATGACACTGCACCTGCAGTTTTCCATCTGGGGGAGAGAGAACCACAAGTGACAAGGTTAGTCATATTGTTGATGCCCTAAGGGAAGGTGCTGCCGATACTCCAGTGATGAGGGTGGGATAAGAACATGTCTGGGATAGAACAGTGCTAACTGCACCTTTAAATTCTAGTGGAGAGAAGGCCTACGTAAGAGATGAGAGGGTAGTAGAGGGAAGGCTGAACTAGAATGGAGTGGATGAAATCTCTGTACACCCTTCCTACATATCCATGGGAGGGCTAAAATCGTGAAAACCCCCCCCCCCCCATTGGTATTGGTATGTTCTCTGGATCGGGGGAGAGCCAGCCTGAGTTTGTCTGATGGGGGATTTGGTTCACATGTACCAGCCCGCAGCGGTCTGCCCTGCTTTTATATTAACTTACGTTAAAGTGATCTGGATACAACTTTCTCTGCCTAAAATGGGAACTGCAAGCCACTTTCCGAATGGCTGTAAACTCTCCTGGCTGTATGGTCGTCTGTCCACTGCTGAAATGCTATTGAAACTGAGCAGCAGCGCTTCCTAGAGAAGCATTAGATCCCCCTCACTGCAATATCATGGAGGGGGAACTATTTTTCATCCTCCTTCTGTGGTGGCAGCATTACAGAAGTCTGCTATAGCAGGGCTCTCGCCATGTTTTTCATGATGCTTATGTATCAAGTGTAGGGAAGAGATTGAACAATGGTTTGCGTGTGGGTGAATGTGGTCTGCTAGCAAAAACAAACCCTACTGTAATACTTAACTGTTACGAAGGGGGTTTTGTTCATAAATCTCGAAGCACTCCATGAGGGAGGGTACGTACCATAGAATCATAGAACTGGAAGGGACCTCAAGAGGTCATCTAGTCCAGTCCCCTGCACTCAAGGCAGGAATAAGTATTAAGACCATTGTTGACAGGTGTTTGTCCAACCTGCTCTTAAAAATCCCCGATGATGGAGATTCCACAACCTCCCTCGGCAATTTATTCCAGTGCTTAACTACCCTGACAGTTAGGAAGTTTTTCCTAATGTCCAACCTAAACCTCCCTTGCTGCAATTTAAGCCCATTGCTTCTTGCTCTATCCTCAGAGGTTAAGAACAACAATTTTTCTCTCTCCTCCTTGTAACAACCTTTTATGCACTTGAAAACTGTTATCATGTCCTTGCAGTCTTCTCTTCTCCAGACTAAACAAACCCAATTTTGTCAATCTTCCCTCGTAGGTTATGTTTTTTAGACCTTTAATCATTTTTGTTGCTCTTCTCTGGACTTTCTTCAATTTGTCCACATCTTTCCTGAAATGTGGCGCCCAGAACTGGACACAATCCTCCAGCTGAGGCCTAATCAGTGCGGAGTAGAGCGGAAGAATTACTTCTTGTGTCTTGCTTACAACACTCCTGCTAATACATTCCAGAATGTTTGCTTTTTTTTGCAACAGTGTTACACTGTTGACTCTCATTTAGCTTGTGGTCCACTATGACCCCACAGATCCCTTTCCGCAGTACTCCTTCCTAGGCAGTCATTTCCCATATTCTCTGGTAGAGAGAGGTGAAGTGACCTGTCTTAGGGTCACACAGCAGGTCAGTGGCAGAGCAAGGAAAACTCAAGTCTTCTGCTCCATTGTCCCTACTCGCTGCCCCCACAGCATGGCAGTGAGCATTGTCGTTTAGGATTCTGGAATCTTGTTTTATTCTGGTGAAGGGAAGTGGCATGGTCCAGTGGTTAGGACCTGTATTCTGGAGACCTGGGTTCTATTCCTGATTGAGTGCATGACCTTGGGTGAGTCACATCCCCTTTATGCCTATTCAGTAAAACTAGAATAAAAATAGTCCCCTCTCAGGAATGCCTAGGGTAAATGTATTAATACTCGTAAAGCGCTCTGAGATCCTCGAATTGGAAGGTTATAGTGTCACTGAATAAAAGACAGCGCTCAGACATTGAACAGGAAAATATCTGCATTTTCATGCTAAAATATTGCACTTGCTGCTCCAATTAAGTTATTACCATACACCCATAAGGCTAAACAAAACGCATACTTTTGGGGTGGTCTAGTGCCCCCTGCAGGCTGCGCTTCCACATGCACCTTCTAAATTTTGTGCCTGCAGTTTTGTGCTTATAACCATTTACGGTCAGGCTTGACAAAGCCCAGGCTGGGATGATTTAGTTGGGGATTGGTCCTGCTTTGAGCAGGGGGTTGGACTAGATGACCTCCTGAGGTCCCTTCCAACCCTGAGATTCTATGATTCTCATGTATGTATAAACCGCCACATGGCAAGGTACACAGAGTATTTACAGGAGCCATTTGGGGTATTTGTATTTACTCAGTTCACAGCGGCAAACATTGCTCCTGCAATGATCTGGGAGTACCAAATCTGCTCGGAAATGTTGGCTCAGTGTGTATTTGTAATACAGACAGCACATTCCTCTTCAGCATAAAGATAGCTGGAAGTATTTTTAAAATCTGCTGTAGGTTCTCTAATGTCTCTTCTGTTCCACTCAACAAAGCCCCTCTCTCCAGCTAGCAAGACTCCTCTGTGTAAAAAAATTAGCTTTACTTAGTTGGCTTTTAGTCTAAATTCTCCTTCTGATCTTTATTTTTCTTCCTTACAAGATGGAAAAGTGGGTGGAAGTGGCATTTCAGCCACAAAGGACTCTCCCTTAGAAATGTTAATTGTTGTTTTTAAAAATTTGTAAAGAAGGTGGTTTTGCAGTGTGTGTGTGTGCTTTTCTCCCTCTTCTCCCCCTCCACCACCCTGCTTAAGGCGCACTAGGGAATAAAAGTATAAAGGAAAGACTTGATCATAACTCCACTGGCAACCGAACAATATTTTTTTGAGTACCATAGCTAATTGAAGAAGGAATTCAGACAACAATTTTTGCAATCTAAGGAGGAGTAAACATTAAAGGGGATGCTGTACTTTTGATGCATTCTAATGAGTTTGTGTGAGCACAGAAGATGCCCCTAAAATTAAACTCGAGATGAATGGCTCAGATGTTACATTTTAGTCTTTTATTTCTTACATCGCCGGATCAAAGGCACAAGCCAAAGCCCACGTCCGAGAATACCTGTTGAGAGAAGAAACATCTGGTAGGTCTCACAGGTAGTGAAATCCAATATGCAACTGGAATGGGGGCCTGGTTCAAACCCCATTGCAATCAATGGGAGTCTTTCCATTGGCTTCAATGGCCTGTGGATCAGACCACTGAATGGCATAATGAAGTTCCGGTCCTGCATGTGGGCAGACTGCTGCACCTGTGTGGTGATCCCTGTTGGCTGTGCTGGGGCTGCATATGGGCTTGGGGGCCTGCCCACATGGAAACAATTACAGAATCAGGGCCACTCACCGAACTTGCACTGGATTGGCCAGAACTGTGTTTTAGATGGACTTAGTTAAACTTGTGCTAGCCCCTGTGTGACACACTTTATAGGCCAGTCGTAAACCAGTGGTGGTTCTGTTGTTGGCATTTAAACGCTCTCCTGCCCTGTTTGCAACCCAAATATTCCAGCTTCCTGCTAGGTCATGAGCACCAGAAAGGGAAACTGTCTAGATTTGTAGATTTAAGGCTGATCATCTAGTCTGAGCCTCCTGCGGCGCACGGGCCAGTGATTCCTGCGTGGAGCCCAATCATTTAAAATAGAACATCTCTGTTAGGAAGAACTTCAGTCTTGATTTAGAGTCTCAAGTGATGGAGAATTTACCACATCCCTTGGTCATATGGTCCAGTGGTAAATTACCCTCACTGTTAAAAATTTGCATTTGTAACTCACATAGCTTTGCACAATGTAAGGACGGTACACGGCAAAACATTGTTTAAACTCCTAGAGTGCTTTTACTTATAGTACTCTAATGTGGTATTAGTTAACACCGGTACGGAGTTGGGGTTTTTACTTCTTGTGGAAGGAGCTCAGATGCCATGGTGATGGGTGATTAAAAATCTTGATTTTTTTAAACTTGACAGTGGCCCCCTCTGTAAAAGCAGTGACCCCTCCAATAATATCTAGTTGCATAGGTTGTGGTGTTCTTCCCCAGCAAATACAATTTTTCCATTGTAATTATTTATGATATGTATTGTGCTGGTGCCTTAATACATTCCTCTCATGTCAGTGCAGTCTTTGTTAAAGCTTTTATGTGTGTCATGCTTAAATCTTTTGCCCGTATTCAAAGCAGTGTCTGGGTTCGCTCGTTGAGATCTCTTCCTGTTGTCATTGTGGCTGCATTAAGGTTTTTATGAAACTGTTTTGGAGGTGACTGAGTATTCCACGTGGTTGGACTGGTGATCTGCCATCTCACGGCTTCTCCAAAACTGGCACTTTTTGCTCTGAATTGCAGAATTGCCTTATTTTTAGCCTTATTCTTAATAAACATTTATGTTTTTCGGCACCCAAAAGCCCCCAATCAGGCTCAGACCCTCAGCGGCTGTACATCAGTGACTTCACTGGAGTTACCCGAATATATACCAGCTGAAGATCTGGCCCCGAATCTCTGCCTCAGAAGGTTTAAAATCTCTGGACTTAGGATGTAGTTTATAGGATGGTTTAGGTTAAGAAATAAGTACAAATTAGGTAGTTCACCAAGTGATGGTCCCTGTGTGCATTCCGCACGTGGGACATGCATGTGCACAGTGCTCCTGAGTCTGGAATTGTTTGTAAGCCGTGTCCGTTGGCCTGCACATGTCTATAGCTCTCCTTGTGCTCTGAACCGAGGGCATAAAAGGGGGTGCAGGCTGACGCCTCTCCAGTTCCTTCTTAGCACTGCATGGTCTGAGTCGGAATCTTTGGTGTCCTCAGCTTCATTTTTTACTGCATCGTGGCTGTAAGATATTTTTATATAGTTAGTTTTAGAAGTTAGTGTTTTCTCCCCTTTTCTTCCACACGCAGGGGACCCCCCACCCCACCCCGGACCCTCCTAAGGAGTCTGGGATTATGCTCATGGTCCCAGGGTTCAAAAAGTGTGTTTCCTGACATGCTCCTTTTCAGTGAGTGACAAACTAACATCAATGTTGCCTCTGCTGCTTGGGTGAGGCTCATATTTCTGCCAAGTGCAGTATCTGCTGCTCTTTCCCCCCAGAACTCTTGGGGATAGGGAACTGAGATGGAGAAGACAATGAAGCCCCAATCAGATCTGGGCTGGAGACCCCCCCCCTTCCCACCTTACATCAGTTTCACCAAGCGGGCCGCACTTCTGAGCATGAGCTCGCGAATGGAGACGAAGACTGTTAAGGCCAAGAAGAAGGCTTCACTTGAGAGCAGTGGACGCTCTCGTAGACATAAGGACAAGCCGTCTTCGTCTAAAACTGCTCTGAAGAGAGAGGATACTTTCCAACCCTCAAAGTTGGGCAAGCCGGCGTGCATGGGTGCTAAGGACATAGGCCTGAGTAAATCTTTTTGACAGGAGAAGGTGATACACGTGGGTATGGATCTGATGGTTCTGACGTTGGGTCAGATGGGGAAGCCTTAGGATAAACAGCTCCTAATGCTCCTATCTGCTTCTAGAGCCGATGCAGTACCGGTAGTGACACGTTCCCATAGGGAGCTGACTGCCCTGGTGACCAGGGGAGCGCCGGTTCCGATGACTCCGCCAATGGACTTTTCCCATGCCCCAGGGCAATCAGAGACATCTTCGCTCTTCCCTATCTGCATTCACCCCTCCTATTGGGATCATCTCTATTCCAGGACGTTGTGACACCAGAGGAAGAGACCATCCCGACGAGGCAGAGTCGTTCTCCCATCCTGCCTGCCAGCCGTGAGGCGCAACCATTGGTGCCTTCAGATGAGCCGGAGGCGCTGCAGGAGTCTCTGTGGCGTCGGGTGGAAGTGGCATGAGCCCCAGAAGATTGGGGTTCCGGCCTCCAAACAGATATGAGTGGCCAAGAGACTGGTGGTAACCATGCCATGGGGTTCTCCTCCACCAGTTGATCCATCCTACTGGCTACATTGAGGACTGTGGGAGCCTTACTCTAGATTCCCAGGATTAGCGTAGGAGTTCCATTTGCCATCGCCTGGACACCCACAACTGGTCCTGTCAAAATGCTCAGAAGGGGAAGGTGAGCTGGGCCTGATGGTGCCAGGAGCAGTCTGCTCGTTTTCATCCAGCCTCTGTCTCTGCGGGACGACTTCACACAATATCAAGAGCTCATGCCCAAGTTGACTGCAAAGTTACAAAAAGAAGAACAGGAGTACTTGTGGCACCTTAGAGACTAACAAATTTATTAGAGCATAAGCTTTCGTGGACTACAGCCCACTTCTTCGGATGCATATAGAATGGAACATATAATGAGGAGATATATATACACACATACAGAGAGCATAAACAGGTGGGAGTTGTCTTACCAACTCTGAGAGGCCAATTAATTAAGAGAAAAAAAAAAAACTTTTGAAGTGATAATCAAGCTAGCTGACTACAGACAGTGTTTTTTTTTTTTTTTTTTTTTTTTCTCTCAATTAATTGGCCTCTCAGAGTTGGTAAGACAACTCCCACCTGTTTATGCTCTCTGTATGTGTGTATATATATCTCCTCATTATATGTTCCATTCTATATGCATCCGAAGAAGTGGGCTGTAGTCCACGAAAGCTTATGCTCTAATAAATTTGTTAGTCTCTAAGGTGCCACAAGTACTCCTGTTCTTCTTTTTGCGGATACAGACTAACATGGCTGTTACTCTGAAACTTGCAAAGTTACAGATTTTGCTTGAGGAAATCCAGGAGCCTCAGCACAGTTTACTAGACATTCTGCAGCCTTTCGGTCCCAGTCGAGGGGCCCCTCCACATCAACAAGGCCATCAGGGACCCAGCAAAGACAGCTCCCCAAGAAGGCCGAGAAGGGCGACTTTGATCTGTCCAAAGGGAAGAGTTTTTGTTCTCTCACCCACCACTTAGGTGCAGGTGGCTACAGAGCGGTCCAAGCAATGGGATCCAAATGCTACTCCTTCTGTTAAGGGACACAAACCACTTAACCTTCTGGAGAGAGAACCTTCTTTTCCACCTCCCTCCAGTTCAGGATCTCAAATTATCAGGCCCTCTTGGCCAAATACGATTTTACTAATTACAATAAGTTTTTGGAATTTAAGGACAAGCTCCCTGAGAAGGATAGGGCTGCTTCCAGGCCTTAGTGGATGTGGGAAATTGCTGGTCAAAACTTCCCTCCAAGCCATGGTGGACACAGCAGATACTGCATCTAGGGGGATGGCTATTGTTATGAGGGGATACTCACAGGTACAATCCTCCGGTTTCCCTAGAGAGGTGCAGAGTGCTATCCAAGATCTGCCCTTCGATACCGTCAGCTTATTCCACAAGAAGATGGATGAGTCTCTCCAACTCCCTCAAAGCCTTGAGAACAATGCTTTGCTAGGTGGGCGTTTATATCCCTGCTCTGAAGAGCAAACACCATAGACGGGTAGAGGGCTAGACCACCGCTTCAGCTGTTTTACCACCGATGTCCTTTGGAGCCACCGCGCAAGAGACAGAGGGTTTTTAGACCCAGAAACCCAGCCTCTGCAACATCCACCACCACATCATGCGCTAACCCCACGTGAAGAGCGTCTTTGATGGGACTGTTGAGACCCGCATCCTTTTATTGATGCCGCTTCATTCCCCTCTTCTGACATTCAGAGGTCGGCTTACCCAATTTGTGAAAAAACGGAGGGCCCTAACTACAGACACATGGGGATTAGAGATTATTCATGGCAGTTGTCTGATCGAGTTTCTGGTACGTCTGACCCACAAACCTCCATCCTGGTTCCTGTTCAGGGATCAGTCTCATGAGGAGATTCTATCATAGAATACCAGGGTTGGAAGGGACCTCAGGAAGTCATCTAGTCCAACCCCCTGCTCAAAGCAGGACCAATTCCCAGACAGATTTTTGCCCCAGATCCCTAAGTGGCCCCCTCAAGGATTGAACTCACAACCCTGGGTTTAGCAGGCCAATGCTCAAACCACTGAGCTATCCCTCCCCCCCTATAGAAAGGGTTTCACCTCAATATCAAGGGAAGGGATTCTATCCCCCTTAATTTCCGAGCCCTGAGAAGAATAGGGGATGGAGGCCTGTTCTCTATCTGAGACAGAAACAGGTTCTTTCAAAAACCAAAATTCCGCATGATCTCCTAGATAATTCCTTCATTAGAGGAGAGCACGTGGTTCTCGGCTTTTGATACGAAAGAGACACATTTTCACATAGACAACCACCGAGGAAATTCCTCAGGTTCCTCTTTGATCAAGAACATTACCAGTTTGGAGTCCTCTCCTTTGGTCTAGCTACAGCTCCCAGGGTGTTTACAAGGTTTTTTTCAGTAGTGGCAGCTTGTATGAGAAGAGAGGGGTTCTCAGTCTTCCCCTACCTCAGCTGGCTTCTGATGGGCGGTGCCTACAAAGAAGTCCAGTGGGCAGCCAGTGTTCTTCTCAGCCAGTTGCTGTGTCAATCACAAAAAATCCACAATGGCCCCCATGAGGTTCATACATTTTATAGGGTCATGCTGGACTCGACTACAGTTAGAACGTATCTACCCCTCGAGAGGTTTCAGGCTGCGAGTGCTCTCCTACATCAGGTCACTATCAGTGCCAGGACATCCATCAGAACTTGCCTTTCCCTCCTCGGCCACAGGGCGTCATGCACACATGCGATGCTGTTTGCCAGGCTTCATCTTCGCTGCCGATAAGCCTGGCTTCTGTCCATGTACATAAACGGCAAGGTCAAGGTGACAGTTCTGTCCGAAGTTTTAGACACTCTCATCTGGCAGACAGACCTGGAGAATGGTTTGGGTGGGGATCCCTTTCTTCACACCGACTCCTGAGGCAACTTCAACTGGGAACATTTCTGCATAAAGGTTACAAGAGATTACAAGAAGCTGCGGACTCCCCGTGGGAGGAAATGTTAACATGGTGGTGCCCACAACGGGCAGGAACCGTCTGTTGCTGTAGCACAGTAGGACCTGGGGGTGGCCTCTGGGCACCATTGTTATATAAACGTCAAGAACGATACCTAGAAGTTACAGGAGGAGCCACGGATCTATCAGTTTAAATGCCAGGTTCTAGTTTTATTATTTATTATCTTTTTGTTACAATAGACAGGCACAGAGAGATGAAGTGACTTGCCTAAGCCCCCACAGGGAGGCAGTAGCAGAGCTGGGAATTAGTTCCTGTTGGTCCTGCTTTGAGCAGGGGATTGGACTAGATGACGACCTGAGGTCTCTTCCAACCCTAATCCTCTATGATTCTAGTAATTGAAACCAGATCTTTTGAGTCCCAGCGCAGTGCCTTTGCCATACGACCAATTCTTCCTCTTTCCAGTTCTCCAGTCACCCGCGGAGTCTCCCAGAGAAGCCAAGACCTGACTTTCTAATGTAAAATCCTCTTTTTGAGGGGCAGTCTGGGGACAGATTCAGGCCAACTTCATAGCACAGAGCAGGGGACAAAGAAAGCAGTAGCATATTCCTCACTCTCCCATCTTTGCAGGTCACCGTTAACACAATTGGAGATGATTTTTCACCCCTTCCCCCAACGCAAACACACTGTTTTTAAAAGCACTCTGCTCTGCTCACTTTCCCACAGCCATTCTCCCAGCTTCAAAAGGTTTACTAATTACCCTAATGAGGTCAGGAGAGACCAAACGCTTCTGTCACTTAAAAGGGGGGGGGGGGGGAATATCTTGACTTCTGCCCATACTGATCTATCTATAAGAAGACTCTGTCTCTCTGTATCTCATAACTCATTGCCTTCAACTCCCCCCTCCCCCATCTCCAAATCTCCAGCAAAAAAAGAAACTATGGACAGAAGGTCTCAAATGTATCAAACAGCTTTTAAAAAGAAATTCCTTTTGCCTGTCAAAAGAACAAACAGATACACCAAAAACTGTCAGAATTAGTGTTGGAGTAATTGCAGAAGCTCTCCAAGGTTAATGCTCCATTAGTGAGCAGCTCTCACACAGCTAAAAGCCAGGAAGAGACAGGTTGTCAAAGGCTTGTTGGAGATTAAAGAGCTGCGTTCCCAGCCTAAACTCTCTTGTGTATGTTGTGTAGGGAGGATGGGAAGATGAAGATAATAGCAGCGTTGGTTTGTGCTGTGTGAAGCCACCCAAAGTATTTGACAGCAGTGTCAAGGGAGAGAAGCAGACTCAGAGCTGGATTAAGGCTCTCTCAGCCCATGACTGCCCCCCTCGCCCTGACCCCAAAGCTCCCTGGGGCCACATGATCATTGCAGGAGCTTAGCTTAAATAAAAAAAAAAAAAAAAGTCTCTAGCCTTCATGGATGCAAAGCAAAGCTTAAAAACTTGACCCGAAGACACCTTGATGCCTGCCTGAGTTTGCAGACAGCCTAGAGGGATGGCTCCGATCAGTGTGAACTGCCCCATTTATTTGACCTTTGCAATATGCGGCTGCCCCAAAGAGCGACAGGCCCGGGCAGTGATGGGAGGCAGAGGGGTATGCCTAGGGCCTTGGATTGCATTAATTAATCCTGAAAACAGACAACATGGGTGCCACCTGAGCCTAGTGAGCAGGGCTCAGTGGGGCCCAATTCTCCTCCTGGGCCAGTTTAATGCTGTTGGTTTTAAATCCAGTTGACCTTGCGGTATTGGGGGAGAACTGTGCCCTGTCTCCCAGAGTGCAGCACCGCTGCCCCTAAATGCATTGTGCCGGGGTTGGAACAGCTGGAGCGTGGCGGGCACAGCGCCACCTACTGAGCTGCCATCACCTTTTCCTTTTCAGCGGAGGTCTCCCGTCAACATGTTGACCTCGCCTAGCCTGTGAGCTTTGAGCTCCGCTTGAGATGTCCCTGCTCCAGATTTATTGCTAACACGGCAGACCAGCTCGATCGGTTTCCAGCAAGGTACCCGTATGAAAATGCAGCTTTCTTCGGAGCACTTTAGCCATGGGGTGTGTGGATTTTGGATCATCCAAAGAATTGGGTCTATGAAAACAACACAGATAGACCCCAAAGCACCGTGCTACCAAACAACCCCATTGCAGCTCACCTTCATTTAAACGAACACGTGCTCAAAACTAAACCAGCGGAAGTTATCAGGGCTGCTGGCGAACTGAGCTGGGATGAGTCTGGTTTGACTGGGCTCTGGGGCTGCTCCAGCGCTGGGGTGGTGGATTTGGGTTTTAAATTATTTATTTGTATTATGGGAGTGCCTATTGGAGCCCATTCTGCTGGGTGCTGTATGCACCCACAGTGAGAGAGTCTCTGCTCTGAAGAGCTTACAAGGTAGACGAAACGTGTGAGGGAAAACAGGCACAAAGGGTACGTCTGCACTGCAAAAGAAACCCAGTGGCAGCGAGTCTCAGAGCCTGGGTCAACTGACTTGGGCTCCTGGGGCTTGCGCTGCGGGTACTAAAAATAGCAGTGTTGATGTTCCCACTCAGGTTGGAGACCCTCCTCCCTTGGTGGGTTTCAGAGCCTGAGCGGAAATGTCTGTGCTGCTATTTTGAGCTCTGTAGCATGAACCCCGTCAGCCTGAGTCCGCTGACCCAGGTTCTGAAACGTGCGGCGGCAGGGTTTCTCTTGCCGTGTAGGCGTACCCAAAGAGAGGAAGTGACTTGCCAAAGTCACGTGACAAGTCACTGCACGTTTAAGGGGTGACTCGATCATGGTCTAGAAGTGTCTACGTGAGATGATTTCTGATAGTAAAGGGCTCTTCGGTCTAACGGACAAAGACATAACATGACCAAGTGGCTGGAAATTGAAGCTAGACAAGTTCAGACTAGAAATAAGGTTCAAATTTTAAACAGGATCAATAACCTTTGGAACAACTTACCAAGGGATGCGGTAGATTCTCCATCACTAAAAGCCTCTAAATCAAGACTGGGTAGCTTTTTATAAGAGATGCAGGAATCACTTGGTGGAATTACTAATATTTATTATTTGCATTAGTGTAGTGTCAGGGAGGCGCCGGGGGGAAGATGGCGGCGGCTGCTGCCCGAGGCACAGGTACGGCGTGGCCAGGGTAGGCGCCTCGTGGGTGGCTCCATGGTTGAGGTAAGATGGCGCTTGCCCCTTGCAGCTGTGCTGGGGAAGCGCCCTACCCCCGGTTCATGGCGTTGTGCCCACCCAGCTTTGCTGTAGGGCTCGGGACCCCCTTTATCCTTAACAGGCGGTTACAATAGGGAAGAGACTTAGAACAAGGAGCAATGGTGTCAAGTGGCAGTGGGGGAGGTCTAGGTTAGATATTAGGAAACACTATTTCACTAGGAGGGTGGTGCAGCACTGGAATGCGTTACCTAGGGAGGTGGTGGAATCTCCTTCATTAGAGATTTTTAAGGTCAGGCTTGACAAAGCCCTGGCTGGGATGATTTAGTTGGGGATTGGCCCTGCTTTGAGCAGGGGGTTGGACTAGATGACCTCCTGAGGTCCCTTCCAACCCTGAGATTCTATGGACCAGGCCGCCACTGTGTTAGGTGCTGTACAAACTCTGAACAAAAGGAAGTCCCTGCCCCAAAGAGCTGACAATCCCTGTGGAGGTGAATCTAGATGATCATAATGGGCCTTTCTGGCTTTGAACTCGATGGGTGAAATCCTGCTCTACTGAAGTCAAATGGGGCTGGAATTTCACCCTATCAATCTATGAAATAGTGACTAGAAACCAAGTCTCCTGACTCCTCGTCAGGGGGTTCCATCCGCTGCACCATGTGGCTTCTTTAAAGGGTCAGACATGAGGAGGGGGAAACAAACAATGTCATAATTAGAAAATTAAACCTTCCTCATCCTTTTGCTGTCTAGATCGAACTTGTGATCATTAGACTTAGGGTGCAGCAGAGCCAAGCTGTGCAAGAATATTTTGGAACAGCAAAGCAAGACTGCTGCTCAGACCACATTGCTTTAGTGAGTTGATTTGCATTCATAATCTTCGTTTGCGATTATTATTTTTTCCCCTTGTGCTTAGTGAGTGATATTAGCATAAAGTCCCTTTTTTCTTGTTTTCTATTCACGCTCAAGGTCAGAGACTTAGCGAGACACCGAGGAAAACAATCTCTTCCTCACCCTCTTTTAATTCTTTGCAGAAATGCGTCCTGGGGATTTTAACATAACAATTGCTGGGAAAGGGGAAAAAAGGACTTGAACAGAGGGCCCTTTCTGTGTTGGAAACAGGAGCTGCCCCAAAAAGAGATGCAAATCCACCAGAGGAAGGGAGGCGGGCTAGATCCCAGAACAGCGCCAGTCCTGTCTTATTTCTCTGACATTGTGGGCTAATGTAGCAATTGGAAAGGCAGGGCTCGTAGCGCTGATTTGGAGCAGACCTGAGGCTGGCGGGAGGCACGTGAGCAGCTTCTCTGCTGAGCAGTGTTGACTGTTCCTAGTGGTTCTTGAACAGAGTCAAAAGGACAGCGTTTTCCAAGCACAGAAAATTAATCTTGCCGACTCTCAACCCTGACCCTGTGCTATCCCCTATGCCACTTGTGCAGGAGCCGGCAGGGGACTCCTGTGTGTTGCCTCTGGGTTTGTCTACACTGCAGCTGTGCCTCCCAGCCTGGGTAGACGGACACGTGTCAGCTGCCCAGATCCAAGCCCATCCAATCCCCTGGCTCCAAGCTTGGGAGGCGAACTCAAGCCGCTGGTCAGGCTCTGTTGTCCACGCTGCTGTTTTTAGTTCACTAGTTCGAGCTGGGAGATTGTCTCCTAGCTGCATTGTAGAGGTACCCTTCGTGCCCTTTGTAGCAGGGGACAGGCCCTAATTGGAGCCACACCCTAGGGCATGGTATGTCCATATATAGCAAGGCGTATTTCTTCCAGATTTTAAGTCAGAACTGTCTAATCAGTGAAAAGGGCAAGGAGGGAAGATTTCCCTTTAATAGCTTGGGATAGTTGAGGTTCAACTTTTTTAGGGGGAGGGAAAGGGTAGGAAATTGATTCCGTTTTGTGTGGTCAGGCTGTGATGGTTTTAAAAAAGAATCTATATTTTATAGAAATCTCCAGTCTTGGGTATAGACTTCAAGGCAGAGCGATTTTCTGTTAAATCAGATGTGGGGGTTGGGTTTTGGCAGGTGGCAGCTGCTTTTGTTAATGGCCCAAATGATCTAGCAATCTAGCCATAGGAATATTGAGAAATTGACTTGCAGAAGCTGTTAATTAAGCTTCCAATGGCCAGGCTGGAAGTGGAGATGGGAGGGTTGCATGCATCTGAAAGCTCAAGTGTTGTTTCCTAGTGCTAAGAGGTTTTCATGTATATTTTCTTTTGTAGGATTAGATGGTGGGGTGCTTTTTTGTTTTAAAGGATGCTCCAGGGGGTTTAGATGTTCTGATATGCAGTCTGAGTGTTTTCATGGCCCCTTTAATGCTCCACTAACCAGTCTGAGATGCTGTCTCTTAATGCCCTAGTCATGCCCCAAATGCGGCAGAGCTGGGCAGAGCAAGCAAGAGAAATGGGGATCGATGAAAAATGAGCTCAAGAGAGGTAGAGATAGAAGGGAAGGATGGTGGGGAAAGACTGCACCGAGTCCCATTCCCTGTTTAAACAAACCAGCCAGCCACTTTGTTTTGTGGGCAGAGCAGTGGAGTGAGGGTCAGCACTCCTGGGTTCTGTGCCTGACTCAGGGAGAGGATTGTTCTACTCCACTGCTTCCCAGCTTCTTCCATGACCCCAAGTTTCAGGATCCTCTTCCCATGCAGTCATAAAGGAAGGTCGTGAACCCAAGGTTGAGAACCCACCTCCTGGTGGTTAGAAGGAGGGAGTGACTTTGGTTCTGACTCTGGGAAGGAGCGTGGGCAAGTGGTTAGAGTTGGAGAATTGGGAATCCAGACTTGTGGGTTCTATCCTGTTTCTGGCAGTGATATGCTAACCGTGTCAGGCACTACAGTGGCACTGCTATAACGTAGATCCTTTCAGCAGCAACGGAAGGGGTTTTTCCATTGCTGTAGTTAATCTGTCTCTCCTAACGGCAGTAGCTGGATGGAAGAATTCTCTAGCCGCTGTGACAAAGTTCCTCCTCTATCTTGGTGGGTCCTGCGCTTATTGGCGGATTTTCTTGCCTCAGAGATTCACCATGTGGGTTGGGGAACAGCCCAGAGACCTTCCCCTCTGGAAGAACCCACAGTCCAGGTCAATTGGGAGGTTTGGGGGGAACCCAGGCCCGCCCTCTATTCCAGGTTCCAGCCCAGGGCCCTGAGGACTGCAGCTGTCTATAGTGCCTCCTGTAACAGCTGCATGACAGCTACAACTCCCTGGGCTACTTCCCCATGGCCTCCTCCAAACACCTTCCTTATTCTCACCACAGGACCTTCCTCCTGGTGTCTGATAAAGCTTGTGCTCCTCAGTCCTCCAGCTGCACACCCTCTCAGCTCCTTGCACCTCTTGCTCCCAGCTCCTCACACTCCCACCACAAACTGAAGTGAGCTCCTTTTTAAAACCCAGGTGCCCTGATTAGCCTGCCTTAATTGATTCTAGAAGCTTCTTCTTAATTGGCTCCAGGTGTCCTAATTAGCCTGCCTGCCTGAACTGGTTCTAGCAGGTTCCTGATTACTCTAGTGCAGCCCCTTCTCTGGTCACTCAGGGAACAGACAACTACTCATCCAGTGACCTGTATATTTGCCCTCTACCAGACTCCTGTACCCCACTGGTCTGGGTCTGTCACACTGCATCTACCCCAGGGGTTAGGGTGGCTTACCTACATCGCTCAGGGCTGTGAATTTACCCCTGAGCGATGTAGACCTGGGCCACGTCCCTGTTCTGTGCCTTGGTTTCCATCTCTGCGCGGTGAGCAGATCGGGTGCTTGGCCTATGGAGAGCCCAGGATCATTCCTGCTTGCTCAGGCACTCAGGAGCTGTCTGCTACGCAGGGCTATTTTGGGTGCATATTTTTTAGAACAGAGACATTTAAAAGGTGGAGAAAGGGGGTGGGAGGAAAAAGATGAAAAGTTTTAACCTAACAAGGCAAAGTTTGTGTCTCTTCCCAATAGCAACTGAGGGGAGTTGTTGGCTCTTGTGTTGTTAATTCAAGTCATTAAATTTCCTGCACTCTGTGTATTTCTCCACAGCACCACTTGCCCTGTCTGTTTGATCTGTAAGTACCAAAAGTACAGCCTAAGGCAGCGACATCAGCAACCTCGCGGTCGCCATAGGAACCAGCATCTCCCGCTCCCATGTGCCCAGGTCTCTTGTGGCCCAGTTCCTGAGGCTGTGCTGTAATGAGCCTGTGAAGTTTAGCTTATAAAGGCCTGGCTACAAGGCCCCGGAGGCCTGCGTGCTCCGCAGCAGGCTGTTGCTAACCTGAAAGGTAGACTTCCTTTCTGAGCAGAGAAGCACAAAGGCAAAGGTTATTCGTGTCAGAGAACTTGCAGATTGAGAGGCTAAACTGCTGTAATATTCTCTTGAATACAGGGCGGGGAGGGAGAGCTCTCACAGCGGGGCCCTGCAACCTGGAGCCGGAGCCTGTTTCCTCAGGCCTCCGCCAGGGGAAGGTACCAGCCGGATGATGAGTTATGATCTATAATAGGCAGGGTGGTTAGAGCCCTGGACTGCGATTCAGGAGGTCAGTGCCCGGCTCTGCCAGAGAGGCGTGACCTTTGGCAAGTCCCTGCTTCTCTCGAGTCGTCAGTGCCGTGTCTGTAAAATGGGTGTAATGATCCATCCTCCCCTCCCCCCTTTTGTCCGTCTTGTCTGCCTAGAGTGCGAACTCTGCCCTTGCCCTGTCTACTACGTATATTTAACTGTGGGAAGGGTGCCAAACAGCCACTGACTTCAATGGAAGCTGGGTGCCTAATCCCCTAAACTAAGGGAATTAGGCACCCAGCTTCCATTGAAGTCAGTGGCTGTTTGGCACCCAACTCCCTTGGATGCCCTTGAAAACCAGAGCCCATTTGGTTTACACTGGTTCCCTGAGGCTCTAACCAAGCCGTGCTCAGTTCTGCAGACATGCAAGAAGAGACGTTCCTGCCCCAAAGAGCTGACAGACTAAATAGACAAGACAGACAAAGGGGGTGGGGAAAGGGACTTGCCCAAGGTCACCCAGCAGATCAGTGGCAGAGTTGGGACTAAAACCCATGTCTCCTGGCTCTCCCTCTACTTCCCATAAAGGGCTTAGTAAGGAAATCAGGTCCTGATCTCAGCTGGGGCCTATGGGCACTACCATAATACAAGTCAATAATAATAATCTATATATCATGGACGTATATGTGGCCTTTGGCAGTGTAGTATCCAAGCTCTAGAGATGGCTGAATAATATTGGCAGTAGATGAGGGGTGAATTTTTTCCATCCATGAACTAAATGAGGCAGCGTGGTCTAGTGGATAGAGCACTGGGCTGGGACTCAGGAGACCGGGTTCCAAACCTGGCTGTGTGACCGTGGCAAGTCTCTCTGCCTCTGTTTCTCCTCTGTCTATTTACACTGTATGCTGTGTCTGTGTCTCGCCATGTGTCTGTACAGCCCCTGGCACAGTGGGTCTCGGATCTTGGTTGGGGCCTCTGGTATAATGGTAATGCAGATGATTCCTGCTAGTGAAAGTGAATAATCTCCCCTCCCATGACTTGAACCCTGTGATTGCAGACCAGGCCCCGAGCAGGGCCCTGGTGGGCTTGCAGTCCAAAGGCAACTGTCACTCCCCTCCCTTTGAGACAGCTGCAGGGGTGCAGTCCTTTTGGCCCAGAGCTTACTGCCTCTCTTTCTCTCTCTCTCCGTGATTGACACCCCTGAGCAATCCTGACTCCCGTCTATAAACACATACACTTTCTAATTGCTGACAGTTATTTACTGTAAAGAAAGGAACGCATGCACCGCCAACCTTGACATTTCATGTCAAAACCCCGCAGGAAATAATATATATATTCCCCCTCTGTTCCAAACAGTCGGATATATTTCCCCCTTCTCTTTGTCTTGTTACCTTTGACAGGTGAGCTGCGCCTTGGGGTTCCCCCCCCCATGATAAAATCCAGTCCTGGGGAGGTGCTAAGAGGGGGAGGAATCTTCCTTCTAGTCCCTCACCCCCTAAGTCCATGGCTCACTGCTCTCTGACAGATGGGTGCAAACTTACATACAGTGAATTCTAACTCACGCCTGCTTGTTTATTTGCTGTCTGTTGGACCCTCTGTGTTCAAACATAATTGGTTCTGCTCGGAGCAGTAAACAATGATGTGCAATGCATCACTAAGCCCTAAACGGCACCTACATGCAATTAAAATAATTGGGCCCGTACCTAGGTCTGATTTCTTCCCCGCCCCCATACCTTCTCTCTTCATCTGCTCTTTTTCATGCTTTCATTCCATCTTGGCAATGCATCACACAAACACGCGCCCCCTACCCTTCCTTATTCCTTTTAGCCCTCTAAACCAGGTGCTATCACTGAATCCTCTTCTGATTGGTGAGTGTGCAAGGAGGTGCATTGCGGGGGATGCGCGCGTGCGCGAGTGTGTGCGTGGGAGGGGATGGGGGGCGGGGCGGTTTGGAGGCTTATTCGGCTTGGCCTTGACACAAGTGCAAAATGAGTTCTCGAGCAATGAGTGAGAGAAGATATTCCAGCCGAGGTCCATGAAATATAATGAAGGCCCAAGGGATTGTAGCAGCTCCTTGGTTAAAAATGATGCTGTTATATTTAGACAAGGTAACTAGAGGCCCCTCTGGACACAGAGGAGTACAATTTTTTGTTTAATGATTCCATAATCTGATATAATGTTGGGCCTGTAAGACATAATGAAGACCTGGGGGAGTTTACATCTTTGCTGCTTTAAAGGGCCCGCACTGGGGGCTAAGCCAGGTGGAGGTTTGAACTTTGATGCAGTCAAACATGTTTTTCTCTGGATTTGTTTGACATGATTGAGAGAGAACCTGGCAGCTGTGGGAAGGGGGGAAGACGGCTGTAAACACAGGAGCACTTAAAACCAGCCCAGGCAGCTGGTTTGCTGGCATGTGGCTACACCTGGGGTGTGTGCCTGGAATGCTTGGGGGCCCAATTTGGAGTGTCCTGACCCCTGGGTGCTTAGCAACTCACAGGATCACCATTGTTTATGGTATGGCTGTGGCCCCAGCCGCGACGGGGAGAAGGGATGGGGAGTGGGCATGGCTCTGCGCGGCACAGACAGGCAAAGACAGAGTCCCTGCTCCAAAGACGTTACAATCTAGACAAATAGGGCTGATTATCCCCATTTTACAGATGGTGAATTGAGGCACAGAGGGATTAAGGGGTTTGGCTTCAGCAGGAAAGAAGGTGTGTTCTTAACTCAAGATAGCCAACACCTGGTGAAATCCCAGTAAAGACAAAGCAGTTCGTAGTTTTCACACGTGCTAGAGGGTCTAGGTAAGGACTGAGGGGGACCTTTGGAGTTCCTCTCAAACTGCTCACTCCTGTGAAAATGACCAGCTGCCTTGTCTTTACCTCAATTTAGCTAACATGAAGTAAGGACACCCCTTTTTTCCTCAGTGAAGACCAGGCCTAAGTGACTTGATCCAGGTCGCATGCACAGTCCATGGCAAAGTCAAGAATTGGGGACCAAGGACTCCCAAGTCCTCCTTCCGGTGCCTTTAAACACAAGACTACCCTTCCTTAATCAGGCCCCACGGTGGGAGGCAGCTGGAGGAGTCAATGAACGGCAGGGAACTTGGTCCTGCTGCTTGTGTTAGCAGCCCATCTGTAGGGTTCCAGCCATCTCATCATTGGGCAGGGACATTCCCTCACGGTTTCTGTTCAATACAAGAGATGACGGTAGGCTGGGCCTGAACCAAGATTGGATCCACACCCCCCAAATTCGGGAGGGCTTGGAGGCAGATCTAGACAGGTAAGGAATCGGAGGGGAGTGGTCAGGGGCACTGCAGTGGCAGGTTAGTCTGCACTTGTTACGCAGCGTCCCTGGATGGGTTGGTGTCAGGGATTGAGCAGGAGCTGCTACTGCCTGAGCTAAAGAACCCATGCTCCATAGCTCAAAGGCGGTGGCAGACTCATACCCTTGCACACATGGACCAGCTCCTAGAGAGGGACAGAAAGAGGCTGACATAGAATCATAGACTATCAGGGTTGGAAGGTCATCTAGTCCAACCTCCTGCTCAAAGCAGGACCAATCCCCAGACCAATGCCCCAGACCCCTAAATGGCCCCCTCAAGGATTGAACTCACAATACTTGGTTTAGCAGGCCAATGCTCAAACCACTGAGCTCTCCCGCCCCGCGTCACGGCAGGGATACAAAGCGGGCTCTTGGGCCGCAAGGAGACCAGGACAGGGACTGAGTGGCTTGGGGAAATAGTAGTCGTGCCTTGACCCTCTAGATGGCCAGTCTGGATCCAGCCCAGGGCAGTGACCACTGGAGAAGGGGTGTTGGTTCTAGCTCAGTTCCTCAAGAGCCAGTGTCCATGTCGTGCACAAAAATCCCCCTAGTTTGTTGGTCATCTCAGCAGAGAGGATGAGGGCTGCCTGGGCTCCTCCCCCATCCACAAGGGTGGTCCCTCTAGCTCAGAGCTGAAGCACAATGGCGGGATGGAGCAGGCCAGGGAGCCCCATACCAGTGGCTAAATGGAGGGCTTCAGTCTGCAGAACCGATCACCAGCATTACGTTTGTTAAGGAAAAGCTTCTCATTAAAAAAATCTAAACAGGAAAGAGAGTGGGATTGAGGAGGGAGAGCTGGGGGAGAAGAGACTGGGAGTCAGGACTCCTGGGTTCTCTCCCAGCTCTGGGAGGGGAACAGGGATTAGTGGTTAGAGCAGGGGGGACCAAGGAGGCAGGACTCCTGGGTTCTATTCCTGGCTCTGGGAGGGGGTGTTCTCTTGTGGTTAAAGCAGGGGCTCCTGGAAGTCAGGATGCCTGGGTTCTATTTCCAAATCTGCCACTGACTTGTCTGAGCCCAGGAGAGTGATATGACCTCTTGGTGTCTGAGTTTCCCCATATTGTAAAGCAAGGATGATCTCTCCCAGGGGTGTTGCACAGATGGTTTCCAAGTCCTCCGAGAGCCACAGAGAGAAGGAGCAGCGTGAGCAGCCAGTAGGGTGATGACAGTGGTGGGATCCTGCCCAGGCAGAGCAATCCTGCACTGGGAGATAAAGATGACAACCCCCCTCTCCCCAAGCCTAATATGAACAGTCTCTGCCATCTCCCAGATCATCTCCTCCCCTCCTGGTCAGCCTGGACACAAACAACGTGCAAATGGCAACATCCCTTTGCTAGGGTACACTGATCGAGTGAGGAGCATCTTGGAAGAAGGTGACTACAGCTAAAACTTACTCCCACGGATTATAACGGACCACCAGGTCTGCTCTAGTTCAGGTTAAAACCTACTTTCTGTTTAAAGCACGACTCTTTCCTGTGCTCTAAAGTCCACGTGGTTACTCGGATTGCCTTGGAATTCACTTGCAGCTTCTGTTTTCCATTGACACTCATTCTTGGGGGGCTGTCGTCATTAAGCTGTTGTGCAGGGGAGCACAAGCCGGAGAGACTACAGTGATGGGCCCTACATAAGCTAGTCAGCGACGTGGTTGTAACATAGTCCTTCCTTCACTGGTTGGTCCAGGTCAGGATTAGAGATACCTAGCGTGGGGGACTGGGCAGCGTAGGCTGTGTAAGTCTGGGAACCAGAGGGGACCACAGGATCTGTCCGTGTCCCACAGCCTATATAAAGAAGCCCCGTTGTATTCGTTATCGTTGTCTGTTCTTTACTGCGTGGAGGCACCAGGACTAGTTTTGCAGCAGATTCTCAGCACCTACGGCCTAATCCAATAGCTAACGGAATCCAGGGAAAGGCTCCTATTGACTTCAATGAGTTTTGGATCAGGGCCTTGGAGATGACCCTTAATCTGGAATAATCCCTCCCCCCTTTCACCAACCCCACTGATTTCAGCAAGAGCCTGCTGCATGCTGGGGCTGAACATGCTGGGCCCTTCTGAACTCTGCGGCCGGCTCAGGTTTCAGCATTTAGAAGATAATCTAATCCCCTTTAGGGTAGGAGAGCGCCTGCAGATGCCTCCATTGGGAATAGCCCCTCTGGGGGGGAACTGTAATGAATTCCTATCATTCCAAGCTTTTCCAACACAAAGGCAGCTTGGCAGAAGATATGTGGGTCACTGACCTACCATCCCTTGGAGACATCAGTTGTACACCAGTGATTCTGTACTCCTGACAGGCAGTAGCCCAGAGCTGCGGGGAGGTTAGTGGAGAGCGGAGAAGCGGGACTCTCACTTGCTGGCTCACTTTCTTCTTTTTTTTTTTTTTTTAACTTATTTTCTGCCTAAACAAAGGTTTTTAAGTACCTGACTGGCGCTGCATTTTCCAGACCCCACGGCACATGCGTTGCTCTGCTTGTGAAACCGAGTTATCTGCACAACATGAGGTGGAATCTCACACGCCGTGGCAAACTTATGGGGTTGCAGCGTGGTGCAAATTATGGTCATGTGTCCCATTATTTGTGTCCCAGTAGCAGCTAAATCAGGGCTCGATGGTGCTAGATACTGTGTAGACCCAGAGTAAGAGAGAGCCCTGAAGAGCCTACACTAAGCGTCAGCACGGTAGGCAACGGGTGGGAAAAAGGAAGGATTCTTCTAATTATTCGTTACTTTGGAGGACAAGTCACCGTGTCGCTCTGTGCCTCAGTTTCCCCATGTGTAAAATGGTGAGAATAATTACCGCTTCCCTGGGGTACTGTGAGCTAAATCTGCTCCAGGTTGTGAAGTGCGTTTGAGATCCTTCATTGCTATAGAACAGGGGTTCTCAAACTTCATTGCCCCGTGACCCCCTTCTGATGATAAAAATTACTACATGATCCCGGAAAGGGGGACCGAAGCCTGAGTCCCTCCAGCCCGGGGCTGGGGGTCCAAGGCCGAAGGCTGAGCCCTACCCCCTGGTGGGTGTCAAGCCGTAGCTTGAGAGCTTCAGCCCTGGGTGGGTGGGGCTGTAACCTGAGCATTGAAGCCCTCAGACTTTGGCCTCAGCTTTGGGCAGAGGGGCTTGGACTTTAGGCTTCAGCCCCAGTCTCCAGCAAGTCTAACGCCAGCCCTGGTGCCCCCATTAAAACAGGGTCGTGGCCCACTTTGGGGTCCCGACCCACAGTTTGAGAACCACCGCTATAGAAGAACAAACTATTACCCTTCGGTTTCATATGGTCGTTGGGAATGAAGGGACAGAAGCTCCTCTCTAGGCTGTTTGGAGAGAAGGCACCCCTGCCCGTCCTTGTATTGCTGGAAAAGTTACTAGTAGTTTGATCCTTATTATACTGAGCAAACCTCTCCGGACAGGGACTATGAAGAAACTGCCCCATGGGTAGGTTATTCCATAGTTATCCACTAGGGGCCAGACTTTCAAAAGTGCTCAGCAGAACCAATGGGCGGCAGATGTCCCCAAATGCTCAAAACTTTGCTGCTCCTATTGGTTCTCACGGGAGGGGGCAATGGGGATTTTCCATTTTCTTAGTGGCGGGAGGAGGGATGGTCCATTGTTCTCTCCTGGGTGCAGAGCCCTTGTGGAAGTCCTGAGCAGTGCTGGAGGCAGATCCTGGCCAGGAGAGACCCCTGGTGTGGTCCAGCGTGGCCATTCCGCTGTCCCGATGGACTCGATCCTGTAAGGTGCCACGTGCGCTGACATCTTTGCGACATGCAGGTCTGAAGAGTCATGAAAAATCTTGTCAGAGGCTTGCACAAACCCTGTGTCCGTGTCAGTCCGGGGGAGGGGGGATTGCATTTCCCCACATAACTTTGGGGTCACCAAGCATGTTCCTGCCAGCCAGTGAGGCCGCAATGGATGGACCCTGGCCCCCCCCCCAGGGACCTGCCCCTCCTCACTCAGGGTTTGTTCCATGTCTCTGCTCTCCCGTTTCCTCCGTCCTTTTTTTTTTTCTCTTCCCCCACATGAAAATGAAATAATGAAACCCGTCCCGTCAAGATGCTCTTTAATATGGTTCCATGTCTCAGGCCTGGATGTTTCACCTCAGGAGCTGCCACTCCATCTCTGTCAAGCTGTCAGATGCAGTGTGTTTGCGCTTGGGCTGAAGCCGAGTTGCAATTCAAAGTGGATTAACTGTTTGGGCTGCTTCCCTCCCCCCCCCTCCCCGCTTCCAATTCCACTTGGGTGGGTTCTGGCCAAGCAGAATGTGGTTTTTCTCTCGTGGTTTCCATATTCAAGAGGCCAAAACACAGAGTTAGACACCTGATGGGCTGATTCTGCTCTCGCTGGGGTAAATCCACCGCAGTCACTGCAACCCCATTAGTGCGAAAACAGCAAGAGCAGAATCAAGCCCCGGCAGCCTCACTCCAGCATCTCTTCTGCCCACTGTATCCTGCCTTACTCACACCCTTCCAACCCCATGGGCCCTAAGAATTCTGTTGGAACGCTGGCCAAGCCATTGATTACTATCTCCCCCTCTTTTGATACATGCCAGTGAGCCTTTCACCTCCTCCGGGGATGTTGAGCCAGACCCTCCAATGGTATAAATGGGCACAATGGATGTGCATTAATTGACTCCAGCGGAGCATCTGGCCCCATGTTCCTGTCCCTCCCTCTGTACGTCGTTCCTGGAGACAGCCACACAGTCAAAAAGTTTTTGGTGCACGAACTTGATTGCATTTGGGGTGGGGATGGATTTGGGGAGGCAGCTGCAAAGGGGCCATCAGGCTTCTGGGGTCAGTGCAGCGGTTGGGTCTATCCAGGTTCATAGACTGGGTCCATCAGTACAAGATCTGACTTAGACCTAGCCTGTTAAAAGGCACATCCCAGCTAATGGCTAGGTGAGAGCTGAGAGAGTGGGAAAGGAGCATGGTGTGTGTGTGTGTTTTGTTTAAATCCTAACAGGGCCTAGGGATAGAGACCCCAGTGGAAGCTGAAACCAGGTACGTTGGAGGCTTTGCTGGTAGGCAGGACAAAGCACTTGAAAGAGTTGTTCACCGTGGTGCAGTCTCCTTTGGTTGAAGGTGCACACCCACAATGGGTCCGTTCGGTGCGTAGCCTAACCGTGCTGCCAGATTCCTCACGGGCTCTCACGTTGCAGTATCCACGGATAACACTTTCTACCCTCTCCGGTGGGCTGAGACTCCGCCCCATCTTGGCGGATGATGACCTGGCCTTGGTTATATTGGCAGGCCTACAGCAATGCGGTACACCTGGGCCCTTAGGAGACCACACCTGGACCCTTAGGAGACCCCACCTGGTGCAGAATGCTGCGGCGCATCACGTCCGTCCTCCGTGGTCTGTGCCGGTTCCCTGTAGGATAGCGAGTCAACTTATCTTCAAGACTCTGCATGGCCTGAGCCCAGGATAGCTAAAAGATCAACTAAAGCTCGGGGATGAAGACCATGTCGACAACTTTACTGCTCTGCCACAAAGGAACTCTCGGTGATACGGGGAAAGCTCTCAGAACTTCCTCTGGGGGCCTGTCCAAGCCAGTGCAACGGACTCCCCAGTCACTAAGGCCCATCACAAACCTCCCCACCTTCCTCTCCAAGCGCAAGATGCGTTTCTGTGACCTGCCTTCTCTGCCATAAGCATATAGCAAGGGGTGTGTCTCTACCAAGTTAATAAAATCCAAAACAAAACACTCCATGCATATGCTTCTCCCCTCCTGACCTCCCCCCAGAGAGGAGGAGGGGACGGACATGTGACAGATGTTAGTCATATATATTAGTGGACGGTGCTGAGATAGTACAGGAATGGGTGCTGGAGAAGAAGCTATAGAACGGATTTGTACCTGCAGGCAGGTGTTTAGAAAGTGGGGTTCAGGTCTCAGCCATCCCTGTCCCATGGATTCCAACGTGTCCTGCTGTTCTGTGGCCTCCTTTAAACAGGCCCGCCAGGTTCTTTACCAGAACTCTTGAATTCTGACAATGCCCCTGTGGGCGACAGTAGATCCGTGTTATCCCCGTTTGACAGGTGAGGCGCAGAGACAGGAAGTGGTTTAAAGTGCTCATGGTCTTACTGCAGGTCAGCGGCAGCGCTGGGAATGGAATCCAGGCGTCCTGGCTCCATGTCCTCTGCTCTACCACTGCTCCAGCACACCCCCTGCCGCAGTGCTGCAGCGCCAGCTCGGCCTGAGGCCTTGCTTCCACTGGAGGAATGTCAAGCTGGGAAACTGCCATGTAGGTTTTGAATGTTAATATCCCCATTCGCCCAAGGCTTTTAGCACCAGCCTGGTAGCTCACCTCCCAAACGGTGTGAAACAGGCCTCTTAAAAAGTTTCCCCATAACTTTCAGTTTAGGTTTCTACAGAAAACAAAGGGAATCTGCAGATGTTTGCACTTCCCTGGGCTGTTTGCCATGGACAAACTCAGCTTAGGTGGGTGAAATTTGCATCCATAAATGCAAAAAGCCCCATGTGTGCCCCTCAGAGATTCCAGTCTCCTCCCATGCATGTTAACAAAGCTCCTCTGGACTGCAGAGAAAGGTGGGGTATTCTCTCAGTGAAGCAATTATTACAAGGGGGGGGACATAACACAGAGCTGCCACTAGGGGGAAGTATTGTCTAAGCGATTGTGCATCTTTCAGTTACCCCCTGCAGAAAACCAAGGACCCATTCTTTGTCTTCAGTTGGTTAAAAAATGAAATCAAAACTTTAGAAGAACATAACTTTGTGTTTTATCTTTTGAAACAATTTAACATTACTCAGTCAGAGAATCACTTCAACTGGGCAAAGTACATTTAAAATCTAACTTTTCTTTTCTTTCTATTGTAGACCTCTCAAATTTTCCCTAATACATTTTTTTTATATATAACTAAAACAATCCCTCTCCCCTTATGAACGAAGATCTGGCTGTGTTGCTGCAGAATGAGGGAGGTATCACAAAGTAATAGTTTGTGAAGCTATTAAATGAGGCGAGATTAATTGTCTTCCCCTAATGACAGCATGGCAAATCCCGGTGTTCTAATTCCACCTTTTCTGCTGGATACAGTAAAAATGTGAGAATCCCAGACTTGCTCAGTAAATTTGGGTCTCAGAGGATGGGACAGTTGGGTTGTAGCTCAGGGATTGTTACTTCTGTTCTTTGCTTGTTCTAAGTGGCTGTTAAGAGTGCCATGTAAAGAGCTGCTTGCATGAAGCCATTGGCAAGGCACATTCGATTGGTCCTACAAACCCCTTCTCTTGAGTGCCCTGCACTGGCACCGTATCTGTTCATTTACAGGTCTACATACCTCTCTCATTTAGAAAGCACGCACATCACAGTGGGCAGAACTTGATATGGGACCCTCCAACTCCCAAGGGAGGTGTTTCTGCCCCCTGCCTACCGTCGGGCACTGTATTTTATCCTGACAAGCTTCATTTGGTGCCGCTCCCTTTCAGGGACTCCTGCAGCGTCATGTGCCGCTGTAAAAGCGTCAGGCTTGCCTGCCGTTGGCCTGAGTTATGCTGGCTAAACAGCGAGGACAGCCATTGGTTCCCTCCACATGGCAGGGAGGAAAGGCCCCATAATTCTTGCTGTCGTTAAAATTAATTGGGTTTCTTCTGCCATGGATATTCATAGTAAAACGCTCATAAAATCTCCACTTGGCTTAGGATTTATTGCTTCCCCCTTTAGAGAACCTTTTTAAAGAGGTGAGTCTAAAAAGGCTGAGATAGCGGAGGTCTCACCCGTCCCGTTCTGCAGGCCCCTGTTCCCGAGAGCGGCCCAGAGCCTGCTGGAGAAGAGAAGCTGTGAGCAGGGTGTTAAATGGAGTGCAGGAAATGTCTGTCAGACCACGGGCCCAGCGCATCTGCTACTTGGCCTTTGATAGCGGCTCCTGCCTTGTAATGGGCTTGAGTGATGGGGCCATGAAACCGGACTGCATGTGTGTTAGCATCTTCGAGTTGATCCTAAACCTGAACCCCCAGCCTTGAACTTCGGACAAGTTTGAGGCTAGAGTCCGATCAACACTTTGCAGCTTCGGGCTCATCCTATAATGGGTCAAAGTGTAACACCGCCCCCCCGCCCCCCAGCACCCCTGAACCTTGGGGAACTTGCAGATCAAAGCCTCTCGGCTCTGATCCATCACTCCGTACAAGCCTAGTAGGGTATGTCTGCACTGCAATAAAAGACCCATAGCACATCACTCAGGCTTGTGCTGCGGGGCTGAAGGTCAGGCTTGGGCTGGAGCCCTGGCTCTGAAATCCAGCCGGGGGGGTGGGGCTCAGACCCTGGCTGAATGTCTACGCTGCAATCTTCAGCCCCGAGCCTGAGGCCAAGTCAATTGACCCAGGCTCTGAGACTCCCCTTGGGACCAAACCCTGCAGGATGAGACCAGGAGCCCTGGATTCTTACCTAGTTTCTGAAACCCCTGTGGCGATTCCCAAAAGAGTCTGGAGAGTCCTACCCAGGAGCTGGGACAAGCCTTTCTTACACATTTAGACCCAGTGTCTCTCACTTCCACCCCATCTAGGACATGTAGGTGCAGCCTTACCCCTTTGTCCTGGGCTTCCATATTGTCCCCAATAATGTCACCCCTCTGCAAGCAGTCACAGTTTTGGGAGGCCTTGCAGGTCTGTTTTCTATTGGAGAAGAAACCAGTGATGTGGAGTCAGGTATTTTCCTAGCATAACTTGTTTGATTTACACAAACCCTGGAACGGAGCTGGTCGCCAACACCACGCAGGCAAGCCCCTGGTTCTGAACTCTCCGCCCAAACACCAGTGCCCAGTTCCCAGGAGGCAACTCTCCTGGACGCTCACTAGAGATTAAGGCTGGGAGCAAATGCTCTTGCTGCTTGCAACAGCTCCCCCCAAAGAGAGACTCCAGCACAAAAGTAACAGCCCCACGCTCTCGCCGTTAGACCATGTTTGAGTCTAACTCTTGGCCCTCCTCCATAGGGCCTCCGGTCCTGGGCCCTTTTTCACCAGCAGAGTGAGAGGCACCTGTCAGGCTTTAATGACCCATCAGAGCAGCACGGATTAAAGAGCGTGGCTCAGTGCCTCTGTCTCCCTGTTGAAATATAGTCTGAGCTGACCCCTCTGCCCTTTGTAACAGCTCAGAAGGATGTCTAAAAAGCTGCCTTCCGTGGCTCCCAGCTTTGACAGAAGCTGCCGGTTCTTCTCTCCCCACATGCACCGTTCAGCACGTTGTCCTAGAAACTGCAGGACACGTTTGCTGTAGGTTTTGAAGGAGCCGCCCCATCTAGGGTGACCAGACAGCCAGTGTGAAAAATCGGGACGAGGGTGGGGGGTAATAGGCGCCTATATAAGATAAGGCCCCAAATACCGGGACGGTCCCTATAAAATCGGGACATCTGCTCACCCTAGCCCCATCTAACCTAGGTGGATGCAGGAATCCCTAGTTCGGAGTGCGGGCACATTCCCTGCTCACACCGGCATTGCTAGCACAGAGATCCCAAGTCTCTTGAGTCCCCCAGCGCTGGCTTTATGGCTACGCTTTCCTTCTGCCTTTATATTTTGGGATGAAATGAAGTGTCCATACCCTGCTCTGCACCTTGTTTCTGAGGTGTAGCCGGCTCTTTCTGTTCAGTGCTCCTCCTCCCAGCTCTGCTGATGCCATTCAGTCTTGACCCTTAGCCCCTCCCATAGGTGCTGGGACAATTTTTATCCTGGGGGTGCAGCAGCAGCAGCTCTGATAAGCACGCCGAGTCCCGGCATCTGTGGCCCCTCCTGCTATTCCAGCCCTGGCATCTCTGCAGAGGCCACATGGTCTGTTTTACTGTGATTTGGCAATGTGGACTAACGCTCACTAGATAAGATTACCAGAACAGTTTCACTTGTAACTTAAACCTCATTTGAATGCCTGTCTCTGGCAGTAAGAAGGTTGCATGCAACCCCCGACCCCGCCCTCCCCCCACCTTACAGTCTCCTGTCTGCAGCCCTTACAACATGTGAGTCTTGAATTCCCTTCCATCCTCGCCCATAAAAACGGGGAGGCTGATCTTTTAATAATCCCTTTTCCCTAACTTTTTAATAAAATCTCTGAATTAAAGGGGGGGAAAAAACCCAAACCCTCTTCAATGTTTTATGGAAATCCCTTATTGCATGGAGCAGACTGTCTGTGTGTGCAATAAAATGCCTTTTACTGTCCACCTTATTCATAATGCATGATTTTATGTCCTGGGAAAATAGACTTTAGACTGCTATAAACTTCCACTGGCAGGAAGCCTTTAGATTAGGAGCTGGCATAGTATGGATGGAGCCTTCTAGCACAATCCATATCTGTAGGAGTTAGGTACCTGGTGTGTAGTGGTGTCCCGTGGCGGCAGCTGTGTTACGGTAGCACCTAGAGGCCCAGCTGAAACTGCAGCCACATTACGCTCGGTGCTGCAGAGAGCCAGTGGGGATGCTGTCAACGCAGCGTTAAGTCGAGTTATCTACACTCGAGTGGCTCCTCTTGTTAGCCTCGCGCGCTGCTAGCAGCCACACTGCGCACCAGCCCGCGAGTTGCTGCAAGCTTAGCTGGAGTTACTGCCCCCACTTGGGGGGGCGGCCCGGCTTAAGGGGCACATCCCTTGGTTTGTAGCCCCGCGCAGAAAGGCTGCCCTTTCGCAGTGGATCGTGGGAGGACGTGTTTGTCTTTCCTGGGCACATGGGAGGAAATGGTGTCGTCCCAGCAACTCCCTCGAAGAAACCGCTTCTGGCTCGGCACACTGCAGATGTCTGTCTGCGACCTCCCTTCTAACCGGTGGGTAGGCGCAGCGCCTACTCTGAACAAAGTCTGGGGCTCAGGGCTGGCTTTGGTAACAACCCAGGTGAGTTTCAATTTTGGAAAAGGAGGCTGATGTGGGGCCCAAGACGCAGCGAAGGGCATTGCCATCGAACCAGAGACGGGGTTTATTATCCCCCTTTCACAGAGGGGAACTGAGGCCCAGAGACATCAAGGGACAGGTTTTCCCAAAGAGCTCCGCTCCCAAAGTAACTGGCGAGATTTTATCCCATGCTGAGCATGCTTGAAAATCTGGGGTTTATCTATGGGCCTATATGAGAATGTGAACCCTGTGTGTGCCGAGCGCCAGCAAAGCTAGCCCTAAGCCTCAGCTCCCATAACCTCCTTTGAACCAGCCTAAGAGGTTTGCCCAAGATCACCCAGGAACTGAACCTAACCCTCCTGAGTCCTAGCCCACTGCTTTATCCACAAGCCCCTTCCTCCTGGAGCTCCCTCAGCTGTGGGAGAGAGGGGGTGTAACCCTGGTAACAACAAGACTTTCCTTCCTTTGCAGCCAGCCCTGGACTTTCTCACTGGCTCCTTTAGAAACTCAAGACAAACAAACCTGGGTGTATAGAAACAGGAAAGGCTCCAGCGTGTGCATCCTATGGGCAGCCAATCTGTACCCAGTAACCCAGATTTCTCCCCCAGGTGACTTTCCTGTTAGGACAGGGCTGGATTCATGAGCAGATCTGATGCCAGCTCTGATAAGGAAGGGTCTGGGGTTTGTCACTTTGTTGGGAAATCGTTGCTCTTAGAAATGAGGCTTTAGCTTCTGAAAGTAGCTGACCCCTCTAGGGGGTTTGCCGGCTGCCTGGACAATGCTACAGGGGCAGGAGATTTAAGAGCATTGAAGAAATGGAAGTGACTTTCATAAATAAATAAAGCCACACAGGGCTCTCTGAGCATGGCTGATGGACAGCCGCAGCGCACACAGGAAGGGGCATTTTCTAGTGGTTAGCGAGCAGGACTCCTGGAGTCTCCTCCCAGCTCTGGGAAACGTGCTCTAATGGTTAGAGCAGGGGACAGGGAGTCAGCTTTGGGGCGGGAGAATACGTTAATGCATGGTGTAGAACTGAACGCCAGGACTCCCAGCTCTGCTACTGTGTGACCTTGGAGGAGTCACCGCCCCGTGCCTCAGTTTCCCCATCTGTAACAGGGGGATTATGTATTGAATCGCACATAGAGGGGGTCAATCGCTTTCCTAGCTAGGCAATATGGGGGGGGGGATAACTTACCTACCTCCCTGGGAAGGGGCTGAGGCTTAATTAATGTTTGCCAATTGCTCTGGGAACTGCTGCTAAGAGGGGCTGGGATATTAGCAGTGCCTGCCTGTGTTTGTGAATGGCAAAGCTTTTTCTGTGGGAACATCTGCTCAGCCAGAGATAAAACACTGGTTAATTTCGCTGTGAGCTGAGCACCTTGGGGGCACCGTGCTGAACCCTGTGGAAAAGGAGCTTCTGGACAAGTAAGGGGTGAGCTTGATCAGCTCCCAGGGGACCACCCTCCAGGTGTCCTGGCTAAGAAAGCTTTGGGAGGGGGCTACAGAGGCAGGGGGGCTGGCTGCAGAGTGTTGGGGGCGCAGGAAGGGGAAACGGGAAGAGGGAAACCTAGAACTTCTGACCCCTTCCACTGCTGAAAGTCACCTAGAAAGGGAGGTAAGTCTGGGGATCCTCTGCCAGAGGCTCTCTCAGCTGTCCCCATTTCCGTCCATGAGCCTCTGCCCTCCCTGCCATCGGGATGGGAACCCTACACGGTATTGCCAATGCCCAGTGTTCAAAAACCAGGAGTCGGGCTCACCACAAATCACAAGACTGGCTTCAAAATCATGAGATGATGTAAAGAGAATAGATTTGGCGTTCTTTTTATTTGCCTTCTGCTTTGTGAGCCTTTAGGGTCACATTTTGAAGCTTTCTCCACAGCCACGAGGGCTAGAAACGTACTTTTTTCTTTAAGAAGGAAGGCTGAAATCATCACTTGACTCCAGGAGCTGGGGCTTTAAGGAAAACAAGAATGATCGGGAGACTCAGGACAGACAGCAACGCCACCTACGTTACCCCTTATTAAACTGAATTCCTGCTGTGTCTCCCAGCTCCCCCGTTTAGCAGAGAGGGGCTGAATTTGCCAACTTGGAAGGAAGCCTCAGCACCTTCTCCACCCAGAAGAACCCACTTCCCACCCACCCTGTAGACATTCTGCGCCATCCACTCTCTCAGCTGGTGCTCTTGCTGGGAAGCCCCTGGCCTGGGATAGGAACTGAACACAACAGGGATGGGATCGTGGTGAACCCCTTCATTGGGGCCTGCACTGACGCTGCCTGGAGATTTCCTCCACAGCGATCGCCCCCCTTGGGGAGCACGTGGGGTCAAACGTATCCCTGTCTGACGGAGATCAGCTTTGCTCCCTTGAAGTCAAGGGAAGCTTTGCTCACGTGCGCCTATGGCCTCTCTCAACAGGTGAGGGAAGGTTTGATATGCAGCTGGATTCCTAGGACTGACACTGGGGCAGATACCTAGCCCTGCGGCTCAAACTCTGTGCAGACCACTTGGAGCAGTTTCCTCACTAAAAAGAAAACCACAGCCCCAGTGCGGGGGGGGGGGGGGGTGAACTCTCTCTAGGGGGTGGGACCGAGAGAAGGAGGCTGCCCACCCAGCCTGCCTTGGGAAGGTCTGTTTCTTATGGCTTCTCCTGACAAACTGCGGCCAGGTGCTTTTTCCTGCTGGCTGCACCGGGCTGTTGACCGTTAAGCAGAACTCCCCTCTGAAAGCTCAGATGTCAGCGGCTCAGGACGGCCTGTGGTTATTCGCTCCCTAGTGCTGAGTCCTTCCTATGCAAATGTGTCTCCTGGGGAGTGTTACTGAGTGCGTTACACACCTCAATCCGGGCCAGCAGCTCTGGGTCTCAGGGAGGTGACCTGCTAGCCCTGTGTGGGCCGTGTCCCTTGTGGCAGCGCGGGTAGAAAAGGGATTCTCTCTCTCCAGACTGCAGGAGACAGACAGACCTTGTGCCTCTCTCTGGCTGTGCTGCCTAGTGTCACCATGTGGCGTCTCCCGAGGCTGGCACCCAGGTGACATAGATTGGAAGGGACTGTTCACGGGATGGGCAAAAAAGGCTTGCGAGCATTAGCACCCCCTGCTGGCTGGCTGTGTTTTCCAGACCGCTATCCGGTCTGACCTCCTGCACAACCCAGGCCAGAGGATTTCACCCAGTTATCCCTGTATCGAGCCCACTGACTTGTTTGACTAAAGCATCTTCCAGAAAGGCAGCCAGTGTTGATTTCAAGACTTCAAGAGATGGAGAATCCACCGCCGCTCTCGGTAGCGGGTTCCACTTGTGGTCACCTCCTTGTTAGAAGTGCGGGGCCTTATTGCTGTTTGCCTTTAGGAGAGGAGGAGCAGTGGTTCTGTGCCAGTTGATCCCTCTTGAACCGGGAGCGCAGACACTTCTCGTGCTGCCTGGTGTGGAGCGAAGCTGTTACAGTTCAGGAGCTCTGGCCCCCCAGCCCGGCTTGGCTCAGGGGAGCAGACAGGCCTGAGCTGACAGGGGATGCTAATCAGCTGGCAGTAATGTACTTGTGGTTGTTCATTACTTTGGGTTTCCTGACATTTGGGTCAGTTAATGGATTTGTCTCTTTCCCTCTCTGTATTCCTCCCCCTCCAGTGTCTGCCTGGCCTAGTTGTAAATTAGCCCTTAATTTCCCACATGTGTCTTCACTTAACTAGCAAACTCCACCCCGCCCTGTAGACATTTTTGGGTGAGTTTGGTATTCATGAAAGTGAGGGACTAAAAGCATTGGATTAAAGCCAGGCCTAGTGTGGGCAGCTGCTGGGAAAGCTCCTCCCCCACTGCCCCAAATCACACACAGCCCTGCCAGTTGCAACAGCCCCTGCTGTTTCGGTCCTGCCCTGCCTCCTCCAGCTCTGACAATGCCCCTCAGTCATGACCCCCTAGCCTAGAGTGACCAGATGTCCCGATTTTATAGGGACAGTCCTGATTTTTTGGGTCTTTTTCTTATATAGGCTCCCATTGCCCCTCACCCCTGTCCTGATTTTTCACATTTGCTGTCTGGTCACCCTACCCTAGCCCCCCCGGCTATTCCGGTCTTGGGTTTCCTGCGCGTACCCAGCTCTGCCAATGCCCTTCAGGCCTGACCTGCTGTCGTCTTTGCCTGCTACTCCGGTGCTAGGCCCGTTCCTAATACTCCTTCCAGAGCTTCTGTGTCCTGACTGCAGCCCCCCTGCTATTCCAGTCCTGAATCTCTCCCCCTTCCCCTCAAACCTGACCTGCCTCACCCCGGCCGTTCCCATGCTAGGCTCCCACACACACAGCTTTGCCAATGCCCCTCAGTCCTGACCCACAGCACCCCCTGCCATTCCATTCCTTCCCCTCCCCACGCAGGCACCTCACTCCTGACCTTCTGCAGCCCTGGCTCTCGCAGTCCTGAATTTCTCCTGAGCAAGCTGCCAATCACGTCCCCAATCTGCAGTCATTTTATGGTGCAGATCAACTCCTCTAGGGGCCGAGGTTCCCCCCTCCCCCACTCAGACATACTCATGTCCTGCTAAGGATTTCAATCCAGGTTTGCAAAAACTCCCAGCCAGTCATAAGAGCCCCCTTTTAACTGTTGCGTCTAACAGATAGTAGCCATATGTGTTATTAAAGAGACAGATTCATTTCTGTGCCACATTTTCGGTACCATTCAATTTTGTTCTCTTTTCAAAGCATTATCACTTTATTGGTTAAACAGGGAATTTCTTTCTTGCTTTCTTTTTCCCCACTAGCAAAGGTTTTTCCTGCTCTCTGGACCAGCTCCGCTGACGTGTGAGCAGAGAGGTGTAAATTACACTTCCTTACAACCAGTCCTGGCCCCTAGAGTAGTGGAAGGTTGGAGATTTGAGAACTGCCATCATTAAGGTGAGTAGGGGGTGTTTTTCTTAATTAGCATCGTTACAAAGAAAGAAAGAAAAATTCATACAACATGTTTTTCTTCCAATTACCAAGGACTAGCAGAGGGGGGAAAAAAATCAAGATATGAAAAGCTACGCTGAGCTTTGGGTTTGATGGGGGGACACAGAGAAAGTAAAACAGAACCTCATAATAAAGTAAACATTCCACGCTGTCAGGGGAGACGGCTAACAAGGAGAAAAGATTACCAGGGCTGTTTCTTGTGTTCTCGATGCTTCTCCTCTTACAAGCCATTTTCCAGTAAATTTGATCCATGACTTTCCTGAACGCTTTGGCGGAGCTGGGCAACCTATCTGCCCAGGTGCAACCTAGCAGAGCCTTCTCCAAACCAGCGTTGTCTAGTGGTTAGAGAAAAGAACTGGGAGTCAGGACTCCTGGCTTCTACTCACAGCGGTGGGAGGACAGTGTGGGGTTTCATGGTTAGAGCAGGGAACAGGGAATCAGGACACCTGGGTCCTGTTCCCAGCCCTAGGAGGGAGTAGAGCAGATTTGGCAGCAGGACTCCTTAGTTCTATTCCTGACTGCCACTGACTCACTGCACAACCTTGGACAAGCTGGTTAGCCTAAATTTTCAAAACTGGCCATTCATTCTGCAAGCCTTAATTTTGGGGTCTTAGCCGGACACCCAAAACTAATGGCCACTATTTAAAATATTGATGTAAACCTCTCATTGCCTCTGTGTCTGCAGCCACAGAAAAAACAGATTAATCCCAAGGGATGTTGTGAGGCTTAAAGATGTATTAAGTATCATTATTAATGGCTCTGCGTAGGGGCCTGGTCAACGGGAGTCTTTCCATTGACTTCCTGGGGTTTGGATCAGGCTTTAGCTGCAGCTGGTACCATAGGCAGTGAAAATGTGCTGAACAATTGAGAGTCCCTGCCCCAGAGAACTTACAGGATAAACCACAGCTGCTGTAAGTAGGTGCAGATCTGCGCATGTTCCGTGGTGTTGCACCCTTGCACGCCAGGTCTGAATTTGGCTCCCGTCTAAGGCACCAGCTGGCCCAAGGCAGAGTCCTGCATATCTGGACAAAGGGGGCGGGGGGGTTGACCCTGATAGCTGGAATTCTGGGGTTGGGAGGAGGCACGTCTTGAGGAAGAAATGGAGGTCTCGGGGTGGCTATTAAATGACCAGGTTGTCCAAGCATAGCTAACGTTAGTGTGGAGCTGGAGATGCTGGGGCAGAAGACACTGTAGAAAGGCGGGCAGGTATGAGTAAGACCTGGGTCTTTTCCCCACTCCTGTGTCTTTCCAGAGAGGGTTTCCCAGTTGCTAACGCCGCTGTTTATTCCTTCGGGGTCTCGGGTTACCTCCTGAGCATCACTGCTGGATTTTCTGTATCGAAACAGAACAAAGTCCTGCCCACGCCCCCACCCCCCATTGGAACCATTAGCCAAACTCCTGCTGAAGTCAGTGGGATGAGAGTTGGGCTCCAGCTCTCTGTAGCCCCCCAGGAGGAGGGAAAAATGGGGCAGGTAAGGGCTGATCTGCTGCACCAAAACTAGTAGGTGACTCAGCTTTCCGAGCAGCTGGTCTTCTGCCCTCAGCAAACCCTTGGGTTTCTGCCAGGGCAGGTTTAGGCAGAGACTGACAGGCTGCGAGGCCAGGACGATTATTTAGTCTGACCTCCACGGGCCAGGGAATGTCTCCCGGCGATTCCTGCCTTGTGACCCAGACTGAATGTCGCTAGCCCCATCTTACAGAGACAGAGGCCCAAACAGACCCGCCCCACCTCCAAACCGAACGGTTCTTTTAGGGACAGCCCTGCAAAGTGAGCTCCCCCCGCAGACGCGACCAAGCAACCAGCTCCCCTTGCAGCCAGCCCTGCAGACTACTCTCCTGTATCCCAGCGAACGACTGCCCCAGAGTGAGCGTTTCCTCTCCTAATAGCTTCCCGCTGAGCTCATGGCCCCAGCCCTCCTGCCAAAGGAACACCTCCGCTCAGCTGCCCCTAAACCTGCCCAGACCTGTAAAGCAGCAGTACCCTCCTCGTTCAACCCCAGCCCCACTGACTCCCCCAAACCCACCCCTCCTTCTGCCAACACCCCCACGCTGAAATCTGCCAGCAGCACTACCCCCTCAGCCCACCTCCTAGCCCACACTGCCCAAATGTCCCAGCAGGACGGGCCTGGAATAGACCGGGGTGACAAAGTGACACGGCTGAACTATTCAGGACTCCACTCCCTCAAAACCAGCCTTTGTTACAGTCCTCCTGGTTCATCTGCCTTCATACGCCCCAGCTACCCAGGGGCCTCCCCCTCGGGTACTTCCTGCCAGCGTCCATTTCCCTCACCCATTGGCTGGTGGGAAATTGCTACCACGCATACTTGTTTCCTCCCCCCCTTTGCACTGGGTATTAGGTTCCTTCCCAAGCTGTGCGCAGTTTGCTGTGGACTCAACTGCTCTTTACCCATCTGCTTCCAGAGCACTTAGCCCTTCTCCTCTGCATCCCATTAGCATTTCTATAATGGGAGCACCACGCAGCCAGCTCCGGGCCAGACCCATACACCTAGGCCTCACCCTGCTCCCCATCCAAACCATGTGGTGGCTGACCACCTCTGCGGGCTTCTCCCAGACCACAGGTTCAACGGTGATCGTGGGGGTTTCAAATACAGGTCTCAGACCTTTAGGGCTAACCAATATAGAGCAGGGACAGGCAGTATGGTCTAGTGGGCTCATCTCAGGGTATGGAGCCAGGACTGATGAGGTTCACCAAGGACAAGTGCAGAGTCCTGCACTTAGGACGGAAGAATCCCATGCACTGCTACAGGCTGGGGACTGACTGGCTAAGCAGCAGTTCTGCAGTAAAGGACCTGGGGATTCCAGTGGACGAGAAGCTGGATATGAGTCAGCAGTGTGCCCTTGTTGCCAAGAAGGCTAATGGCATATTGGGCTGCATTAGTAGGAGCATTGCCAGCAGACTGAGGGAAGTGATTATTCTCCTCTATTCCGCACTGGTGAGGCCACATCTGGAGTATTCAGAGTAGCAGCCGTGTTAGTCTGTATCCGCAAAAAGAAGAACAGGAGTACTTGTGGCACCTTAGAGACTAACAAATTTATTAGAGCATAAGCTTTCGTGGACTACAGCCCACTTCTATGTGCACTTATATGCATCCGAAGAAGTGGGCTGTAGTCCACGAAAGCTTATGCTCTAATAAATTTGTTAGTCTCTAAGGTGCCACAAGTACTCCTGTTCATCTGGAGTATTGTGTCCAGTTTTGGGCCCCCCACTACAGAAAGGATGTGGACAAATTGGAGAGAGTCCAGCGGAGGGCAACGAAAATGATCAGAGGTCTGGGGCACATGACTTACAAGGAAAGGCTGAGGGAACTGGGTTTATTTAGTCTGCAGAAGAGAAGAATGAGGGGGGATTTGATAGCAGCCTTCAACTACCTGAAGGGGGGTTCCAAAGAGGATGGAGCTCGGCTGTTCTCAGTGGTGGCAGATGACAGAACAAGGAGCAACGGTCTCAAGTTGCAGTGGGGGAGGTCTAGGTTGGATATTAGGAAACACTTTTTCACTAGGAGGGTGGTGAAGCACTGGAATGTGTTACCTAGGGAGGGGGTGGAATCTCCTTCCTTAGAGGTTTTTAAGGCCCGGCTTGACAAGGCCCTGGCTGGGATGATTTAGTTGGGGATTGGTCCTGCTTTGAGCAGGGGGTTGGACTAGATGACCTCCTGAGGTCCCTTCCAACCCTGATATTCTATGATTCTATTCACAGCTCTGCAACTGATTTACTGTGCATCCTCAGGTAGGTCATAGGCCCTCCATCTGCCTGTTTCCTCATCTGTAAAATGGAGGTAATGGTACCTCCCCCTTTCCCCCGCCCCAGGAGGGCGCTATGACCTTAATGTTGATTCAGAGCTGTGAATAGAACCCAGGAGTCATAGGTATGTAAAGGCACCATAAGAAGCGCTAAGCAGTATTAATATTGTATTCTATTTTATGTCTGGAAATTGCCGATAGGTCAGAAAAAACAAGCAGCTCTAATGCGATTTCACCCGCAGCCAGGTTATTCTCCTGGCGCCTGGCATTCTTCGTCAGTCTCCGCTCACGTGACTCTCCCACCGAAGGGCGAAGTCAGTGGGTGTTCGCTTGGGTGAAAACGGAGCAGACGCCCCCGCTTTGGCCCTGGCGAACAGGAAATCAGTGCTGGCCTGGCTCGAAGAGTGACCATTCACTGGGCTGCAACCTGGAGCGGTTGGAAAGCGAAATAGTTATTATCGACAGCAGCATTATCGAAAGCACCAGCTGTTTTGGTGCCTTCGTTTTTGGGTGGCCTGGCCTGTTTCCCCCCCCCCCCCCCCAGCACTCACAACTCGAGTGGAACTCAGGAGAGGCGGGCGGAGGGGGGCACAGCCCCTCCACAATGAGGCCCTGGGGGTTTCCAGTCGGGTGCCCAGAATCAGTGACCACTTTTGAAAACATTGGTCTGAACCTCTTCAGGCGTTGTTGCTTTATTCAAATAATTAGATGCCGCCCGGACTCCTGGGTTCTTTTCTTGATTCTGCCACTGACTCACAGAGTGATCTTGGGCAAGCCACTGATGGTCTCCAAAAGTGCTCAGCCCCCAGTGGCTCTCATTGGCCTAGATTTTCACTAGTGACGAGTAGTTTTGGGTGCCTGACTTTAGGTACCATAAAGCCACCCGATTGTCAGAGGGCAGGTGCTAAGCACTGTCCGGAAACCAGACCCCCACAAGGGGTCTCAAGTTGGACCCCCAAAGTTGTTAGCTGTTTGAACGTTTGGCCGCTTCATCTAAGTGCCTAAATGGAAACTTAGCGGTTGTGGCCAGCTGGCCATTAATCGCTCCATGCCTCAGTTTCCCCATCTGCAAAATGGGATAATAATAGTCCACTGGCTTTGGAGAGCTTGTGAAAGACCTATGGATGTAAAGCACCTATAGAAAAGCTAGGGGATGGTTTCTGTCTCCAGGGTCATCCCCATATGTTGCTTTGGTGGTTTACAGGAGCCAAAACTGTGCCATGAAGGGCCAGGGGCAGGCAGGGCCCTGGGCTGCCCTCCTTACAAGACCTGCCACAGGGGACATGCCAGGGGTGGGGCTAAAGATGAGAGGGGGAGTCTTCGTAGCACATGCTGTACCGGAGTTTCTGTGCTGCTCCAAACTGCGAAGTGACCTGTAGCCAAATTTACTTCCTGTACCTAAGAGCTCCCGGGGGGGCATGGTGGCCCTCGAGCAGCCCAAAATGTTGCAGGCACAAAGGGTCTAGAGCCCGTCCCCACTTCTCCTCCTGCCCCTAAGTATCCTTTGATTAGCGGCACCGCAGGGACCGCCCCTCACCATCGCCGCAACGCAGGCAGTGTTTCCATGTGAGCCACATACATAGGGACAAAGCATCTTGGATCAGTGTTTCCTTCATATTGTCTCCCCCTGCTCCCCTCCCACCCAATTCCTCCCAGCACTCAAGTACACGCAGAGCTAAATTCGCCCAGCATGCGACATCTTCCCCCTGTAGGAACATGAACAGCACAGGGCCAGATCCTCCGCGGGTGTAAATCAGCATCCCTCCCTTCAGGCTGATTTACACCAGCCGAGGATCCTGGCTCACTCCGTTTTTTAAAAAGAAAGAATAAACCGAAAGAATAGAAGGAAAATACAACGGAGAAATCTGAGGTCACTTGGTGACACTCAGCACAACAATGTGTACATGTGGGTTATCCGTTAGAGCCGTAGGGCTTGGAATGGAAGGCTCCTCTTAGATTCCCTTTCCCATTCCTTTATTGTTCATATTATAGTAGCATCTAGAAGGCCCAATGAAGATCATTGACCCCATGGTGCTAGGCACTGTACAAACACATTGCACGAGACAGTCCCTGCACCAGGAGCTTGCAATCTAAATGTAGTTAGCTGCCCAAAGCTCTGTAGCAAAGCCGGGAATAGGTGGCCCAATGCTTCCCATGATAAGATCCTGTTTTCAGTCACTTATAACTTTGCCAAACTTCAACCATTTGGGCTGACATTTTCCAGGCTGGGTATCTGTCTGAGGCTGGATTACTCTGGAAAATTTCAGTCAAAACAATTAAGCCATTTCCAAGAATCTGGCTAGGGAAAAATACATCGTTTTGCCCCCCATGCTAACAAATTCTGGCAACCTTTCCTTTGAAAAGCTTTAACGTCCCCATACTTTAGAGCAGGGACTTGAAACTTGGCAGGCAGTGGCCTCTGTGTCAGGGATGTGCCTTTTACCATCCCTGTGAAAATCGGCCCAAATTTGGCCAAGTTCTAAAGCTTTGAAAAGTTGCAGTTTGCACATGCTCAGCAGAGCCTTCCTAGATTTTTAACTGCTAAGTTTCCCAGAGATTGTGTCTGTAGTGCACTGGGCGTGTTCCAGTTTAGGGTTGAGCAGGACTTTCCCTGCAAGTGCATCTCTGGGCACCTGAACTGCATGCAGGGGGACTGTCTATCCTCTGTTCTCGATGACTCCCCTGCTGGCCTCTGTTTAATTCAAATATAGAGGAGACAAAGGCCGGACCTGCAGGGGAGAGAGCGGGAGAAGAGGGAACTTGGGACTGGGAATTTGGGTGGGGAGTGAGGGGAGTGTAACTGGCTGGGCAAGGAGACTGGGACTGGGAACCAATGGGAGGCGGGAAGGAGGTGAGTCTGAGGGGTGGCAGATCTGATGAGGGGGAAGAACTGGGACTGGGTGGGACAAAGGGCCAGGCGGGGGAGGGATGTTGGGAAATGAAACACACTGACTCCTGGGGAGGGAAATTGGGACTGGAAGCTGGTGGGGATTGAGAACATGGGCAGGTGGTGGGGGAGAAAAACAACTAGCATGAGGAGCTGGGAGTGGGGGAACTGGGACTGGGACTGAGACTGGGGGTCTGGAGGGGTCAGAAATTAGGACTGGCTGGACAAGAAGACCAGGACTGGGATGAGATGCCGGAGTAGAAAATGGGACGGGGACGAGGAGTCCAGGGTGGGGAAGAAGGGACAGGACTGGGACAAGGACAGGTTAACAGAGACACGGCAGAACGGGTCAACATGGGAGGGAACGAGTAGAAGACTCAGTGCCCCCAGAGCACGCTCCCCTCCAGGGCCTGGAACGAAACCCAAGATTCCTGAGACTCACCATTCCTCTGCTGCCAGCAAATATCTGTGTAACTCCCCAGCAAAGTGTCCCCCGCACCGCCTTGTCAGGTACTTCCTTAGTGCCAGTTGCAGAGCTCTGTGTGGTGGCTCTGAAGGTTCCAAGCCTGCTGACGAACCATGTGGGTGTCACTGTGGCCATGTCTGTACTATAAAGTTTTGCTGGCCTAGCCGTAGCGGCCAGGGGGCGAGTCCTGACTGCCACAGCTGCGGTGATAGAGCTGGCGTAGGTGCAGCTACATCAGCAAAACGGCGCTTTTGCTGGCTTACCTGGCCCTGGAACTGAGCCCCTGCCCGTGTCACACCGACAACCTCCCCGTGTCATCGGTGGGCCGGATCGAACTTGGGACCTCTGGAGCTCTATGCCACATGGCCCTTAGCTAAGGCTGTAGCAGACTCATTAAACTGGAAGTGGTCTCGGTGCCACTAGGTGGGACAGAGCACCACCCCCAGGAGGTGTGTGAATTACACCAGCTTTAGGGGGAGGGAGGCAGGGCCTCGGGGCAAACACGGGCAGCAGGGCCGGCTCCAGCTTTTTTGCCGCCCCAAGTGGCGAAGCGGAAAAAAAAACAAAACATAAAGCCGCGATCGGCGGCACTTCGGCGGCAGCTCTACCGCGCCGCCCCATTCTTCGGCGGCAATTTGGCAGTGGGTCCTTCCCTCCGTGAGGGACTAAGGGACCCACTGCGGAATTGCTGCCGAAGACCCGGACGTGCTGCCCCTTTCCATTGGCCGCCCCAGGCACCTGCTTCCTTCGCTGTTGCCTGCCCTGACGGGCAGGGCCATGGCCTGAACTAGGGGAGGCTTGGCCTGCCCTGGCCTTTGATACCCACTGCCCAGGCGGGCTTAGCTGATTTCACACAGAGGTGGGGGAAAGGGTTGGAATAAGCTGTGCCAACAAAATTGCAGTTTTTGAACAATGAGGAGAAAACAGAATATTGACCAGCTGTTCGTTAAATCCTGTGCACTGAATGGGGCAAAGGCCCTGTGGGAAAAGTAATATATGTGATCATTTAATTGAAGACTGTACCTTAATGCATATCCACAAGTGGGCTGAGTTAATGTTGCACCCACAGCCTTCATTCTGGCATTTCCTAACTTTGGAGGGCTTGACTTTGCAACCTTAATAACGTTCCTTTAACGTAGCTTTGTGTATGCAATAGATAGGTCACCTGTGGAGCAGAGGAGAGGTACAATGCCCACCCCTGGTCTCCATGGCTTCCTAACCTCAAAGGAGATTTGCCAAATGCAAAACACATTCCACATCAAACCCTGGATCAGAAACCCCAACATCATGGATCTTAAATCCCTGACATCATATGTATGTGTGTGTGTGTGGGGGGGGCATCTGAATTTTTGCAAACAGACCCCTGCCTTAATAATGGGCTGAGTCCAAATTCCAGATCCCATTGCCAGCGACTTTGGGGTGTTTGAACTCTGGATCCACACCTGAATCCCGCTGCCTGAGCCAGCGGCCGTTGATACATGTTTGGGCGCGGAGATGGGGGAAGATGAAGCCATGGAAATGTACGGTATCGTTAATGATTAATGATTAAGTTCCTGGATGTCTCACAGACCCACAAAAAGCAGTTGGGAAATCGAAAGCCGCCGGAGCATGGAGTTTCGCTTCCGATGCCCAGGAAAAGGTCTCTGCCTGACCCCCCGCCGAGCTCAGCTCTACCTTGTCAGTGTGATAGGACATAAGAGGAGGCCTAAATTTGTGACTGCAGACGTCAAACGGCAGGGAAATGTGTCCTTCAGCTGATGCGCTGAGAGAGACGTTTAGCCTACTTTGCCGTGTCCCTCTTATCTTCCTCTGCTGGAGCTGCCTCCGTTCAGCCTTCAGTGGTGCCGAGCTGGGAGGGGCACTAGCATGTGTGGCTCGCAGTCCTGTGGATCCAGCGGGGATGGGAAGTGGGGTAGTCATGGGGGGGTGGGTCAGGAACGCAGGGTTTCCTTGGGAGCTAGCACCAGGAAGATGGGAAGGGCCAGACCAGCTCAGTGGAAGGATATCTGCAGGAAACCACTGGCCCCAATCCCACCAATACCTTTTGATCCACCTGTCCATGTCTTGGGGATGGGTCCCATCAGCATCCTGGACCCAGAGCGGCGCTGGAATCGGACTGGTCGTGAGAAGGGAATGCCATCTGCCACCTGATGCCAAGCTGCCTGCTGGGAGATGGGGCTTGTCCAGCATTTGGCAATCTCCTCTGAGCCCAGTCTGGGCGGGCTTAGGAACGCAGGGTGACCAAGGGAAGGGCTATTGCTCAGTCCCTGCTGGGACCTGTCCTTCTGGTCTGAGTGTGATCCCTTCAGCTGCCACCCAGGGCATCATCCTCTTTGGGTTGTAGCTGTGGCAGGTCCTGGGCTTGCCTCAGGCCTGTGGCTTTGCAGACCACGTCAAGTCAGCCTAGATCCAGTGGTTGGATGGGAGACCACCGCCACATCCGTTTTGGTTGGTGCTTCAGCAGATGGCGCTCTTCCCTCTGAGCACTGAGCCAGCAGGACATGGGAATTATTTTTGGGATGAGCTGTACTGCCCAGATCCTCCCCACTTGTAACTGTCACAGATCCTGTAGCTAATCATGCTTTGCTCTGCTTTAACACCTTCCGCTGAAGGATCTCAAAGTGCTTTGCAAACAGGAATGAACCAATTCTCACTCAGATCCATGAAGATATTGCTCTTGTCCCGCCCCATCCCGCCGTTCAGGTCAGAAAACTGAGACACAGAGCAACTAAGCAGTCACGTAGAAAGTCTGTAGCAGAGCCAGATCTCTGGTCCCTGCACTATGGTGTGTTAGCCTCAAGAGAGGCGTTAACATGGCAGCTGGACTGAATATCAGAGCTGGAGTTTACATTCAGCCTCTCAGAATTCTCCTTCTCGCTGCGGTTGTGCTAGATCCCCTTCACCCTCGGTCTGTACATTTTTGTGGGCAGGCTTGCAGGGGCTCAGTTGCTGTGTTCCACCCCAGGGCAGGCTGCACCTCTGTGCACGCTGGAAGTGTTCCTCCCCATACGTATAGTAGCTTGGGATCCTTCAAGATCAGGAGCCCTACACAAAACTGTGAGCTGTGTCATTGTTATTATTTGTAGAAGATGGTGTAGCAAGGACAGGGGTAACCCGGATGGGAGCTGGCCGTGAATTTAAAAGAACGCTCGCGTCGTTCCGAAAGCTCCCATGGGGGGAAAACATTTCTCTCTGTGTTTCTGCTCTCTCGATTGTGTTTGAAGTTAAAAGTTTTTTGATCTTAATTGGCATTTGTGAGCCTCCTGCCAGCAGCCACCAGCCGGCTGGGAAGTAACATGGCCAGGCAGCCCGGTGTCAGGGAGTGGAAACCAGTCCTGAGCATCTTTCCTGCTGGATTGACCGTGGGAGGGATTGTCCTTTTTCTCTGCCTACGGTCCCACTAATCCCATCCACGTTAGGGGATCTTCTCTCTGCCCCATCAGTCGGCTCGAGGGGATCCTCCAAGAACACGAGGCTCCCCCTGGCCTCGGATGTCCCAAATTCTGATTTCCATAGGCCACCCCCTTGTGCTGCAGCGAGATGCTTGGGCAGGCCCAGACATTTTTTTTCTTTAGCATTTAAAAAAGGGATCAAATACAGCACTGGCGTAAGCAGGTGCAAATCCTTTTGAAACCAAAGGGAGTTGAGAGGAAGAATGACCTTATGGAATGGGACTCAGGGGAGTTCAGTGCCTTTCCCAGCTCTGCCATGGACTCCCTTGGGCAAGTCACTTCATCTTTCTGGGCCTCAGTTCCCCATCTGTGAAATGGGGATGCTAATCCTTTGTCTCTCTGGTTTAGTTAGACTCTTTGGACAGGGACCATCTCTCGCTATGTGTCTGTACAGTGCCTAGCACAGTAGGTCTCTGATCCTGACCGAGACCTTTGGGCGCTACCATAAACACAATCAGGAAGATGATTACCAGCCATGAAATTGTACCCTGGAAATGGTGTAACAAAGTTGTCCCCCGTATGATCAGATGCTTCCTTCTCCGGTCCACGTCAGAATCTGTAATATACTATAGCAAGCAGCCACCCTGAAGTGCTTGAGCTTCTGACCTCTGTCTTATCAGCACAAACTTGAGAGGCTTTCTGGCCTATCAGAGAGCGCTTAAGTGGCAAAGCTCATTTGCAAGTTCTCAGCCTGGGTACCTTTCCTGCCTGCTGTCCAAGCATATCATGTTTATCCTGGGTTGTTTCTTCCTCCGGACCGATGCCATTGTTTGGCTCCAGCTTTTGACAGGTCAAGGTCATGAGAAGCTTCTACTCCAGTATGAAATCCCCTCTCCCCTCGTCATGGAAAGCCTGTTATCGTTCTGGGTCACACGAACACCAGTCCTGAAGCTCTAGGCCAGAGGCAACCTATTCCCAGTAGTTCTGCTTCATAAGCCCATCTCATACCATGCTAAGCTACTTCTGAGTGGCTAGAGTAACTCACTGTCCTTTAAAGAGTCCTGGTTCCCAGCATTCCAATTCTAGGTGCTTTGAGGTCTTGGGAAAAATCTCCAATCTGGCTTGGCTTGGGGACTGCTCCAGTTTTTACCAAGCCTCAAGCGCACTTCTCTTGCTCTGCTGCTTGGACGAAATACGTTTTTGTTTGGTTTTAGTGTATTTTCCCCTCCTTTGCACTGCAGGCTTCAGTTTTACACAGCCCAACTGGCCGCAGCCTGACACTACACCAGGAGTAGGCAACCTATGGCACGCATGCCGAAGGCGGCACACGAACTGATTTTCAGTGGCACTCACACTGCCCGGGTCCTGGTCACCAGTCCGGGGGGCTCTGCATTTTAATTTAATTTTAAATGAAGCTTCTTAAACATTTTAAAAACCTTATTTACTTTACATACAACAATAGTTTCGTTCTATATTATAGACTTATAGAAAGAGACCTTCTAAAAACGTTAAAATGTATGACTGGCACGCAAAACCTTAAATTAGAGTTAATAGATGAAGACTCGGCACACCACTTCTGAAAGGTTGCCGACCCCTGCACTACACCAACAGTGGCCGGTCCCCTCTTCCCAAATCCTCTCTCTTGCTGGCCATTGCCGCTGTGATCATACATGACGGACCATGTGCGAGCCCCGTCGGTGTGGGGAAAAGGCATTTTGTGGCTGGGCTTGATGAATGAAAACAAGTAAAACTGATGGACAAGTGGACAGCTTTATGATAGCTTCGTGCTGACAGGAAGAAAGATTGGTTGACGGTGGCTTGATAGAGAAATATCTTGATGGGAGTCAGATAAAGAGATGTATAACCTTGATGACAGAGAAGTCAGTTGCACAGGAGGAGGAAGAATTCTGCCTTTATTTTTGGGGGGTGTCACACCCACAGTTCACTGGCGTTTTCAATTGAGATTTGCCAAACAATGATGCAAATCCATATTTGATTCATATTGCACCTATCCAGATAATGTATCCCAGGTGCTTTATAATAGTGCTTGTTTTGTGTTAAAAAAAAAAACCCTCCTCCAAAACAAAACGTAGGTGAGATTAAGGGCCAGATTTAAAGCGGTAAATAGGTGCATGCAAGCCACCTCGTCAGCTGTACAAAAGCGCACGACTCCCACTGATTTCAGGCAGCACCTTGTCATTTTTGAAAAGCTTTAGGTGCCTAAATACCTTTGTAAATCTGGCACTTCAGCAATACTAGATCCGAGTGAGGGCATGGCTTTGTCGTTTGAGTAGCTAGCCTAGACTAGATGGAGCTGCAGGCTCAAATCTCCCCCCCACCCCCAGCATCAGTTGATCCTTTGGAGGTGCTGATAATTTGTGCGTAGGGGTCTGAAACGATAAGGCCCTCAGCTCTCACTTGAAGTCATTGGGAGGTGAAGGTGCTTAGGGCTTTGCAGTATCAGGCTGTCATCTGAGGCTGGTAAGTGGCTCACCATACACTTTACTGTGTCTGGGTCTTTTAGAAGAGACCTGAACTAACCAAGCTCCTGTCTGCCTGCTTGGAATGGAAGGATCCCCAGGTGTTCATAGGGGTTTGCTCCTGCATTCCCGGCTAAGATTTCTCCTCCCCTGCACTGGTGTTAGAAAATTATCCTGCAGCAGTGATCTAAACCACCGCCGTTTACATCAGTGATTCTGCAGGGTTCGGGGCCCGTCTTGCTCTATCCCTGCTTGAAGGTGGGTCGCTGCGTGCCAGCAGGCCGCCCCCTGCGTTGGCCAGGCTGTGCGGGGTTTGGGGATGAAAGGTGCTGTGTATAATGGAGTAGGGCTTTGAATGCAAAGGGCCAACGGGCGTTGCTGTGGCTGTATACGAGTTAACTATTATTATAAATATGAATTATTGTCTGTCTACAAGATCTACGAATGAACGTGACGTATACGTGCAAACTCTCATATTATTTAGATTACGATTTGATTTGCTCACCTATGAGCTAGCGATGAAAAGGACTGTATAAATGCAAGGTATTTTTTCTGATCTCTCTCCCCCCATGTAGTCTGCCTGGCTCCCTACACCATATTTGGGCCCTTTGCTTGTATTTTTGTAAGGTGATCCTTGCCCGTGGCACTAAAAAGCCCACCAGGCACAAGCCAATAACTAACCCCCCCCCCCCCCTGCTCCCAGGCCTGGAGCCAGGGAGAGGACAGCCCAGCCCTGAACCCTGCTCTGGCTCGAGGAGAGCCACTTCCAGCCTCTCCTCTCGCTCTCCAGAGCAGAGACTGACTCGGCAAGAGACACCCCCATGCAGAGGTGGGGCCAAGCCCGTGTGAGCCTGGTGCCGGCCAACCAACCTTGAGCCCGGGGCTCCGCCTCTGTGAATGGGGGGCCGAGCCGCGGTTAGGGTGACCGCAAGTGGCAACAATGTAAAAAAAGAGAAAAAAATCAGTTTCATTCACTCGGAGCTTGCAACTCCGGCGAAAGAGGCGCCGAGGAGCGGCGGGGGCGGGGGGCAGGGAAGAAGGGGAGCAGTGTCCCTGCCCATCTCTGCAACTTTGGACTGAGAGATGGGGGGGGCCTCATTGCTGATCATGGTGCACTTGCATTAAAAGCCCGGGGGAGGGGGGGCAGGAGAGGCCTCCTGTCCCCCCGCCTCTGCCTTTTGCATTTCATTTCGTTGCAATGTTGGTTCGTTTGGTTTCTGCCTGTTTCAGGCTGAAGTGAAAGAGGGAGAGAGAGAGGGGGAGATCCTGGATGCCAGAGGGAAGCGGCAAAGGTCTGTGAATCGGGACTGCGCTGAGTAACCGGTTGTAGACTGGAGCTGATCCTGGCACGAGATTTGCAGCGCCTGCTCCCCAGATCTCAGCCCATTCTGGTTTGACAGGTGTGGGGAAGGCGCCCCGACTCTTCCTGGGGAAGGCAAGGGCAGAAGGAGCCCTTTAAGAGAAGAAGAACTTGGTTAAAAGTTTGTTTTGGGGGTGGGGGAAGAAATTATTCACGCTTGGAAATATGTGTGTCTCTCTTGCTGGGCTGTGGGATTGCTGAGGACGATGGGTTGGCTCTAAGACTCTGAAGGAAACCTCCCCCCCTTTGCATCGCTGTTGCTGAGTGCGAAGTTGCCTGCTTTATATTTCTTTTCCTCCTTGGAAGACATGGGATGTGTCCGTGTGGCAGTGCTCTCGGGGAGAAGAGGAACGACAAACTTTGCCTGTTGACTTTGCTCCCCTTTGGAGAGGGCTGGACCATGCCTGCTCAGAAATGGTAAGGGGATCATTTGCAACCTGTCGCTTGAGTCTGCCGACTGCGGCTGTTCCTAGCTCTCCTTGTCCTTTAAATTTGCACCGATTGGATTGAAGATTTTTGATTTGGAAAGACATGGGATCCCTTCTCTTCTCCTGCAGGAAAACCACCTACAGAGTTTGAGAACCAGGGACTTTGCTGGTGCAGAGAGAATGCACGAGAACAAGGCGAAGGGAGAAAGTTATCGGTGAATTCCCCTTCTCACCCCCCATAGGACTTTCATCCACCGCTGGATTATTTAAAACAAAAATCCCCACGGCCGCACCTACACCAATACAATCAGATCATACTGAAGACCGGCAATACTTTTGTTTCCAAAAGATCCGATTGCAACAGACTTTGCAACAAGGGGCGACTGCACCCAGGAACTGCACATGCTGCCTAGCAATGATTGCAAAAGGGATCCACTGCTCTGAATGAATCAGGAGTGTTTAGTTGCATCAGGAGCAAGGGCAGCCAGAGGCTCTGGGAATAAATGAACCGGTTGCATTCTTGGTAAAGCGAAGCCTTGCAGAGAAATCGGAAGGTGGGGGGGAGGTGGGGAGAGAGAAGAGAAGGAAGAAAGGACGATAAAATACGATGGTGCATTTGGAGGTGGCCGTGCTGCTGGTAGCCCTCGTCGGGGTTTGTGTCTGGACTGATGATACTGGGAAAGTTATCTCGGATCGCTATGCTGTTTATTGGAACAAGAGCAACCCCAGGTAAGATGGACAGAAGCCAGATGCATGTATGCACCCTCCACACCCGCCCCCCTTTCTATGCAACCCCAGGGCAGCATCAGAGAAAGCCAGCGTCCCAATGTTCCCCTCCAGCCCTAGTAAAGAGGGAGCTGGGCTGGGGGGAGGGGGCTGGAGGAGGTGGGGGAGAGAATCTGGCTCACATCATCATTTTGCTGTTGTACATGTGTTTGTTTGGTGGGTGGTTGTGTTGGCTGGGACAAGAAGGTCTTTTATTCTCCAGGGATGCACCAAGCCTGCCACAGAGCCGTTCCTGCTGGGAGATAGATCTCTCTCTACGTATGCATGTAGGTGTATATATATATACATACATACACACACACATATTTCCTTCCCCCTCTCTCCTCTAAAAAGCCCAGTGGCAGTGATCAGGGCAGAATGCAAACTTAATGATCCGTTCAAGCTGAGTCAGGCTGAGGCAAATAAGGTGAAAGGTGCAAATCAGATGGTGCCTGGGTTTTTCTGTTTGTTCATGGAGTGGGAGCAGAAAGGGCAGGATTATCATAGACGCTGGGGAGAATATTTTATATGAAAGTTGCCACCAACTTTTCAGCTCAGCCAAGGCCTGATTTCCCGAAGAAGTGAGAGTGATGCCTACCTGGAGAGTTGCAAACAGTCTGCCTTAATTTATTTGTCTTGTGTGTGTGTGTGTGGGTATTATTGCTGACTTGTTGCAAAGCAAAGCATTCCTAAATAATGAATCGTGTCAATTTGCTCATTCAGACTCCTCTGTTGTAAAACTGGGAGTGGCAGAAGTACACATGCATACATGTGTATATAGATTTGGTCTAGCTATGATTGTATTTGGCTTCGCTTGCATAGTGATTTGATATCCTCAGGAAATCAGCATGTTTTATTAATAAAAGGATTTGTTGCAAAAAAAGCAATTCTGGGCAATATCCATTTGCAGTGAATAATGGATTTTTTAAAAATATAATAGATGGCAGCTACCAGTAAGTCTCATATTTAACAGGAAAAAAACCCCAACCATTATATTATATTTTATTTACTGCTGCTAGTTTTAAGGGGCTTTGCGAGAGTTTCACTTTTAAACTTGTAAGTCCTTGTTGAAACAAAACTGATGCAAACCCAATAGATATAGATATTAATTTTACAGCTCTGTTTTTTGGCAGACGTGGTGCTGGCACCAAAGATCCATTCACCCAGAAGCCAATTCTGGGAAGTTGTGAGTCTGCTTAGCCAAGGTGAACAAATTATAGCAGTTTTCAGAACCACTGCAGACTGTAAAATCAATTACACGTCACTTAGGAACTCTCTTCTTGTTGAATTAAACACCCTCCCTCCGATGACAGTTGTTCATCTTTCTTTGATTACTGCCTGCTGGTTCAGGTGTATATTGGATGCAGGTAAATATGGCTCATGCAGGAATCTTTTTCTCAGTTGCCTTTTTAAAGTTTACAAATGGCTGAAGAAGAAGCCTCGCTCCTGGTCTGAGCTGCAGTAGGTATAAAGATGAGGTCTATGTGGGCAAGTAATTTTGTTATTACTTTAAGCGCAGGAGGGATGCAGATTCGTGTGTATTTTTCAATAGTGAGGATTTCCATTTCTCAGGAAGTCAGAACCAAAAAAGGCCACATTACCTTTAGAGATTCATATTAAGCCCAATAAGATAGCCCTGGCCTGCCCTACGGACCATACTTAGGGGCTCTGCAACCCCTGGGTGTCTGTTCTTAAATTTGCCCAATTTCTGTTGTGAGATATTTAAACTCTACCATACTCCTTGATAATGAACTTTGGGTAAATTAAAGTTTTCCCTTCCATGCAAGATCCTGAGCTGGTACTATTTGGGGCTCTTGAAAACAGAATGGATCTTCCAGTTTGACTTTAAAAGAAAGCGTAACTGTGGGAAATGTATAGTGTGGAGTCATGAACGTACACGGTGAGAACCCGAAATATATAACAAAAGGCATCTTGTACTGCCAATTATTGCCACATGATTATTTAGAATAAACCCCCATGGCTGCTTCAGTGGTGAGACTAGAAAATGGGTTATCTGTGTTCAGAGGCTCATAATGGCTTTTGCGAAATATTATTCAGTCTACCAGTGTCTAATAAATAGATCACAAAACAGTGATTGCATGTGGTGTGGAAAACTCAGAATTGAGAAACAAGATTTCCCAAATACTGTAAAGGGGGAAAAAATTTAAAGTTTTTTTTTCTTTTTTCATTGCGGTTGAAAAAAATGGTATTTGGTTACTTTAATTTGTCTTTGAATTTAATTCTGTTCTTTCAAAGGTTAATTTAAACAAAACAAAAGAAAGTTTCAGTTTTGTTGTAATTCTTTTAAGTCTGAATTTTTTGGGAAAACAAAATAATTTGAGTTTTAAATCAAGATTAAATCATTGTCCCCCCTCACGACTCAGGTGACTAAGACCATAAGGAATCCTTCCTCCCCCCCCAAAAAAACCCCCCACAAACACCCCTGCTTGAAATAGACAAATATGTGGACAGTTCTGTTGAAAATCTACTTTTTACAATTAAAAAAAAGTTACACTAATCACCAAAATCTTCTTTATACGGCACTAAATATAATTATCACTGAGTTTGTAGGAACAGTAATTGTGCTAATTTTATTCACTAGATGGTTTATATTTGCCGTTTCCTTTAGATTTGTTTTATTTATTTGGGTAAAAAGAGTATTTTTTGGCTATCTTCAGAACCTGCAGAGCGTTAAATCCGTGCAGGTATGGAAACATGAACCTTAGCTGATCTTTATGTAAAGACCTGTGCTCCCTTGTAATAGTGAAATAGACAAATAGGTAGCGAAATAGACAAAATGTTGCTGCTGACAGGGGGAGACCTTTTGCACTTTCAGTGCTGGAGATATTTCCCCCCTCTTGCTGTGGGAAAGCTCCAAGGGGAACCTTTAATAGAGAACTTTTTATTTTCCAGTTCGCTTCCTGACAGTATGAATGGACTCTTCATTCTAGTTGATCTCCAGTGAAATTTTTACATTTTATTAGAGCTCCCAACTGTATTTCAATGAGGATCTCTGTCCAAACGAGCATAGCATGATGTATGAAGTGGAGGCTGGTGAGACAACTTGTGCATGGGTCTTTGATGCAAGTCGGTCTGTCTCACTAGTATGTCCCTTATATAATGATCTGTAGTCACCTATAGACTGTTAGATGCACACAGGATTAGCAGAATCTTAAGAGTCTTCCTACCAGCTTTATTTATCCAGCCATCGCATGTTCTCATGGAGGGATAAACAGGATCCTAAAATGTACAGTTTCTTCCAGCGTCGTGTCTGTGTTGCTCATACAGTAACCCTAAAGTTCGGGAATCCCATCCTTTTGTGCGTGCAGCCCTGTAATGGCTTCTTTATGGGCCGATTTTGTTGCATATGGATTTTATTATCTCTCTCGCATTTTTGTTGGGGGTTGGAAAGGAGAGATTTTTTTCCCCCCTCACTAAGTTTTTGGTTACAGCTTCAATTCCTTCCCAGCTTCCACGGCCTTTGCTCTTTTCTTTTGTTCTGTTAAATGCCAAACATGTGCGAGGGCCCTTACAAGACAGAATGGATGTGGCTTTAACATATGCTATGTGACCGATCAAGCTTTAGGATCAAGGTCGTTGGAACTGGGGGACAGTATCGCCAGATATTTTGGGTCAGTTTCTGTTACTAGGTGCTCAAGGATTGTTACAATAGTACTAAAAGCTGAAATTAATTGATGGTACTTCACTCCCCCTTGATATAAAGATCTCAATAATAACGCTCACCTTCTGTTATAAGGCTCATGACCTTTACCTCCCAGCTTCATGAAACATCACTATAATTGCCCTTTTTGCCACAGCGCCTCTGTCCACGCCCCAGGGTGGGGGTATATAGGAGGGAGTGGGGGTATTTACCACTTACGCTTTCCTTGTGAAACATTATTTTATCTGCAAAGAAAAAAATAGGGCCGGGGGTGGAAAAAAAAAAAAAGAAAACGGAGAAAAGGAAAAAAGAACAATGAAAAGGGTCAGTGGATTTTAGCGAGATGCATTAGCAACATTTGGATCCAGTTAAAGGTGCCAAATTTTCCTGATGCGTTTACGTCCCGCATTGTGGTGTGCCGCGTGTGTATGTCTCCGTTCCGCGTGAGTGGGTGCAGGACATTTCGGGCAGTTTATTAGATGTAGTAAACACAGAAATTTCTGTTGAGTTTTCTGTTCATTTTTTTTAAAACCGACAAGTGGTGTTTTTATTTATTTACCTTTAGAGATAGCAGAAGTTTGCGTCAATCTTTACAAACATTATTTTTTGTCTGTTGTTTTCTGTTTTGATTTATGTTCTTTTCCATGTTGTTTAATAAAGGATAAATGAGAAATATTAAAAAGGAAAGAAAGAAAAGGAACAAAACCATAATCCTTAAAACCCACACGCCTGGCTTTGCAATACGCGTTTTTCCTTTCGATTTGTACTATAATTTATACTCCATAGAAGCCAATGTTAAATCTCACGGTCCACATGATTTGTCTGGGTTGCACAGTAATTCCACACTCAATAATTGTGACCAAATTAAAAATGAATTGTAAATTGAGACACTATGGTCTACCTGTTCTATACACGTTTTTAATATAGGTAGTCTCAATAGCTTGAGAGAGACGTATTGATAAGGGTATTGTAACCATGCATCTGGAAAATGATAGATACGTTTTATTAAATATGTCTCATATTGGGCAGTATCGAAATACCCGTAGGAGAGATTAGATATCATGTATCTATATCTAGCTCTCTTTCTAGATATACACCCACTTACATACAACATATATGTACTTACGTACACACATTTATTTGTGTGTGTGCGCGCGTGTATGTGTGTGTGTGTAATATATACACACTAATACTTTTGTATACGCTTAAATGATGGAGGTACCAGTTGTTCTCATGAAGCTGTAAACACCCCAATCAAGCTGCATAAAATGGGCATATGTGTTTCCCATTCATAGATGTATATCTAAAAATCTATGTCATACTATGTTACATGCATGTTGACTGTAATATCTGAAAGGAGCCACTTTCATATTGGTTCACACGAGTCATTGTATGATTGCATGCAAAGCCCAACGTACAAACCATGAATGTTTAACTTCTAGTGATGGAAAAGACCCTGATTTAGAGCTCCAGTCCATTGCTCGGCCAATGCAGGATTGTTTGCTACAGTATATTTTCTAGAGTGCTGTACCGTAGAGTTTTAATGGTCCCGAGCGGTGGGGTTTTCTTATGCAGCACCCGCATAGACATTGCATATATTTTTAATCCATTTGACAGTGTAGTGCAGGGAACCCTTATTTGTAGGGCTTGTGAGCCAGTTGGTAGAGTTTGGGTTGAATTAAAAATGTAGGCGAGGCAATGCCGATGGAGCGCGGAGAGTTGAGAGTTTTGTGTGTGGAGCACGTATGTATCTCATGCCATCACTTAGAACCAATATTGAAACTTTTCCAAAACCTGTCCTCCAACTAGTTGGATCACGTTACGTCCGTCGATTGGAACGCACATCTACAAACTCTGGTAGCTGCATTCGGAGGTACGGCTGTTTAGTGGGAAGGAATGACTTCACTCCAAGAGGGCTCTCTGATACTGTACGGCCATAAACCCCACCAAACCCGCACTGTCCTGTGCGTGATTGAAAATCTCTACAAAGGCAGAGGGAGGACCATGGATTTAATATTTGTCTCCATTCCCCACTCTACCTGCAACTATGTAATAGGCAGGTTATAGTAATTCTAGAATGACAGGAACTGCATTTGCTGCAGGAAAGCTGTGGACACAGCCATATATTTATATATATCTAAAGAAAGAAATATGCAGCGTATTAGGTATTTTCTCTCTCTGTTTCCAGTACAGGTACAAACACCGTAAATGCTCTAGCGTTTACCCATGTCCTATATTTAACTGCCAAGTCGTTTCTTTGCCTCGGAAGATTTATTTTTTGATTTTTATTGTGTTAGCACCTCTGGGGTTTCTTTTCTGTTCTCCTGCACTCCCCCAGTTTTGTGGAAGTCAGGGATCGGCAAACTGGACAAATAGTCCCCATCGGGGAGGTAAACCCTTGGGATTGGGGCAGGCCACGGGGCAGATGACCAACTGCATGGTGATGCTCAGTGATACCCCCCCAATGGGAAGAGCTTTCTGGGGACTGTCCAGGCACCAATCTCAGCCCTGTCTGGAGTGGGGTGGAGGTGCTCGCAGACGAGTTGGTGAGATGTCAGAGTTCGTCTTGCTGTTTGGATGCGAGTGGAGGGTTCCCTTCCAGACAGGGCAGGTTTGAAGGCTGATCCGCATTCCCCTGTCCCTCAGGAGGGACAAATTCCCCCAACCCGCGTATCATGCTCACACTGTCGTCTGTGTTATTTCCCCATAAACGGTGGAGTCTCCTACCTGAATAGCTCTAACTAAAGGCATCTGGAAGAGGCACCTCTTTGTACTCCAAGGCGCAGGAGTTCAGTGCACAGCAGCTATGGAGGAGACCAAAAAAAAAAGCCCAGAAACTTCGCTTCCTTTGGCTATTCTGGGATCGGGATGGTTTTGCTCATACCCAACTTAGGTGGCAACGGGTTAAACTCTGATGGGCCAAATTAATCACCAGGATCTGCTGACTTAATGGAGTTGCAGCAAAGATGAATCTGGCCCAGTGAAAACACTTTTATTTAAAATATGGGAGCAAGGGGTACATGTCATTATTGTTCTGGGGATAGTTTGATGCCAGGTAGAAATGATGGGGGATTGAACAGGGTGGTTAGAGCCCCATGGGAAAGTGCCTGCATACGTGTATCCTCCTGGGAGCATTCAGCGCCAGGCTTCCAGCTGGCCTTATCGTCAAGGCCTCTGCTTGCCCGCACTTTCCGTGAGACCTTGGACTTGGCGATGGTCCTTTTGGATCATTTCTTCAATTTCTCCAGCTCACGCCCCACACAGATTTTTCCAAGCGTCGCCCTGGGATTTTTGCATCAACCTCTCCAAGAAAAGTGCCTTATTCTACGCTCAGCCCTCTTTAGAGATCAACACCGGCACCCAGTTAATTTCAGAGTCCTTGACAGAGTGCAGTTAATTGCCCCCTCGCTCCATTAATGCCGTGCACTGCAGCAGGCTGGCTTATTTTTTGGGGGTGTGTGCGAAAGGGCTTTTTCGGGAATGCTGATTTGAGGCGCAAGACGCCACTGTCCCAGCTGCCCCGCTCCCCTCTGATGCACGCGTCATTCTCCTCTATTAGCTCTTTTTATTTTTCATTTCTTTTATTTTCCTTTTATACAAAGATTGTTTGCAACCCTGCCTCCACCCCCTTTCTCTCTCTTTTCCAGGCTGTTAAGCCCTGTTAGCTGTTCTTCACTCACCAAGGTCTGTAGCAAGCACAGTTAATAAACAGCAGATACAAACAGGTCCAATGTCTCTGACAAGATTTTCTCTCTCTACCTGTCTCTCTCTCTTTCTAGGGATTGCAATTACATTCCCCACTGGTTGCACATTTGGTATCCAGATGCTGGCTACGCACAGAATCCTAATATAAGGCTGGAGCTCGGAGGTTTGAGGTGGAGCGAAACTGTTTGCAGGTTCACTACTCACCTATGCACTCCACACGTTAAATCCTCTAAGCCATCCACCCGGTCTTAGCGCAAAGCAATAGGGAAAGGAGCTGGAGTGGGAACGGTGGGGAAAAAGCCACTTTGAATTGAGACATGAGGGCTTTATATCTCAGACACATGTATATTCTACATCTATAAACAATACACACACACACATATAATCTATAGGCATTGATATATAATATATACACATTTATAGTTATCTATAGGTGCACACACATCTCTATATTTATATATAATATACACACATGTATGTATATATAATGCACACACACTTATCTATAGGCACACATACATCTATACGTATCTGTAATATGTATAACACATATGTATAACTGTCTGTCTATAGGCACACATCGTATCTATGTTTCTCTATATAGGTGATACTTTCCCACACACGTATATGGTTCTAGAAATAGTATGTTGTATAAAACAGCCGTTGGTCTCCGAAGATGAAAATGTTGGCTCTTTTGCATTGGGAGTAAAGCAGGTTTTTAGGGACTGCCTCCCGCCAGCAGAATTAAATGAATCTTTTGGCAGGCGATCACATCTGAGCATTGTCACCCTCAGCACTGAGGAGTGTTTTAACATTTTTGAGCTCATCGCGTCTCACCCCAGAGGCAGCCGCATTCCAAGCCCTGAGTTCCACCAGTCTCATGTGCCCGTGGCTTGTTAAAAAACAAACCAAACCCACCTCCCAACCCTCCCCCACAGCCTTTTGTGCCTTCTTGGGTGAGGGGATGAGAGGCGCTTCTAGAAATGTAAAATACTAATATAATGGCAGCGTCGCGTAGCTGATCCTGCACATTCAAGCGCCTTGCTGCTTGGGTGCTGTCTGGCACCGTGCAGACGCAGCTAGGGAGGTAAGGTCCAAATGTACCAACATGGGGAGAGAGAGAAGGCAGAATTCTCCCGCCGCCTGTGACACGCTGGTATTTAATAGATGAATTTGTGGAGCGTCTCTAAAATCAGTGACATTCTCTGAGCAGGTGTTGGGCTTCACTATGGGCTGGGGTGGAGAACTCTGAACTCTTCAGCTGCGTGTTTGCCAGCGGAGTGGAGTATGGAAAGGCCAGTCCGGAAAGGTCTGCTCCCAAAGGCCGCGCCTCCTCTTAAAATCTCCCCCCGTGGCACTCCCACCAGGGCAGCACGGGGCAGGGGTGGCCTGGCCGTTGTAATGCTCTATGCTGTGGTTGCGGCGGGTAGGAAATCTTAAGGAAAAAGTCTAGCATAGGCCAGAACCCATGAAAGAAAGAAGGAAGAAAGAAAGAGGAATTGTGTTACAGTAATGGATAGGTTTTATTGCGTGCACTGCCCCTGGCCTGCTTCCTTTGCTCTGAGTCATCCCAGCTCCATCCAGACAGTTAATCAGCATTTATTAGTAGGTGTTAAAAGTGACTTCAGTTATTTATTTATTTCTCCCCTTTGGTTGTTGATGCTGTCGCTGCCAGGCTGCTAAACAGCTTCCCATTGTTCGAGGGCTAATTAGCTCTTAATGAACCTCCTTGCTCAAAGCCAGAGCCGAATGGAAGGGGGTGCTATGGTGGGTTTTTTTTTTTTTCAGGCGTGTGAGTTGAGGGCAAACTGTGTGTCTGGAAAGAAAGCATGGCAGGCCGGGAGTGATCTATAGAGGGATGCCAGGGGAGGGTTGGGGGGCTCAGTTGGACTCCCTGTTGAAAGTCAAAGAGGGTTGTGCTTCACCCCCCCAGGATCACGCCCTTCGTCATTAAAAAGTAGGGGTTTAATTTTGCACCGATCCAGGACTGAAAAGCTTCGCACCCCAGACTAGTTAAAATAGCCGTGGTGCTTCCGCTGTATGCTCTGTGCTCCCAGTGCTTCTCAGAGGGGAACAAGGGGAACAACTTGGCGATAAGTCACGTCCTGGGCCTTGAACTAGGTAATTTTTTTGGTTTTAACTTCTCAGCTCCAAAGTGGGTTTCAGAAAACTTGTGCAGGAATCACGGGTTGAGATTGGCCTGGGTTACGCGGGAGGTCGGACTAGATGTTGCTAACAATCCCTTCTGGCCTTAAGAATCTAGGACAGACTGGATCCGCAACGAGGAAAATAACATTGTCAATGGTCATCATTTGTATATATCACTATCGAGGATGATCATTTTAAAACGATCCATTTTCATTCATATGTGCAGCTGCCCAGGACGTTCTAAGCAGATTGTACAACGCCTAACACAGCTGGGGCCTTGGCACTACGGTGAGATAAATAACTACTAGCAATGATAATAACTTGCTTACAGCAGCCTCACACATCAGTGCAAATCCTCCTGCGATCTGTCGGTCGAAGTCAACTCAACCCAACCCTGCTTTGGTTGAAGTCACCGAGCCGAGCCGTCCTGGCATGGGAAGATCAAGTAGGGCTGTGGCCGGAGCAGAGCTCCGTTGATAGGGAAGTAGAATCAGTCGCTGAGAGTCCTGAGGGAGCAGGGTTATGGGATAATTTTTGTATAGGGCAACATGGTTGTGTGTGAAATAAAGGCTTTGCTATTAGACGGTTCCGCAGTACATGGCGAGAACGCACGTTCTCTCTGTGTATAATATTTAGCTTGGGTATTTGAACCAGTTTCTTAGCTGTTTCACTCTTGTTAAAGGGAAGAGGGCAAGAACGAAATAAGGTTTTTAATATTTGCCGTGTTCCTTTCACCCCATAACTAGCCACGCGGAGCTGGATCGAGCCACCGAAGCTCCCAAGTGGTTTGAATTGGGTATGGCCCACTGTCTTTTAAAAAAAACAGCCAAGGGGGCCTGATCCCACAACCAGGGAACGCAGGTGTTGTCCATTGACTTTGATGGGAGGTGGATGGGGGCCTTTGTTTTCAATGATGCGACTTGCGCCAGCAAAGGAGGCAGGATCAGGGCCAGGGTGGTATATTTCTGCCAGCAAATGTACCGAGTTCCCGGAGTCCGAAGCATGCTGCCCTCCACTGTGCCCAGGGGTCTCCCCTGTGCTGCTCCAGGAAAAGGGCTGGCACTCATGGGAAAGAGATGGCTAGCGCGCAGCGATGCTGCTTACTAGCCATAGAATAAAGTGTCTGGCCAGAGTGGCGGAAGGAGAGTCCCCGTCTCTCTGCTCACTGGGTGTGGAAGGGCAAACCTCGGGTATGTTCAGACCGACTCCTCTCTCCACAGCTGGTTCTGGCGGCGGGGGTTTGGGAGCGGGCACCCTGTCGCGGCTCACGCAGCTCCTCTCTCTCTGAATCAGCTGGCGAGGCGGACAGGGTTGAAGCTTGGCAGACCTGATGAGAAGAAGGGTCCTCTCCAAAGCGAGTTCGGAATCCACCCCCCTTCCCCACCCACCTCCTGGTCTGATTGAAGCTGGCCTTTGTGTCCTGCTGCGCCCCGGTCTGGGGGCGGGGGCGGGTAGGAGGCTCCGAAACTTCAGACGTGGGGTGGAAGGAGTCCAAGCAACAACAATGGAAAAATAAAGGGCGGAAATTGACTTTCTAGGATAATAACTAAGATGGGGAATGACTTTTTATTCCCCTGCACAGCGTGGGTAGCTCCTGGTGCTGCGGTCGGGATGTGCGGAGGGTGCACCTTGCCTCTCCTGGCCCTGACCCTACTCTCAGTCAGCCCAATGTAAATCAGGAACGACCCTGTTTACAGCAGTGGAATTACACCAGTGTCAGCGAGACCAGATTTAGGCCCTAATCTGGGGTTGATGGGAATCTCAGGGGCTTGTGGCCTGGTCCGTTGAAGGGCCACATCACCAGCTGGTTTAAATCGGCAAAGCTCTGCTGAAATCAATGGAGCCAGGCCAGTTTATGCCAGCGCAGGATCTGGCTGTAGGCTGGACGGAGCACTGGAGTGATGGGACAGCCCTGACCTCCCCCAGGCCCTTGGGTAGGAGATGGACTGGGGGAGCATTTCCCACCGCTGACGCTTGCCCGGTGATGGGCAGCCTCGCGGAGATGGGTGGAGGGCCAGGGGAGGTAAAGGAGAGTCTTGCTGCATGTGGATCTGACAGAATTCTGCAGCAGGGAAGGGTGTGCGGCGGGGGAGGGGGGAACCTGGTGTGCATTTGATCTTTCCCCAGTTCGCATGTTAATGAATGCACCCATGGGAGATGGGGTGGGGTGGGGGCAGGGGAAGGCAGAGCTGCTGAGTTGGACAGGCCTTTCTGACCCTGTAACAGGGATCCCAAGTCCAGAGGCCCTTGGGCGGCAAGGAGGATCCCCAGTTCCTTGGGTTTACCTGGTGCTGTCCAAAAGTCCCCCTGAAAGTTTGGCGCACCCAGCTCCTGCGCCATTGGCCGTGAGCGGATATCGATGCCGGGAAGCAGGGCGCTCAGCATCGCTGGCTGTATTGATCCTGGAGAGTGATTTGACGTCTCACGGCCTCCAGTGAAGCCAAATCAACATCGGGGCCGGCAAGATCTGGGCTTTCCTTTCCCAGCTCTGCTCATAGTTAGTTTGACGTTTCCCTTCAGGTTGTTAATCGAGGGAGGTGGGATGCAGTGGGAGAATGGAAATGAAGACTTTTTATCCCCCACCCCACCAAGATTGGCGTTCCAGCACCATGTATCTCCCCGACATGCCAGACGAGACAGGGCGCGGTGCCACTTACAGACAGGATCCCCGTCCTTCCCTGCCCTGTGATGCTCTTTCAGGAACAGTGTTAGCAAAGTCCCCCCCAAACTTCAGTTGCTGAAAACTCCCCGCTCCTCCAAGCAGGTGCCGTTCCCCAGAGTCAGGCAGCCTTCGTCTCTTTCAGCATGTTTGCTCCACTCGATGCGCCGATTTTTTTCTGCCCCTCTAAATTCTTTTTTCCCCCGGCCCGGGTTTGCGCTCGGGTGTGGTACAGCAGGGACTCGGAGGTGTACGGTGTTGAAGGGCAATGTTCCGGGCGCTCCAGAAAGCCCTTCGGAACAGCTCAGGCTTCCGCTTATACTCAAGATTCTGCCTGGTTTACACTATGAAATTGACAACACGCTGTACCCACTGGAGCCCATATATAAATATGAAGGTTATTTCCGCCGAATGCTGCACTAGTATTCCTGTAAGCTGGAGCATTTAGGCCCATTGTTCACGACTCCAGTACTTTTTATTTGAGGAAGAGAGCGTTCTTTTCAGTCCTTGGTTAACAACCTCCCAAACTCCCTCTCCCCCAAGGATGAAACCTTTTTATTTCTGATTTTTTTACAAAACAAAAATCCCCGTCTTTGAATTTTATGGTTTTATTTTCTAGGGGGTCCGAGATCAGCTGCTTCTGTTATTGCAGGATCTGTACCAAAGGCATATAAATGGCAAGGCTGATTCGTAACAATCAGAGATGGAAAAGACCTATTAGATTGTTTGGTCGGTTCTCCCTTGTGATGCGTCAGAATTGTCTCCTAAATGCGTTTTATTAGAGCATTGTCCAGTCTCATTTCAGAGAGAATATTTGCTGTTTCTCAACAAATTTGAAACCAAATGTTGTAGGATTTTTGCACAAGGGCTAAAAATATTTGTATCATCTTATTTGCTCTTTAACATTCTGTGAGGAGCAAAACAGACCCCAGTAAAAACCTCCCCATGTGCTAGGAAATAGACAAAGAGTTTGGACAACGAATCCAAATATTTCTGATCGATCGGTCCAGAAAATTTGGCTGCCAAGTGAGATTTCTTACTGTGCTTTCTAGTGGGTTTTTATTTAGGCTGGATTGGGATATTTTTTTAAAGCCCTATTTATGTTTGCAGTGAAATAAAATCCACCAAACCTGACCTGGTAGAGAACTTGGAAAATCCCAGTTCTTTCTCTTTTCAATCCCGTTTCTGCTGAGAAAAGCCGCCAGCCCTCATGCCCCACACCAAATCCAACCGCAATGGAATTATTTCTGTGGTTGAGATTTCTGAAGTCAAAGGAACTCGTGTATGTGTGTTGCAGGAGGCGGTTGGGGGGTAGAATGGTGTCTCCTGATCTGTGGGAGGTGCGGACGTGGAGGATTCTTGGGGGGAATATGCAGGGCTTTTCAGGATCTACGTTCCATCTCGCCGATCTGCCTGTGAAATTCCTAGCGGGATGGGTTGGGTGTAGAACAGGCAGCCACATAAAGGTCTTTGAGCCATAGACCAAGGTGACTAGTGCATCGTAATATACTTATCAAACCATAGTACGAAGCACAGAGAAAACACAGAGCGACCGAGGAGTCACGATAGATTCCCCGGTGCGGGAGTTGCGGCACATTGAGCTGGGAGACTAGGTATTTCATAGCACGGGGAAACGTAGATTTCCTCCCTATGGACAAACCTCCCCCCCCCCCCCCCCAGCTCTGCCGAGAGCTCTTCAGAACCCTGCTCGGGCATAGAAGGCAGGAGTCCTGTGTACTTTTAGCTCCTTTCCCCCAGATGCGTTTATCTTTGTAAAAGAAACTCTCCCGTGCGTGATTTTGAAAGGAAGTGGCCAAATAGGTTCCTTTGATTCATTCTGCCCTGCAACCCCCACACCCCAACCTGGGATAGAGAGGTCGATAAAGAACCCAATCATGCCGTGTATAGATTGTGGCCATTCTGCTCACCCTGCTTAGACCGGTGAGTTTGGGGGCTTAGGAAACATCCAGTGCTGGGCAGTTTAACTGGGGGTTTAGCCTTGTGACCTTGAGATTGTGGGAGGAGAAGGAAGGGACTGAATCAGTGAAAAACCAAGCCTACCCTAGCCTTAGGTACCAATGAGGTGTCTCTCCCCGTGAGCCTCACAGCTAGGGTTGGCGTGGAGATGCCTAAGCTATTCAACTAAGCCAGCTGCCAAAAAACCAAGAGATATCAGGAGCAGGGGAAGCTGTTTCCCAGCCAGCTCGATAATCCCAATTATTATCTGGTTTCTAGATCAGGATTCTTATTAAACCTGGCACTGTTGGATTTGCTGTTCCGGCCGCCTGCCTCAGCAAAGGGCTCGGAACGGATTTATCTCCCACGGATTCAGGAAGGAAATTGAGTGGAAAAAAAAACGGGGCAGCGCCCCACAGGAATGCTTGGTATTTTGGAGTAAGCAGAGCAAAAGCTGCCGGGGGGGGGGGGGGTTGGGGTGGGGAAGTTAAGAGGGCTGTTTGAATTTGGGGCTGATGGCTTTCCTCTTTTGAAGTGACAATTGACGCTGATCTGGTGATGGCATGGGAGGAAAAAGCTTTAAAATGTGTATATATGTGTGCGCGCGTGTGTGCGTGTGTGCGTGTACATCTTTGTGCGTGCACGTGTGTGCGTGCACATTTGTGTGTGTGTGTGCACATCTGTGTGTGTATGTGTGTGTGTGCATAAAACCACATCACTACGGCCTGACTCTTGGCTGCCCTGTATCTTCTTGCAGTTATTTACACTAGTGCAAAAGGGGTGAAACAGAATCAGGCCCCATGTGTGCACACATATCTCTGGTAATATATGTACATGTGTGTATTTGTATTACTGTATGTGCCTGTCTATGTATAGAAATGTGTGTGTGCCTGTATACCTATCGCAATAAGTGTATAGCTACTTATAGCTATAGAATCAGGGACAGTTTTATTTCAAATTATTTTAAAAGTTTGTAAATTGAAAAAAGTTTTTAAAAACTTACTAAAAAGTGGCCTTAAGAAGAGTGCTGTGTAGCTTGAAAGCGTATCTCTTCCACCAGCAGAAGATAGTGCAACAAAAAGATATTACCGCCCCTCACATTGTCTCTCTAAAAAGTTTTTCGCCCTCACTGATGAAATTATCAAATAAACCTATAGCCTTTCTTTCTTTCTCCCCATTGAGAACCCCCCTAAACATTTTTATTTAAACAGTTTTCAACCTCTATTTCCCCCACGTTACATTGTGATTTGTTTTTCAAACACATGCATCGGACCCGTCCCCTCTGTTCATTAGCATAAGAGATTCATTTCATGACTGGTCGCGGGACTTTAGTTTTGCAGGACGATGTGTTTTTATAAATCTGAGCCATTTATTTTGCCTCACAAGGGCCCTGGGTCCCATCCTCTGAGTCACCTCTAATTCTCCATCTGCGAGTTTTCTCTACGTGGTTCATTTGCGGTGCTGCCTCACGGACCCAAGGGGCTGCGACCAAGCGACTGGACCACAGAGGGGACAGGTAACACTGCTGAGGGAAATGGTACAAATTGGAAAAGTTTTCCCTCTGAAGTTACTACTTGAAAATAAATCTAAATCTCCCTTCCCTGGTCCACTGAAAAACCAAGGACCTGATCCTCAGCTGGTGTGGATTGGCGTAGCTCCATAGACTTCAGTGCAGCTACACCATCTATTCCCGCTGGGGATTTGGCCCGTTGGTTTCAGTGGAGTGATGCTGATTTACATCTGCTGGGGATCTCGCCCTAAAACACCTTCTTGTTCCGGCAGCTGTGATTCCGAAATGCAGTCGAGAGCGTTGTGCATTCGCCCGTAATAATGAGGCTGGCGATTCACGGCCAGATCAGAAACCAACTAGAGCAAAGCGCCCCAAAATCCTGAACCGATCCGGGCGCGGGGTGAGCGTAATTACATGATTAGCAGCGTGGCAGCAAATGCAGGCTAAGCCTCTTAGCTGGACTTATTTACAGCGCTGGCCGGATTGCAATCGGCACCGTGCGCTGGGGCGAGCCGGGCTGCTGGTGCCGCTCAGCGCAGAGTTTTGCTAGATCCTAGGCTGGGGTATTGAGTCCGGTGGGTGCAGGACCTAGCTAGGCCTGTGTTGGGTTAAATGTCGAGTGTGTTTCTCCCCTGTATATAGTTGTTAGTCTCTGAGCGTGCGAAGTCTAAACCATGCACTTGGGTTTGGCCGTCTGGTCCTAGGTGAGCGCTCGGGTCGGAACTGGGCCTCCGCTCCTCACCCAACTTGAGAAAATTGTGTGTGTGTGTGTGTGTGTGGAATCCCTAGCACCTAATGTGGCGGGTTGGGTTCGGAGAGGGGGTCTTGCATCCCCTTCCCTATCTGAGAATCTGAGCATGGGCGGCGCACAGGGTCAGCTCCAGCATTTCTGCCAGCAAAAAAAAAAAGCCGCGATCACGATCGGCGGCGGCAATTGGAAAAAAAAAAAAAAAAGCCGCGATCGGCACCGGCAGTTCGGCGGCAGGTCCTTCGCTCCAAGAGGGAGTGAGGGACCTGCCGCCCCCGAATTGCCGCAGGTGCCGCCCCTCTCCCTTGGCTGCCCCAAGCACCTGCTTGTTAAGAGATGCCTGGAGATGGCCCTGGCGGTGCAACAGCCTGCAGTTCGGTGGGAGCTGGGGGCACGCAGCCCCTCTCCAGATTGTGCCCCAAAGCGGAGGACGATTTCAAACCGGCTGCTGAAAGTCAGGGGCCGTAAATCCCCATGTTAGGCACTTGACTCAAAGTGGCCTGGTTTGGGGTTTTTTTTCCAGCGGTGCTGGGCTCCTGCTGACCCCATCAAAGCCAGCGTGAGCAAGAGGGGCTCAGCACCTCTGGGACAAGCCTGGTGCTTTTCCCTCAGTGCCCAAGCGCGGGTTGAAGGAGACGAGCTTTAGGGATGGCAAAGTTCGGCCTAGGGTTTTTGCGGTTGATGGAAATGGCCTTTGCCCCCGAGATCCTGGCTCTAGATGCCCCGGAAAGTGGACTCTGTCTCATGAAAGAAACGTCTGTGTTCCCTGCCCTGCGCTGCTCCGTCGCCACGGGCTCTCTCCTTCCGGCTTTCTCAGCAGCCGTGTTTCCATTTCCCTTCCTTTTTTAATCCTGTTTTATTGTTTCTCCTCTTTTTCTCCTCTCCTCTCCCCTTGGTTGATTTTTATCTTCCAGTGTTTCCTCTCCTCCCCACCCCCATCCCCCACTCCCTATCCCACAGTCTTCCCCTCCATTGGGGGGGGAGGGATAGCTCAGTGGTTTGAGCATTGGCCTGCTAAACCCAGGGTTGTGAGTTCAATCCTTGAGGGGGCCACTTGGGGATGTGGGGCAAAATCAGTACTTGGTCCTGCTAGTGAAGGCAGGGGGCTGGACTTGATGACCTTTCAAGGTCCCTTCCAGTTCTAGGAGATGGGATATCTCCATTATATGTACCCCTTGATGCCCTCTGTTCCTAGCCCCATCCTTGGGTCTCTGTCCTTCATCCATCCTTCCTTTTCTCTCCCCCACAACTCCTTTGGTCCTCTTGGGATGGGGGCTAGATCCTAGCCCCCATCCAGATATGGGTGAGGAGAGTGTTTCCGGAGGGTGAGCAGGTGCCGGGATGAACTTGCCGGTCTCACCTGTCAAACGGAACTGAGTTGACAGCCAGAGCTGGATTCTGGCCCCTGCACTCACACAGCCTAGACACGGATGTGAAATATCCCTCTGCTCTGCATTGTTTGGGGCCTTGTACAGGGGATGAATTCTTAGGAGTGGGTATTTTTTTGGTATTTTATTAAAATAAATGACTGTTATTCCCAATCTTGACGGTTCTGTTGTCTCGACGGCAACCTCACGCGTTGGGGAACGGAGGCCATCTTGAAAATCCCCAAACTTCCCCCTTCCATTCCAGGTTTCCTCGAACTTAGAGGGTACCCTGACTTACAGCTAAATGGAGTGTCTCCCCCGCCCCGCACCAAAAAAATAATTTTCTTTCCTGGCCCTCTCCTCTGCAGTATCTGAGTGCATGGATCACTATATTTCTCTCCCCGGGAGAGGTTCCTGGGTTTGTCCATATATTCCCTCCCGCTCTCTAGATCCTTGATACAGAGGGAGTTATGAAAACATTACATCTCTCCTGTGCCTGGACCCTACCCTGTACTCCCTCTCTTCCTGTGTCTTTCCCGGCGCGGTGAAGTACTGGGGATCTGGAATGAAGCTGTAGCCCCGTTGTGCTGCATCTCAGATGTTGGCATTTGGAAGCAGATGATTTAAGCGCTTCCATTCAGACACCTGTTCTCACTGTCTGTGGCTCGTCCTCTCCTGGGACACCGTCTGTAAATACCTGAGCCCCTTTGAGCCGAGCAGCGCCGTTCCGGTGCAGAGTAACGGTGAGCACTGGACCCCCGGAACGCCCCTTAAATACTGTGCCAGCTAAACCTGTTTCTCAGGCCAGCCCCAGTTTGGCTTTTTTATTTGGCGCAGGGCAGTGGAATCCAAACCCAGCTCTGGACTTGGAATTGGCTTTCGGCTGTTGGGCCTGAAAGCGTCTGAACCAGAACCCCAGGTCCAAACAGCCCTCTGCCTGGGATCATAAACTAAATCCAGCTCTGCTATTCCTGGTTCTGACACTCTCTGCTTTGGCTGGTGCCGGACATAGGCGTGTGGCATTCGGACCTTTAAAAACCCCGGAGCCTGGTCCTCTACCTGCCTTGTAGGAGCAGTCAGGTACCTTGCCTACCCGACCCAACTGTAGCATCTCTTGGCTCTGTGCATACTACACTAGAGACAGTTTGACAGGAACCCCGGTTAAACCCAGTCAAAACCTGTCTCCTATCTCGGTGTCCTGGATAAGCCGCGAACTCTCGAGCAGAGACTGACCCTACAAGTTTAGTGGGTATTGCGGGATGGCGGTTGGGGTGGGGTAAATGGAGAGACATAGAGGGTAGGTCTGTTTCCATAGCATGGGAATGTGGTATGGGGGGGGGCATGTTCATAGGGGAAGTCGGGCTATACGGGTTGGATTTTGCGTGTACTCTCGCACTTCTTTTTTATAAACCAGTTCCTGACGATGCAGCATGGTTGGAATTCTCATTCACTTTTTACATTTCTTTTATAATGATCTTTTATACCCACCCCAACTGGACTCTGTTCCCCCTTTTCTGCTGTCTCTGTTGGGTGGTAGGTTCTCATGGGCTGCGGTTCTGAGCTTCCGCCTGGTCTGAATTCTCTTTACGCCCCAGAGCACAGTACCCAGCCCCGTCTAGAACCTTCATTTCCGTTTTCACTCCAGGCCTTGGCTGATTTGCACAGATTTCCTGCGAACCACGAACTTCAGGGAAAGCCGCCCACTGGGACAGATCCTCCGCTGGCAGAGGTCACAACAGACCTGCATCAGTTGACACCAGCTGAGGATCTCGGCCCTGTGTCTGTGCCGTAGAGAATTTTTTAAAGTTGATTAAAAATCATCATCATCTCTTTTAACCAAACCAGAAAGTGAGACTTTCAGGCGAGGAGAAAAGATGCTCGCCTGGTTAATAAAGACACAGCGCTGCGAGTTAGGTCTCCAGGGTCCTATTCCCAGCTCAGGGCATGAGCTCAGGCAAGTCACTTCTACTCCGTGTCCCCACCGTGAAAGTGAGGATTCCTCGCAGGAGGCTAAATCAATTAATTAACGTTTGCAAAGCGCGTGGCGAGCTGGAGCGGGGTGTTGCTATCCAAGTGCAAAGCGCTGCGTCAGCTGCAGAGAGTTGGTCCTTCCTGAGCGGTGTAGGTGTCTTCTTCCGTATCACGTCCTCCCACAGTTTAGACGCTGGCCAGACCTAGATTCTGTCGTCAGCATTTGGGATTCAAGCTGGAGCCGGGGGGGCTGCGGCGGTTCTCTCCACAAAGCCTGCCTGGGGGCTGGAATCTCCAGCTGCAAGCACTGGGCTCGTAGCCCCACCGGCAGCTCCAGGAATTCCACCCGTCCCAGCCGGAGGGAGAAGGCTGGCTGGTGAAAATTGCTGACAGGTTTTTAAAAAGGCACTCTGTAAACAGCACGCTCCCCTCCCCGCCACTGTGATCCCTGCAGCCTCAGGTTCCCATGTACCCTGTAAAACCGGGGAGCCAGTTACAACACGGGGCATATTCCGGCGTGGTTAGAACGTTGGTCAGCGTAGCTGGGACCTAACTGTGTTTTACCCATTTTCCCATGCTGCTGCCTGGGACAGATCCTGTAAGCTGCACGGCCGAGTGCGTTTTAACAACGGCAGGGCTCAGCTTTATTAGAACTCCCCAACCCGTCCGACATTCCTCCTTTTATGGTGTAAACGGGACCTTCTTGGATCCTGGAGGCAAGAATCTGGGCTGTCCGGTTAGTGGATGAAGGTATCTGATTGCAGAGGGTCACCAGGAAATGCCCATGTGCCAAAGGGATAGGAGGGCACAGTTACTACAGTCTAACCTTTGGGGTGCAGGGGAGAGGCGTCCATCTGATTTTTTTTAAACCTTTTAATATTTGTTTCACCTTATAAATCATCCCACCCGGCCAGCTTGCAGAGACGGGATTTATGGGCCCAGGTGTAGCTGCAAGGAGATGAACTCGGTTGCTGGCGACCAAACTGTTTTAATGTTTTTATAATGATGGCATTGCAGGAGCGATTTCGTTTAAGCGAGAGGTCTCTCCTGGCCATAAATCCTCCCCCAGACAGGCTGGGAGGCACTGCCAGCTGCCCGGGGAACGTGTGAAAGGAATAGGAATCGGACTCACGGGGAGAGACGGGCCCCGGCAGGACAGAGTGAAATCCACCAGGCCGTATGGTTTTGCACTTAGGATTTGTTTCTGCGCTGGAACCAGTTACGAAACTGACACCCGGACACAGCATGAGGCCATCGGGTCTTGTCCATAGCTGGCTTCCCACCTTCCTCTGGATTCTGGGCCACCTCCCCAGTTGGTGTCAATCAGGATAGCTGCAACGGGGCCTGCACCCATCGACAGCACGGGGGCATCTGGCCATAGATTTGAAGTGGGCCAAAAACGGAGCCAGTTTTCTGACTCCTGTATCCCCCGTTTTAGGGGTTTGGATCAAAGAGGACCTGGATGAGAACCAGCACTGGTGGGTTATTTTTGGCTTGGCACCCTGACTGCTGTAGATTTGCAAAATCTCAAACTTCCCTCTGACTTAGTCCTGCTCCTAAGTGTCTCCCTATTTATCCCCATATCTGTGATGTGGGCCAGATTCTCACCCGGTGTGAGTCAGCGTAGCTATGTTGAAGCACACGGCCAGCTGAGTATACTGCCCCGCGAGCAGTGACACGGATCCGGGGGAAAACAGACAGATACATCTCTTTTCATTGTATTTTTCGCTCTTCCCTCAGCCTTGTCTGCTAGCTGGAAAATGGCGAATTTAGGGGGAACCTGTCTGTGCTGATTGGGGTTATGAAGAAAGGGATGACAGACGCTCTGATCCCATGCTGATTATGACGCATCAGGGCCTAGACAGATAGTATTTCCTAATGGCTTCAACTTCCCCAACAAAACATTTAGCTGGTGTAAATCGGCATTGCTCCGTTGTCCGTACTGGGAGTGACACCAGTTCACGCCAGCTGCGGGTCTTGCTCTGTGAATTGTTGTGCTAAAAACATGTGGGTGGTGGCAGCGACCGGAGTCGTAGGAATATCCTGGGGAGGGTGGATGGATGGACAGTGGCACGTTTGCGGGCGTGGTTGAAAAACGGGGAGCGAATGACTAGGATCTTGCTTGGAGGGCTGGGGCCCAAGGAGGGTGAGTCTCACACCAAATAAACCAAACCAGAAAGGGGCAAAATTCCTGTAAGGCGGAGAAAGGCTCAGTGGGATTTTCCCTGCGCAAAAAGTGGCTCCTACACCAGCACAAACGAACCAAGTAATTGGCGAAATTGTAACATTTCGTGCTCATTAGACAGTCGGAAGCAGCTGATGGTAAAGCAAGCCCTGTCCAAAGTGGGCAGAGGCTGGGGAGAAAAGCAGGGGGAAGGTCTCCCCCTTCCTGCACCCCTGGGAATGGACTGGGTGGGAGCTGGTGGACTGGAAAATTGCAAACCTGTGGCAGCGAATGCAAAGCCACTGCAACTCCATCTGCCGGATTTTGGGGTGAAAGTCCGGGGGTGATTTTAAATGCATGGCAATATGCAAATTGCACTTTCCCCTGAGCCAAAGGGAAGGGTCCCAAAGCACCACACAAGCTGTGCAGAGACGATTCCTGCAGCCACCTCTGGGGTGGAGAGTGGCAGTTAGGCAGACAGCTGTGATGCACAGGAGGGAGTGGGATTGGGGAGCCCCTTGTTAAAATCCTACCACCAACTCAGAGGAGTGTGGGAGCGGATGGTGATTCCCTTCTTGCTTTCCAGTACACAGAGAGGGTTGGTTATTTGCCCTTCCTTCACGGGATACTGTTGAAATCCCGCTGCCGGAGGCAACTAATCTCCGGGGGCCTTGTTAAAAAAAAAAAAGGTCTGAAGCGGGTGGAATGGGCCAGATTGCACCAAGTGTCAAGTACTTTGAAATCAATTCCTGAGTGGAGGATCACCTCCCCTTGGGCTCTGTAACCCTTCCCTTCCTCCGCAAGCCACCTGTCCAGAACTCAGAATTCTTCTCGCCAGCAAAAGTCTCCACGTTCCCAGCAAGTCACTGGGACAGAAGTTTGTTTGCTCAGTGATGGTGCTTCCCCTCCTGGGTTGCGGTTCGGGGAAAGCGCTTTCTGATTGGGAAACAGTTGACTAGAGCCCTCCTTCCATTCACACCCAGGGCTTCATCACAGGTTAAAGGGGGTTAATTTTGGCAGGAGCCCCTTGTAATATCGGCAGCACATCCCCTGCTGCCCAGCCGTTCAGAAGGAGGCAGTTGTGGCTTGCGGGTGCCGGGGAAGGCACCCTGGCGATCTTTAAGGCCTCAGCTTGCCAGTTTTTAAGGTTGGAGCTGAATTTGCTGGAGGAGGTTGGTGGGAGAACATCTCTGAAGCGGGGTCCAGTCTGGGAGCTTTAAAAAATCCGGATGAGCTGAACCATGAGAGCAGCTCAGTCAGTCGATTGATTTGCTGAATGCGAAGTGCCGTTGGCCCAGCTGTGCTACCGCGTGTGCTATGTGTGTGAGTGTGTTTGGGGGGAGGTGGGTTTTTGTTTTGTTTTTAAGCATCCCAACAGGGCAGCAACCGCGGGAGTTAAAGTGTGAGGAATCCAATGGAGGGGAGGTGCAGGGCACGGAGCGGATGGATTTCAAAGTCAGTGGCTGAGGGGCCCAGACTGACTGAGTGCTCTCTCCTAACTACCATAAAGCCGACGGATTAAAACCTGAAACGGCGATTCTCAGCCACCGGCTTTGAACTCCTCCAACCCTGGCGTGTGTTGCGGCTAGTCTCCGAGAGGGGTGTCAAAGGGAGAGCTCAGTAGCCCCTCTTGGTCCCATCTGATTCCTGCCTTACAAAAAGAAACAGGGCCTGGTTTCCAGAGGGGGCCGAGGCCTGCAGTCTGCCCCCTCGGCGCTCTGGATGCTGTGTAGCCTGGGAGATCTGGCCCGAAAGGCAGAGGAGGGAGCTACAGGTCTGGGGAGCGAAGCTGAGAGAGATTGCCCCCGTCCTGTTCACGCCAAGCCAGGGAATTGCTCTAGAAATCTCAGTTCAGGGCTGGGGAAAGGGCTTTATTTTTCCAAGCCCACTGGATGGAGGTGTCCTTAGCAGCTCAGGGAGCTTGCAGGGATCCTGGTGGGTGTGGGAACATCGCTCGCCTGCTGGAAATGGCAAGGGAATAGGAGGGGGAGATGGCGGAGCCAGGAAAGGAGAGGGGCCTGGGGGGCTGGCTGCATGGCTCTTAGGACAGCCTGTAGACAGAGGGAACAAAGGGGAAACTGACGTGAGAGGAGACCTCAGTAGCTAAAGGGGAGGAGAGGGGATTTAGCTTGGTGTATCTGTCTGGGGTGGGGAGGGAGGGGTCTCCCCATTGGTTGGGGCCCAGTGAAGGCTGTGGTGACAGGGGCAGGGGGAGGGGGACGGGGCAGAGCTAAGGGTCGCGGGCTGATGGGGAGGGCTCTCAGACTGGTTTGCAGGGCAGGGGCAGCACAGCGAGGGAGGGCAGAGGGGTAGCCAGCGTGGAGAGCCTGGAGTTCTCCCTGGTTGGGATGCAGAGGGGTCAGGAGGAAGGGACCAGCGGCTCCTGAGTTGAACTATGGATTCCCCAGCACAGACGAGGCCTCTCGGTCTCTGTTCGTGCACAGACCCTGATCCAGCAAAGCAAGGAAGCGCCTGAAGACCTCGGGCCTTCGGTGCTTTGCAGGACCCGGGCGAGTCCTCAGCGGTGCCCTTGGCATTAACACCGAGAGAGGGGCCTCATCTGCGCGGCTGGGAAACGCGGGGCCTGTAACTTGCTGGCGGTGGGAGCCGCAGTGTGGGGAGAGCGCTTGGGTGTCTTCTCCAGTGCGGGACTCGAGGAAGCAGCGGTGAAACCTCCTGAGGCCTGGCCCACTGTGGCTGCCACCGGCGGTGAGTTACGGGCCGCGCTGCCGTCCGCGTAGAGACGAGTGAGAGCGTGTGAGCTTTATGACTGTTGTTCCAGTGGCTTTATGATATTGTAGCTGAGCAATTACCTGCTATTACCTGGATCGATGCAGCGGGATTGAGACCATCCGGCCAGGCCCCTAATCGCCGTTACATGGCACAGGGTCATTTTCACTTTCGCTAAACCCCCTCGGCATTTTCTATTTTAATTCTCTGACATTCTCCCGCTTCCGCCGCCAAAACCGCACGCTGCTGGGCAGGGGTTTCAGGCAGGAGTGGAGAAGTGGGTCTCTGTGCTCCCGTAGGGGGTGAGTGTGTGTAGATGGATATAGGTCGGTGAAGGGGTAGGAGATCCTGGATTGCCCTCTGGACTACAGGGCATTGGCCCTGTTTATTATCTCCATTACTCACTTGTTTGCCCTGGGTGGATAATGGGCCCTTCCTGGTGTTATGTCCCTGACCCACCTAGGGAGGCAAACATGACACAGGATAACAGCATAAAATAAGGAAGGGTCAGGAGCGCGGAGCCCAGAGCTGATAACGGCCACTTCCTTGTGCGTGTACCAAACGCTTCCTGTTGCAGCAAGACAGGAGAGCTGCGAGTGACACGTCCTGGTATATTTCTGATGGGCGTGATTGCCTTCCGCCTGGTAGTTCAGGGGTGTGCTGAGTTTTCTGGGTCCTCTGCCAGGGTGGGATCAGTCCTCGGAGGCACTAGAAGAGGGGATTGGGAGCGTGGCCGCCTGCATTCTATCCCTAGCTCTGGGAGGGGAGCCAGGCATGCTGATAGGCAGCACTCCAGGGTTCGATCCCCAGCTCTGCGAGGACAGGGCGGGTCTAGAGGGTACAGCAGGGGCACGCTGATAGGCAGGACTCCTGGGTTCTATTCCCAACTCCTACAAGTTCAGTACGTGCCTTCGGGCAAGTCGCTTTCATTGCTGTGACTCAGTTTCCCATCTGTAAGATGGGGATCATCACACTGACGTACCCTACCGGGGGGATTGCAGTGGCTAATTTAAAAAGTGTCTGCAAAAAGCATCCTGAGGTGCCCCCGTCATTAATGCCCCATCTGCCTGCCGCCACAGCCATCACTTGCAGTTATGCCTGGACTTTACGGGCACCTTGCCATGGAATTTTATTACAGTCCCTAGTCCTGTTTCTTCCAGCCATCCACTTTAACTCTTTCTTCTGGCGGGGGCATTAACAATGAAAGCCGAGGCATGGGAGTCGGGCCCCCTGGGTTCTATTCTGAGCTCTGGGAGGGCACGTGGTCCCAGGAGTAGAAGAGGAGTGGGCTGCAGGACTCCTGGGTTCTCTTCCCAGCTTTGCCTCCGCCTTGCGGTATGACCTTGGGTGAGTCACATAAACTCAGTGCACGTCGTTTTCTGCAGCTGTAAAACGAGGACAGTGCTACCTTCCCCACCTCGCAGAGGGGTTGGGAGGCTTAATTAGTTAATGTTCGTAAAGTGCTTTGAGGATTAATTAATACTGTGACTCTAATTTCTCCGATGGTAAAATGCAGTTTAAATATCTCAGTGACGATACGTTTTCTGTGACCCTATAAAGCGAATCCACAGGGGGTCTTGCCTCTCTGCAGGAGCCGAATGCAGCTCGGTTTTGTTTCTCTCTGCATCATCTCCCTGGTGCCGAGCTGCGAGGCTGCTGGTGCTGGTGAAAGGGGCAGAGCCTTGCCTCAGGAGAACAACTGGGCTGAGTACAACAGGACGGCCCAGTCGTAAAACACTGCCTGAAGCTGCTCTCCCCCGGTAAGCACAGGGCCACGCTCCCTCACGGATGCGAGTCCTGGCTCCCTGAGAGCTTCCTCGGCGCTGATCCTCCTTCCCTGCAAGGCTTCCCCCTGCCGTGTAAACATTACAACTCACAAATAAGGGAATCCGCAGTGACTGTGCCAAGGCTTGGTGAGTGGAGCGGCTGTGGGTACCTGCAGCACCCACCTTGTTCTGTTCGTCGTTGCATTCGCAGTCATGTCTCCTGCAGCCAGGGCTTTTGCGGTGCCGCCCAAAGCCCAGAGAGATCAGAGCCCGTCCTGAGACATCTCCGACCTGCTGTGGGGTTTATGGCAGGTGCAGCCAAACGGCGAACACTTTCTCTCTGCCCAGGGCTCCTGCGTGTCTGTTTCTGGTTGAAATGCTGGGATGTGGATGGGCCCAGGCCCTGAAGCTCCCTGTGTGGTGCCCGTTGGCTGCGGGTACCTCATTGGGGCGTGTGGGTCGCACCCTGGTGCGGTCTGGCCTGTGTCTCTGTGCTGTGCCACTAGGAAAGGAAAAAACCAGCTCATCAGCTTTGTACAGGCATGAATCCGTCGTCCTTCCCCGGGAAAACACGCTGTTGCCGACACACCTGCCTGGGAAACTGCTGGCAGGGACAAGAAAGTATTTTCTGGTATCTTAATTCCCATATGCTATTAGCCAGATCGCTGACTGGCAAGTTTTGTTTCCTCTGAGATGATTTCACAGCCGCTTCTATGGCTCTGCAGAGCTCTGTCCTCTGCCTGCACTCCTGCTCAGGGCTCTACCGGGTCAGGGAGCATGGGCCAACACCCGGCAAGCCACAGCTGGGTTTCTCTGTGGATCCCAGAGCTTCCAGGGAGAAGGCTGGCTCCAGCAGTCCTCGCTCAAGCGGCAAAGCCCCGATCCGGATTCAGAGAACGGAGGAACTTCCAGTATCCAAGCCTGCATCTTCCAGGCAGGCCACTGAGACAGCATCAGCAGTGCACAAAGACCTATTAATAACAGCTGTGAACGGGACGGCTGGTTCTCCTGACCTCCTGTCTCTCAGCCCAGTTAATAATCGCGTCCCCAGCCCCATCCATCCAAGGAGCTCAGAGCCCTTCTGCTGAGGTTAATGAACTAAGACTGGATGTCCACTGTGATAGCACTCTCATTCGCCCTCGTTTTCAGATGGGGTGCAGAGCACGGAAACCGCAGAGCTGGGGGATAGAACCCAGGTGTCCTGGGATCAGCCACAAGGCCAGCCTGGCTGTCCGACACAGAGGGTAGAAAGAGCTGCGGCACAGCCGGGGCTGACCGGGGTCAGCTGACTCGGGCTTGGGTGGCAGGGCTAAAAATCACTGCGTAGACTCTTAGCTTCGGGCTGGAGTCCGAGCTCCGGCACCTCCCTCCCAGGATCCCAGAGCTCAGGTTCCAGCCCGAGCCTGACCTTTGACAACGATTTTTCAGCCCCGGAGCCCGAGTCAGCTGATCTGGGCCAACCGCAGGTTTTTTATTGCCGTGTAGACGTACCCAGAGGCACTTGAGCAGGGACTGAGGTTTTACTGGTCTCTGTCTGCACAGGGGCCCCTGGGTTTTTCCAGCCGTTTATGTACATGACACAAGAGGTGCTGTTTTTCGGCACACCATGTGGTGATTGTCTGGACCCCTTGCAGCCAGGGGCATCAGTTGGATCTGCAATGTGGTATTCCAGCAGTTGTGATTCAGAGTCACCCTTTGAGAGCACATATGTCCCTCTGCCAATCCCAGCTGCCCGGTAACAACGTGGACCCAGGTAGAGTCCATCTCTGCCTTTCGAGACTGTTACCTCTCAGCACCCAGAGCAGCCAGGGAAAATCTCCGGAGAGTTCTCTCACCTGGTCAGTGGCTGCCCTGGTTCTCAGCTGCCCTGCCCCTTGTGTGGGCTTTTATGCCCAGGGCAGAGTGGGTGTAGGGCTCGGAATTGCAGCCCTTGCAACGGTGTAACATCAGCGATGGGGCAGATCCTCAAGGGCTCTGCGCCCACGGTCAGGGGCGGATTTTCAGACGTGCTCGACGCCCTGCGTCTCCCACGCTGGCACTTGCGGACAGAGTTTTGGAAGTGCTCAGAACCCACTCAGCACCCAGCCTGCCGAGCTCTGTTGAAAATCCAGCCTTGTATTATTGAACAATAGCACGATGCAGATTTCGACGGGCAGAGTCAGACGTTTCTAAGGCCGGGAAGGATCGTCGTTAGGATGGAGAACTCCAGATTCCCTCCCCCCAAGATCCAAATCTCTTTCTCACCCAGAATTCGTATCGAAACTGGAATCTTTTATAAAGGCTTTGGGTCTTCCACCCGGCCTTGGTAAAACCAGAGTTTCATTGTGTGTGACCCAGGAGGCGGTTTATTATTCTTTTGTACGTGATTGTTGCTCATGTATTAGTATTGATCGATTTTTTTTTTATGCCTCACCTTTCACCTGCCTTGAGTCCTTTCCACACATATATGGGGGTCACTTAGCTTAGCCTCTCTGCGGCGGAAAGCAGCAGCTACTTAACGCCGCCCCACGGGAAGGAAATGTTGCATTTACTAAAGCAACATGGGAGATGAATTTAATTCCTCGCGATTGATTTGCCCAAACTGGAATTTGGCCAGGACAACAGGCTGAATGCCCCCCAAAATGCCAGGGTGTCTCGGATGACAGAGAGTTCCGGGCCGTAGACATCCCGTATGAAATACAGAGCCTCCAAGCAGCATTTCCTTTGGCTTTTCCTTGAGGGGCTCCCATAGGCAAGTCACTGAGGGGACCTGATCTTCCAAAAGCCAACATGCCCGCAGCCCATGGCAGGGCCCGCTAAGCTCACGCTCCGGGGGGGGGGCTGGATCCAGTCTGTTATTAGCGTCAGCACAAAGTGAGTCTTTTCACCGGGGCAGAGATCGGGGCTGTTTCAGAAGGATCAGACCAGGAAGGTGACTCGTGAGAAGCAGTGCGAGCACGGATGGAATGAATTTCTGGAGCAGAGTGGAACTTGATACCAAATAAATAAGTGACTGGAGGGGCGTTCTCCTCTCCTTCTGGGGCCCCTGGTTCTCTCCGGGTTACAGAGCTCTCTGCCGGGCAGTGGGGACCTGGAGAAGGATTGTGGCATGCTGGGAACGCTCACTTTTCCTGGCTGTGGGAGGGCCCCAATTTGTGATTGTTTAAACCAGCCAGATCCCTCTCTCCATCCTCCCCTCCGCCAAAAAAGTGCTGAGCGAGAAAATCCTTCATCGGGAGAGGGAGAGGCTTTAAACTCCGGAGCGAGCGAACGAGCCTCGATCCATCAGAGCGGATCTTGGCAGGCCCCATGGCTTCTCTGGCTGCTCCAGAGGCCCTGCTAAGGCCTGTGGCAAACGCAAACACACGCAAGAGGCAGGAGTTAAAGAGCATCCGAGTGGGGGGAGGAAGGGGGCACTGGATGGCTCTGGGGCTTGGTAACGGGAGACGGGAGCGCTTCATCTCAAGGATGCTGCTTCATCAGGGCCACGGCCGCGCGAAGGAGACACCGGCACCTGCGTGAAGTGAGTTTGTTGGGCCTCAGTTTAATAACCACTGCCTTGATTCTGCCCATAGGCATTAATGGGACTTTCAGGGCAGACTTTGGTGCCAAAAATGCCCCCTCCACCGTGTGGAGTTCATAGCGTCGTAGGCCACTAACCAGGAACTGATGTTGTTTTTCTGCTGTTCCCTTTGACAGCAGCATGGCCAACCCCAGGCGTTCAAAAGAAAAATCAATGTTGGGTTCTCTCGTCTGGCTTTTGGGCTTTCAGGGATCGTGTTTTCAAACTTTACTCCATAATCACGAGCACTGGAAACATACAAGTTTTCTCATAAAAGCCGAATTTTCACTTGATCACAGGACTCCAAGAGCTGAGGGTCTAAGACAAACTCCAAATATTGCCAGAGCTGGTGACACTGGGACACGTCAATTTCACTTTGTGTTTGCGACAGATTCCAGGTGCTGGTTCTTCAAGTTCATTTCTAAAGGTTACAGCCCCTGTGCCCTATTACAAGGCCAGAGCACTGCAGAGGAGGGATGGGGATCTAAATTCAATTCCCCCAATTTCTTTTTTTTTTTTTAAATAGATGACTGTGCTGAACCATCCTGGACCTAATTCTCTCCTGCCTTGGTCCTGAGTCACCATTTACACCTTGTAAAATGCTCGAACCCGCATGGATGAGCGGAGAACGTATCCAATTTGGTGGCGTTTCACGCTCCCTTTGCACTGGTGAAAGCGACTACTCAAGCCCTGGGCAACAACGGATCGGGCCCACAGGGTGCAGGCAGGGGAGAATCAGGCCCATTGTGCGCTGTTCAATGCCTCCTCTTGTGCATCTTCGTCCTGGAGAGATGGCAGCCTCGCTCCCCAGGTGGCAGTGAAGGCACCCGAGATTCTGTCTGCACTGCGAACCACTAGCGTGGAGCTGAGGGTCTGAAGCCACTGGGTCGTATTTGATCATCGAGACTGCAGCACCAGGCTTGGCTGTTTGCTGTCAGCTTCGACAGTGATTTGTATATCCTGCCTCCAGCCAGTGTGCCCTAGAACAGCAGCCATCTGCACTGGGAGGGACTGGTCTGCCGGTGGCAAGGGTTTCGGAGCGCTGGAATGGAAGCTGATGAAACTTGGTGTTCCAAGCAAACGCCTGGTTCCAAACACTGGTGGGGACGGGTGGATTGCTCGGCCAGATTCAGCTGGCACAGTCCTTTGGTGGTGGGGCTAAGACAGAAGCCATCCATGGCAAATCCTGAGTATAAATAAAACTGGCACCGAGAGGCCCTGGGGGGGCTTGATGGGACACCACTTTCCCTGGTGCTGGGCTGTGGGGTCTGACCCTTTATTTATGCTGTTTGCCCTGGTAACTCGGTCACAGGAGCGGGGTAGATTCTCGGTTCCATGCCGCCACTCCCCATTGTATATTCAGCATGTGCGAGTCCCACGGACTTCAGGGAAATAAGAGATGAGATGCTGAGAGAAAAGGTCCCTGGAGCAGATTGAATCAAAGAGGAAGCTTCAGCTATGACTTTGCGGTTGCAAAACGCTCGGCTCTGCTCCCTTTGGTCAGGATGTGATCTGAGGTTGGAGCCGTGACGGGGCAGCGGGTACGTTCTCCGTGGCTTGCAGCAGCCTGGTTTAGCTGCTCACGGCCCGTGGGGCAGATTCATGCCCACCTTGCCCCTTGTGCGGCTGGTGGCACCAGTGCAAAGCCGGTGCACATTGTTACTTCTGCTTCAGCAGCGATTTGAACTCGCGCGGCCCTGGCGCGAATGACCCCATGGGCTGCGTGGCCCCAGAGAATGGAGCTGCCCGTCGAGTTTTGGCTTGGCTCCCACCCACGCTAACTCAGACTAGCTGTGCCCAACCCCACTGAGTATTCCAGGCTGATGTTGGCCCTGGGGCTGCTGGAAACATGGGGTCTCAGACTTGGAATGGAGCCATCCCCTGAGCCAGCCCAATTACCAGATTGTGTTGGAACCCACAAGCCCACAGCTCCAGCGATGATTGGACTCCAGGCAGGTTTCCCGGGAGTGCCTGGACTGGCTGCACTGGGGAGCTCCTCCTTGGAGTGTTCCAGGGAGTTTGCTGGTTTTCCCACGTGTGGATGGACCGGGCTGGAGGCAGCTGCCTTGGTGTGAGTGCAGCATGGGAGGGGAGAGCTGGAGAGCCGTCATCAGGGTCTCTGATCTCCCCTCGGTGGGCAGATGTGCTCTGGAGGAGCTGGGCCCACTTTGCAGACTGGAAGGCACGCAGACAGCTCCACCAGGAATGCTGCGAGTAGTTCACTGGGCGCAACTGCATTGGCTTGCCCCTGCCCTCAGCTGGGTCGTTTGTCCAGGCCGTGGGGCCGTCAGGACTCAGTTATATCTCTGGGCTGTAGGGAAAGGACCAGAACCCCATGAACGGTGGTGCCCCCTGTCTGGACTGTGCTGACTCCAGAGGGGCTCACTCTCTTTGAGTCACTGTTTCCGGGTCTCAAACTCAGCAATCAGTGCCATGAAATGAGGAACGACAGTACTTTACCCTTCCGCTGGAGGATCTTAGCGTCCATGAATTAACCCTTCCAACACCCTGTGGGGTGAGAATAATCTCTGATTTTACAGAGGGGAAAGTGACCTGGCCAAGGGCATAGAATCATGGGACTGGAAGGGACCTCGAGAGGTCATCTAGTCCAGTCTCCTATGCTCATGGCAGGACTAAGTATTATCTAGACCATCCCTGACAGGTGTTTATCCAACCTGCTCTTAAAAATCCCCAATAATGGAGATTCCACAGCCTCCCTGGGCAATTTATTCCAGTGCTTAACCACTCGGACAGTTAGGAAGTTCTTCCTAATGTCCAACGTCAGCTGCCCTTGCTGCAATTGAAGCCCATTGCTTCTTGTCCTATCCTCAGAGGTTAATAAAAACAATTTTTCTTCCTCCTCCTTGTAACAACCTTTTACATACTTGAAAACTGTTATCATGTCCCCTCTCAGTCTTCTCTTCTCTGGACTGAACAAACCCAATTTTTTCAATCTTCCCTCATAGGTCATGTTTTCTAGACCTTTAATCATTTTTGTTGCTCTTCTCTGCACTTTCTCCAGTTTGTCCACATCCTTCCTGAAATGTGGCCCCCAGAACTGGACAAAATACTCCAGTTGAGGCCTAATCAGAGCGGAGTAGAGCAGAAGAATTACTTCTCGTGTCTTGCTTACAACACTCCTGCTAATATATCCCAGAACAATGTTTGCTTTTTTTGCAATAGTTTTACACTGTTGACTCATATTTAGCTTGTGGTCCACTATGACCCCCAGATCCCTTTCCACAGTACTGCTTCCTAGGTGGTCATTTCCCATTTTGTATGTGTGCAACTGATTGTTCCTTCCTAAGTGGAGTACTTTGCATTTGTCCTTATTGAATTTCATCCTATTTACTTCAGACCGTTTCTCCAGTTTGTCCAGATCATTTTGAATTTTAATCCTGTCCTCCAAAGCACTTGCAACCCCTCCCAGCTTGGTATCGTCCGCAAACTTTATAAAGTGTGCTGTGTATGCTATTATCTAAATAATTGATGAAGATATTGAACAGACCTGGACTCCACTCCTTACGCCCTTCCAGCATGACAGTGAACCACTGATCACTACTCTCTGGGAATGATTTTCCAACCAGTTTTGCACCCACCTTATAGTAGCTCCATCTAGGTTGCATTTCCATAGTTTGTTTATGAGCAGGTCATGCAGGACAGTGTGCGCTGACTCAGTGAGAGAGCTGAGAATGGAACCCAGAATCCCTGACTCCTGGTCCTGTGCGTTATCCACCCGATAGCGCCTCCTTCCTAGACCTGGGAATGGAACCCAGGAGTCTCTGGCTCTGCCCACTAGACAAACTCTGTCCCAGGACCCAGGAGTCCTGGCTTCCAGTTCTTTGCCCTACTCACTGGACAGCCTCCCTCCCACATCCCAGTCCTCAGCTCCCAGCTCTCCGTACTCCCTCCTGAGCCGGGGTGAGTGTTTAAGGGGTGAGAGGCTGCTTCTGGGTAGAGGAGCTGAGAGGGGAAAGCCGTGGCGTCTTGGGGTCAGGTGGCTGGCAGATCGCTCTGTCCTCAGCCCCGCCACTGCTCCCTGCCTTTGCAGCGCAGGAGCTGGGAGTTTTTCTGGAAGTGAAGTGTGTGCAGATCTGAACAGCAAATGAAGTGGAACAGCTGGTTGGGGCAAGCCATGCGGCTGGGCTGCCTGCTAGGCGGGTTAATCGAAATTTACATTGCAAAGTGGCCAGGGGATTGTCAGAGGGAGAAATCAGGGAGGCAGAAAAGGTGAGCGAGGAAGGTGACAGAGAAAGGCAAACAAATAACTCGCCTCCCCCCACCTCCGCAGTGCCGGCCACAAGAACTCATGGCCCTGGTGTGATGCCAGGACCTGGGAGTGGGGCCTTGTCCAGATGCCTGCAGACTGGAGAGAGGGCTCCAGCCGGCTGTCTCTAGCCTGGTGGGGGGTGGAAGGGAGAGGCAGAGAGAGAGAGAGGAAAGGAGGGCTGAAGGAGTGGGAGGCCAGGCACATGGGATAGAGAGAAGCAGGGTGAGGCGAGACAGAAGGACAGGAGTGAAGGGGACAGTTCCCCACCCGGGGTAATTGGACATAGCCCCATTGACTCCGGTGACAGTCCGTGACTCCAGTGGAGCTGTGCCGATTTACCCTGGCTGGGAACGTGGCCCGAGAACTAGTAATTCCTGCGTTGAGACCTAACTAGCCCGTGCCCCCAGCCCAGTGTCTGCATTGCTCCTAACGGGGGTCCTAGACACGTCCTTCTGAAGTCACCACCTGCGTCTCCTAGGGGCCAGGCTGGGGAGACGGGGGAGTTTGCATTGATAGCCCCGGTTTAGGAGTTAGCTGCATGAGTGCGCGGGCATCAGCTGCAGCTGAATCCACTGGCTTTGCCTCTTTCCAGGGTCCCGCAGAGCCTGCCGCGTCCTCCACCTGCCTGAGGAGGTGCAGAGCCGTTAGGGACGGGGAAGATCTAGCCGATCATAGAGTCCCAGCGGACCAACCCAAGAGGGAGGAGCTGTGTCCACTGCAGGAAGGATCCCGCCCTGGGGCGCAGCAGAGAGCCGGGGTAGTGTGGGCTGGGATGCTCAGGTTGGGTCTGGAGAGCTGCAGGCTGTTATTGGTCCAGCTGCTTGCCCACCGCCCCTGTGCTTCCCCGTGTGTGTGTGTGTGTGTGTGTGTGGGGGGGGGGGGGGGTCATGTGACCTCCCGTGACGCAACGATGTCATCGCTCCCGGGGTAGCTCTCGCCAAGGTGCGCTGATCCGCCCCTGGGGCCAGTGGGCTGCAGCGGAACCACTGCTATCAGTGGAGCCATTCGTCCTTAGGCCAGCTGGGAACTTGCCCCGTAGCATTTGGAGATGGGAAAGTCCCCTGCTTTCCCCCCCCCCCGTCTCAGCCGGCACAGTGACGTCTTTGGGGGGAGAGGACGCCAGCCCTGGAACCTGGTGCACGGTACCGGGCAGCGAGGACTGTCCTGCCACCGCCCCCTCCTGGCTTTTGGCCTTTCCCTGCAGCTGGTCTCTGTGGACTCTAACTTGCCCTACGGCTTTGCCGGGGCGGGGAGAGGGGAGGGTGAGGCTCTCACACCTGCCCCGGAGCTCAGGGAACTGCCAAGCCTCGTTTAACGGGGCAGCAGCCTGAGATGGAGTTGCGTGCTCCTCGGGCTGGTTTGATCTGCCTGTCTCACTCCACCCGCTGCCCCGCCGCTTGGCTTTCCCAGGAGCCGGACGCTGCAGCCCTGAGGGGCTGAGAGGGGCAAGGGGATAATCCGCCTTCGACGGGGGGTGTTTCCAGGGTCTGGTGTTTCTGTGTGGTGGGCAGAGTGGGTGGGGGTAGGAAGATGCGGCTGCGTGGCTATGAGACGCCGCGTCCCATCTGCAAAGGTGACGGCTGCCTCATTTGCTGGACTTGCACCTGGGATTTGTAGGCTGGGGGGTGGGTCGGAGGCAGCGGAGAATCTGGGAGCCGGATCTTAGAGCTCAGACCAGTCTGCAGCGCCCAGGATTACTGTCACTGGGGAAAGCCCCTTGGTTCCAGCGCTCCCTTTCCTGACCTCAGAGCGCTGTCAGCATGTGCCCTGCCCGGCCCGCCCAGCCCTGCTCCCTGCCCCAGGCCTGTGTTGTGTCACTTGCGGTTCCGCCAGGTTCCCGGCGGCTGGTTCTTCGGAGGGGAGCTCCACGGGCAGCAGGGCAGGGCTGTCATCACGGACCGCCTGTGGCTCAGCGGATCCCTCGGCCCGTCTGGCTTCCTTTAGCCGCGAAAGCAGGCAGCTTCATTGGAAGGTTCTTGAGCCTCCATGCCCAGCAGTGGAAACCTACATCACCCCCTGCTCCTGCCTTGCCAGGCCCTGTGCGCCCCATCTCTGGGAGGGGAGGGGGTTCTCCCGCCACTCGGCTCTTGGGCTAGAGCTGGTGGGAGAGGGGCGGGGAGTCAGGACTCCTGGGTTCTGTTGCCAGCTCCAATAAGAGGGAGTGCGGTGTAGTGGTGAGAGCGGGGCTGGGGGAGCTGGGAGACAGGACTCCTGGGTTCTGTCCCAACCCCCGCTACTCTCTGTTGCTGGGGCAAATTGGAGAACGGCTCCATGCCTTGGTTTTCTGGCTCTTTGCAAAGGGGCCTGCTGATGCTCCCCTTCCCCATGGGCCAGCTGTGGGAACCAACGAGGGCTGGTGAAGAAGGTTGAGGTCCTTGAATGCTAAAGGGGAACCCGCCAGCTCATCTCACGGGTGCACCCCCCCGTTTGAGCGATCAGCCGCCCTGAGACTTCCTTTCCTGGAAGCCCCGAGGCTGGGAGTCCTGGCTGTCGGTGGGGCTGGTCGTTTCTCGCTGTCCCATGTTGGCGGGTGAAGAATAACCCTGTACTGCCGTATCAGCCCGTCAGGCCTGCAGAACGCCAGGCCAGAGCTCCTTGGCAGAGGGCCCCGTGGCAGGAACACGCATGCCTTTGTGGGGGAGGCTGTAAAGGGGGCGCGTCAGGGCCGAGCATATCCGTAGCTGGCGTGGGGCACCCCGGAAGGCGTCGGTGGCCAGCAGGAAGGGCGATTCTGGCACAGGCCCTAAGTCCTCTGATCACCCAGCTGCATCTGTGACAAAGCTGTGACGTGCCTCTCTGCCACTGGCCACCGGGGGGTGGTAAATCGCTGCTGACGTGCTGTGCCCCCCCCCTTCCCAAGGGGGTCAGGGGTGTTCCTCCCACCCCCATCACCCCTAGCGGCAGGTTCTCCAGCTGCCCTGCGACTGGCTGTGGCCCCCATCGTCCCCTCTCCCCCCACTCCCCATTGTCTGGCTCCGTATGGCTCTGAGGGGACCGATCAGATGGCATCTGGTTCCGATCAAGGCTGATCGAAAGGGCTCTGGGAAGGGGGTTGAGTGGTGACTGTTTAACGGGTCCCCCGTGGGGGGGAGGTGGGGGGAGCAGTTTCCTAGTTGATGGAGAAAACATGTGGATCCAATTGCTGGCTCCCTGTGTGGGGAAACCTCAGGTGCTGGGCTGGGGGGGCAGGTGGGGGCGAGGAACCATGTCCCCCTCCTCTATGGGCCAGAGAGGCATTTTGTAATGGAATCGCCACGTCCCCCGTGTCCTTCCTGTGCTGTCTGATGGAGGCATCTGGGTTAGGGGTCTCCCCTTAATGGCACACAATGGGGACCCATCGGTCCTGTGGACGGGGTCGCACCACGTCCCCAGCCCCAAGAGTGGTACCCTTGCCTGGTCAGCCGGCCCGGAGCCCGGCTCTCTAACCATGCTGAGCCCACCCCTGACCCGTCTCAAAGCCCTGCCGCCCGTCCGAGTGCCCGGCTGCCCTTCCAGGCGGAAGGGGCATCGCCCCTGTTTCTTCTCAGCCTTGGTGAAACTGACCTTGAGGCTCGCGGGAGAAACCCTGCAGCTAATCGCGTTTGGAGGCGCCTGGCTGCAGCTCCTCGCAGGCCCTACCTGAGTGGCATTAGCGAGGGGGGACGTGTCACTCCTGCTCAGGAATGGGTGGGTTTTCTCAGCTCCCCCTTACGTGAAAGGAAAGTGAGGGGACTCGAGGGCTACAGCGCCTGGGTGGGGGGAGCAGAGTGACGATTGGGGCTGGCCAGTGTCTTATCAGCTGGGCGCTGGAGTGATGCTGCTAGGAATGGGCCGTCCGCTCGCCAGATGTTGCCAGGCAAGGGGACGGTGCTGGAGCAGGGCTGGCAAGGGAGTCAGCCACAAACAGTGTGCTAGGCTCCAGAACGGCGGCTAAGGGGGTCAGCCCGGGTCTAGAGCCCCCTCCCAAGCAGTGACGTTCTGCAGCTAGACAGCTCAAGGATTAGGGTTGTGAGTTCAATCCTTGAGGGGGCCACTTAGGGATCTGGGGCAAAATCAGTACTTGGTCTTGCTAGTGAAGGCAGGGGGCTGGACTCGATGACCTTTCAAGGTCCCTTCCCGTTCTAGGAGATAGGATATCTCCATTAATTAATTAATTAATTAAGGGAAGTTCCCATTTCCCCTAGCATGCAACACCTACGTGTGCACACGCACGAACACACATTTGCACACACACACATGCATATACTCACAAGCACACATGGACAGATACACATGCGCACATGCACAAGCAAATACCCCAGCCCTCCAACTGCTGTAGTGGGATTCAGGGGCCTCCAGATGGCTGCTAGATTGGTCCCTGGTTGCAGCGTTAACACATCCAGCTCTGTGGACACCTGCCAGCGCTGGGGTGGGGGGGAGCTCCCTACCCCAGAACGTGTAATTGGCCCATAGGGGACAGTGAGGACTGGGGCAGTCCTATGGGAAGGGCAGGGTGTCTAGCTAGATCTGCCAAGTGGCGTAACTAAACCCATCCCTGCTGATCCCCTCCGCTCCCTCCATGGTGGGCTGCTCCTTTAAGGGGACTGCCAGTGAAACAATGAACAGACTGTCAGGGTATACCAAGGCGGAACAGAATTGGGGATTATTACTCTTGGGTTCAATTCCTGACTTTGCCACTGGCCCACGCTCGCTGTGTGACCTCAAGTGACTGCATTTCCGACCTCCTGCGTGCCTCGGTTTCCCCATCCACTAAACGGGGACCCTCCTCAGCAAAATGCTTTGGGATCGACGCAGGACTAGAGCAGGAGGGGCATGGCTGCCCTGTGTAGCTGAGGGTCAGTGTGTTGTCCCTTACAGGCCTCTCTGGGTCAGAGGATAGTCTCTGTCTAGAGAAAACATTAACCCTAGAGCCATTGAGGACAGGGAGGGGGACAGGTGTGACTCAGGTTCCCCTGGTGTGGAAGCCAAAGGCCCTCCCACATGAGATGCTTGGGAGATCCCGATCCCTCCTGCACCTTCTCTTGGGGGTCACCCCTGCCCCCCCCCGCTCTGTTTCGTTGGGGTCGTGCCATGGGAGCGGGTGTCACTGTTCTTCCTGTCCCCCAGTGCGGGGTGAACCCGCTGGGGCCACATGCATCCTGCGGGCCGGCTGGTACCAGCAGTCGGTCTCCAGCGCTGGCAGGCCTAGCGCTGCGGTTCCTCTCGCTCTCGTTACCACCCACCTCCCCTCAGAAAAATGTACAGGGAAGGGGAGAAATTGTGACTTTCTGCCTGGAACCAATTAAAAGGTCTCTCCGCAGAGACGAAAGCGCCCGTGCACCTTTGTGTGCCGCTAGCGGGTGGAAGAAAGCCGAGGCAGCCTTTGAAGGGGAGAGGGAGGTCTCTCCGCTGGGACCCCTCCGGGCTTTCAAAGCCGGTGTGATTGCTTTATTTTTAAATCGCCAAATTAAAGAGGCTCCCGCTTCCTTTCCTTCCCGTTAGCAAATCGCGCGTTAAGTGCGCGGCCCCAGCAAGCTGCGGGGAATTCGGCCCGGGCGAGCTGTGGTGGCAGCGTTTGGCGTGGAGGCAGTTGCTGGGCAGGGCTGGCGTTAGGAGAACAGCGTGGCCCCGTGATGAGCACTGGGGAGAGGGAGGCTGGCTGGGTGGGTGAGCCACGGGGCTGGGACTCCTCGTTCTATTCCTGGCTCTGCCACTGCCTCCCTGGGTGACCTTCAGCTAATCACTTAGCGCCAGGGTTTCAATTGCTCAGCTGCCCTTTGGGCACCAAAATGAAGTTGAATGAGATGCTTAAATGGAAGGCGAGCTTCTCCGAAAGGCTGGATTTTAATCTGTCCGCACCTGACTTCCCCAGCTGTAAAATGGGCATAACTCTCCCCCCCCACCCTTTGTCCAGCCAGTCTATTTTGTGTCAAAGGCAGGGCCTGGCTCTCACTAAGTGTCTGTGCAGCACCCAGCACAGCGGGGCCCTGATCTCGGAGCCACTAGGCTATAAATAACCGATAATAATAAAATCTGGGGTCTCTTCCCAGTCTTGCTGCTGACTCACCGAGTAACCTCGGGCCAGTCACCAGTTGGATCGTTGCCTCAGTTTCCCCATCTGTGCTGGGGGTGGGTGGGGAGGGGATAATGGTAGAGCACTTGGCCAGAAGGGGCAGTATAAAGGCAAAGGACCTTTATAAATACCCCCCGCCCCGAGGGACGCAGGTTTGGGTTTGCTCTGGTGGCGCCTGCAGTTTCTTTAGGGGCAAGGGGGGGTCATGAGGAGTGGGACGGGGTCGCTGGCGTGGCCAGTGAAGGCTCCGCACAGTGGAGATGACAAGGGAGGAGGTGTGCCCTGCAGGTCCTTGCACACTGAGAGCTGGAAGGGGTTCAGCCAGCTGAGGAGGTCGGCCGGTGGGGCCCCAGGGGCCCCGGCCTGTCCGTGAGTGGGTGAGGGAAGAGGTGCCTTGCGGGTGTGTGTCGGGTGCGGCGGGGGGAGCAGAGCCCAAGCACAGGAATGCAGATCTGGATTCCAGACCCTTCCCCGAATACGCAGGGATCAGCCCCCTGTTTGCTTTCGTCCATTGCGGAGCCAAGGGGCTGTCAGCAAAATCTGGAGCCAGGTTGCAGTCCAGATTTCGGCCCCCAGCCCCCTCCAAAGACCAGACCCCCATCCTGTCTTGAGGCGGAACCAGCACGGTCAGGGTCCGGCCAGTGCCACGCCACACTGCCCAGCCACGGCTTGTCCATTGACATGAGGCTTATAGGACTGATGGACGACTCAGACAGACAGACTCCTCCCTAACCTGGGACTGCGGCGCGGGGGGCTGGGGTAACGACACACATGCACCCTGCAGGGCCTGCTGGCTTTGACAGGCGCTTCCTCCTCCCCTGGGCTGCCTCAGCGCACCAGCTCCTTGAACTCAACCAGCCGAATGGATGAGTGGGTTTCTTCAAAGGGACCCCCTTAAAGATCTCCCTCCCCTCCCCGCCCGCCTCCCTTGTCCCCCCACGCCACCGCCTTAAGACTTCAGTGAAAAGGCGACCAGAACAAAGCACAGGAAGGATTTAAGGTGGTTTCCGCACAGACCTGAATATCAGATTGTTCAAGGGAAGAAAAAACGTCTCACAAGCTGGAACTCTTTCATCCTTTGGCAGGAGTCTGGCCAATGGGGTGAAGGGGGGAGAGATCGAACCCCCCCCCAACCCTTCCTGACACCCCCTACCCCCCAACTCCATTCTTTTCTTTTCTTTTCTTTTCTTTTCTTTTCTTTTCTTTTCTAATATATAGTCTCAGATTTATTTTTCCACAGTATAATTCTGAAAGACAGCGAAGTATGAATTATTCATTGGCCCCTAACTGCCTTTGCATACAATCCCGGGCTGGGGAGAGTGCCCGTGTCGAATGCATTTGTGTGCTGAGTAGGGCCCCGTTGAATTTCAATCATTTTTGTAAGTTTGGTGGTGGGTATTTGCTGTAAGGAGGGACATGGGCATGGGGGGGTTAAAGAAGTAGGGTGGGGGAGAATTCGAGAAGTTTGGAGACCGTGGAATTTAATGCACAACTTTCCTCCGTCCGTCCATCCGTCCCCTCCCGCGGATCCCTCTTTTTGCCAGAGAGAGTTTTATTCCGACCCTAAAGATTCCCTTCTGTAGGGTCTTCTTGTTTTAAAAAAAATGGGAAGTTGCAAGGCCTTGCTGGCCGTACATGGAAACCTCATTGATAAAATACGAGCCCTGGAGTTCCCAGGGATAAACTGGGGGTGTGACCCTGGGAATATTGATTTGGAGGTGGGCCCTGTAAAAGAGGCCCTGGGTTTTTAAATAACAAACCAAAATTCCTGGGGGGGGGGGGGGGGTGCAGATCTGCTATCTGGCTGGTTATTCTCCCCAGAAATTCCCCATGGCAGCAAGAGTGCCCTCCGCCTGTTCACCTGGGGGTCTGGCCACTGAATTGGCCCTGAGCCCTGCCCGGCTTTCAAGCAGCCATCGCCCTTACCCTGGTCTGGAGCCAAGCCAGCTGCTTAGCGGCGAAAGGCCCCCCCATGTGCAACGCTCCTCTGCTGAGCCCCTCGGAAGTTGAGCCTTTAGGGTCCTGGTGAAGAGACCTCTAGGTGAAACAGAACCGGGGACAGAGAGATGGGAGGGGAGCCAGACAGCCCAACAGGCGGACAGGGATGGGGCTAACCTGCTCTCTCCCCAGCAATAGATCCCTTCTCGCTTTGGCCCAGGAAAGCCTAGACTCCATCATGCCCCAGCACTGGAATCCGGAGGCCAGAAACCCGGCTGGCTCGTCTAGCTGTTAGAACAGAAGCATCGCCCCCCCCACTCCCATCGCTAGTGGGTTGATTTATTTGCTGCTGGTGCCAGAGTCCCAGCTGGCGAGGGGAGAGCAGAGCCGCGAGGAAGTTGGTGGGGTTAAGGTCACAGCGTCAGCTATTTCTGCTTCTAAGGAAGGAGCCTGTAGCGTTCAGCTCGGAGCAGTTTGGTCAAGGGCAGCTGCTGGGGAGCGAGCGCTTCTGTCTGGCGAAAACTCCTCTTGGGTGGAAAAAAAAAATCCTTTTGACTACATTTCTTCTGTTCTTCGACGATCCTTTAGCCTGACTTGAAATGTGAAACATCGCTGAAAAGAGGGGAGGTATTCCCCAAAGAGAGAGCGCTAGGCTTCAGGAGAGGGCTGGCGGCCTGGCTTTCTTTCTTTCTCATTGTCGCTACCTCCCTTTGCTGTACTTTACTGATGCCCTGTGGGCACTCCTGGCCCATCCCCAATGTTTCTCGCCCGTCTGGGTTGGCATCGGCCCATTCCAAACAGCACCAGCTTCCTACCCTCTTCCCCCTGTGGTGCTGCTTTCCCCAACCCCCCCCCAATCTGACCATGGGGTCCGATTCTCCACGGTGGACCCTGTTGCCCAGGGGGTGCAAACCCAGTAAGGAAGGATGAAGTTGCACCTCGAAGCTGAAGGAGCTCTGGCTGCCAAGGCGGGGGTGCGGTGGGGGCGCAAAGACAGAGCAAGCGAAAGCGCACCTTTTGGAAAGTCTTTAATCTGATTAGCCTTTGAGTGAATGGAGAAAGCGAAAAGACTTAAACCCCAGTGAAAGGAGCAGGGAGGGGGGCTTGGCTGCTGTTGTGTCCTGTGAAGTGGAGACCCCGATAGATCACGCCAAATTAGGTCAGATTTGGCTGGGGGATCATGAGGGGAAGAAATGAAAAAGGCAGGAGAAGAAATAAGTGTGTTTCTGTTGGCCCTGCTGACCTCCCCCCAGCCGTGGCCCGGGCCAGGGAGCAGCGCAGAAAGTGCAAACACAGACCTTGGCGTCTGTCTTCTGGTGGGGCAGAGTCTGTGAGCAGCGTCTGCCTCGCCTCTGGCCGTAACGGGAGCTGCCGTGGCAAGCCGTGCCCCCTGTGAAAAGGCTTTTGCTGCTCATTCAGGCCCTGAATGGCCACCGTTGCAAGGAGCAAAACTCCCCTTCTCCTCTGTCTGCACCCCCCATTTATTAGACTCGTGAATTAATTAGAACAAGAGGAGTGGCTTCCCTTACTCTCGCCCTCCTCCCAGCCCTGATCCCCAGCCCAGGGGTTGCCAAAAGGAACATAGGAGTAACTGAGCCGATAGCGCTGTCAGGCCCCCTCCGGCGCCCGCGGAAGCCATGGAAGAAATGCTCCTTGACTTTCAGTGGGAGCGGGGCTAGGGCTGGCTGACACCAAGCTAAGTGTTTCCAGACCTGGGCAGAAGCTGCAGGAAAAGGAAATGATTTTTTGCACCTCTGGAAAAGTTGGGGAGGGGGGAAGTTGAGTTTCAGGGAGGGTTAAGAGCCAAAGTCGTGGCTGGCATTTTATTTCCTCTGAGCCCGTAGGAACTTGCTGAGAGAGGAGAGCGGTTGCTGCTCCCGGAGAGGAACATCGGTTGGTAAAAACCAAACCAGCAGATCGCTCCATGAGGAATGATCCTGACCACATGAAACAGACCCTTCCCCTCTCGGCAGGCTGCTGCTTTGAACAGGGGATGTTCTAGCCACAGATCAGCCTGGGGAATTGGTAAAACAAACCGCGTATCTGCTCACCGCTTATTGATTTCTCATGCTGTAATATGAAGCCTCCTAAGCCCGCCGCTCAAGCGCTCTTTGTGCCACATGGACATATAGCATCATATTTTTATTATTCATCTGACAGGAACACCGAGAGGCCCCAAACGGAGCTCAGCTCCCCGTTGTGTTAGGTGCTGCACAGACGAACAGGGAGAGCCAGGCCCTGCCCAAAGGGTACGTCTGCAGTGCAGTCAGAGGTGTGACTGTAGCATGGGTGGGCAGACCCAAGCTCGCTTTGGTCTAGTTAGCCTGGGTCCGAGCAGCGGTGGAGCCGAAGCAGCACAAGCCAGCCGGGGAGCCTGGGTACATAGGCAACCAGGGCTGCTGTGGCTTCCTTGCTGTTGGTACCCGAACTACCCAGATCAAAGCTAGCTCGGCCGTGTCCACGTGTGCTGCAGTCACACCCCTGACTGCAGTGTCGACGTACCCGTAGAGCGTACAATCCAAAGAGCTAAGACAGGCAAAGGCGTGGGGAGGGGAAACTGCGGGGAAATGACTTGCTCCAGGTCACCCAGCAGAGCCAGGAATAGCACACGATCCACTAGCCCATTATGGTATGTGGCTCGTTTTACAATAGACCGATCTGTTATAAGGGCACCACGGAAGTTGGCAAGTGAAGGGCATTGCCTAGGCCTGCGCTCCTTCCTGGAGCCGTGCTGGTGGCTAGCCGGGGGGTACATTTTATACTACGGACAAGGTATTTCAGATCCACCAGCTGATGGCGCCCTGGGAAGAGGGTTGAGAAGCCAGGCAAGGCTTGGCTTTAGTTTCATGGTCAATTTCATCTATTTCAAGGCCAGAAAGCACCATCAGGGGTCTAGTCTGACCTGCCTAACATGGGCCAGGGGATTTCCCCCGTTACTCCTGTGTTGAGCCCAATCGCATGTGTTTGACTGAAGCAAACACTCAGCCAAAGCTGGAGGGAATCCTGCATTGTCCCATTTTACCAAGTTTGGGTGCTGGCGGCTTTGCTGTCCTAAGGCTGTGTCAAACCTGGCAGCCTGCCTGCCCGCCCGCCTTCCCCCTCGCCCTCCAGGCAGCAAAGTGTCAGTGCTGAAAGACAGCAGAGCCCAGGGGTGCGGGAGGGTCCCCTGGCTGTTGCAGCCCTGTGTTCAAATTTTTGCCCGAGTTGCCACCCTCCCTTTAATTATTTCCTATTGTATTGACCCCGCTCTGATCAATGAGCCTTTCTATTCAGGGAGGGGGGGTGGGGTTGGGGTGGGGAAGGGAGTGAGAAATTACTTTTCGAAAAGCCTTGAACCGGTTCCAGCATCGATCACTAGGCAAGAGAAGAAGCTCGCCGGAGATCAATTAGGCCAGTCATTAGCCGTGTCCAAATGTGGAACCATAAGTCTTGCTTATGTTTTAAAAGAAAGAGAGAAAAGAGTTTAAGGGATGGATGATGTAGGAGGGACTCCAGCTGGCAAGGGGAGGCGGCCGGGGAGGTGGGAGAATGGGTGACTGGCTCTGCCTTTTGTTAGCCACACGGGGTCAGGGAGACGTCTAAGGAAGACCTTGGCCGTTGTGGCTGGCGAGGTAAATGTGCCAGGTTCTCAGCTGGCGTAGATCAGCACAGCTCCGGTCAGCTCATTGGAGCTAAGTTGAGCGGTGACACCGGTTACCTTTCCCAGACCTGAGGAAGAGCTCTATGGAGCTCAAATGTCTCTCACCAACAGAGGTTGGTCCAATACAAGATGTTCCCTCCCCCACTGTGTCTCTCTAATGTCCTGGGACCAACATGGCTACAGCAATGCTTCTCACATCTTTCAGAGTTGTTAAATTACGGTGCTGGTCCCTCAGGGAAGAAGGACAGCCCAATGGATAGGGGCCTGGCTTGTGATTCAGGAGAGCTGGGCCCAATTCTTAGCTTCATCCCGGGTGATCTTGGGCTTAGTTTCTCTCTGCCTCAGTTCCCCACCTGTACAATGGGGATAACAGCCCGGCCTCTGCATGCATTGTTGTGTGCGGTGCACAGATGCTGCGTGAACAGGTGCTGCCTAGGCTCTTGGATTGACGTCACCAGTATCCGTGGCACTTTGTGTTGGGTGTGAGCCCTGGCCTCTCGGTCAGATTCCACTTGACATCATCCCATTCTCCCGAGCCTGTTTCTCCCTGCAGTTACAGAGAAGTGTGGGTGAGGCTCTTCAACTCTGGCTGCTTTCCGCCCCAGAGGAGGCTGCCCTGCCGCGTGGGCAAAGTGCACGATCAATAGTGTTTAGAAAGCACTTTGGGAGCCGTGCGGATGGAAGGATCTGCATCACTGAGAGGTAACTCTCATGATTACAGCAGCTGCAGAGGCGCAGGGAGGGGATGGCAACCAGAGGATTTTTTCTCCGATTTTCTAATAGCGGGAGTTGACAATTAAGGCCCTGATGCGGCTCATAGTCAGACATTGTGCCCAGTAGAGATCAGCAGGTCTGCAACCTGTTTGTAGTTCAGGGCCTACATGAACACAGCCTGGCCACGGGCTTGTGGAATAAAAACAACACTTAGCTCCGGGCACGCTGCAAAGTGCCATTGGCCCCATTTAATAGAGGGGGACGTTGAGTGTTGGGCCCACTCTCACAGTCCAGGAATTGAACCTGTCTGTACTGTATCCCAAGGCAGTTTATTGGGGGCAGGGATAGCTCAGCATTGAGCATTGGCCTGCTAACCCCAGGGTTGTGAGTTCAATCCTTGAGGGGAACACTTAGGGATCTGGGGCCAAATCAGTACTTTGTCTTGCTAGTGAAGGCAGGGGGCTGGACTCAATGACCTTTCAGGGTCCCTTCCAGCTCTATGAGGTAGGTATATCTCCATATTTATTTAATTGTCCACTGGGCCACACTGAACATGAGGTATGGATGGGGAATGCTGTGATTTGGTACATGGATTGGACACTCCTGTACTGCAAAAACAATTAAAGTTTCGAGGGGGAGACAGGACCAGTGTCATCTTCAAGAGTTTTATTTTTTCAGTCTGAAAACAGAGGTGGAAGCTCCTAACATTTCTGCAAGGACACATGCACCTCCCTTATTAAAAAATGCTCCTGTGTTAAAAATACCAGAGTACTCCATCTGTAGTCAATGATTCTGCAAGGTTACAGTAGTCAATACCCTGTCGGATTATTAATGCACATTGAAATAGGTAGCAAGGAGAAAAAAACAACCCTATGGAATTAGTACTGTAATTTTGATCATGCATGTATTACAAGAAAGAAGGTCTTTTGGTGAGAGCTCCAGTGACCCACATTCCTGGCCCTCCTAGACCTTCTGTGTGACCTTGGCCAAGTCACTGCATTTCTCTGGACATCAGGTCCCCATCTACAACATGACCCTTCCTTTACTATTATCTGTATTGCAGTAGCACTTGGAAGCCTCAGTCCAGCACCCCACTGTGCAAGGTGCTGTACAAACCCAGAACAGAACAGTCCCTGCCTCGAGGAGCTTGGTTGGTCAATTCTATTTTGATTGTAATCGCTTTCTGGGAGAGGTTTGGGGTTTTTGTATATGTGTGGTTCCTGATCTCCGTCTGAGCCGCTGTGCACTACTGTAATACGAATAATAATATCTGTTATCTGTTAATATCACTACTGAATAGTAATATCGGTTACCTGTGGGTTTTCTATAGTGCAGATCACAATAGTACTTAAGCACTTTACTTACACAGTGGCAAAATCTCACGTTGTTAAGTATATAGTAAAAATACCGCCGTGTTCTGTAGTTAAAAATCAGAGTATTAAGTATATAATAAAAGAATAAAACAGGGTAGAGTATACAGTGAAAATGCTACTGTAGTGGCTCAAATCCTGCCATGACACTAATGTGAGCTGTGGTGTTTGGATTGCTGTAGTATTTTTTTAAGGACTCATCTCACCAGGGATTACTTATTACTTTAACCGGCCCAGGTGCTCTGCCTGTGTACGTTGGCCCGGCCTATCACAGCACCATGCTGATGTAGATCAGCTGAGGGCTTGGTCTGCAGTGTCCTTTCACTGGGGAGGCTCCCGACTGGAACCCGTTGGGATTTTTCGAATACATTTTGGTGTTGGAAAGTGGCCTCTTTCAGAAAATGGAAAATGTTTGTTTGTTTTCCCAAACTTTCAGCCTTTTTACAATGAAAACAGAAACCTCGTCAGGTTTTGGTTTTTCCTTTTTAGCCCTTTCTCCCCTCCCCTCCCGTCTTGTGTGGCAAAACGAATGGCAAAAAGGGGAAGAAAGGGTCAAAAAGCAGAACCCCCAGTGTTTTGAACCACTTGGTTTTACCGTGAATCTCTGGCAGCAGTTAGTATTAGGGCTTATCTCATGCCTGCAGACCAGCCACTAGGGGGCAGCATGATCTCTCACACCCACAGCACATTACACTCCGGGCTCGTGAGAATCAGGTGGCGGTAGAACTGGAGTAGGGGGAGTAAGATGCACAAGCCCCCTCAGCGCTCCTGGACCCAGAAGTCCCTCCTCCGGGTCCACTCCTCAAACCCCTAGGACAGCCCTTCTCAACCGTTTCAGGCTCAGGACCCATGATGACGGGGGAGGGGTGGCTGGGCCAAATTTGTGTGGGTAGAGTTGCAACCTGGAGCGTGGGGTTGCAATGCCGTTCCACCAAATTTGGCCCAGCCGGCCCCCCCATCATCATGATGGAGCGGTGGCTGGGCCGAAGCTGAGAGCCCTGCGGGACCAGAGCTGCAGCGGCCCTCTGCAGGGTGAGCTCTGCATTCCCCTCCATCCCAGGACCCCAACCTCCCACGTCACCCTTTGACACGTTCTGGGGAGCCAATTCCGGATTGCAACCCACAGGTTGAGAAACCCTGCACCAGAACACAGTCCCTTCCCAGAGCTGGGACAGAACCCAGGAGTCCTGACCCCCAATCCTCCTCCTTCAGCTGCAGCGGTTAGCCAGTGCGTGCCTGGGCAGACAGATTTAAGTCCAAGCGATTTAAATCATCAAGTGGAAAGTCTCGGTTGAAATCATGGAGTTGAATCAACTTTTCCATTTGTACTTCAGTTGTTTTCTAAAGAAAAGTGCGTTCTCATGGGTTGAGAGAATCACTAAAACATGTTGATTTATAACTAAATAGAGCCTTTTCACTAGATTTGGTACATCTATTTGCTATCCAGGAGCGTACACTATAACTATAGGGGTCTGTTTAAGCAATTATATAGTTTAACGTTTTCAGATTCTTTGAACTGTACGTTTTTAGAAGATGGTAAATGATATATTGTTTACTGACTAGCTAGTTAACTTTTTCCTCATGATCTGTGTCAAGCTGCGTTAGGATGGTAACTGGAATTTAATTCAACCCACAAAACTGCATATAAACTTATTTTTATTAAACAAAATAACCTCAAATGTTTTGGATACATGAACTTCTCTTCTCAAAGCATGTTTCACATTTACAACTAAATCGTTCTAAGTTTAGGCCTTCACATATTTTGTATCAAATTCAGATTTCATTTTAAGCAGGCTGATTTTTAAAAAGGAAAACTCACGATCGTTTAAATAAAATTAAAAAAATTGGATTGTTTTTTTTGAACAAATCACCGATTTTTATCCACTCTGCTTGTGCATGGAGACCCCTGCCTGTCATGCTCCCCAGGACAGTCCCTGTGTTTTCTTGGACTCCCCCGCTGACCTGTTGTCTCTTGTCTTATTCTTAGACTGGAAGCTCTTGTGAGCAGACAGTGTCTTTTTGTTCTGTTTCTGTACAGCGCCTAGCGCAGTGCGGGCCTGGACTGTGACCGAGTGCTACAATAAGAAAATAGAGCACTCTAACCCTTTTCAGTGCAGATCGTTAAAGCACAGAAGGGATTAAACGGGAGAAATGGAAGGCAATGTGGCCTGAAGGAATGGTCTCTGATACAGACAATCCTGCATTCTGCTCCCAAGCCCTACCACTGACGTGTCAACCTCAGGCAAATCACTTCTCCCTTCTGAGCCTCGGTTTCCCCCTATAAGGCAGGCTTGGTAAGTTCCTCTTGTGCGGATTAATGAGTTAGAATGGCATTTTAAACACGCTAGGGGATATTAAGTGGAACACACGGCAGCAGAGGCGGAAATAAACATACTCGAGAACTGGAGAGACAAGAAACATTCCTGCGTGAAGGGGCGTGGAACCAGCAGGGTGCTGGGTTCAAAATCCACCGTGTGTGCTGCTGTCCTGCAATTCTTTCTAGTTCTTTAGTCAAAACCCAGCTGGAGAACCAAGCAAAACAAAACAGGCCCCTGGGTTAGGAAAGAAATAACCTAGAGCAGGAACCTTCAGTGACATCAGCCTGCTACCCGGGAGCTTCAGCTTCCAAGAAACAGAAAATGAGGTTTAAAAAAAAAATACGTTCCCCGATTACATCTGGTGAAGTGACAAATCTGCCAGGCAGGTGATTATTCTGTGTACAGACGTGCTGTACACAGATGCTGGAGGGATTAAAGGGGAAGGGAGGAGGGAGGAAAAAAACCCACCCTGTTAAACCAACACCTGATAAAAGAAGAAACCAGCCAGAGGAATAAATTGCCTGTACTGGCAAGGTCACGCGCTCTGAGATGCCTCCGCTGTTCTGCGAAGTGGGGGTTCTGAGCTCGCTAACCACCTTTGCCCCTGGTTGCAAGCCGGCAGACAAAAAAACACCACATCCCTTATGCTTGACACTGGCCCCTTTCCCTCTCGCCCCCAGCCCCTCTCCGTGCCTGGCATTCTCACTCTGAGTTCCCTTCCTTCCCCCAAACCACCCTCCGTACCCGGCATGCCCTGGGCTCACTGGTTACTTTCCAAGCACGTACCGGGCATCCCCTTGGGACGGCGCAGAAAATTAACAGCAGTTCAGATCTGAGGAACTTTATGACACGTGTATGATAGGACTGAACCAGGGCATAATTGAATGACGGATGAGCTTCCAAGAGCCACATTTCCAGGGAGTAATGAAAAATAGAACTGATATTGACTAAAGGAGCTTTAACTGGCTGCGCTGCGCTGGGCTGGGATGAGCAGGCTGCCGGCAGGGGGAATGCATCAATACAGCAAGTAATAGCTCAGTTATTATAACTCTGAAAATGTCATTCAGGCCTAACCAGAGAACACTAGCTATTAACCAGCCTTAAACAGAAAGGACAAGGGCGGGAGGGGCGGGGGGTGAGTTGGGAACTCTCCGTAATTATTTTACTTTTGTTCACAGCTCATCAACCCATTTTCTTCCCCGTGTCCCAACAGGGGCCTAATGGTCCCGTGGCCTTCCGCAGAGACCACTGCCTGCTCCCTCTGGGGGCGTAGCCCAGAGTTCACACCCGCCTCGTCCTTGTGCAGCTCCCGCTGTGTGTCAGACCCGTTTCAGAGCAGCCAGCACTGGTTTTATACCCCTCTGCGGATGTGTGCTGGGCGCGATTCGCCTCTCTCTTTGCTCCCCTGGCTTTGGGGGGATTGACTGCTGATTTACCCCGGGGCATGGGACAGGAGGAACCAAGTCGCCTTGTCACTCCTTGCTCCCCCTCTGCTCATCTAGCACCGACCTTCTCCTTGTGCCTCCCTGCTCTGGGCGCCAGAGCCTTTTCCTTTGCAGCCCCTTGGTCCCTGTTCATCCCTCCTCCTCGATCCCTCTCTTTAGCTTTTACAACTTCTTATGTGTCTCATCTGTCTCCCTTTGCTGCTGTTGTCTAGCGCTGGGGAGCACTGGGGGGGCACGCTGAGTGACAGAGGGTAGGCAAAATAAAACCACCGTCGTGTTGGATGGTCCTATGTCAGTCCAGGAGGCTAGACTATAACATGTGTGACTCATAGGATGTTCCCAAATCCCTGTGCAGGTCAGAGCATGCTGTTTGCTGCACTGCATCAAAGCTCGATGCCTTTGGTCCAGCATTGTGCATCCAGCCGACCAGGGCCGGCTTTAGGCCGATTCCCCCAAATCGGGCCCCGTGCCTAAGAGGTCCCCATGCCTGAAAGAAGAGCGCCTAACTTAGGCGCCTTTTAAATTTTTACTCACCCGGCAGCGCTCCGGGTCTTCGGCGGCGGGTCCTTCACTCGCTCCGGGTCTTCAGCAGCATTTTGGCGGCGGGTCCTTCAGTGCCGCGGAAGACCCGGAGCGCCGCCGGGTGCCCATCAAAACTATTCGAATCAGGCTCCGTGTTTCCTAGAGCCGGCCCTGCAGCCGACGCCCAATGCTTTAGCAAGAGGCAAGCTGTGTTCTTTTACTCCACCCACATACAACGCACCTGGCCAGTGGCTTAAGGCTGGGGGTGTTCCTTCCTGACGGCTACAGGTGATGGGTTTGAGCCTGGAAGCCTGGCATTGGATTACCCTTTCCCTAGCCAAGTCCTGTGCTCAGTGCCATTACATTCAGATCTGGGTCCAGACTCCTCCAGAGGTTCAGGGTGTTTGGATCCAGGGTTCTGCTTCTCTCGTTGTTATTGACCCCCCAGTTATCCAGACCTCTTGTTTAGATTATGGGAAACCCTCCTTCCCAGGAGGGCCAGGGTCTCCTTTGTGGGCAGAAACGTGAGGCCGTCTCCCTGTCAAGGTAGTTTGCTCCCCGCACCCATCCCCCTGTGCTGAAGGTGCTGGCGTTACCAGCCAGACGCCATCTGTAATGGACCAGCCCTGCCGTTTCTTTCAGGCGAGCAGGGCATGTGCCAAACCCCAGTGGGATATTAATGTTGCTTTCGCTTCCTACGGCTGCGAGTTTAGGGCTAAAACACCACTTTAGCCACAACAGGCAGGTTCTGCTTCCCTCTCGAGCCTCTGCAGAGAGACAGATAAACGGTGGAGATTTGATCTGGGATTGCACAGTTTACCCATATCAGGGTATAGTGCACTGCGGACCCCTGAGGTGTAATGAAAGCCTGTGGGGAGAGTATCGAGTGAACCTAAATGGATTTTCTCCATTAACACAGACCTATCATCCAGTTATCAGCTCCTCAGCACAGCGCGCCAGACCTGCGGGCTGGATGGCTGGCACTTAAAGCACTCTGCCTTGGTACAGAAAACAACTACAGCCGTATCTATGTGCCTCTTCTCCCACATGTCCACACTCAGCCCCCCTCTCTCCCGCACATACACACGCTCACGTTCTCACCCTGGTTCAGACGTACAAATGCACCAGATCCCACACGCATACACACCCGTGCACCCTCCCACGCTCACGTCACACCTGTACCCATGCACAGTCTCAGACATATACCCACACACATTCTCACCCGTGCATGCTCACACGTACCCACCAATGCACATACACGCACATGCCGATGTTCTTGTGCACGCTGCCCTGTACGCACATTCAGTTCAGCAAACTGTGAGCTGACTTTTTTGGGGTAACAGGAACAACGACTGACGCCAGGCTGACCCCAAAGGGCCGTGGGTTGGCTCACGACCAGCTGACTGACAGGAGTGATGGGGCGGGAGATGGCATCTGTTTTTCCTCCGTTGAGGGCAGTAAGAGGCGAAAGCAATGTGGTTTGGGGTCAGTAACAAAGGGCTCGGCTTCTGCTGCTCCAGGTGCCCAGCAGGTCTCTGGGACAGACTCTGTCAGACATACAGATGGAGGGGAAATAGTCTAGGATCCAGTGTCGTTCGGGGTTGCAAACTCCAGTGACATATGGCCAGCCTTCCCCCTTGCTTACCAACAACCCCTGAAGACATGGGTTTCACCAACCCTTAGATAACTCCCCAAGTGTGGCTGGGGGACGGGATGTGTGGGCAAGAAGTCTGGGCACGGGCGGGGGGAGGGGGCGGGGGAGAGAGGCAAAGGAAACTGGCATCATTCCTTCACGCAGCCGCTACCTGCTTTGCAAGTCAGAGTTCATCATTAGCCAGGAAATAATTAATTGTCGGGCAGACAAAAGGCATCGCTCAGCCCCCCCCGGGACCCCGTCAAAGGGAGCTGTCAGGGGCTGGCCTGACAAATTACAGTTTCTTTGGCTGTGCAGTCATCAACATCTAGGGCTCGGAAGCAAGTCTCACATTGTCCTTTGGATTTGGGGGTCACCCGGGCTCAGCTCACTTCCCCTTCGAGATGCAAGGGAAGGCCGGTGGGGTGCGGTGAAGGGACAGCTGAAGGGGGTGCCGCTCGAGTAGCACGTGGCATGGAGATGGGGGGATAGGAGGGGGAGCCCAGCTCTGGGCCGCCAGGGCATGGGAGGGCATACCCAGGAGCCAGCAGTGGCCCCAGGCAAGGGCCCCCCATCAGCGTCCTGAGCAGCGGAGGCCAGAGGGGAGTGGGTTTCTGCCCTGTTTAAGGAAAGCCCCAGGGACGTCACCGCCTCACTCACACCCAGCTTGTCTCCCCGGGGCGGGTTGAGCACCGAGAGCCGACAGGGCAGAGTGGGGGTGGGTGGGGGGGGTGGAAGTCTTCTGCCCCCGCGAATAGTTGATGGGGGCGGAGATCCCGGCGACACCTCGCCAGCCTGGGAAGCGTGCGGGAGGGAGGGCTGCAGTGGGGTCTCACCCAGGCCTCCCTTATCTCTCAATGCCAGCCCCACGGGACCCCAGGGCATGAGGGGAGAGGCTGGGAATATAGAGAGGGAGAGAGACGGGAGCAGAGCGAGACAAGCCAGCGAGCCAGCTGTGTCCCTGAGAGCAGCAGCTCCAGGGGAGACATAACGGGGGTAGGGGAGCACAGATGCCCCTCCTCTGCTTGGAGTAGAGGGACACTCCCCCGCCTCTCCTCAGCTGTGGTAGGAGGGGCTGCCCCATAGCTCCCCCTCCCGGCTGGAATGGTGTGCACCCCCCTCCTGTCTCAGTCTGTGGGACTCTGAGTTGCCAGGCAAGAGGCCTGGGACACAGGCTGTTCTGCCGGAGGAGGGGGTGTTGAGCTTGGGAGAGGCGATCCTACTCTTCCCACAGTGCCCTGCAGGGAGGCTTGCAAGGTGAGGGGGCTCAGCAGCATGGGTCTTGCTCCATAAAACACAGCTGGACTGGACAGGAAAAGAAGGGGAAGAGCTGAGATTGCAAGAGGGGTGCAGGGGGCCCCGTGCAGCAGGGCGTAGACCTGGGCAGGTCAGGAAGCGATGCCACTGCCTGCGCCCAGGGAGAAAATTGCACAATGGGAGCCCATTCCTGATCGGCTCTGAGTGCTACCAACTTCCACTGACTGACAGACAGACAGACAATCTGTCTGTCATACGTGCACATCTATCTAGCTATCATAAATACATACACATCCTACTGTCTATCTGTCTGTCTATTTATCTATCATCCATATCCCACTACCTGTCCGTCCACTTATCTAGCCACTGAACGACCTGCTTAGCTCCCATTGACAGAACCACGCCTTGCTAGGCAGCTGATTTCCACCTCTGAGGCACGATCGCTGGGATTGCCAAGCTCTGGGCCCGGGGACGGCTTTCTCTGTGTCCTGCCGATCAAGTTACCGCAGGGCGCATTTGCCGGCCAACGCATTTAGAAACCGCTCCTGTCGCTCCTTTGAAATTCCCTTCGAATTAAAGTGTTACCAGGTTAAAATGTCACCCATGAAACACGCTGCCCCTCCACCTCCCGCAGTGACCAACCGTGACAAAAGACCTCCCGACAATAAAGAAACCAGCAAATGAAATAATCAAAAATGAAAAGCAGCATCAGCCAGTGGAGAGCAATCGCCGCGCGTCCCTCACAGCTTTGTCTATAATGGGAGCATCTTATCTGTGTCGCATCCGCTAACATGGACGAAAACAAATCGCTCAGTCTCAGGGAGAGACCCAAATTCAATCAGTAGCTCATAGGCCAAATAAGTATGAAGAAGGCCATCAGATCAGCCTCAATAAACCCCACACGCTCTCTGCCGTGTTCATTTATGTGCTTAAAACAAAGCGAGATGGAATACTGTTACTTATTATTCGTATTATGGTAGTGCCCAACCAAGATCGAGGCCCCACTGTGCCGAGCGCTGCACAGACATACAGCGAGAGACAGTCCCTGTCCCAAAGAGCTCACCGTCTGAATAGATGAGACAGAGAAAAGGTCTAAGGGGAAACCGAGGCACAGAACGGGGCAGTGACTTGACCAGGGTCATCCAGCAGGTCAGTGGCAAAGCAGGGATTAGAACCCAGGTCTCTTGGTTCAGAGTAGAAGCTATATCTTTTCTTTGCCATAAATGGATCCAAATCCCACTTCATCCTAGGGTAGAGGTAGTTTTTACCCAGGGATCCAGTCAGGAGGATATTTTTTTAAATTCCTTTAGAGGATCCAGAACATCAGTGGGATGGCCAGGCCGCTTCTGAGACCCTTACGCTACTAACCTGTGCCGTCACACCTGTCTCCCTGACTACTTCGATCTCTCCCCTCTTGTCTGCGTTACTCACTAAGCCCTGATTCAGCAGGTGCGTAAGTGACTTCAGCGGGGTAGGGGCTTAAGCATAGGCTGAATGTTAAGCACAGGCTTAAGTGCTTTGCTGAATCAGGGCCCTGGTGCCTCCTGTCTAAATCCTAGACTGTGAGCTCTTTGGGGCAGGGTCTGTCTCCGGGTTGTCTGTATGTATAGCCCTGAGCACACTGAGATCATAGACAGATCAGTGCCTCCTGGCTTCTCCCTTTCGGCTTGCCCCCCAAAGCTGCTGCTAGTTGGAGCAAACACAGAGGAGCTGGCATGGCTGTGAACAGCACAAGCAAGAGCGCTGGCAAAGGGGGCATTGGCATTGCTGAATATGGGGAACTCGGGTGTTATGTGTCTGGGAGGGCCGTGATTTCTCCCTGGATCTGCTGGGCCCTGGATGATGGGTTATAGGTGGGCTGCTGGGAAGCAGTGGGGACCAGAGGATGGAGGTCAGGCCCGGGACTCAGGAACTCCATCTAGCTGTCAAAGTGCAGCACCGTATTTCCCTTCCCTATGCACATGTGACTGTACGGTTTTGTTGTGTGTGGGTGGCATTGCCTGCCCATCCCTGCCTATGCCCCTGGCCCACGCTGGGGCCTCCACTGCGTCTCTGGCTCAGTGTCTCGGCAGCATTTGGCAAACAGCTTTGGCCATGTCTGCAGGCGGGGCTTTGCTTTTCCAGCCTGCTGGGGAGATCAGAGATGGCTTGGCAGGGTCATGTGTGTGTCCCAGGGCCAGCAGTGGCCCAGCGTCCATGAGATCCCTCCTCTGGTGTCTGCGTCCCGCTCCCAATCCAGGAGCCCTGCACCTGTTAACGTCGGTGCGAGTCCGAATAGCCAATGAGCTCTGCATCATCAGGGATCGTCCCAGCAGGGCACTAGCCATGGAGCTCCAGGGATGGGCCCATTAGAGCAGCATTAACGAGGGCAGCCCCTGTGCTGGGGCACTAATTATTGATTTCCAGCGGGATTGTTTACCTGTGGGGCCCCCCGATTTTTGGACAGTCCCAAAACCTGCTCCCTTATCTCCCTTTCCTGGTGGATTCCTAGTGAGATGCTGCTCGGCGCTGAGCAGCTGTGGCCGGGAGGGGTCCCCCGCCTGCCTCCAGTAGATAAACTCCAGCAGCTCCCAGCCGGTGCCAGCTCTCAGCGCCCGCCTGCGTTGCCAGACATGTGAATTAGGCCATGCAGCATGAAGAAGCTGGGCCGAGCCAGTGCAGAGGCTGGGGAGGGGTGGCGATGGGGCGGGCATGAATCAGACAAACCCTCGAGACCCTTTATCTGCCCTAGATGCAGATGAGGGGGCCAGCATGCAGGGAAGAGCTGGGCCCAATGTGGAACATGTGGTCTATCCTGGGGCTACTCCAGATCTCATGAGTGAAGCCTGAAATTGATCAGTCCTGTCACTGATATGTCCAGTTTTCTGTCCCCTGGATCTTCCTTGGGGTCAGGCCCTCTGCCCCTTTCCATGCTGAGCAGCGGGGGGGGCCGTGTGCTCAGGCAGCCGGGCGCGGGCGTGGTCCAGCGGCAGTGCCCTTGCAGCGCACCCAGGCTGCGTGCGTGTGCGAGCGCCACACCTGTGAGCATGTGTGGACAGGGGAGCCTGCACCTGGTTGTGGGCGCCCGTGCAAAGGCATGAGCCCGTGTGGGCCGGGGCACATGTACAAGCGTGGATGTGCGAGGGGTGCGTGTGAACGTGCATGCACATACGGGAGTGTATTTGTGCGGGTGTGCGAGCAGGTGTACGTCTGGGGGCCATGTGCACATGGAGGCGTATGTGCATGTGTCCTGAGGCAAGGAGGGGGGACTTCTCTTCCCTTCCCCACACCACTCAGCCCCCAGCCCTCTCCCTAACCTTTGCAGTCAGCTGCCACAGTAAACACCTTCTGCCGCCTCGGCCCCTGTCCTCTCCCGAGCCATCTGGCCACCTGCGTTTGCAATGCCTCCTACACTGTCCCCCATCCCTGGCCACGCTCCGAGCCATTCCCCTTGCTGGCAGCGCACCCGCCCCTCTTCACCTTTCCCAGGGGATGGTCTGCAAGACACACTGGTCTTTGGCCTGTCTAGTCCCCCTGCGCAGGAATATTCCTGCTTCCCAGCCCCCGGCTCTGACCACTGCCTCCCACTGCTCTGGGAGCTGCATCTCTCTCGCCCTGTGCCTTGTCCCGTCCCTCTGTGCATCTCGGACTCTCTAGGAATGGCAGGGAGACGAGGAAACGCCGCTGACGGCGCTAACACAATTATCATTAAACTTCCCAGCCGCCGTCTTTCTGACAATGAATTTCTGATCTGATTCAATTTGCAAGGATTCCGACTTCACATACAAATGGCTGATGCCATCCTCTGAGCAAGTCAGCCTGGATTCCCCCAGCATTGTCGACAGAGCCTGGCCCCGTCCCCAGACTACTGGCCTGGTGGAGTGGGGTGTCAGCGAGGTAGAGGGGCAAGACGGGGTGGCATTTGTAATCCCTAAAGCCTTTCGATCCTGAGGAGGAAAATAAACGTTTTCCTCTGTGAGCTGGACTGACACGGGCCAGCAATAAAATATTTCACTGTATTTACAATTAAAGAGACAAGCAGCTCCTTGTGTGTAATTATACTGGTGTTATTCCAAGTCACCAGTAAGCATGAGTGAGATCAGTTTGGCTGGCTGGATAGGGAGAGCTGCCCAGTGGTACCTGCTGGCAGGAGCAGCCGCTTGAGTCTTAGGGGTCAGCCGCGGAAAGCAATACCCGTAGTCTGCTATCGGCTGGTGCTTCGTAATCCAACGGAGCGACCCACAGGTCAGTAAAGAACGGGAGGGGGGCAGCAAGAATTGACTGGCCATGAACCAGATACAATGATTTAGATTGTTCTCAGGTTCGGAGCTCCCAGGGGATCTGGGAATGGTGCATGTATGAATGGTTAAAAATACAGGAAAAAATGGGAAGAAAGTGCCCCAGGAGGATCTAAAATGGGAGGTGGGGTGCAGGAGATACCGATCACAGTGTCTGGGGAATTGCCCGAGAGTCCAGGGCTGGAATAGTGGGGTGGGGGTGGGGGCTGCAGGTCGCAGTTAAGGGGCATTGGCACATCTATGTGCGGGAGAGCCCGGGATGGAACAGCAGAAATGAGGGACCGTGGTGGATCTGGGGTCGGGGGAGCCCAGGGTTGGAATAACACGGAGTGGCGGCAGCCGAGCAGGGGGGTGGCGGGTCAGGATTGAGGTGCATTGCAGGGGATCGAGGGGCGGGGCAGTGTGGCGTAATGGAAACCCCTTTGCCCATGCTGTGCCTGTTCACACGGCTGGTATGACCTAGTGGTCACCATGGACGGCTGCCCGGGGAGTTGCCTGAGTTGTGGACCCAGCTGCTCATCGCTATTCCCTCCAACTACAACAACAACAAAGGGGGGGTGGGGCCTTTATTCCCCAGCAAAGCCAGTTTGTGCCAGCCCCTGTCCATTCTTCGTGCCCATTGAGATGGGCACCGTGCCCGGTCCCGGCCTCACCCCCGACTCCTGAAAGCTGATTGCACGTATCACTCAATTGTCGGCTAGTCAAGCAATATTTATAGACGGGATTAGGTGGGGAGGGGGGGAAAGTCTCTCCACCGCCTTGCTTTATTATTGAGTTTAACCTACAGGCTTCCTTACATGCCACAGTGCCCGAAACGAGTGCAGAGGCTGCTTTTATGTGCAAATGAGCCTTTTTTTGGGGTAATCTTTGACAGAGGATGTGCTGTGTTTACATAACAGAGAGCCCTGGTACTCTGGAGAGGGCCACTGACAGCACTGGCAGGAGATGTTAAGAAAGATCTAACATTTCTGATCTCTGTGTAGCCAGAGGCTGTAAGAGGCAGCCAGGGAGGGTGGGGGAGAGGCGACTCTGTAGCTTGTTGCCTTTGGTGCCTTCATGGCTTGAGGTGGCGGTACAGTACTGGGATTTCTGGGCTGGGGTGGGTGGTCCCTGTCTGTGGCACTCCGGGGGTGGAAAGGGCCACAGGAAGGATGAGGAATGGCAGATCTGCAAGACCTCTCTCCAGGGGTAACACACAACATTACTGTCTTGTGTTCCCAGGGTCTCCAAGCACTGTGCAAACATAAATGAATTAAGCCTCACAACCTCCGCTCTCACCCCAGGACAGTGTCACTGTCTCTGTTTTATAGATGCGGGTCATTGAAGCACAGACAGAGCATGCGCCCGATGAAGTGGGTTTTAGCCCACGAACGCTTATGCTCAAATACATGGGTTAGTCTCTAAGGTGCCACACGGACTCCTGTTCTTTTTGCGGATACAGACTCACACGGCTGCGACTCTGAGACAGCAGAAAGTCTCAGAGCAAATCAGTGGCAGCGTCAGGATTAGAACTCAGGAGTTCTGGCTCGTGTGCTTTACCCACGAGGGCAGATGTTAGCAGCTGCAGAGCCTGCCTCCACTGGGACTCTCCTCCCTTGGCTCAGGAACTCTGGGGTCCTGGCTTTTGGTGGCTTGTGGGGTCTGTGGGTTGGATGAGTAAACACCTCGGCTCCCCTGGGACCGATGGCAGGTCTTTGCAGCAGGGCCCGATCTCGATCGGGTTTTGCTTTAGCTGCTTCTTCCTCATCCACATGCAGGAGGGCTGAAACAATGTGCGTAGTGGGGGTGCTGAGAGCCATGGAAACCGCTTCAAGCCAGCACCCCCCACCCCTCTAATTCCATCATCTATGTCCCCATAGCGCTCTGGGCAGGACACTGAGACAGCTGGGTGCCTGGGAAGTTATCCTGGGCTGTGAGTGACAGGAGGAGGTGTGTGTCATCTGCATGCTAGTGATATTTGAGCCTGAGGTTTCTCACCGTTAGTTGTTGCATGGAAGGGAACAAGGGAGGGAATGCATCCTTGTGATATTCTGCAAGTGAAGGGTCTGTGGGCAGCAATCCAGTTTCTCATCATTACCCTTTGGACGTGGCCTTCCAGGAAGGCCCCAAGAGGAAAGGTGGTCGTCAGGCACTTGACTGAGATAAACCCAGTCTGATCCAGTGTGGTAGTTCCTATGTTCCCCGGTTCCTCATGGCGCCACACTGCAAGCCAGGAAGAGCGGGGCTCCGCTTTGTACCTTGTGGGTCTGTGTACCGGCCTGTCGCTTGGCAGGGCTGGATTCGTGGGAGAAGGCAACAAGATGGACTGTCAGTGACAAGAGCTTGCTATCACCTTGTCCAGAGACCAGGTCTAAGGGGAAGAAATAAGCGCATTAGACCATAAGGACCTATGGGCCCGCTATACAGGAGAGAGAGATGTCCGAGGCCTTTTCAGTGCGGATGGTGGAACTCAGAATCTAGAACATAAGAACGGCCACACTTGGTCAGACCAAAGGTCCATCTAGCCCAGGATCCTGTCTTCCGACATGCCCCAAAGGGAATGAACAGAACAGGGAATCATCAAGTGATCCATCCCCTGTTGCCCATTCCCAGCTTCTAGCAAACAGAGGCTGGAGACACCAGCCCTGCCCATTCTGGCTAATATCCATTGATGGAACTATCCTCCATGAATTTATCTAGTTCTTTTTTGAACTCTGTTATAGTCTTGGCCTTCACAACATCCTCTGGCAAGGAGTTCCACGGGTTGACTGTGGAATCTAAGGCACTTTGTCATCATTACGGTCAATCTCTGTCAGAGCCTTCTTCTTCCTCCTTTGTACTGCAGAGCCCCAGTCATGGGCCAGAAACCCACAATGCTAGGCACTGTACAGACTGCCCCAGAGAGCTTATAGTCCCCAGGAAACCGTTAGTCTAGGCCTAGTAGGGAATGGGAGAATGATGTAGCAAAACACACCCAAATCTCCCAGCTGTTTCTGTTTCACGGGATTCAAACCAGACCCATTTTTCACAGCATTTTCTGCGATGGTTATTTTTCTCCCCAAAACGGATTGATATAATTTTTGAAATTTTTTGCTTTCTGCAATCAGCACGTTCGTATTGGAAGCCATGTTGGGTGCGGGGGTTTTTGGGGTAAAGGAAAAAATCCTGATAACGATTCCAAAAGCACCGTTCAGAAAAATAGCGAAAAGTTTTTAAAAGTTCCGTAAAACATATAGTGAAAATGGAAACATTCGATAATGTTACTGATTTGGGGGGAAAAGTTAATTTTTTTTAATAAGCCCATTTTGGGGGTGGGGGGGGGGCGTAGATGACCAGAAAGCCTAGTTAGCTTTGGCTCTGGGGTCACCCCTCTAGGGGAGGAATTGAAAGTGTCTTGCATTTCCTGGGGTACCTTTTTTTGCCTTAGACACGATAGATTTCTGTAGGTGCCTAGCGAACTCTTAGGGAAATAATAATACTTGTTATTGTTCTAGATGGTATGGAGAGGGATAGATCAGCATGAGGGGGGACAGATAGATGCCACAGGATACAGATTTGTAATGGGGTTCAGAGTTCGAACACTTTCGGACATGGGAGTTTGGTTCAGGTCCAGGGATCTCTATCTCTCACCCATAGAGATAGGTGCCCATATATACAGAGAGAGAAAGTATTGTAAAGATATAGAGAACTGCTCACCCACAGCTGAAAAGCAGCCACTTCTGGGGTGGAACATGAGGCAGCTATTCTGCGCCAGCCACAGTGGCAAGTACTCTATAGGGAAAGTGCAGAGCAGGTTCCCTAAACTAATTCATGGGGGGGGTCAGCAAAACGCAAATACATATGTGGGAGTTTGGCTTAGGTTTATAGCCCCCGGCCGTGCAGAAAGCACCATGGCACCCATCTACTTCTTGCAGGAACAGATGCAGCTCCAACAAGGGAATGTTGTTTAAATAACGTTTTGTGTCGAGTCATGGCACCTAAGACACATGGCACGAAGGAAGCAAATGCACGTGGCTTCCATGGGGGGTTAATCAACTCTGGGGTGGCTTTGTTTTCCACGTAGCAGGAAGATGCAGTGGGAAGATGCCAGCGGTTAGTGGTGAAATGTGGTAGCAAGGAAAGGAGACAGCGTCTCACCAGTCTTGAGTGGTGAAGAGTAGCCTTGTGGCTCAGACAACGCTTTCTAGTCCCAGCCCCGCCACAGATTCCCTGGATAACCTCAGTCAAGTCACTTTAATCTCTCTCTGTGTTAGTGCCTTATCTTTCAAATAGGGATAATATTTCCCTATCTCCCAGAGTGTTATGAGGATAAAATCTATTCATGATGTTGAAGGGCTCAGATACTACAGCAGCGAGGGCCATGCGAATAGATCAGACTACCATTTCCCCACCCTTTTTGTTCAGCTTCCAGTGTTCTTCACTTCCTGTCTCAAACCAAGGTGCAGCTTTGTTGTAAACTGTGAATGCTGCGGCCATGCTCCACCCCAGAGGTGGCTGCAAACTGGTGATGCCGCATAGCTGGAAATCGCCGAAAAGCAATTTTTGTGTTTTACAGAGAAGGATGGGGCAGGGGGCAAGGAAAGGGTTCTTCAGAGCAAAAAGCCCTTTATTCAGGGGTAATCTACCATCACATCACCTCTTTGCACCCGGCCAGGGTTCAAGTCTTTTGGAAGCTGGAATGTGAGAGAATGAGGCGCTGTCCGATAGGGAGTTGCCCAGTGGCAGGAGCCTCGTGGGTTGGGCTCGGAGTCAGAGAGGACGCTTCAAGCACATGCTGCACTTTTCTGAATCAGGACCTCAGACGACAATGCAAGTTAGTCGGCAAAGGGAGCTCAGGCAAACAGAATGGGTATACGGCCGCCACACACACCCAAGGATACGTCTACACTGCAAAAAAACCCCACAGCAGCCAGTCTCAGCGCCCAGGTCAACTGACTTGGGCTTGCGTGATGGGGCTAAAACAGCTGTGTAGACACTTAGACTGGAGCTGGCTCAGAGACCCTCCCCCCTTGCTGGGTTTCAGAGCCTGGGCTCCAGCCCAAACAGAACGTCTACATGGCTCTTTTTAGCCTCTGAGTGTGAGACCGGCCAGCCCGAGTCAGTTGACCGAAGCTCTGAGTTGCTGTGTGCACATACCCGGGGAAGGCACCAATCCAACCTAGGAATTTATGGCAACATAGGTTGGGAAAGGGAAAAAATAAACCTTTTTCATGATCCTAAGGCCTGCCAGGTTACAATGCGTTAATTCAGGATAGTTCGTTAATGGCAGTATTGATTAGTCTCAGTGCTTGGCTAACGAGCATCCATGTTAATGAAGGGTGAGTGGTGTGAATTACAGCAGCTGGTACAATTCCAGGGAGCTTTGATTATGGGGGCTAATGATAGCTCAACTCAGAGAGGGGCTGCAGCTTCAATTACCATATTTGTGTGGCCTCTTATAGATTTTCCACCTTCTTGGGAAGAAAACAGCAAACGCGGGGCTGGGGGGGGGGCAGATAGAAATGATTAAAAAGCCACTGATTGGCTAAAGGAGCTTGGACACGTCTGGGGTTTTGAGAGAAATGTTTGGCATTTGGGAGGCTGATTATTTTTGCCCAAAAAATTATTTTGGGTTTTGTTTCTGATTCTTTCATAGTGAAGCAGGCAACCTTATGAGACAGGGAAAACCAGTATCTGTCTATCATTAGCAATATACCCATCTATCTGTGCGTGCGTCCATCTATCTTATACTGTGTCATTACAGCAGTATCGGACGACAGGCTGATCAGGGCTTTTGTTAAAGGATCTGTGCTGCCAAATCAAATTTGGTCCCAAAGTATGTTTTGTTTAAAAAAACACTTAAGTTTTTATGGAACTTTAGACCAATGGAAATATTTCCATCAATTTAAATCCAGTGGGAAGGGATTTCTTTCTTTCTTAAAACTAAAACCAAAACAACTACAGTATTCCCCTGGAAAAGTGTGCAACCCAAATACGGCAGCGTGATGCTAACGCAAGAGGCCCAAGACATGAAACTAAGCTTGACGCTGATTTAAAAAAAACAACTGTCTACCTCCCCCCCCCACCCGCCCCCCGGTTAATTTAGGCCCTGAGCTTGCAAACTCTTGTGCGTGTGCTTAACTTTACTGCTGTGAATAGTTCCCTTGAATTCAAGGGGGCTACTCCCAAGAGTAAAATGGAGGCCGTAACTCTTTGGGACAAGGACTGTCTCTCACAATGGGCTGGTTGACATGTATTTTTTGTTCTGGTACAACTGTTGATTAGGAGTGTTTAACCAAAATAGTTAAACTGGTTTGGAAGCAGTTTTATCTCTGTGGGTGCCTCATACCAGTATAGCGTATTGCCCTTCCCTCACGGGACTAGCTGGACACCGGTCTAAGCACATTTGTACCAGTATAGCAGCATCCACACTAGGGGAGTTGCATCATTTGAACTACAGTGATGGAGTAAGAGCAGTCGTGGACAAGGCCTGCATGGCTGTAGCAAAACTAGTCAATGCTGTTTTCCTATGAAAAGTGGGGGTTCCTGCTCCCCCAACCGAAAACTTTAATGAAAAGCTTTTGGGTTTTTAACATTTTACAGTTTTTCTTCAAAATGGAAAATGTTCAGTATTTCTGACATTTGAGATTTTTCTTTTGTTGTTGTTTCCCGCTTCCCTCCTTCTATCCTTTATTTCTCCTCCCTACTGAATGCCACTGAATGAGGTGCGCCTGGCTTCGTGTGGCCTCCCCTTTTCATTATTTCATTTTTCCTTTTGCCGCTGTGTCGCGTTTCAAAAACCTCCCCCTGCTTTGGACAAATTTGAAGTGGCAAAAGGCAGAAGGAAAGTCTGTGACTCAGCCATGCTGTAACTTTGAAAATTTAAAAATCTGAAAATTTGAAATTTTACACACACACACACACACACACACACACACACACACACACAAAAACCACATTTGTTCTGTTTTTAACCATTTGAAAATGGGGGGGGGGGGGGAAGCTTCAATTTTTTGAATTTTTTCACAAAATTGTCTTGTCATTTTTTAACCAGCTCTGGTCTGTCTGGCTCCTGGGAAAAAGGGCCCATGACTTTGCTCGTGGCTGGGGCGTCTCTCGGACAGAGTGATCTAAAGAAATAAAGAATTTTCTAAGAGGTTTCTGATTTATCCATATAGGACCTGATCCTGCAAACACTTAAGCATCTGATTAACTTTACTACTGGGGCCAGGTGGGTAAGGCAGTACCTGGTATTGGACCAACTTCTGTTGGTGAAAGAGGCAAACTTTGGCACTTACGGGCCTTCAGAGCCCTGTGTAAGCTCAAAGGCGTGTCTCTCTCACCAAGAAGATACTACCTCACCCACCTTGTCTCTAATATCCTGGGACCCACACAGCTACAACAACACTGCAAATCCTTTCACTACTCTGAGCTCTCCCGCTGAAATCAATGGAACTGCTCATGGAAGTTAAGCAGGGGCACAAAAGCATTTGCCGGATCGGGGCCTCAATCCCCAGAGAAGAGTCTCTGGACAATTCTGAAGCACGAAAATGAGCAGCTCCCCCTGCAGCGCTCAGGATCTCTGTTGGGGCCTGTATTGCAGATCCATTCACCAGAGAGGCACATGCTTTGCATTGTGGGTAAGACATCCCCCAGCGCTGCCCCCGAAGGGGCAAAACTGCAGCTCCGGGGACGCTTGCTGTGAACCCCAGGGGATTTTGGAAAACGTCGCCCCAGTTAGCATTGGTGTTAAAGCGAAAGGATGTGTTTTTCCAAACGCTCCCCTTAGCCTGGCCTGACCCTCCGAAGTGCCTGCTGGCCTCAGGACAGAGAGCCCCCAAGCCCCCTCGACTCTGAAGCTGCAGCACTTCAAAGTAGCGGGAGGGATGGGACTGCGGCGCTGGGACAGAGTATGTTGGGACACTTGAAAGCGCCCAGGAAAGAAGCGAGGGCCTGGGCAGGGAGGACATGCCCCCCTTGCGCCCCACAGAACTACGGAGGTGGGGCTAACACAGACCCTTGTTTGCTGCTCGACTTCAGCACCAACAGTTTGCAGACTCCTCCTTCCACTTCCCTTCCCTCTGCACCCGGCTCGCTCAGCACTTTACAACCATTAAAGCCTCCAACCCCCCGGTGAGGTGAATTAGTATCACTTTCCCCATTGTACAGAGAGGGGAAGAAGTGTCCAAGATCCTGGCTATGAGCCACTGGAGACATTTCCCTCCCCCAAGCTGGGAATAGAACCCAGGAGTCCCGACTCCTAGTCCCACATTGAAACCCTCGACTCCCCGCTTCCCTCCTTGTGGTGGGAATAGAACCCAAGAGTGCTGTCTCCCCATCCCATGCAGGAAGCACTAGGCCATGCTCCCCTTCCAGGACTGAGAATAAAATCTAGGACTCCCAGTCCCCTACTCTAGCTCCTGGAGCAGTGGTTCTCAACCAGGGGTCTGTGAGCCCCAAGCCCCTCCACCGCCTGCCCAGCAACTGAAGCCTGGAGCCCCAAGGCTCCCCCTCCACTGGACCCTGGAGTTTTTATAGCATGTTAGGCAGGGCTGGGCGGGATGGGGGGCATTCAGAAAGAAAAAGGTTGAGAGCCCCTGTCCTAGAGTACACTTTCCAGCTTGGGTCAGGAACAGAGCCCAGGCTCTAAGCACTGGCTTGTGCTCCCTCCTGTAGCCTGAAAACCAGTCACGAGGGAAGAGACTCCAAAGGTGGTGGGTTACGCCTTGGGGTGGCACATGGATTTATTTCAGGATCAGGACAATGACCGAGGCGTCTTGCTCCATCAGTACACAACACGCAGCCCGGAATCCTCGAAGGAGGAATAATATATGTATAAAAGCCCATTGGAAGAGTTGTTCCATCCAAGTCACTTTGTAGCTTGTCTCATACATCCAGAGCTGGTCTGCATGATTCAGCTCCAAATTAATATGTACGGTTGAGGGCACATCTTATCAGATAAGTGCGTCGTCTGGAGAGCATTTGAGATGTGAGAACGGCTGAGTGCTTCTCTGGGCGAATGAGACCAAGCCGCGATAGGACCCGCCTGGAATTGTTTAGATTCTGCCTTATTATCAATCACCGCAGATTGCCTTGGGGTTGTTTTTGTGTAAAGAGCCCTGTGGGTTGGGAAGGGCTGTTTTCTTCTGTTGCAAGAGAACTGGTGACCTGTGACGCCTTCAAGAAATGCAAGAGCTTAGGGTTGGTTTACATTTCAAAGTTACATCGACATAGCTACATTGTTGGGGTGTGAAAAACATACACCCCGACCCACCTGGCTAAGCCAACAAAACCCACAGTGTAGACGCAGCTCATGTCCTCTTAAGAGGGCATCTGTAAGGTTTGGTCTACACTACAGAGTTAGGTTGACGCAAGGCAGCTTACGTCAGTCTAACTATGGAAGTGTCTACACTTAACATTTCATTCCCGCCGACGTAATAACTCCACCTCCGGGAGTGGTGTAGAGTCCAGGTCTGTAGTTAGGTTGACGCAGTGTCAGTGTAGACCCTGCGTTGCTTCTGTTGACTGTTCCTGGCTTTCAGGAGCCTTCCCACAATGCCCCACGCTGACAGTTCAATCGATACAAGCGTTGCTAGTGAAGATGCGCACCGCCGACACAAGGAGCAAAGCGCACAAGCGATGGCATGACCGCAGCGGCTGTATGCTGACATAAGCTAAGTCGACTTCGTTTTGTAGTGTAGACGTGGCATAAGTGTAGCTAACGTCGTCCAGGGAGGTGGTGTTCCTACACCAACAGAAAATGGTGTTGGTTGTGTCTCGGCTAGGGGAAGACGTAGGTGCAGGCTGTGTCCGTCGTGAAGACATAGCCTTAAGCTGGGTTGGTGGAACAAGGTGCTGAGTACCTTGTTCCAGGTTTCCCAAGCTACCAGGGGCTGGAGAACATGGCACTGATAGAATCCTCCACGAGGGACGTAGCCCCTTACCAAGTGGTATGTCTACACGGCAGAAAAGTTGTGTTCTTAACTCAGGTTCAAATAGCAGTGAAGACACGGCAGCTCAGGTCACCACAGCCTTGAACTCAAGCGGCAGAGCTCACTTAAAAGCCCAGTTACTGGGACTTCTCTGCTATTTTAAACTGAGTTAAAATCACACTTCTTCTTCCCCCCCGCAGCATAGATATTTCCTGACAGAGTCAGGGGGCGACGACTGAGACCCAGCGAGACCTCCACCTTTCAGTCACAGATTCCGAATCGGGACCTGACCTGTAAGTTCATCTGATTGGTTCCAAGCTGCTCCTGGGATGCTCAGACTTTTCCAGTGGGCCCCACAGATCATGTACAGTTTAAGTTTTCATTTAAACAAAATGTAACTTTCTAGCCCTTTTGGCAGTGAAGGAAACCTGAGCATGACAGATACAGGGCTGTCTTCCTAGGACTGCCAACAATAGCTCTGGGAGATGTGAACAGCTTCTTTCTTTCTTTTTCTATTGTGGAACCCATTATTGTAGCATATAAGCATTTCCCAAAAGATGAGGCTGAAAATGAAGTGTCAGCTGGGGCGTTAGCTCTGGAGTGTAATGATGACAATTTAAATGCCAGCCTGAACTGTTCCGCCACTGAGCACTGTAGCCAAAACATCTAGTTCCTCTGGGACCATGGACAGAGCTTGTGTGAAGTTGCCTTCGCTCTTCGTTTTCTTTGCCCTGCTTTTCCTTGCAAGTCATTTCCTCTTTTTGTAAAAGTCTGTGTGTCAAAATCGAATGGTCTCTCGAGGGCGCGGCTGAACTGGCCTAGAATTAGCACGGTGCTGGTAAAAACGGAATGCATAGGGGTCTGAAGGTGCCAGCAGGACTCATGTGCTGGTATGAAGGGACAGAAATTGGGCTAAGTTGCATGATTAACGAATGCTCATAGGGAACTCCAAGTGCAACTCCAGGACTTTACCAGCCTCATTCAGGATCAGGACATTTTTCTATCTTCTGATGAGATCTCACTTTTTTATTGCTTGTTTGGGGGTGAGGGAGGGGGATAGGGAAAAGCACGACCCACCGCCAGATCCTTCAACATCCCCTCATCTGGTTCATTGCCCCCCTCACAGATCCCTTGGTGGCAGTTTTCGTACAGATTTCCCTGCGAATTTTGCATGGCGGGCTGAAAGTGATTACCTTCAGCTTGGGAAAGTAATCACCAGCAGCCGAGTGTCAGTTCTGCATGATAATTTGCATACCATTACCCACAATCCCTTGCCCCTTCCAATTCTACTTTGAAAGTGTGTGCGTGTGCTTTTTTTTTTTTTTTTTTGCTCAGGCTCGCCATAACCTCATTGTGTCAGTGCTAGATAGCTGATGGCATTTATATCACCCACTGGAAAGTTTAAAAAGCAATTTAAAAAAAAGTAAATTTAGGAAGTGGGGGGGGAAAAGAAACCATTCCTCGCCACAGGCCACATGTTTGTGAGTGGTGCATGGAGTGACCCACTGCCTGAAGGTGCTGGCCTGGGGATATGTGCGTTATACAGCCAGCCTGCTAAAGACTGCCAGCTCTGCATTGCAAGCTTCCTTTGCTGTGGATGTCCTAGGAATCTGTGCAGGGTAGGGAAGGTGGAAGTGCTAACACTTGACTTTCAAGGCCAAGATTTCCAGCCCGTTCCAGAGGACGGTTGGGCTTGTGGTTAAGGCATGGGACTATGCCTCATTGTGTGATTGTGTCCACCAGCGACCTTGAACAGTCCCTTTGACCACCAAGCAGACCAGTGATCTTGGGTGGCACCTGGAAGAGGCCTGATTCTGAGAAGTGCAGAGCACCTGCTCGCTGGGCAACAGGACCCTCTAAGGTGTCTCCAGTTGGGCACCTGCAATTGCTAGTTGCTTCTGAAGATCTCAGCCCATAATTGCAACATAGAATAAGAGGAGGGGAAAAATTTTTCCTGCTCTCTCCTTTCTCCCCTCTCTGAGATGTCACATTGAGAGGCAGTTTCTTGCTATCTTTCTAAGCTGGTATTGCCTGAGGCGTGAATGCTAGAGAAGCTCTCAAGTATGCTGGAGGAGAAATAGCAAGGCAACTGGGGGTATGGCTTAGTGGTCTAAGTGTCTCATTTACTATCCTAATGCTGCCTGGAAATGGAGGTTCAAATCCTACCTCAGCCATTTTTTTTTAACAGCTTCTGCCTGTGAATAACGAGGGGCGCAGGCAGTTTGAGGGTCAGTTACTCAGTACTTCTACATGAACCACAGGGCTGTGTTTGTCAGAATAGGGGATTGGGGGATCAATACTCCCCTCTTTCCCACACTGGCACGTCCCCCTCAGATGGGGGCACTGTGTCCCAGTGGGGCGATCCCCTAGGGTGGCAGGCAGGTTTCTGTTATTTCTAGCTACGTAAACTAAGCTAACGAGGAGAATGGAAATCTCATGCACCAGGGCATAAACTCCTTGCTACAGGGGTCAGGAAGGAATCTTTTCCCCTCTGTGCATAATTATCCAAGTGCTTATGGGATTTTGGAAGGGTTGTTTTTAATTCTCCTTCAAAGCATCCGTTCCCGACTACTGCCAGAGGCAAGATAGTAGGGTAGATGGACCGATGTTTCGATGTGGTCTGGCAGATCCTTTGTTACCAGAGAGGGTGCGAGGGCAGGGCCTGTGAAAACTGCTGACTGCAGAGAGTCTAGACTCTTGTCTGTTTCACTTAATCACCCAGTGCTGCCTGCGCTTCTGCTTCTAGGATGCTTTGCACAACCCCCCCAGTTTGGTCAGGTCTCAGGGCTGCTAGGAGCCTGGGGCAGATGTGGCATGGGGCTAGGGGAGCTGGGATCCTGGCAGCGAGCAGGTGATACAAATAACAGGCAGAAAGTCGAGATGGCCCTGGGCCCTGAATAACCCAGGCCTGGCTCTGTCCGAACCACTTTTCAAACTCCATCTTTAATTAGATTAACGAGGCAGCGGGGACATGCTGCTCACAGCAGCAGCCTGGTGGCATCTTCTTGATACGCAAGTGCCCAGAGGAACCAAGCCAGAGGCTTTCACCTTGGATACTGGAGCAAGCAGATCCCTCCTTCCTGCCTGGTCCCTTCTGCAACTGCAGGGAAGGAAGCAGCTAATTCCTGGATGCTGAGTCCTTGTCGTCATCATCATGCCTCGGAGGGCCTGTGTAGGGTGAGCAGCCCCACCTTGCAATGCAGCTGTGCTCCGCGGGAGACCCGTCTGCACTGCGGCACGCGTGTTGTGGGAGAGTCTGGGGAACCCGGGCGGGCTGGTGCATTGCAACAATGCAGATGCCCAGGTACCACTCTCGCCCCCTGCACACACAGGACACTGGCTACGGGATGCAGCAGCCTTGGACATGCTGCAGGAGGAGCCTCACAACAACCTAAAATTCAGCCTCACCTCCTGGTCCCCAGGAGAACTGCCCAGCTACCTGGCTGTGCATATGGAGGAGCCAGCCCTAGGGGAGGGAAAGCCACAGCTGTGCAGAGCTGGAAGCAGGAGGCGGCAGGAAACAGCGAGTATACATTGCCTAGATCTTAAAGCAGGTGGCTGGGGGACAGGACTCCTGGGTTTTATTTGCAGCTCTGCTACTGACTCACTGTTGGACCTTGAGCAAGTCACTCCCCTGCCTCAGTTTCCCCATCTGTAGAGCAGACACAGCGATGCTCAGACCCACACTGGGGTGTTGCGAGACGCAGTTACTAGTTTTTAAAAGGATGCTGGGACCCCGTGGAGTAAGGAGCCATCTGAACGTTGTTACTCGAAAGCAGCCTGGATCCTGCAGCCAACAGTTAATTTTTCCTTTGGATGCCGGATGGAAAAACAACACGCTAATGCTGAATCCATTCAGGATTTACGGATACTGAAGCGCGTCATCCCTGCAGGCTGCACAAGACGGGATTGAGGAATGAATCACAAACGGAGGAAGCAGATTCTGAAGCCAAGCTGGGGCACGTCGGGCCGACCTTTGTGACTAATGAGATGAGCGTGGCCCTGGGAACAAGAGTCCAGGCCCCGGAGCATGTTGTAGCAGTCAAGGTTGGGGCAGGCCATCGACGCAGCTCAGAGCAGAGAAAAAGAATGGGAGGGATGTGGAGGAGGAGGAGAGAAAGGAATCAGGACTCAAGAGTGAATGTGCCAGAGGCTCTAGGCAGGGCAAGAAGGATGAGAAGAAACTCAAGGTGATAGAGACAAACTTCTGGGGAGGAAACACAACATATTACGTTTGTAGATGTCCATAAGCTGTGGGACCCATTGATTTCAAGGCCAGAAGAGACCATTCTGATCATCTAGTCTGACCACCCGCTGAGCACACGTGTGGCGGTGTATGCACACCCCGTCACCTGCCGGGGTGGACAGTGGGTGTGTGGATACTGTGGTTACTATCTGCCTGACTATCTTGGACCTCATCGCACTGAGGGTTCAAGGGTCATAGCGAAAGCAGTGGTCCTTGGGTCTGGGGCTGCGTGGCCTAGTGGCCAGAATCAATACAACAGCCCTCAGATACAGGGCAGTGCGGCCTAGTGGCCAATACCCGACGGTCGCTACCACGGGGATGGTGGCCCAGGTAGGGGGGCCCGGGCCCACCCAACTCCACTGGGCCCCCGACTCAGGGCCTTATCAGTGACAGAGTGGTCCTCCACTGGGTCAGCAGGGAATCCCACCAAAACATGCTGACCTCACACAGGTGGAGGTACCACTCGTTCACCCTTTGTGGGTCACTTCCGTGCTTCCTGAAGCTGCAGTCCATGGGGCATCGGGGTCACGAGGTTCCTCAGCGTGGGCAATTCCCTGGGGCTCCATTGGCCACAGATCTCCAGTCCGGTTCTTGGGATCTCCAGCTCCCGCAGGCAAGTGCTGTGATGGCTCCTCAACCGGAAACTAACAAAGGTCCTCCCTCTCCAGCAGTCAGCCCAGACTGAGGGGCTGCTCCCTTTTATACTAGCATAGCACTTGGAGCATGCCCAGTACGGTCTGAGGGGCGGGACTTCCTCCGCCCATAGTGTGGTGTTAACCGCTTCCGGTCCAGCCCGGGGTATGCACACCCTGTCACAACAAGCCATTGTATTTCACCCAGAGATCTCTGCGGCCAGCCCAGTAACTGGTGGCTAAACAGGAGTGTATCTCTGAGCAAGGTGTCCAGCCTGGATCTGAGAACTCGGAGCCATGGGGAATCCATGGAGGGAGATGGCTGAAAAAATTATCTCTAAGTGCTTTGGAAACTGGCTTTTTGAGAAAAACAGACATTTTTGTGAAAAATATCTGTTTTTGTCAAATATGGTTGGGTTTTCCTAGAAAAAACACATTTTTTTTCAGTTTACAGTTTTTCAACAAATACTTGAAAAATGTCATTTAGACAAAACCTAAATGATTTTTGCTGATTTTTTTTCATGGGGAGAGAAAAATCATTTCCCACCCTGCTCTATCTTGGTTGGCTGTCCCAGTGGCTAATTAACCTCACTTGTAAAATAGGTCCTTAATTCCACTTCGAATTTTACTGAATTCAGCTCCCAGACACTGGACCTTTTTATGCCTTTGTCTGCTAGGCTAAAGAGCCTATTACTATCAGACATCTCCTCCTTACATAGGCTGAGATCAAGTTGCCTTTTAACCTTCTCTTTGATAAGCTAAATACACTACGTTTCTTAAGTCTCTCATTATGTTTTCCAGCCTCAGATCATTCTTGTAGATCTTGTAGGTGCAGTATTAAAGGATAGATAGATACTCCTAGAATTCTGCCTCTCTCCCTCTCTCTCTCTATCTATCTAACTACCTGTGTAGATATACTGAGTCAATACCAAAGACCTCAGAATTTTATCTGTCGTAAACCGAATGCCAGTTCCGCAATGGTTTCTAATTAAGATGTTGCTGGTCCATAATTTCTCAGCCTTTGTGAATCCAGCACTGCTTAGGCTAGTGGTTCTCAGCCATCTGCTTAGTGTGACCTCATGTTACAACGGGGAAAAAAATTCAGGGCCCCTCTTACCCCCTGAGGTTCCAAGCTGAGTGCCCAGGACACGTTCCCACAGGAGCAGAGAGGTGTCCTCCGTGGGTTTGCTAAGTGTGCATGCGCTTTCCCCCGCTCGGACCTTAGAGGTGGCTGTGATGGCGAGAGGCTGGCATGTATTTAGAAGCGTTGGGGGGAGAACAGGTGTTATGCTGACAAGTCATTGTGCCTGTGGATTTATCCTGCACCGTCAGGGAACACGACGCCCTGTGGGGTTGTTAAAGCTTTACCTGAATGACTTGCCCAGAGAGGAAGTCAATGCAGCGTCCTTGCATTAGTGCCATGGGGTGTTTCCTGCTCCCTCTAGTGTCCATTCCAACGCCCTTCTGGTTCTTCTCTTCTCAAGGACTCAAACCGGACTCTAGTGGTGGCCACAGAAATTCAGGTCAGGATCTTTGCTTTGGGGATCCATTTGCTTCCCAGAATCCATTGCAGTAGCAGCACCTTCCTCCTCTCAGAGGCGTTACCTCGTGTCCATCCAGAGTGGGCACAGAAATTCTGGTTCTTCCTTTGCTCTTGCATGAGACCCAGAATCCCTTGCGGCGGGGCACTGCAATCACCTTGGGTTCCACCCTGCTCTGAACCCAGGGCCTGAGTCTCAGTGGCTCTCTTCCTGTGTTAGGGGAAGTGATGGAGGGGAGAAATCAGGGGAATGTTAGGGTAGCTTTAAGCTACCTTTGCACTCCTGTATTCTGGGGCTGGTGTAACTGGAGAAGCCTCCGGGCTGCTCTAAAGTATTCTCTGCACCCAATTGCCTCCTATGGACATCCCCTCACATGCCTGGTGCCCATCTACTCTGTAGGGTGGGTGTGTAGTTCCATGCAGGCCAGGGAAGCCCCCTGCACGGGGCGGATTTTCAGGGGCCACTTCCACCTTCAGGCCTTATGGGCTACCAAAGGAGGCCTCAGCATCATCACAGAGAATCAGGTACCCCCCAGCGTCTATTCCGGCAGGGCCTGGATGGCCAATCCCGGCTCTCCTGAGCCTCCGGGAGCTGGCAGTACGCAGAGGCCTGTCACCGGCTGGCTCCATAGAAGCCCTTTCACCCAGGCTGGGGTTATTTATTTATTTACCGAGCGATTCCCTGGAACGGGTGCTGTCTGGCTCCAGTCGCACTGCGCGGCGCTCCTGGCCACGGGCTGCAGCAGGCCTGTCAAACAGCATTAAGCCTAAACTAACCTCCCATCTATAGAAGCCGTCACAATCATTCCAGATAACTGTAATCGAGTTGCTGAATATGTAGCTGGGATCAGAGTTTTGTAGTTGAGATAAATATTGATATTAAAGCTGTCAGGGCTGGGGAAGTAACGCTTGACACGGGCTCTGCAGGCGTCTAATCGCCTGACCCTGCCTGTCAGCTTCCTCCAGGCCAGCTGGCTGAATGGCACCAGCTTCCCCCCAACTACAGGGAGTACGACATTTGGGGCCCATCTTTTTTCCCAGAGCAGCCCCCTGTTTCTCCCATCCTTTCCCCTTGCGTGACCCCACAGCTGCTGGGATCATCTGAAGCAAGGGTCTGCCTCCTATCTAAGGTTTAAACGGGAAGGTGTCTGCGGCCTGAAATTGAAGCAGAATGACCCTTTATTATGAGACTAAGGACCTGGTTCAAAGCCCAGCAGACAGAACACAAGTATAGTCTCCATGAGAGTGAGAGCACAGTGTGTGTCTCTCCTCTCTTACAATCTGCACTGAGCCAGGCACAAAATGGTTACATGGCTTCCCCAGCTGGAACGATCCATAAAGATTTAAAGGTATAGTACCCTGGACAACATTAAAGCTTAAACACGTCACACAGTGAAATACAGCAAAATTGCCAGACTTGTCTCTTTCCAAGGGTGTGGGGAAGTTCTGTGTTGTCAACTCTTGCGATTTTACCACGTCTCACGAGATTTAGTGTTTTTCTTAACGCCTCAGCTGCTGGAATCAAGGGACAGCCCGAGTATCTCGGTCTTCATTTAAAAAATAAGTACGTTTCTAGCTTACATGTAGAGGAAAGCTTGAACATGGGGACCTGGCAGCATTCTAAAGGCTCGGACACTAGAAGGCTTGTAAAAAGAAATGTATTATTTTAAAAAAATTCTCATGAGTTTTGAGCAAACCTTGTGATTTTGGGGGCCTGACCCGCCAATTTTTGAAAGTTTGGAGTTGTGGGACTGAGGAGGAGGGTGGGAATTTCATTGTTGGGGCATCAGTTGTGGTTTTAATCCAGGTACCTAACCCATTTGAGTTTTGAATGAGTTTATATTTGCAGTGGCTCATACATGGGTGTTGATACAGGCGTGAGATTTTAGAAATAAAAATTAAATAATAAATGGGCTTCTTTCTTTCTTTCTATTAATATTAATCAGCAGATTTGCTGACCTGCTTTAAAATTGTTTTTAAAATTTCAAATGCAAATTCCCCCATCCCATAAGAAACATCATGAGACAAACTTAGCAGGCTTTTCCTAAACTCCCTCTCACTCCCCTCCCAATTGGGTTAAAACCCAAACAACGTGTGTGTGTGTGTGTGTGTGTGTGTGTGTGTGTGTGTGTGTGTGTGTGTGTGTGTGTGTGTGTGTGTGTGTGAGAGAGAGAGAGAGAGAGAGAGAGAGAGAGAGAGAGAGACACCCCTCTATTACTTCCGGCCTTTCCCGAGGAGGGGACTTTACACGTGGCTTTCTGTCCTCCTAGTTTGATTTCATTTCCCCATCCAGACACCTGTTTTCTCTCTCTGTGTCTTTGTCCCACTCTCTCTCTCTCATTCTTTATTTTTTTAATTAGCTGATTTGCTATCTCATGTCGAACCGCATTTCCAGGCACTGCACTCAGGAAACCTCATTAACACAGATCAAAAGCAGCTTTTAATGATTTATAAAGGTGCAGCAGTTTGGAGAAATTAAATAATTTACGTGGAGTGTGTATGGCAGGTCCCTCAAGACCACATTACAGACTTGCTGTGAGATCCAGCCGCACACTGATTTCCCTTCCTCCCTCCGCCTGCCCCAATGTCCCCTTTTCCCCGCCCCTTGTGCCGCACCTCTCACCCTATGACTGCCTCGGCAAGGCAGTGTCGTGCTGATTGACAGCTTGCCTGGCAAATCCTTGGGTGATCATCAGACTGGCGAGTGGCATTCTGGGAAATTCCTGCATTCACCCCATTCTGATCCTGGAGGCACGGGGCCAAATCCATCCCATGGCTTTGATGGCATGTGTGTTACTGTAGTGCCTCGAGACTGGAGCTCATTGCGCAAGGCGCTGTGCATCCGCATAGAGGAAGGCTCACGGTCTAAACAGACAAGGCAGAAAGGAAGGATTATTGTTCCCATTTTACAGATGGGGAAGCGAGGTATCAGAGAGATGAAGCGACTTGCCCAAGGTTATTCAGGGAGGCTGTGGCAGAGCTAGGAATTGAGCTTCGCTCTTCTAAATTCCCAGCCAGTGTCTTAATCACAAGGCCAGCCTTCCTCTTCAATGTGAAATGGCTTCCAGTGGAGACATGCACACAGCCCCTTTTCCCAGTACTAGCTCGTGAACTCTCGGGGGCCGGGCCTGCCTCTTCCAAAATGCCTGCACAGCACCCAGCATAAAAAGGCCCCGACCTGGGGTTGGGACTTTGAGATGTTACCGTAACACACACGATAAACGACAGTCGGTTTTATTCTGACCTCAGTGTGACAATGCGGTTCTGGCGGAACCCAACTGAGAGTGCCAACTCAGGACAAATTGCTCAAACAGGGCAGTTACAGCCCAAGGCTGGGGTTTTTCCACCTCTAAGGCAAACCAAACCAGCCAGACTAAGAGGACTTCGGTCTCACCCCACTGGCTAACTGCAAGTCTCACAAGCAATCTCCTAGACACTCCAGTTTCCCAGTATTACCACCAGTGCCACTCCTTATGGGGACAAATGGTTATGAAAACCAATACCCCAGTAAAAGAAAAAGGTTCTCCTGATCCCAAAGGACCAAGCCCCAGACCCAGGTCAATATACAAATCAGATCTTACCCACAAATCACGCTGCTGCCAATCCTTTAGAATCTAAAATCTAAAGGTTTATTCATAAAAGGAAAAAGATAGAGATGAGAGTTAGAATTGGTTAAATGGAATCAATTACATACAGTAATGGCAAAGTTCTTGGTTCAGGCTTGCAGCAGCGATGGAATAAACTGCAGGTTCAAATCAAATCTCCGTCTCTGGAGATATTTAAGAGTAGGTTAGATAAATGTCTATCAGGGATGGTCTAGACAGTATTTGGTCCTGCCATGCGGGCAGGGGACTGGACTCGATGACCTCTCGAGGTCCCTTCCAGTCCTATAATCTATGAATCTATGAATCTATGAAAGTCTCTGGAATACATCCCCAGCTGGGATGGGTCCTCAGTCCTTTGTTCAGAGCTTCAGTTTGTAGCAAAGTCCCTCCAGAGATAAGAAGCAGGATTGAAGACAAGATGGAGATGAAGCATCAGCCTTTTATAGTCTTTTCCAGGTGTAAGAACACCTTTGTTCTTACCGTGGAAAATTACAGCAAAATGGAGTCTGGAGTCACATGGGCCAGTCCCTGCATACTTTGCTGAGTTACAAGGCGTATCTGCCTTCTATCAATGGGTCCATTGTATAGCTGATGGTCCTTAATGGGCCATCAAGCAGGCTAGGCAGAACTAACACCATTTTGTCTGGGATGTCACCCAGCAGCATAGCATAAGTTTGAAATACAGACAGTATAGAGCCAATATTCCTAACTTCAACTACAAAATTGATACATACATATAGACAGCATAATTATAACCAGTAAACCATAACCTTGTCTTAGACACCCCATTTGACCCCCTTTACACAAGATCTGGGTGCCACTATAGGACCTTGGTTGCAACAATGATCTATATTAGGGTTACCATACGTCCGGATTTTCCCGGACATGTCCGGCTTTTGGGGGCTCAAATCCCCGTCCGGGGGGAAATCCCCAAAAGCCGGGCATGTCCGGGAAAATCGGGAGGGCTCGGTGGTGCTCGGCCGGGCCGGCGGTGCGGGGCCGGGGGCATGGTGCCGGGCCGGGAACCAGGGTCACAGTGCCGGGCCAGGCGCGGGGCCGGAGGGAGAGCCGGGGGCGCGGTGCCGGGCCGGGAGCCGGTCAGCCGGGCCGGCGGGGAGCCGGGCCGGCGGGGAGCCCGGTCAGCCGGGCCGGCGGGGAGCCAGGCCGGCGGGGAGCCCGGTCAGCCGGGCCGGCGGGGAGCCGGGCCCGCGGGGAGCCCGGTCAGCCGGGCCGGCGGGGAGCCAGGCCGGCGGGGAGCCAGGCCCGCGGGGAGCCCGGTCAGCCGGGCCGGCGGGGAGCCGGGCCCGTGGGGAGCCCGGTCAGCCGGGCCCGCGGGGAGCCGGGCCCGCGGGGAGCCGGGGAGCTGGGGGGTGCGCCGGGCCGCCGGGGGCCGGCAGTGCTGGGCGGGCCGGGGGTGGTCGGCCGGGGGCCGGGGCCGGCACCCCAGGGCCCGAGCCGACCCAGGCTGGAGCCGCCGGGGGGCCAGCCTGGGCCGCGCCTCCTCCCCCCCACATCCCCTTTACCTGCTTCAGGCTTCCCGCGAATTAAATGTTCGCGGGAAGCAGGGGAGGGGGCGGAGACTTTGGGGAGGGGGCGGGGTTGGGGCGGGGGTGTGGGCGGGGCTGGGGGCGGGGCCGGGGGCCGTGGAGTGTCCTCCATTTGGAGGCACAGAATATGGTAACCCTAATCTATATGGTCCCAGAGTATATCAATAACGTCACACTCAGTGACGCTACTGTCAATCCGGAGTAACTCCTGAGACTCCCGTGGGATTACTCCAGATTGACACCCGTTTAACCGGAATCAAAGTTTGGCCCCCCGGACTCATCTTGATCCATAACCCAAGGCAGGGAATAGTAACAATCAATGTTATTATTGTGCCTGGAGGCCCGAAGCGAGGTCGGCGTGCCCCATTGTGCGAGGTGCGGTATGTACACACAGTGAAAGACAGCTGTAAACACGGCCGATTGAGCTGGCACCTTGAGGATTCTGTTAGCAGCCAAGTGTATCTATAGCTGGACACTGAAACGGGAAGGAATATTTACTCCACTTCCAGCGTCACACACGTGCTGAGAGGACGGAGGAGAGTAATAACCTCACTCGCAGGGTGCAGGTTGAATCTGGATTGGGGTCCTCGAGCCTCTGCTAAGCAGTCCCACGAACCCTGTGATTTTCGTCTGCTGTGCTCTCCGTGCCCACTGTAATAGAGATACCCCTTCCGCATCCCCCAAAGACGAGGCTGCGCCCGGAGAATCCATCCTGGCTGAGTGCACGGCCGGCTGGGGCAGGTTAGCCAGTGCCTCCCTCCCTGTCCTCCAGTGGGGGTCTACACCTGATGTTTCCAATCCCTCGGGCAATGAGCGTACACAATACAGCAGCACGATCATCCCTATTGCAACACGGACAGCTCCACACGTGGTTATTGCTCATGTAACCACCCAGCCGTGTCTACCAACCTGACCCCCAGTATTGGACTCTCCGAGCGCCTGGGGCTGTGAATTCCATAGGCTGAGGCATGTGCTAGGTCCCGCCACCTTTACCAGTCATTAATTTCACTCAGCAGCTCCTTGGATCTTTTGTTGTCAGACGCTCTGTGCCACCTTCCCCCCTGCTTCGCTTCCCCATCAGACTACAGACACTCCCGGCCCCTTTAAATACAGTCGTGGGGCCTGATTCTCTGCTCTCCGGTTTGATACCCCTGGGAGTTCTGTTATGAGCCTCATTCTCTGGTGCCCGGGGTAGTTATTTCCACCAGTGCAGATCAGAAGAGCAGCGTTTGACGCCTGCTTTGCGGCAGGATAAGCCACCTCACGAGCGACAGGAGAATGGAGAGGCAGCCCCACGGACTTCAGTGGCGTTCGTTACTCCTGATTGATTCCCAGTGCAAGTGGAGGATCAGTCTCTTAAAGAGACAGGGACCCCTGAAGTCCTGATGTGCATCCAGACCCTGGGCATGTTGAGAAGTGGAGATTCTGGGGGGGGAGAGGAGCCATTTCCAGACGTACAGTGAATATATTTATAGCACCCCCCACCCCTTTTTTACTTCTATGGCTTTTGTCTCAGTCTGAGCCAGTTTCTGCCCTTTGATACAGGCCGAGGGCAGGGAAAGCCCCGGCAGAGCCAGCAGCAGTTACGTTGTTTGGTCAGGACTCCAAGTGCCCAAAAGGAAAGACGCAGGGTTCTCATTTCCCCAGCGTTGTGGGGTCCTTGCTCTGACGGAGAACGAGGGGAAATCGTCCTGTTCCCCTCTCCTCCCCCACCCGGCCTGTGTTGTTGCTGTAGGAGGTGTAGGAATAACTGTGGTAATTCACTGAAGCGCATTGCGGCCAGCAGCTACAAAATACCATTTCAGCAGGAGGTTCAAAGGCATTTACAGGAGCTACAGTGGAACTAGCGAAACCTTCCCAGGTAGGAGGAATAATAACAATGCTTTCCCTTTGTGCGGTGCATTTCCTCCAGGTGCCTCCAACGTGGAAAAAATAAACCTCGGTCCCCCTGAGGCAGGTCGCTGTTGTCACCCCATTTTACAGATGGGGAAATGAGGGCAAAGTCAGGAATCAGGGCAGGTCTTCACTACCGGGGGGGAGGGTCGATTTAAGATACGCAAATTCAGCTACATTCGACCTATCGGAGCCGACTTACCCCGCTGTGAGGGCGGCGGCAAAATCGACCTCCGCGGCTCCCCGTCGACGGCGCTTACTCCCACCTCCGCTGGTGGAGTAAGAGCGTCGATTCGGGGATCGATTGTCGCGTCCCGACGAGACGCGATAATTCGATCCCCGAGAGATCGATTTCTACCCGCCGATTCAGGCGGGTAGTGTAGACCTAGCTAGAGTCCTGCACTAACCACACTCCCTCCCGGAGCAGAACCCGGAGTCCTGATGCCGAGGCCCCTGTTGCAGCCACTACACCTCACTCAGAAGAGAACCCAGGAGTCCTGACTTCCAGCTCTGCCTCTATCCACGAGACCATACTTTCTCCCAGAGCCAGAAGAATTGCGGATTTCCAGCCTCTGTTCTGAACACTAGCCCATACACCCCTCCCTTTCCTGGCGAAGCAAAATTAACTATTAAGCAAAGAAAATTAATCTGTAGCCAGGGTATTTTCATAAATACAGAACTAAAATTAAAAAAAAATCCACTCAATGTAACCTTAATGGGTTCCGGCCACCTCCTGTTGTCTGTGCAGCGGCATTAGCATTGCCCACAGACACGGGATTTAGCTTCACACAGGCCAGGGCTCCAATCTGAGGCATTTTAATACAGACCGTCCAAGGAGAAAGAGAAACAGATGGGATAACTAGCTTAAATGTTCCCGGCATGAAGTCCATTGCGAGCTATGGACATGCCGGGAACCGACAGAGCGACAGGATTAATGGAGAAAAAAAGCCTTAATATTTCGGAAAGAAAGCACACGCACATACCTCCTCCTGGGGGAGTCATTCCCATGCAGTCCCACATAAGAAATGAGGAGCTGGATTTTGCATACTTATTGGGGGAAAATGCAACATAAGCCTGGGGGCGGGGGGTGTTATCTCGCATTTTCATTTTCATCAGGGTATGTTTAAAACATGGCCACAGTGAGTTGGGGGTTTTGTTTTATTTTGCGTTACAATAGGCTTATTACCCACAATCAAGCTGTGACAATTTGAATGAAGGAGATTTCAGGAAAGGCAAGTGTAGGTAAGATTTTTAAGTGTCAGTGAAAGATGGAGCAGAATCCACGGGTAGAGGGGGCTGCTTGGAAGGAAAAAACTGTCTTATTTAACCCTTGGGACACTGGCTAATCCTGTGGGATTTAACTAGGGCCCAGGAGGCTACTACCCAGTGTTCTGGTATCATGTTTTATCTTCAGTGTCCCAAAGAGCTTTTTGTTATTCCTTATTTTATAAAAGGGGAAACTGAGGCACAGAGAAGGGAAGTGACTTCTTTCTTTAACCATGAGCCCATACGCCTTTCAGCAGAAGGGAAGTAGAACCCAGGTGTCCCGACTCTGTCTTCCAGACCTATGACAAAAAGATTGTGTTTGGATCTGGAGCAGGCAAGGGTGCCGGGCTCTGATTTATGGCCAAAGCCGGGTTCACATTTCAGCATGGATTCAGTGGGGCTAGTGGGAAGAGAGATGGGGCCCAATCCCCAGGACAGGGAGGGCCAGTGGCAGGGAAGAGGGAGGATTAGGGTTAGAGACTGTGTAGGGAAGTCATTGATCCTCCTTGGGATGCCTTCCGCCTAGTCGCTGATTGTAAGGGAATCCCAGGTGCTGGGGGACTGACCCTTCCTGTGGCTGTTGGGAGAAAGGTTCTTTATTGGGGTTCACGTCGACTCTCTGGCCCCTTTGTTAGGTTTTGAAGCTGCTTCCTGGTGCTTGGAGCCAGCTGGAGATTTTCCGGTTTTTCCGTTGGGGAAGGGAATGCACCTTTGTTGAACAAGAATGGTTCCTTCCAGATTAACAGTGACCCCAGAAAATGGCACCATATGTGGGTGTGTACATATGGAATAAGCCACTGAACACAATCAGGACCGAGTGGCAGAAGGGAGGAGGAAGTGGGGCTTGGAGGGAAGCAGTATCAGCAAAGAGATTTAAACCTTATCCTCACTGGGGCTTTGCCCGAATTCCAGGCTTTGGTGCCAACCCTCAGTGTAGACAGGGTAAACCACTGTTTGCACTGGCGGAACGCACCTCTGCATAAAACGTAAGGTGCAAATCGTGGCTTGCACTAAGGTGGGTTGCACTGATGCAGCTACCTTGGTGGCAAACCGACACTGTGGGCAGAGCGTTAGACAGGGAGATGAGCCTAACCGTGTTTTGCAAAACGTCCTCAGTCAGGCTTTTAGTTTGCAAAGTTAAACTCCAGCCCAGGGATTGGATCCCAGTGTAGCCAACTTCTCTGTTGGCTACTAGCAGGCTGGGGCTTGGGCTTGTCTTTGCTTTGAGAAGTAATTGATAAACTCCTGAATGGATCAGCTGTCTGCGGACCTATCATCATCATCACTGGAGGTCTGATTTCTTCTGTGCCTGGTGGAATTGTCCCTCATTTGATGAGAATGACATTCTGGTTTTAGAAAATGAGTGGTTTATTCCGCTTTCTCTTTGCACACAAACATTTCTGATTCAGTGCAGACCCAATGCTGTGTGGGGCGAACAGGCTTCCCTCTGCAGATCATTGCAGGGGCAGTATGAGCACGTGATGACAAGTGCTTTTCATTTTCGATTTCTTGAGCTGGTTGGTGAGTGTGTGACGGACGCCCTCTTGCTCAGGTCATTTTAGGTTCAAAATGTGGGGTTTGTTAACAATAAATAAATACAATTTTGCTCAAATGAATAGGAGCCAAAATGCTTAAACCTTTCGCTGGACCCGGGGGAATCCCAAACGTTGGCTAGGAAACGGGAACCGGAAAGGGAAACCCAGCAGATTGGATTCAGTAATAACTGGTTGTTCTTATATAGTTGCTTTTCATCCATAGCACTTAACAAAACAGGGTGAGCATCATTATGCACATGCTAATTCCATATTTTCAAAAATCATGACTCGGGCCTCCCAAAGATCACGAGACTAAAAAAAATACATTGGATTCTTTTTCTTTGCCTTGTGGCTTTTGAGCCTTTCGGGGTCACTTTTTCAAACTTTCAGCTGCAACCATGAAGGCCAACTTAGTTGTTTTTTTAAAAATGTGAGTCTTGTATAATCACATGACTCCGGGAGCTGGGGCTTTATGAAAAACACCAGATGTCGGCAAACTCCATTATCCTAACAGATGGGGAAGTAAGCTGCCCTAAAGTCACAGAGCAGAGCTGTAGGGAAGCTGACAATAGAACCCAAGAGTCCTGATTTCCAATCTCCTGTTTTAACCATTTCTTCCCGGACCCAGCATTTGAACTCCAGAATGGTGGCTCTTAAGCCAATGCCCTATGTACCAGACCATACTGACTCTTAAAGTAGTTTGTTACATTGTAAACCAAAGGTGCAAAGTGAATGGGATTATTTTTTTTAAGGCCTTTCCTGTTTCGATCACAGTAGCACGTGTGGCCTCATTCTGGTCCCCTCAAAGCCAATGGCAAAACTTGCTTTGGTGGTGCAGGATCGGGCCCTCGAGATGATACTTTTTAGCGTAGCCCTTTTAAAAATCACTGTTGTTGCTTTCCCAGAGGTTTGGTTCCATTTGCCAAGTCAGAGAAGTCATTATTATGACCAAGGAAGAGTCAGACGCGATCAGACTCTTACCAGAATTACTGCAAGCAACCGCTGAGAATGGAGGGTTCTTTCAAACAAATTGGAAGTAGATGGAATATTTATTTTCTCGGGGTATTTAAAAAAAATAAAAGCCTGTGAAAAAAATATCGAGAGCCGGTTTGAGCTAAATCTCCCACGAGGGGCTTGTAGAATAGGAAATGTTCTTAGAAGACTTTTTTTTTTTTTTTTGGGTGAATATCTGAGAGTTAAAAACGTTGGAAGTTAAAAGCTCACAAAGCAATCCCCGAAGAGGAGTTAATTTCCTGCCCTGAGTTTAACACAGGGCTGGCATATAAAGAGGCAACTGTCAAAGGTTGTGTGTAGCGGGGTGGGCTGGGGTGGACCGGGGAAGGGCGAGCAAAGTCGGTTCATTAGTTCTAATATTTTATTCCAGGCGATTTCAGTCCAACAGATTTCCGCTCTTGTCTGCAAAAGGGGGGAGGCACGTGACAGCTGGGCCCGGCGCAGGGAAAGTTATCTCAGGCTGAAATTACCCCGGAGGGATTAGAACAGACTCCGCAGCGAGGGCCCTTAGCATCCCAGCTGATGGCCGCAGACCTGCGGCGGGGAGGTTTGCATGTTGAGGGTGTGGTATACCTAATAATGCAACCCTTGGTTTTGGGGCATCTTCCGTGCAAACGGTGGGGCTGGACTTATCCCTGGTGTCACTCCAGGGGTGTCTCAGCAGGTTACACTGGGGTGGGGGGTCCCCATGGCCTGGAGAGTTAACGAGCAGTGGGAAGGGGCCAAAGAAGTACCGGTAATTAGAAAGGAGATGAAGCATCAATCCAGGTGGGAATACCTGTTATTTCATGGCTGCTGTCTCTTTCTGATGCAGTCTTCTGGTTGCATAGTCCCTTTGTACTGTAGCAAACTAGCATATATGGGCAACAATGAGAGCTGCTCAGCTGTGTGTCATAAGCCCGATACTGTGCAGTTAGCATTGATTTTCCCTTAGCTCAGGTGGTAGGGGCCTGTGCTTTTGGAACAGGAAGATCTGAGCTCTGGCTGTGCTGTTGCGGTGAAGTCTTGTCAGTTGGGTAGAGCTGGGCATGGGTAATCAGGACGCGCCAGTTGCAATCCTGGTCCAGCTGCAGACTTGCTTTTTGAGTATGGATTGGCTGTGCCTCAGTTTCCCCATCTGGAAAGTGGGGGTAGTAACACTGACCCCACTCCAGGGAAGAGGGTCACGAAACTGAATTCATTAATGTCTGTAAAGGGCTGTGAGGTCCCCTGGTAAAAAGCCCTGTCAAACTCAGAGGATTATATCTACCTCAAAGCAGCGTTCTGTGTCCTTCCGAAATCCGAGTGTGTCTGTAGTCAGCCTTTGCTCTGTATACGTTCCTCCTCAGACATGCCTGCAACACTGGAGAACAGAATTAAAATCAGCTAAAAGCCCAGATGAAGCCCAAAGGGAACTATCCGTAGCTGATTCCCTTGGTGGGGAGAATGACGTGCCCACTCCGGACTCAGCTGCCATCTCCATCCCAGCTTGATTTTTTTAAATGGAGACTCTGGCAAGTTGGATGCCCCCCAGTTTATTGATTTATCTGATCGCTTCTTTCGTCCCCATCAGACTCCCAGCTGGCATAAATCAGCGTAGCTCCACTGACTTCAGTTTACACCAGGTTTGCACCAGCTGAGGATCTGGCCCTGCTCCATAAAAGGGTCCCGGGAATTTGGATGGTTTCCTGCTGATAAGAAGTAACCCACACTTGGCTGCTTGGCCACGTTTATGGTCCCATGTCCTGTAGGTGGCCACACGTGGGTTCCAGCCGCCCTGCCCACTCCCAGGACACAAGCTCTGGGACAAGATAACCCAGGCCAGGTGAATGTGGCTATTTCAGCCCTGGCGTAACTGAGCCAGAACCAAGGGGGCTGCGTAAGGGGTTTTCAGGGGGGGCTAATACTGACCCCGGGATAGGCTGAGTTGTCTGCTCCCATCATGGCGATCACGCCCCCCTCCCCCGCCCGGTCCCAGGCCAAGTGCGAGCCACCTGGAGGAACATGATTAGAAAGTTTAGTGCATGTCAACATCCTGGCTGCTGCACCGAGGCCGAGCTGGGATTATTTAATAAGACAGCTGGAAAGCTGCCACAGAAGGGGGGGCAGAGAAGAGAGGGTTCATTAATAAAGACATGAGGCGCACGGGCCAACGTCCTTCGTGCCTTCCCGACCCCACCCAAGAGGGGCCTTGGCAGGTAGCGCCTCAGCAAGGCAAGGGAGGAAAATGGGGCCCCCACGGGAAAGGCTGCGATGCCACCGCCAACAACCTCCAGCGCCGAGACAGCCTCCCGCCGGGGCTGGCTGTGACGAGGCTCTCGAAAGCCGCTGCTCGCTGAGCGCACTTCGCTTCGTCGCGTGCTGCAGCCGCTGCTCTCAACAGGTGCAGCTAAAGAGCTGGAACAACGGGAGGAACAATCTAGGACGGACAAGCCTTTCTTACGGACTGGGCCTCAGGAAATCTGCTGGGGGATCCCCCACGTGAATTTGGGCGAGTTGCCTCGAGCCAGAGGTTTCTGGGTGCTGAGCTCTTTTGAAAATCTGTCTGGAAGTGTCACCGTGGCAGCTGAGCAATCTCCCCTGGGAAGTGGGCAGTTTCATTATCCTCCAGTGTACAGATTGGGAAACTGAGGCACGGAGCGGGAAGTGACTTGCCTAGGGTGACACACTGAATCAGTACCAGAGCTGGGAATAGAACCCAGGCATCCTGATGGCTAGTCTCCAGCTCTAACCACTAGACATCACTCCAGCCAGTGATAGAACTCAGGAGTCCTGAATCCCAGTCCCCAGCTCTCGCCCCTTCAGTGATCACACTCCCTCCCAGATCCGGGACTAGAACCCAGGTGTCGTGAACCCCAACACCTTGTTCTTGCCACCAGACTACCTTCCCTTCCAGGGCCAGGAAAAGAACCCCAGAATCACTGGAAGAGAGGAATTGCCAGACTGAATCAGACCCCTGGTCCTTCAAGTCCAGGATCCCACAGTGACCCCACCAGATGTCTCAGAGGAAGGTCCAGAATCCAGCGGGAGGCAGATGTGGGATCAGCTGCTCCTGTGACGGTCTCGTCCTAACTCCAAATAGTTAGAATTTGGCTTAAGCCCTGAAGCTCAAGGGGCAATTTTAATCCTTCCTGAAACTTTCTGAGCATCGGCTATTATAGTTCTGGAAATTCTTGTTATCCATAGAAACGCCCAGCCTGTCTTCAAATCGTACCTATGTTCTTGACATCAGCAAAATCCTGTGGCAATGAGTTCCACAGTCCAGTTATCCATTGAATGACTGTTTCCTTTCCTGATTCCCAATCCTTTGCTCTCACCGCTAAACCATGATGTACCATAAAGTTGGGGGCTAGGGGGGGTGACACAGACATGCCTCAATGAGATGGGTGGAGAACCCTTCCTTCCTGGATGAGACCTGTGCAGGGGGGCTGGAGGGATGGCTTCCTTCCTTCAGCTTAACGGACATACACAGGGGGCAGGACGTGGGGGAGGGACACATGACAGTGACTTACCTGCCCTCAGTCCTTGAAACGCTGCCCAGCTTGGATCTGACCCAGTGCTGTCTGAAACGCAAGCTGCACGTGGTTAGAATTCGTCCGGGTACCTCCAGGGGGCTCCGGAGAGTTTTAACGCCCCGGGATTGCATTGCATTGTCTAGAGATGTCAGGAGGGGTGGATTTCCTCCAGATTACAGCCCCTGGGTCCCCTGGCCGGTATGGGGGGATGTCATCTAGGACCTGTGCATGGAGGGAAGGGATTAAAAGCATCAGGAGCGGGTCCTGGTCTCCACCCTACAGGGGAGGGAGAGAGGCCTGGTTGTCAGCCGGCAATAACGGTAAAGAATGCCCCTAATGAAGCACCCAATTAGCCAGGATCCCAGCCTTAATGGTAGCTGACAGAGCTGAACGCTGAGAGTAGTCAATTGTCAAGCGGAACATCCCATTGGAGTGAAATGTGGAGGCTGCTCCATTCATCTCTGTCAGGAAAAAAACAAAGCTGTGCACGTTAACCCCTTTGGCGATGGCTGAGCCCCCGCCGGACGGGACGCTCTGGGGCCTGGCCATCAGGGGTGGCGGAACAGGGCTCCGGGGACTTGCAGCAGGCCAGGGCAGCTGAGGCCCGTCCTTCCCAGGGAGATCGGCTGAGTCCCACACAGCCTGTGGGCGTCTCAGTTCAGACCATAAAGTCAGGGCCCCGTCTGCTCTGCGTGGACATTAAAGATCCCAGGCTGCTTTCCATAGGAGCACGGGTCTGTCCTGAGCGTCTTGACCCAGCCGAGCCCTGCGTTTGCCCGTGCTGCCTGCTGCAGTAACGGTGCAGTGAAGGGGGCTCCTGCATCATGAGGCCTAGTCAAGAATCAAGCACAGTTACCCCTGACTCAATCCAGAGCTATCTAGTGTCCATCAAATGCCTTGCCCGAGGTCACACAGCGCATCAGTAGCAGAGGAACCCATCAGCCTTGACTGCCGCTTCACTGCTCTAACCACTAGACAGCACTCCCTCTCAGGGCCAGGCGTAGAATCAATGGGTGCTTATGGGATTTGATCCCCAGACCATCCTTCCTGCCTTGCGTCCAGTCGCACTACGGTGACGACACTAGCAGCGGTTGGACCCATAGCTCCCGCCAGGAGTAGCAATGGTTGGGACCCTACTACACATGAGGCTCAGTTGCTTCTCCCGCCCTGTCGTCTGACCCTGCTCTCCACGAGTCGGTCCCCTGGGGCTACCACCATGGCAGGGTGATGGCTCCTGATTCTCCTGTTGGGCCCCAACTCTCAATTCCTTCCTCAGTTGCCAGGCGAAACGCTGTCTGGAGTGAGACCCAGCCCAGGAATGTCAGGGGTCCTGTCTCCCCATCCACTCCTGGGGACAGAATATCACTTTGTGGAATATCACAGCTCCGCCGCTGTGATTCAGAGTCACACCAAGTTATACATCTGGCTGGATCACAGCCACTGTCCGTCTTCAGTCCCCGTCTAGGGGAGTGCCTCAGATAGAGATGTGTTTATACCTAGATCTTCCACTGGTAGATTGCAAAGCACTTGACAAAGGAGGTCAGACTCATTTCCCCCCTTTTGCAGATGGGGAAACCGAGGCACAGAGCAGACGTGAGTTGCCCAAGGCCACCCAGCAGGCCAGGGGAACAGCTGGGAATACAGCCCTGGTCTAGTGCACTACCCATTATGCCACACCGTTTTTCAGTGCATTTCGCGCTGTGTGTTGTGTCACTCGCCCGGTAGGGGCTAGCGTGCTGCGTAAACTGTCCGATCCAACGCCCTGCTGTCATTCGTGGCAACGCCCCGCGCTGCAGTGAGTGGACGGCCTGCCCCATTTTCCCCCTTGCTGGTACCACGATGCGCTGTCCGGCTCTGGCAGCCCGAGGCCAGGAACAGCGAGCCTTTTCTCTTTTGATTTCTCCGTGTCTCTCACGGGGAGTAACTAGCAGGCAGCTCCGTGTTACAGCCGCCGGGGAGCCCGGCTCAGGTCCTGCCGGCGTTCAGACACCGCCGGTTTATTTAGGTGAAAGTGAGCCGAGCGTTTGGGAAAGGCGCCGGGGGGAGGGCTTGGGAGTCCAATGGCTGCTGTCCCGTCACAGCAAAGGCCACCTTGCCCCACACAGTCTCTTGCCCTTTGCATCACAACCCAGAGTTGGAGGGACCACAGGCTGGGGGAGCAGGAGATGTTAGCTCAGCGGAGCCTCATTGGGGCTGATTCATCCATCGAGGTACAGGGGACTCCCCTAGCAGCAGCTCTACCTTGTGTCCCCTCCTGCAAAGCCCTTTACTGTAGGGATGCCCCAGCCACACCCCCTGCTCCCGCCAGCCTGCCCCCTCAGGGCTCCTATGAAGGTCGTGTATTCCCTGGTTGGGGAGGGGCAGCTGACATTTGTCTTGTGGACCCCTTTGCACCAGCCTTTCTAGTGCCGCTGGGCACGGCGGCGGAGAAAGCACCACGCCAGTCGTGCCTCTGAATGCACTCAGTACTATGGGGGGCAGGGAAGTTCTCATCCCGTCTTCATCCTTGTGCAAAGTGGGGGCAAAACACCCCCGGCAGAGATTCTGCAAACTCCTTCTGCAGAGGCAGGTAATGAATTCCAGACCCTCCGTCCGAGCCCACCCTGGATTTGAACCAGCAACCTAGAGATGAAAAACCCCCTCTTCCATAACTAGTCCCCCAGGCTACTCATCTCCCCTATAAGCGTCTGATTTTATTTGTGTAGGACAGGGATAATCATCTTCATTACACAACAGCACAGGAGCGGCTCCATTTCCAAATGTGGCCTGCGCAGATCCCCACATAGGGGCTGTGGGGGAAGCTTTGGTTTCCAGGGCCAAATGAAAATCCCAAGAAGCCATGGACTGGACCCGATTCCGTGGAAATGCAGGGCTGGGCAGTCTTTCCCCATAGCTTTCATTCACTTGTAGCCGGTAGCAGTGTTTTTAATGCTCCAAACCCATGTATTCTAGCAATATCCTCATGCAACCGTGTCATGAGAAAATTCCTCCTCGAAGTTGTGAGGTTTGTGTTATTGGAACCCTAGCCATACAAATAATACTTTCATTAACTGGTGTGTGTGTGTGTGTGTGTGTGTGTGTGTGTGTGTGTGTGTATCTCATTGCCCTCTGCTGGAGGGAATCAGAACTACTCTATAGTGTGTCATATGCCCTATATTGCTGATAACTAAGGAAGATTCTCCTTCAGCTCACATGGAAGGGGCTTGTGCTTTTGTAGTAGGAGAGTTTAAGTTCTTTCCCTGCTGTCACTCTGTGGTGGCCCCAGGATACATCAGGGTGACAGCTGTGAAGTCTTAATTGGCCTCGATTTGTTACAACAACAATATGTCCTTCCCCAGATTGAGGATCTCAAAGCACTTTACAAACATTAATGGGATAAGCCTCACGGCCCCCACTGTGAGGCTGAAAATATTATTATCCTCATTTTACAGATGAGGAAACACGCACAAAGAAGAGCGCGTGACTCACCCGAGGTCGCACAGCGAGTCAGTAGCAGGGCTGGGAAAAGAACCCAGCCCTTCTGGTGCCAGAGGTGGCGAACAGCAGACTGCACTGCCTCTAAATGCAGGCATAGATGGGAGAGCTGGGGGTATTTACTCTTCCTCTATGAGAATTACACGGTTCTCCTGTTCAGTTAACAGGTCAGCGGTTGCAAGCAGCTCGGTAATTCACCGTTGCGAGAAATCTTGTCATTCAGGGGTGCGGCGGCGCAAGTTTAGCTGGACAGGCTCAAAAAAAAAAAATGGTTATTGAAGTGAAAGCGCAGGAGGCAGTCGCGCGTCCAGCCGGGCTGTGATTAAAGACGGAGGGAGCATTGGTAAGAAGGGTGGATTCGGTTCCATTCTCGAGTCACTGGGCCAGTCTTCAACTGGTGTAAATCGACGTAGATCTTCAGTGAAGCGGGGCTGATTTGCGCCATCTGGGGACTTGGCTCCAATGGAGCCCTGGTGCTCGACACCAGCTAAGGATCTAACCCTCTAAGTTGCTTTTCTGCTGCTGTAATAGTCCCCCCACCTCCATTGAAGTGTGCAGTTGGTTTCTATGTAGCAGGAAGAAACACATTGAAAGTCTTGAGTAGGTTATTACCGTCTGGGATCCCATTAGCCTTATCGCAGGGCACCTGAGCTTCGCCCTGGTCCTTTATATCATTATCTGGCCCTCCCCACAAACCTGAACAGCTCTAAGCTTTCAACCGGCAGCCCCATGTCTATTAGTCCAGACCCTCCACAATTCAGGTGCGTGCCATTCGTGGAATCAAATGAATATATAATAATTTGCCGTTCTCTAGCACGTTACACCAAGGAGCTCAAAGTGCCTGGTAAACAGTGACGATTTAATTCACGCGATTCCCAGCTCTCCCAGGATAGCGAATGTCATCTCCATTTTGTAGAGGAGGCGACCGACTGGAGAAGGAACATAGAAGAGGAAGGGCACTGGGCTGGGACTCAGGAGATCTGCTGCTCATTCCCTGTGTGACTTTGGGCCAGTCCCGCTGTAATAATCATTCCTTTATCGGTCGTGTCTGTTTCGAGTGTAAGCTCTTTGGGGCAGGGCCTGGTGCCTGTTATGCATCTGTACAGCGCCTAGCACAGCGGGGCCTCTAGGTACTACTTCACTACACATAGTCATACGAGGAAGAGATCTCGCCGAGGTCAAAGGGCGAGTCAGGACTAGAACCCAGGTATCCCGCTAGTGTCCCACAACGAGCTCCCATCACACCAGCTGGGGCGGCTGTTTTTTCCTGTGCTAACGGAGATCCCCACCTGGGCTGGTGGGAGCGTGCTGCACGAAGCGCATTGCTCCTGGAAAACAATTAGAGTCCCCTTGAGTCGTTGCAGGCTGATCCGTGGAGAGATTATAACCCTGTTTTCAGCGCATCCTCTGGAGCACACATTATTTCTGTTTTCACGAGCGTTTAGCTCGCGCCGTTGAGGGGCCGGTAATTACACCTTAACTGCTGGCGGAGCAAGAGATAATTACCTCGCCGCTTTCTGGAGCGCCGCAGACCTGCATAGCAATTGCAGCTCCGTGGGGCTGAGGTACGGCGTGTGGGGAATGTGCCCCTGCGCTCTCCCTGGGGGCTTAGTGCATTTCTGGGGTGCCGAGCACCCCCCACTTCCTCGAGTGAGACTTGAGAACTCGCCCCACCCTCACCCCATCAATAGACGCCTGCAAGGTCCTCGCCCCAGCAGAGAGCGCCAAGAGAGTAACTTAGAGGGAGTGTTCTCTAGTGGTTATGGGAGTGGGGGGGAGGTGTCAGGACTCCTGGGTTCCATGCCAGCTCTGAGAAGAGAGTGGGGGCTCTAGTGGTCAAGGCAAAGGTCTGGGGGTCAGGACTCCTGGATGCTCTGTCCAGCGGTTAGAGCAGTTTATGGGAGGGGTGCGGGGGGCAGGACTCCTGGATTCTGGCCAGATCAGCATACAGGGGGACACGCAGACCCTTCCCCATGGGGGTCGCTCCTGGATGGAGTGCAGACTAGTCTCCTCTGCAGGTTTTAGTTTTCCTCCCTCATTCAATGGACTTGACCAGCTGATGCGGCTCCCCCAGCCCCGCGTGCGGTCAGAAGACGCCGTCCCTCCAGGCCCAGCTTCTCCGGGCTCCACCTGGGCAGCGAGGCAAAGAACAGCTCCCTTTGTGTAACCCGGGCAGACCCCGTCTCCGGCCGGGCCCCTGTCTGCGAGAGCTGGGAGCCTGAGCCGACCAGGCACAGAACAAAGGGAGGCCCTGTTTGGTGGACTTCGGTAGCCTGTGTATTTGGGATAGCAGATAGGAATGATCCCCGTCTGCCGCGGGAGCGCCCCAACACGACCGTTAGACCCATTGGTCCCCCCGTCCCCACGGTTACATTCATTGTTATTAAAAATGAAAGACGTTTGTCTCCTTGGGGAGCTGGGGAAAAGTCTTTTGGCAGAAACACAATGTTGAGGGGGCAGAACGGCACCCGGATGGGCTTTGCACGTGCGCTACCCCTCCTCCCCCCGAGATAAATCACACGGCACCAGAAAAGAACGGCCGAGCATCTCATAGGAGGCGGGGGGGACTGGGGGAAAAGGGTGTGGGGAGTTGTGTGTGGAAGAGAGAGACGGGTCGTGTGTCCCTATGAGACACAGAATGTGTCCGGGGCGCGGGGGGGGGGGGGGGAGACTGTGTGTGTTGGGGGGGTTGTGGGGATGTGTCTATGATACAGTGATTTCTAAAGGAAGGCCCATGCGGGTCCACGTCCCCATGCAGATGTCTAAGTGCCCTGATCTCGTGTCTCTCAGTGCCTCTATGATGCAAAATTAGAAAACAAGGATTAAACAAAAAAGCCATGTGCACGCTGGCATGATGCCAGCCAAGGCCTCTCCCAGCCCACTCGCTAGCCCCCCACCCTGCCTGGGAAACCCCAGGACAATGGGCTGGCTTTGCAGCGTCATCAGACCTGGCCACTGGCCAACAGGGAGGGCAGGAGATTCCAGAGACAAAGACCCCTGCCAGAAGCCCCCCTCCCTGTAAGCCAGTGGCTCTCAAACTTTTTTACTGGGGACCCCTTTCACATAGCAAGCCTCTGAGTGTGACCGCCCCCTTATAAATTAAAAACACTTTTTAATATATTTTAACACCATTATAAATGCTGGAGGCAAAGTGGGGTTTGGGGTGGAGGGTAGGGTGACCAGACAGCAAGTGTGAAAAATCGGGACGGGGGTATGGGGGCTAATAGGAGCCTATATAGGAAAAAGACCCAAAAATCGGGACTGTCCTTATAAAATCGGGACATCTAGTCACCCTAGTGGAGGCTGACAGCTTGCGACCCGCCATGTAATAACCTCGTGACCCCCTGAGGGGTCCCGACCCCCAGTTTGAGAACCCCTGCTGTAAGCCATGGGACCACGGGTTAGTGGCAAGGGTGGAAAGTGCACTTGTGAGAATGTGAGCGTGTGCATGAGGGTGTGTGTTCATCCTTCGCTGCCTGGCTCACGCATGCGGGTGCTTGTGCAGAAGTGTGGGGGGGTGCGGAAGTGTGTGTGCATGGTGCCTGCAGAACTGGGCGTGCGTGTGGGTGTGTTTCTGGGCACGTGTGGATGTGTACACGTGGGCTCAGGATTGCCTCCGTGGTCCTTGAATGATTGTGCGTGTGTGCATGGGGCCAGTCAGTGAAACTCACCAGCTCCAGGCTTGGTCAGTAACCCACATGGCAGACCAAATTCCCCCCAGGGGAACGGCAGGCTGGGGCCGGAGCAACCTTGTGCTGATATTAGGGCGACCAGACAGCAAGTGTGAAAAATCGGGACGGGGGTGGGGGGTAATAGGAGCCTATATAAGAAAAAGACCCAAAATCGGGACATCTGGTCACCCTAGCTGATATTTTGGTTTCACGGGAGCAGAATCTGGTGATTGCTTCAGCTGCGTTTCCCTTCACCCAGGGGAAGCTTGACCAACATGTGATCCAACCCCTCTGGGAAGGCCCATCCCAACGGCCGGATGGTCAGCAGCCCCCTTCGCTCCCCCAGTGTGTCTCGGAATGATGGGCAGCGCTGAGGAGCTGGCGTTTGGGAATCAACCAAGGGAAACAAATGAAGAATGAAGAAGAAATTATCAGGCGGAGAGGGGGGGAGGAAAAGTTTGCATCCATCAGCTCCGGGAGGAGCCGAGACGTTCCTGTCACTGTCTGGGGGGGAGAGGTTTGCTGCTGCATGGGGTGTTTTTCTGGTTTGGTTTTTTTCTTGTAAAGGAGCTAAGTGGCGTGAGATTTATGAAGCCCAGACAGGGGAACGCTCTCGCTCGCTCTCTCCCTCGCTCCTTCCAAAGTGCTCCCTAATCACAGGTTGTAGCTCTGCTCTAGACGAGGAGGCTGCATCTCAGCTGCTTGATAAAATGCAGCCCCGAGCCAGGGCCCCGGCTAACCCGGCCCCGATGGCAGATAATAAAGGGGCCATTTGACAAAAGGCTGCCGCAATCCAGTGGCACGATCAGTCACTTTCGCTGCCCGGGATGGCCGTGTGCGTGTGCCCACGGGGTCGTGCGCATGCGTGGATGTGGAGGAGTGCGTGTGTGTTCACCTAGGTGCGTGCACATGTGAACACATGCCTGTGGGTGCCTGGGTGCAAACATAGCCTGCATGTTTTTGCGGGTACGTGTGCGTGCATACACGTGTGTAAATGGAGAGTACACGTGCCTGTTTGCTTGGCCGCATGGGCGTGTAAACCTGTGCGCGTGCATGTTTACACGATTGCATGTGTGTACATGTGTGCACATATATGACTTTGCATGTGTGTGCATGAGTGCATATAGCTGGAAATGTGTGTTCATGCATGTTTGCATGGCTACCTAGGAATGTATACGCTCTCATGTGCCTGACAGACACACCCGACTCTGCAGTTTGGGGACTGGAGAAGGGGGAGACTTTATCTTGCCAGACTGGCATTGGGGAAATAAAAACACCAGCAGGGGACTCAAACTGGGAAGTGAATTCCATCCCCGCTCGGGGCGCCGGTTCTGGGGGAGGGAAGCTGTGTCAGGAATCACTTGTTCCCCAGGGATTGAGGTGGCTCCTCCTTTCCTCCCCACCCCCACATTCCTCCTGGCAGAGGAGGGGTCAGGGAGTGTTGTGCCCTGTCCTCAATGGGGCAAACTCTGGTCACCCCCCTTTAGAGCAGATCACAGCACTGAGCCGACGGCTGGCGTGGTTGGCAGGCGAGCTGTCATGCAGAGAGCAGGGATAGGCCCTTGGGGAATGGACGAAGGCTGTTTATGCCCTTGCTCCAGCATCTCCCTTCGCATTGTCCCAGCTCCTCCTCAGACACTGCAATGCAACAATCTACACAGGGCTTGGTCTGCCCTCAGGGAGGCGAATGGAGGGGCATGTGCACCTCATGAGGGGGCCAGAATTCCTTAGTATGAGTCCCCCATAACACGCATCCACTAGCAGGAACACGGGCCAGTAGTTACAGCAGAGAACCAGGACAGCTGGGTTCTATTTGCAATGCCAAGTGGGCTAGTGGTTAGAGCTGTGTCCCCTGGGTTTCTGTTCCTGCCCTCGGGCGGTGAGTGTGGGCTAGTGGTTAGCAAACTCACTGGTAGCTCAGGACTCCTGGGTTCTTTTTGCAGTGGTGCCTCAGGAACCCCCGCCCCCATCTGTAAATTGGGGGTAACAATATAGAATTGTAGGACTGGATAGGACTTCCTGAGGTCATCTAGTGCAGTTCCCTACGCTCATGTCAGGACTAAGTATTATCTAGACCATCCCTGACAGGTGTTTGTCATAGACTTTAAGGTTAGAAGGGACCATTATGATCGTCTAGTCTGACCTCCTGCACAACGCAGGCCACAGAATCTCACCCACCCACTCCCGCAACAAACCCCTAACCTATGCCTGAGCCATTGAAGTCCTCAAATCATGGTTTAAAGACTTCAAGGTGCAGAGAATCCTCCAGCAAGTGACCCGTGCCCCACGCTGCAGAGGAAGGCGAAACCCCCCCCAGGGCCTCTGCCAATCTGCCCTGGAGGAAAATTCCTTCCCGACCCCAAATACGGCGATCAGCTGAACCCTGAGCATGTGGGCAAGACTCACCAGCCAGACACCCAGGAAAGAATTCTCTGTAGTAACTCAGATCCCACCCCATCTAACATCCCCTCACAGGCCATTGGGCATATTCACCGCTAATAGTCAAAGATCAGTTAACTGCCAGAATCAGGCTATCCCATCATCCCATCCCCTCCATAAACTTCTCAAGCTTAGTCTTGAAGCCAGATACGTCTTTTGCCCCCACTGCTCCCTCTGGAAGGCTGTTCCAGAACTTCACTCCTCTGATGGGTAGATTGTCCAACTGCCTCTTAAAATTCTCCAGTGATGGAGATTCCACAACCTCCCTAGGCAATTTACTCCAGTGCGTAACCACCCAGTTAGGAAGTTTTTCCTAATGTCCAACGTCTTGTCCTATCCTTGAGGTTAAAGAGAACAATTTGTCTCCCTCCTCCTTGTAACAACCTTTCATGTACCTGAAAACTGTTCTCATGTCCCCTCTCAGTCTTGTCTTCTCCAGACTAAACAAACCCAATTTTTTCAATCTGCCCTCATAGGTCATGTTTTCTAGACCTTTCATCATTTCTGTAGCTCTTCTCTGGACTTTCTCCAATTTGTCCACATCCTTCCTGAAATGTGGCCCCCAGAACTGGACACAATACTCCAATGGAGGCCTAATCAGCGCGGAGTAGAGCAGAAGAATTACTTCTCGTGTCTTGCTTACAACACATATTCCGACACCTTTCCCACCACAGCACTGAGATGCAGCCACCTCTGGGCTGGAGCCGTGGCACAGCGAGCGCTTGGCCAAGACATCGAGACAAACCTCTGGTGCCTAGAGTCCAGTGTGCCCAACCCAGGCCTAGGCCCCATTGTACAGCTTAATCCGTGAGTGCACAGGGCCTTGGGAGCCGTGGCTGAAATGGGCACCAGAAGGGCAGAGAATTACCCTCGCCTTATGCTGCAGAGAGGAAGGACAGATTTGCTGGTGCTGGCCTGGGGGTCAGGAGTTTGGGGTTCCCGTTGTAGCTCGGCCACAAGTTTCTGGGGGACCTGGGGCAAGTCCCTTCCGCTCCGGTTTTCAATAGCTCAGTTCCACCAAGATACAGAGCCAGGCTTTCAGAAAAGCTCCAGGTGCTGGCTCAGAAGCTGTAAGTGTCCCAATGAGCAGGGGTGCTAAGTGGTTGAAGATCTGGCCTGTAACCCCCCTCAGCCTCAGTTTCCCTATCTGTAAAATGGGAATAACATCCTTTTCTTTGTATCCTTAGCCTGTAGCCCTTTGGAGCAGGACCTGTCTCTCCCTCTCTGTGACAGGGCCCTGACCTGGGTCAGGAGCTACTGTGATGCTGTTACTGGGAGGGTTTTTAAGCTAGCTGGATCAGGACATTTGGAAAGCGGAAGAACAGAGCAGGAATTCCCCCTCCCCTCCCCTCCCCTCCCCTCCCCTCCTCCTGCCAGTCCCAGCCCCACCCCGTTCTCATTCCTTCTGGCTGAGTTTTAAAGCAGGGTTTTTTTAGCAGACGAATTAGTGATGTGCCTCATTGAGACAGTTCAAATCCCACTCATTTTAATTATCGCAGCCTGGCAGCCCTGCTGTGGGTATCACACGGGGCGACGGGGAGCTTGCCAGGTGGGGGTTTTATATTAAACGCTTTTGACATTTTACGAACTGAATGACTTAAATGATAACAAATTAACAGACGGCTCCATGCGTGCGGGTGAGGCTGTGTCTGTCTGTCTCTGTGTGTGTCTCTGCGTGCGGGTGTGAGTTTCTGAGTCTGTGTGTGTGTCTCTCTCCCTCGGTGTCTGTTGCTCTGGGTGTTTGTGGCTGAGATGTGAGTTTGTGTCTGTCTCTGTGTGTGTGTCTCTGTATGGTTGTGTTTTTCTCTATGTATGTGTGTCTATCTCTGTCCCTCTGCGTGTATATACGCACGTGTGTGTGGATTTCCGTATGTCTCTCTCTCTGTATCAGTGTATGTGTGTGTGTGTCTGTCACTCTCTGTGTTTGTGCATTTGTGTGTCTGTGTTCCTCTGTATCTCTGTGTGTCAGTCTGTTTGTGTCTCTGCCTCTGTGTTTGTGCATTCATGTCTGTGTCTCTGTATGCATTTTCATGTGTGTGTCTGTGTGTGTGTGTATGTCTCTGCCTCTCTCTGTGCGTGTGTGTGTGTGTGTGTCCCCGTCTGGTTGTGTGTGACTTTCTGTGGCCTGGAAGGTGCTGAGCTCCCGCTCTTTCTCCCTGTCGCTGCAGCGTTAGGATCCCGGTGTCATTGCTGTCTTCGCTCCTCTAACAAGCTCTGACGGTGCCTTCCAAACGTCTGCCTTTGCAATCAAAAGTGCAGTGAGGTTATTTCATACACGCAAGGTTATTTCATACACGCAATCTGGGTAATAAATCCGAGAGTTTCAGGAGTGGAGCTGAAGAAGAAGAAAGCTTTTCAAGCCTCTGGGGGACCCAGAGATCAGACAGGCTAGAAAGGTCCAGGGCATGATCCCCCTTGTTGCAAATTGATCCGATAGTCATCCGCAGACGGCACAGAGATCTATCGGGAAGTCTGCAGAGTCCACGCCGCACAGGCCCAGGCTGAGCCTACGACGAATGCAGCCGTATCAGCTCTTCCTCGCTTCGCTGCATCCTGGCAAGAACACTGGTCATCAGTGGGACCTTAGGGAGTGCTGCGCTGAATGGCCCTGGGAGTTTGTTCAGCGTGGTTAATGCCAGAGTAACGCGGAGTATTAGTGTATCTTCCAGTGTGCTCCAGCCAGAGTAACACGGAGTATTAGTGTATCTTCCCGTGTATTCCAGATAAAGGTACTTAATGCTGGAGTAACACGGAGTATTAGTGTAACCTCTGGTATACTCCAGATAAAGGTACTTAATGCCAGAGGAACATGAAGTATTAGTGAATCATCCAGTATGCTCCATGCCGGAGTAGCATGACATATTAGCATGCCATCATGTATAGACCAGCCAAATGTACTTAATGCTAAAGTAAGCGGGAGTATTGTATCTTCTGGTGCACTCCAGCAAAAAGTACTTAATACTAGAATAATATGGGGTTTTAGTGTATCTATTGGTATATTCCAGAGTAACTGGGAGTATTGATGTGCCTTCCAGTGTACCCCAGCTAACGGTACTAAATGCCACGGTATTGCAGAGCATTAATGTGTCAATGTCTGAGTAACAGGAAGTGTCACTGGATGTCCCAGGACTCCTTGGCCTGATACAGCTCATGCTGGAGCAGTGTGAAGTGTAACTGTAGATGAAGGTGGAGTAACAGGAAGTATTAGTGTCTCCTCAGGTATGCGCTGATTCATTTGGATTTGGTGGTGGGGGCAGGCTAGCTCATGACTGACTGTCACCCCAGCTCTCTCTGTTCTGGTCTCAGAGGGAGCCAGGTTCCAAGCTGCCTGGGACCCGCACGGATACTGGTTTTCCATGTGCTGCTCCTCTCAGTGGCCAGCGGGAGGCGCTGTTCCCAGATAGGCAGTGTGGGGGAGCGGGGACACCATGGTTGGCTGCGCTCTTTAGTGCTCCCCCCTTTGAACACAGCGCAGGCTGAAATCGCAGCCCTGGGACTGCTTGTCCCTGGAACTGGTGAGGCACGCCCTGCACTGCCCTGCCTCTGTGCCTCACCCCTGCCCTGGAGACACCGTCCCATGGGGTGCTAAGGTATCTCAACTAGGGTTACCATATTCTGTGCCTCCAAATGGAGGACACTCCACGGCCCACGGCCCCGCCCCCAGCCCCGCCCATACCCCCGCCCCAACCCCGCCCCCTCCCAAAAGTCTCCGCCCCCTCCCCTGCTTCCCGCGAACATTTGATTCGCGGGAAGCCTGAAGCAGGTAAGGGGGGTGGGGGGGGGAGGAGGCGCGGCCCAGGCTGGCCCCCCGGCGGCTCCAGCCTGGGTCGGCTCGGGCCCTGGGGTGCCGGCCCCGGCCGACCACCCCCAGCCCGCCCAGCACTGCCGGCCCCCGGCGGCCCGGCGCACCCCCGGGCTCCCCGCGGGCCCGGCTCCCCGCGGGCCCGGCTGACCTGCTCCCCGCCGGCCCGGCTCCCCGCCGGCCCGGCTGACCTGCTCCCCGCCGGCCCGGCTGACCTGCTCCCCGCCGGCCCGGCTCCCCGCGGGCCCGGCTGACCGGCTCCCCGCGGGCCCGGCTCCCCGGCTCCCCGCAGGCCCGGCTGACCGGCTCCCCGCCGGCCCGGCTGACCTGCTCCCCGCCGGCCCGGCTCCCCGCGGGCCCGGCTGACCTGCTCCCCGCCGGCCCGGCTCCCCGCGGGCCCGGCTGACCTGCTCCCCGCCGGCCCGGCTCCCCGCGGGCCCGGCTGACCGGCTCCCCGCCGGCCTGGCTCCCGCGGGCCCGGCTGACCGGCTCCCCGCGGGCCCGGCTCCCCGCGGGCCCGGCTGACCGGCTCCCCGCCGGCCCGGCTGACCGGCTCCCAGCCCGGACCCCGGCCCGGCACCGCGCCCCCGGCTCCCCGTCCGGCCCCGCGCCCGGCACTGCGCCCCTAGTTCCCGGCCCGGCACCATGCCCCCGGCCCCGCACCGGCCCCGCACCGCCGGCCCTGGCCGAGCACCACCCAGCCCTTCCGATTTTCCCGGACATGCCCGGCTTTTGGGGATTTCCCCCCGGACGGGGATTTGAGCCCCCAAAAGCCGGACATGTCCGGGAAAATCCGGACGTATGGTAACCCTAATCTCAACTCTCCGCGTCCTTTCAGTGCACCAGCTGGGCCTCTCACTTGGCCGCTCTGACTGTCTGGATCTTCTCCAGCCGCAGGAGCTTCCAAGCGTGTTGGTGCTTCCCGAGGCTCCTCTGGGGGAGCCGTGACATCTGTATTCAACGCCATGCTCGGCCGCCTGGGCTAGACCCCAGGCCTGGACGCTGCATTGTTTACTTTTGCCCTTTCCTCCCAGGTGAGCAGGGAAGCAGTTGAGCTCGAGGATCAGGCATTGGCCGCATGCACGCGCACACAGACACACAGACACACATACATACCCACACACACACACAGAGGCAAAGAGAGAAACTGCTTTAAAAACCAATTGGGCCTCTGGAATGTGCTTATTGCAGCGTTCAGCAAAGCCATCGGGAGGGAATATTTGATCAGGCAGAAATGTAATATTTATAGGAGGGGGCGAATCAGCAGGGGGAAACAGATACATAAATAAAAATGCGCTGGCAAAGAAAAGCCAGGACAGACACGCTGAGCCAAAGCCGTTTGGGGGCCTTGGAGATCATGCACACAACCCTGGGGAGGTCCTGCAGCGGCAGAGGTCCCCACAGGAACATCGCCTCTCCATCCTCAAAAACTCCTGCAGCTATCGGGGTGCCCTGCTCAGACGGAGCCCATCTTTGGTCTCCGGAGCACTTTCTGGCTTCCAGGGATCATAGAAGATCAGGGTTGGAAGGGACCTCAGGAGGTCATCTAGTTCAACCCCCTGCTCAAAACAGGACCAATCCCCAAACAGATTTTTGCCCCAAATTGCCCCCTCAAGGATTGAGCTCACAACCCTGGGTTTAGCAGGCTAATACTCAAACCACTGAGCTATCCCTCCCCCCTCAGCATCTGGCAACTCCTGCTGAGAACAATGGAGGATATCCCTTGTTTATAGGCTCTTTCTAATGCAACAGGCTGGGAGGGGTGGATTGGACCCGCGAGTGGCCGTGATAAGCTTTGAGCATGTGCAAGGTACGGGAGCCACGGGGCAGCCCTGCGGGTCTGATGCACGGCCCGTTTCCCTTGGAGCGTGCTGTCCATCTGTCCTGCCGTTCCAATGGTTGATGGTCCAACTGGGCATGGTAACAACTGAAGAACAGGGGTGGCTAGGGCTGCTCGAGAGAGGGCACCGGGCGTGCACCAAGCCACACCTCGCATCGTGGTGCCTCTGATGTGGCCTGACTTCTGGGCTGTAGTCCACGAAAGCTTATGCTCTAATAAATTTGTTAGTCTCTAAGGTGCCACAAGTACTCCTGTTCTTCTTTCAGCACAAGGGGGACATGGTTCAGGCGAGCTGCTGGCCCAAACGACTACCTGTGCTTAAGGACCTCTCTGTATCTCGCTAGGGGCTTACGGTGCAGCTGTTCTGATGGGGACCGAGTGCCCGTTGGAGCTGGGCAGCTGGGTCTTCGCTTGCGTCCCCATGGACTCCTACCGGGTGACCCAGGCTGAGCTTCCGGCAATGCGACCTCAACCGTCCCAGGGAACAGAGGAATTGGTTTGCAGCAGGGAGGGGGGATCCAGGGATGAGGATGAGGTTGCCAAGGTGTAATTTGCTGCGAAGCTTAATCCATCCTCTCTACTGTACTTTATCATGACGTCCCAAGGGGCCAATTAATGTGTCTCAACATCCCAAACCAATACGAATCATTTCAAAGCCACCTGGACGCCATCTGCCACTCAGAGCCCTGCGCCACGGGTCAATCCCGCCTGTCAATCCCCAGCAAACGGGGCATCCCGGCTGATGGTGCCAGGGGGCAGGGTGCGGAGAGGGGCATATTTGCTGGGGTTGGACTTAATAAATAATGATAATGCATCTGGCTGGGTCCTTACGTGCTGTAGATTGGTGCAGAGCCACTGAAGTCAATTGAGTTATGCTGTTTCCCATCAGCTGCGGATCCGGCCCATTGATTCCCAGGGAGCTGGGTTGACTCATGCTAGCCGGTGATCTGAACCCTTGACTCCAACAGAGCTGGCCTGGTTTACGCCATCTGGGGATCTGGCCCCATTCTGCCTTTCATCGGAGGATCCTGACTCTTTTTTTAAGTAAAGTTTAAGTATCATTATCCCCAAGGTATGTTTCAATGGCGGTGAAATGACTCGCCAAAGGATCGGGGCAGCACGGGGAATAGAAACCCACATCTCCTGAGACGCGGTCCCTGCCTCTAACCAGGAGACCGCGCTGCCTCGGAAGCCTGGTAACCTTTCCCTAAAGCAGCTGGCATTTAAGCTGTGTTCTTATAGAGAACACCTCTGGAAGAGCACCGCAGTGATCCAGGGTGTGGGGAAGGAGGGTGAGAGTTGCACACACTAGGCTCCAGGAAGATGAACCCCAGCATAAGGGGGAAGCTTTCGGATCAACGCTGAAGCCTATAGGAAGGCTGGGCGTGTGGTTGAATTACTTCGTTGGGCTCTGAAGAGTTAGGGGGCAGTTCCCAGCTCTGTCACAGATTTCCTGTGTGACCTTGGGCCTCTCTGTGCCTCCACTTCCCATCTGTAAAATGGGGATAACCCATCCTTTATCTAGATCGCAAGCTCATTAGGGCAGGGACTCTCTCTTAGTCGTGCATGGTGGGTGCCTAACACCCTGGGGGCCTGATCTCAGTTGCAGCCTCTAGACGCTGCTGTAAAACAAATACTCCTGAAGCCGAGCTGACATCTGGAAGCCAGACCCAGGAGCACTGGAAAGAGGCTCTCTTTGCTGTGTTGAGCCAGAAGTACAGCGTTCTTTGGCCCCGTTCGCGGTCCCTGAGAAGAAAGGAGCGAGCTGCAGGAGAACAGGCTGGGCAGTTGCCTCTGTCAGTCCCCACCCCAGCTTTGCCCCATTAGTCTTGGGAGATCCTGGCTGTTCCCACCCTGGAACCCCTCTGGGTTCAAAGTTAGAGCAGGGACTTGGCTTAAATGCCCCCACTGCTACAGGACTGCATTGGGAGCAGATGATTGGCAGTTGCCTATGAAATCGGTAGGGCAGTATGTTAGATGTCGGGACCTGACAGGGATCGTGCTGGAATGGGATGGAAACGCCCACATTTGGTTGTCCTTCCCTGGCTGGAAAATCAGCGAACCTGATTTCCAGGGCTTCCACCCCCCGGTGGGGGACTGGGTCCCGTAACCCACAGCCGCTGCTATGCTCAGGATCAGTGGCAATGAGAGGCCGGGCAGGGCACCCAGGTTCGGAGCAGGGTTCAGACCTGGGGGGGGGGGGGGGGGGGGCATTTGGAACCCAGATGACCTTAAAGTCAGGGAGAGAAAGACAGGGTGTGGCACTCCCCCTGCTGGCTGATTCACACACTGCAAGGGCATCATTCCCCAAAGCCTCTCTGGTGGAAAAAGCCTTAAGAGAGACATCCGAAGGGCCAAACGCAACACATGGGCGTAGGGAGTAGGGGCAGGGGTAAGTCACAAGTGCACATGGGTTATATGCAACCTAGCGTGTACATGGCGTGGCAAACCGTGGGCTTTTATTTCTGCGAAGGGATGTCAGAAGTCAATAGCTAACAGCAGCAGAGACCAGGTCAGGTAATAAAAAGTATAAGGGGGGTGGGGGAATGGGTTGTGTGATGTCCTGATTGATAGAAAAGGCCTCATTTTTATGCCTAACGTATAGGGCTTAGATCATCCTTTCGCTCTTCCTCGCTGTCGTATGGAGCGCTGGCAGGATTTATATCCGTATGAGGTTGGGAGAGATTATTCCTGTTTTGCAGAATGGGGAAACTGAGGCACAGAGCGGGATGACCTGCCCAAGGCAATGACAGAACCAGAACTAGAAGCCAAGAGTCCTGAGTTTTTGTGCCTTTTGGAAGTCAAAGAGTTTGCTACAGAAAGTGTAGGCAGGGGCTAGGGGAACAATGGCTGACCAGATCCCTTCTGCGGGCCAAATGTGTCCGTCCCAGATGCCTGCTGTGAGTAAATGGAAACAGGGTGCCAAGATCAGGACGGGGTGGCTCAGGATAGTTGGGATGGTGTCTCACCTCTGAATCACTGCCCCAGCTCCTGCCCATGTAGGAGTGACTAGGAACCGTTCTCACCTGGTGACAGGTTGGGGGGGGGAGGGTGGTCTCAATCCAGCTTCTAGTGGGCACTGAAAGCATCATCTGATGTGGCATGAACTGCCCCTCCACACACCATGTGCCCTGTCTTAGCAGAAGGGACGGAGAAGGCCTTTGATGCTATTCCCTGCAGCGGGGTCCTTCCAACTCAGCTATGGCTGGGGGCAGCGTGGCTGGGAGAGATCTGCAGGTGGGGGGGCACCAGCCCGCTTGCAGCCTCAGGGGCAGCACGGCTTCCTGATTGTGGTGCTGCCCTTCCCCTGGACTCCCCAGGCGAGACGCAGGCCCTGTGTGCCTGCCCCTGGGTTCCCTTTCCCTAAGGGGAGGGGGGCTGCACCCTGGAATGTGAATGTGCAAAGGGAAAAAAAACCAATCCAACAACCGAGGGCTCCGTGCCACTGACCCGCTCGTGTGGCGAACCAGACAATGGGCTGTCTGTTGTCAGTGCGGTTTCAGGCTCAGATCCCAGCTGCAAGATACAGGCTATACAAGGTGGGGAAGAATGTTATCGGGCAGCTATCTGCTGGCTACACTGAAATGTAATCCTAGTTTGGGGTGTTGTAAGAGACATGAATAGAGTCTGAGCGAGGGAAAGGACAGAGCTTACCGAGCACTGGGAAGTTTCAGAGATTCACCTTTTCTCTCTCCTGCGCCGTGGAGGGGGGAGCGGCACGCAGGGCAGACATTACATGCATGCAGCCGACTAACGGTTAGACGTTCATAAAGACAAGTGCAAATTACTACACTTAGGAAAGGAAGAATCAAACGCACAGCTACAAACTGGGGACGAACTGGCTAGGTGGTGGTACTGCGGAAAAGGGGCTCCTCGTGGATCACAAATTGAATCTGAGGCAACAGTGGGATGCAGGTGGGAAAAAGGCTAATATCATTCTGGGGTGTGTTAACAGGGGTGTCGTATGTCAGACACGGGAGGCGACTGTCCTCCCGCTCTGGTGAGGCTCAGCCAGAATCCTGTGCCCAGGTCTGGGTGCCGTGCTTCAGGAAAGATGTGGAAAATTGGAGAAGTTCGGAGGAGAGCAACGAAAATGATCAAAGGATCAGAGAACCTGGGCATGTTCAGTCTTGAGCAAAGAAGACTGAGGAGGGACCTGATAACCGTCTGCACATACATTGAGGGCTGTTATCAAGAGGACGGTGAGGTCTCCATGGCCGCTGTCGGTAGGACTAGAAGCAATGGGCTTAATCTACAGCAAGGAAGATTTCAGTTCGATGTTAGAAATAAGGGGGCTCTGGAACAGGCTTCGAAGGGAGGTTGTGGAATTCCTGTCACCGGAGATTTTTAGGCCCAGGTTGGACAACCCCGGTCAGGGCTGGTCTAGAGTTACCTGGTCCTGCCTCAGTGCAGGGGGCTGGACGCACTGACCTCCTGAGGTCCCTTCCAGCCCAACCTTCCTGTGATTCTGCGATCAGATGCCTGTGGGCAGATGCCTCTGTCCTTTCCCTCGCTTAGACTCTATTACAACTCACTGAGGATGGAGCAACAACTGGTTTGCTCCCTCTTTGGCCGCCTCACTCCAAATGCAGTTGGGTCCCTTTAAGACCCCCAAGTGGCCCCTCCTTTGCCCAAAATACACAGCATGGTACTAATCAGGGCAGAAGGCCTCCTGCTGGGGGGAGCGTTTGGCAAATGGGTCCCGAGAGAAGCAGGGCGAGGGGAATCCAGGGAGGGACTAGCCTTTGGCTACCTAGGCAAAGGAGCAGAGAGTCTCCTTCTCACTGTTAGTCCAGGACAAACAACCTCTCTCACTGATCCCTCAAATCCACCCTGCCCGATCCAGACTGCTCATTGCCCCATTTAATATCATTCTACTGCATGCTGCTGGATGGGGTCCTTCCTTCTCAGGGTGCGTCTCATTCTAATATTGAAGAGGAAGGAGGGCACTGGCATGGGAATTAGGGGATCTGGGTTTGGATGCCCTGTGTGACCCGTGGCAAGTCATTCCACCTCTCCGGGCCTCCGTCTCCCCATCTGTAGCATGGGGATAATGATCCTTCCTTTCCCTCTCTTGATTATCTCAGCTCTTTGAGGCCGGTACCATCTTCCTTTGCACCTAGCACAGTGGGGTCCTGGTCCGTGATTGGGGCAGTTATGCACTACCGTAATACGTCTAATAGATCCTCCTCCTCATAATCTTATAAAGTGCAGTAGGGGAAGGCAGCGTAGCCTAATGGGTAGGGCCCTGGGAGTCAGGGGGCCTGGGCCGAATTCCCAGCTCTGCCGGGTGATGTTGAGCCAGTCCCTTCCCCGGTCCGTGCCACCGCTTCGCCCTCTGTAAAATGTGCAGAGTGACACCCCCGTTTGTAACGTGTGTTGAGTCCTGTGTGTGGAGCGTGCTAGAGAAGCCGAGTGTTATTAGTGAGCAACACCAGTCCTGGGGGTGGTTCTTGCTACATTGTCCAAACACCAGAGAGCCACGGGGAAGAGAGAAAGAGCACCCCCCCCCCGTGCATTCACCTCTCCAGCAACCGAACGTGTTGTGTGACGGAGCAGGTGGGGGGGGGAAATATCCTTGGCTAAACCTAGCTCCCAGTCCTGGAGCCTTCGTCAGCCCTTTGAACCCTCTGGGAGCCCACACAGAGGTCTGGCCAAATGGATCAGATTGCAGGGGGGCCCCGCTCCTGCTGCCAGCTCTGCCAGTGTGGTGCCTCATTGAAATCAAAGGATCTTTGCGCAGGCACAGGGGACCCCCACTCCTCAGAGCCAGCCGCAGGATGGCCTTCGTCAAGCCATGGCCCCCTCTCTGTGCCTCAGTTTCCCCCTCTGTAAAAATGAGGATCATGCTACTGAGTTGCTTTGCAACGCCCTTTGAGCTCCGCGGATGAAAAGCTCTAGATAAGAGCCAGGGATTACTGTTATTATCACTTGGCGATTTCATCACCTCCACCTCAGAGCCGAAGGCTAAACCTTTCACTCCCTCCCCCCCCATAGCCATCAAATCCTCTCATCCGCCCCCCCATTTATCACAGCTGATCGATTCTAATTCAGCAGTTTTTCATCCAGCAAAGGCCTTCCTAGTTAGTTGGGGGGGTTTTCCCCAAAAGACCCATAATAATAATTATTCCCCTGATAACCCTCTTTTCTTTCTTTCTTCTTTAATAACAATCATAAAAATAAATAAATAAATAAATACCTTACAAAAAAACAAAGGGAGGAAAGGAGAGGTGTTTTTTTCCCTTTATTGTGTGTACGCATTTGAAAATTGGTGCCCAGTGAATCACGGCCCTCGGTATTAATTTTACATTTTAAAATGTTACCTTGCCAGGGGCAGGGCTGGCACGACTGAATCGGAAAAGGAGAGAAGAGAGAGAGAGAGAAAACCCTTCTCCTTAATTAGCGTATTTCACTGTGTGATCAGAGTGCTTATGAAGCGAGTAATGAGGTGGATAGTAGCTTAAAGACTGCAAGAGAGCTTCTTCAGTGATATTCAGGGACCAGCCTTCCCCTTTCCTGCTCTCCATTTGTTCTCTCCTTCCTCCTTTTTTTTCATTCCCTTCTTCCCTTTGTGATGACTGCATGTCTTTTGTGTCATCCTCTTGAATCCCCCGCTATGTTTCCTGGTGCATCAGTGTTTTTCTTTCTTATTTCACACACACACACACACACACACACACACACACACACACACACACACACACACATCCCTGTCACTGTCTGTACATTTCATTTTTTCTTACCCTGCCAAGGCTGTGGGAATCGCAGTGTCGCCGACTATCTTGCCAGTCTATCAGTAGTTGCGCAGTGTTTGGTGCTTTCCTTAAAGCCCCACCTCCTGGAGTCATGAGATTTTCACAAGAACCTCAGCTTTCACTTACATTTTCTAGTTGTCTGAGTTGCAGAGCTTGAAAATGCCTGAGTGTGTGCATGCCAGAGAGAGCGAGAGTTATGGTGTGTGTGTGTACTCATGTGTGTCTGAGTGTGCGCATTGTGTACAAGCATGTGCATGTGCCTGTGTGTGTGCAGGTCTGAGCGTGTGCGTAGTCTGTGTGTGTGCGCATTGTGCACGAGCATGTGCAAGAGTCTGTGTGTGTGTGTGTATACCTGTGTGTGCGCATCGGAGGGGGAGAATAGGGGTGTATATGCCTCTGAGTGTCAGAGTGAGTGACTCTGTGTGTGGGTGTGGGCACGCAGCAACAAGAGAGTGTGTGTGTGTGTCAGAGAGTGTGTGTGTGTGTTGTGTCTCCCTGCTGCCCCATAGAACTGACCCCTGCCACTGCCTGGATTTCCACGACACACATAAATCAGCCAGACACACATTTGTGCAGACAGCAGGGCCAGCCAGGAGAGCTCCACTCGCCTCCTGCCGCAGGCTGACTGCTGGGCCAACATCTCCCCCACACCCTGCCCTATGAGAGGGAGGAGGACCTCTCCCTTTAAACCCTCCCACTGACTGGCCTCCATTGGCATGCAGCCCCTCTCCCTCCCCCTGCCTGGCTGTATTACACACACAGCAGTGTGTGCTTGGCTCACTAGCAGGCCAGGGGCTTGGAGAAAGAAGCCCATCCCACAGCGCTGAATTACCACTTAGAGACCCTGTAGGGCTCTGTTTGTCTACCGGGCCATCTCCATCTAAATGGAGATGTGGCTGCATCTCCCCCCCACAAGAAGGGAAGCGATTTGTCGATGGAGGGGGGGATATGAATTTTCCTCTGAAACGGAGGCTCTTTAACCAGATGCCGCAGAGCGGCCACCTTCCTGTGCCTCCCACCACGCGCACCCCGGGGCACAGCGCGGGGGTGGGGGACCCCGCCATCAGGGAGATGCGGAGAGAGGAGATGCAAAATTCAGAACCAGGTCCGTCTCCTGCAGCTCAGATACTGCAGGGAGAGGCAGGAGGAGAGATTTCATACTCCAGGGTATGGGGGGCAGAGGCCTGGGGCTTTGGTTCAGGCCCATTATAAAGCTGGGAGGCCACTTGCAAAATTCAGATCTGGGTCCGGATCCGAATTTCAAACCTCCCCAGACTTGGGAGTGCTTGGATCTGGGGCAGAGCTCCTGGCCTGTGTGTAAACAGCTCTGGGGGCTCAGTCCCACCCTTTGATGCCCCCTGGTCTTCCCTGACAGTTCCACCCCCACTTCCCAATCAGTAACAGTGTGTGGGGTTCGGTGGCCCCCATGGGATGAGTTTGATGGGTCTCAGCCCAGCTCCCCGCGGCACAGGGGCCAGGTCGCAGTATCCACCATTGCATTCAGCGCTCACTGGCTGTTCCTGGTGGACAGACGTGGTAGAGAGACCACGGACTAAATGAGCCACGGAGAGTGAACTCCCTCCTGGTCCCCAGCACGGGCTCCTTCGAGGCAGTAAGGACCTAGCGATGGAGGTCAGTGCGTGTAGCTCGGCCTCTCCGTGCCGTAGAGAAGAGAGGCCCCAGGGCATGTTTACACCACAAGGGCTACAGTGACACAGCTGAAGCTTCCTTTCCGATGATGTCGGTAATTCACCTCCCCGAGCGGTGGCGGACCTAGCCACGTCTAGACTGGGAGTCAGGCCAGCTTACCTACAGCTCGCAGGGGTGTGAATCTTCCACCCCTCCGAGTGGCGTAGCTAAGTGTAGACCAGGGCTCAGGCCTCGTCTTCACTGCAGACTTAACATGGGTTCAAACATGGGTTTTGCCTTTAACCCGTTCCACATTCACACACTCATGTCGCTATCCTTCCCCCACAATAAAGCAGCCCTCACGCCCTGAGCTACTGGGCAGACCCCGAGTTAGCGCATCCTGCGTGTTGCTAACCCGAGATAACTGCAGTGAGAACGTGCAGCCACGGACACTCACAGGAATCAGTACCCGATGGGCCTCCAGTCCCTTCCACGGTCCTCCAAGACGCCCGTTCCCATGAACTTTCTTGCCATCTCCCTTGCTCGGACCCCTGACGGAAGCAGTCTGCCTTCATATGCCTCTGCTCAGCATCTTCGCTCCCACCCTGCTCGCGGTTTCTTTAGCCTCACCCTGTGTTTAGGGCTAGCTGGGGGAGGGGTCCTTGAAACTCATGGAGGGATCCCCAAAAGTTTTCTGTTGTTCCACAGGAACGTAGTCTGGCTAAGGCTGACTACCACTGGCAATAGGGAGACACCCAGGTTGTTAGCTCCTAAAGAACTATGGGACAGATCCCCAGTCAGTGGAGTGACGCTGATTGAAGCCGGCAGAGGATATGGGTTTTATAATCTGGGTTGGTTTCCCACAGCTCTGGTCCCCTTTGCAGCCAAGCGCTGTGGCTCAGTAGCGTTGGGCACATGGTTCTCAGGTGGCCCTGGTCAAGCTGTTGACTGCGTTCCACCAGTTCCGGTACCAATTCACCAGCCGCCTCCCGGCCCCGGGGCTGCATCAGGCATGCACTGCAGTGGGGCACAGGCTGGAATCTCACACACACACACCCTGCCACTCACACCACCCTCCCCCTCCACTCACACCCCCAAACTTTTGTTGTGTGTGTCTTTTAAGGCTCCCCCACCCGGCGTTCATGAATAATTCCTCTTTCGGCTGCCGGAGTGTCAGTGACCTGCCTGCTGCCTTCGCAGAGGGGTGTCTACCCGCTTTTTTGTCTGCAGTGTTTTAAAGAGAGACTGACAGCTGACAAGGCTTCCTGTAGTGCCCAGCCCCCTCCCGCCCCTCCCACAACAGGGGGCCCATGTACTGCTGTCAGTCTCGCCTGATGGGGAGTCCTGGGGTGGGAGGAGAGCAGGCCTGCGGAGCTACAGTGGGGACTGTTCTTGGCCCGCTCTTCGCTTCAGGGGGCCCTAGAGGTTCTGTGAGAGGAGGGCAAACCCAGCATCACGCTGAGCCGTCAGTGCCCCAGGCATGAGCCCCTTCATACCCCTCGTCCTGGTATCTGGTACCGTCCTGACGAGGGAAATCTTCACTAGTGCCAGGACAGCCATGTAGCAGGACAGGCTCGAACTCCCGTCCCAGTCACTTCTCGGACTCAGTAGCATCAGTGCAGCGTGTTTACACTGGAGGGGCTTGCACTGGTGTGGCTAATTCAGTGTTAATCTCCCCCCCCCCTCACTCTCCTCCCCCACACACCATAGACCAGACGGGGGAAGTGACTCACCCAGGGTCACACGGCTGGGCAGTGGCAGAGTCAGGGAGAGAGCCCAAGAGGCCTGGTTCCCTGTCGCCCGTCACCACGTGCAGTCAGTTACATCAGTGCAAAGAGCCGCGGGGGTCGTGTTCTGCACTGGTTTTGGCCTGCTTCGGATGACTGCAACTTGCCCTTCATGGCTCTCAAAGCTCTTTGAGCACTGTTGTCCCTGATGGGGAGACTGAGTCACAGAGTGGTAGAGCCTCTCCCTGGCCCTGTGCTCCGTGCCCTAAGACACAATTGCCTTACTGCAAGAGGATTCTTACCATTGACTTCAATGGGCTTCGGATCAGGCCCCTAAACTAGTGTTTTCCACAGGCATCGGCACGATACAATATGTCGTCAAAGAGCCTGGCCGGAAAGGGACAGAGATACGACCGTGTCTGGAAATCTCATCACGTAGCCAAAATATAAGCAGAAGAAGGAGGAACAGTTTTATGTTAAGTGTCTTCTGGCATCTCGTGAATGCCCGGGTATATATATATATATATATATATATACACACACACACACACACACACACACACACACACACGCCCCAATTTTTATTCCAGATGTTCCGTGCTGTGCTCTCTCAGCAACTTGGAAGTGACTCAGTCCCGCACACCTGCCCTAGCCTTGCTGATGCCGGCAAGAGAATTTCTATTTGAGGGCAAGTGCCTCTGTAGGAACTTCAAATTAATTAGCAGAGAAAACCCATTCGGTGTGGGGAGAAGTCAGGATCGCTCCTGAGGGGCTCGTGCATTTGACTGAGGAGTCCTCGTCAAACACGAGGGCCAATCAAATCTACACAGTAAGTTATTTTAAATTTCCCCAGAAGGCGGGCGTGGGTTTGGAAGGTGGCAAACGGAGCTGGCTAGTCTTAGGGGACTCTGGTGTATTGAGGTCTAAAATGGGAATTGCCGAGGTATTGTGGAGTCGTTTTCCAGCTCTGCTAATCCCTTAATCTCTCAGATAATCAGTACCAAAAAACATAAATTACAATAGGATTGGAGCGCACATCTGCAGTAATACCAAAAGGGTTTGATGGTATCACAATGCATAATGATTTTTTGCTACTTATTACCAAGTGTTGCCAGTTTATTCCTCTTAAAACAATGAGGTACGAAATTTAATCTTGTAGCGCGAACGCGGATTCGGCGTGTTTGACTGGTGGTTAGGGCAGAGGATCTGTGCGTCAGGATTCCTGGTTTCTGTGCCTGGTTTTGGAAGGGAGAGTGGTCCAGTGGTTAAAGTAAAGGGGAGTAGGAGTCAGAAATCCTGGGGTGCTTGGATGGCAGTTGTGGCCTATGAAACACAGGGGCTCAGACTAGAAGATCTGGTGGGTCCCTTCCAGCCTTAAGCTCTATTCCCAGGTATGTCACTAATTTGCTGTATGGGCTTAGACAAGTTGCTGAATATCTCTGTGCCTTAGGTCTGGTCTATACTACCCGCCTGAATCGGCGGGTAGAAATCGACCTCTCGGGGATCGATTTGACGCGACAATCGATCCCCGAATCGGCGCTCTAACTCCACCAGCGGAGGTGGTAGTAAGCGCCGCCGACAAAAAGCGGCAGAAGTCGATTTTGCCGCCGTCCTCACAACGGAGTAAGTCGGCTGCAATACGTCGAATTCAGCTACGCTATTCACGTAGCTGAATTTGCGTATCTTAAATCGACTCCCCGCTGTAGTGTAGATGTACCCTCAGTTTTGCTTCTGTAAAATAGGGTGAGTCAAACTCTGCTCCTGGGGATTTTCTCGGGTTCCATTAACTGAGGTTTGTAAAACACTTTGAAATCTAGGTTGGGAAGCACTGGATAAGGGCAAAACTCTTTTACTCTCTGTTTCCCTTTGTAACGATGCCGGTTCTGGTGGGGCCCAACTGGAAGTACCAATTCAGGACAAAGTGCTTCAAGCAGGGCAGTCACAGCCCAAGGGTGGGGTTCCCAAACCAAACCAGCCAAACGGAAAAGACTTCGGTCTCACCCCACTGGCTAACCACAAGTCACACAAGCAATTCCCTGAGACACTCCAGTTTCCCAGGATCACCACCAGTGCCACTCGTTATGGGGATGAATGGTTATGCAAACCAATACCCCAGTAAAAGAAAAAAGATTCTCTCGATCCCAAAGGACCAAACCCCAGACCCAGGTCAATATACAAATCAAATCTTAGCCACAAATCACACTGTTGCCAATCCTGTAGAATCTAAAGGTTTATTCATAAAAGGAAAAAGATAGAGATGAGAGTTAGAATTGGTTAAATGGAATCAATTACATACAGTAATGGAGAAGTTCTTGGTTTAGGCTTGTAGTAGTGATGGAATAAACTGCAGGTTCAAATCAAGTCTCTGGAGTACATCCATTCAGCCCTTTGTTCAAAGCTTCAGACTGTAGCAAAGTTCCTCCAGAGGTCTGAAGCAGGACTGAAGAAAGATGGAGGAGTTTTCAGGGCCTTTTTATATTCTCTGCCCGTGGGAGAACACCTCTTTGTTCTTACTGTGGAAAATCCCAGCAGCAAGATGGAGTCTGGAGTCACATGGGCAAGTCACATGCTCATGCTTGACTCCGTTTGCAGGCCAACGCCATTGTTTACATGTTAGTTTGAACATTTCCAGGAAAGCTTAGATGTGGATGGGCCTCTCCCAAAATCCATTGTCAGTTAAATGTTTCTTGATAGGGCACTTAAGTTGAAAATTCCTTTCTCAAGAATTTGACCAAATGCTTTACTAAGGCTACTTGGAATCAAATCATATTGATATACAAGTACAGAGCCAATATTCATAACTTCAACTACAAAAATGGTACAGATAGCATAATCATACCCAGCAAATCATAACCTTCCCATAGACACCTCACACGACAACCTTTGTACAATATCTGCTGCAAATATATGAGTGGTTGCAACAGTGATCGATACGGTTACAGATTATGTCATTAACGTCACACCCTTATTCTCTATGTAGGGAGTGGTTGGTTTGACACAGCGAAGGGCAAAATCAGAAAAGAAGAGATGGGTTCTCTGTGCTTGTTACAAGTACCAAAAAGAAAGAGGGAAAAAATGTAGGGCGCAATTCTCCCTGGCTTGGCCCCATTTGCAGTTGTTTATATTGGGTTAGTGTGATATGAATCAGCATGGTTGTGTTCTACACTCACTTTGCACAGCTGCCAGTGCCTGTCGAAGGAGAAGAGTAGCAGAGAGTCAGGCCTTAAGGTCAAGCTTTTTATGAGTGGCTAGTGATTTTTACGAGTGGCTAGTGATTTTTTTGGTGCCCAGTTTGAGATTCCAAAAGGGGCTGTGGTTTTCAGAGGGTGGGACCTTGGCATTGTCTAGAAATCAGGGCCCTTTAAAGTGTCCCAAGTCAGGCTCCCGGAGTCACTAGTCACTTCTGAATTTCTTATGCCCGAAGCATTCCATGACTCATTGCACGGACCCCACAAAATGAAGCATTGGCAAGGCGTGTAGTCTGCTGGCTCGTGGGAGCCAGGACTCCTGGGTCTTTTCCTGGCTCTGCAGAAATCTTTCAGAAGGGCATACTGCTTTGGGTTGGTCCACTTGAGCCCCTTAGGGGTTTGAGAGTCACAGGTGCTAAGCACCCACAGTGCCAAGCAGGTACATCCAAAGCTGTGCTGCCGAGGGCACCCGAGCTCTCATCTTGCAGAGAGCCTGGCGTTCTGGCTGACACGTATCAGGCTGGCCAGTCCGCTGCGGTCTCACCCCCGCTTTCTCCTTCCGTTCCCCGCAGGTTCCATCGGGGGGACTACACGGTGGAAGTGAGCATCAACGACTACCTGGATATCTACTGCCCTCACTATGAGGACCCCTTCCCGGCGGACAAGATGGAGCGGTATATCCTCTACATGGTCAATTACGAGGGTCACGCTTCCTGCGACCACCGGCAGAAAGGCTTCAAGCGCTGGGAGTGCAACAGACCCGACTCCCCCAACGGGCCCCTGAAGTTCTCAGAGAAGTTCCAGCTCTTCACACCCTTCTCTCTCGGCTTTGAGTTCAGACCAGGGCACGAGTATTACTACATCTGTGAGTATCCCGCGCTGCAGACTGGCTGTGCCCTACCCCCTCGCGGGGAACGGCCCCTGGCCACGGCGCACATTGCTGACCGCGGCCCTTCCTGTTCCTAATCGGGTGAGGGTGACTTGAAAAATCTAGGTGAAAGGCCTAGTGCAGAACATGCAAATTTGCTCAGCTCAGGGCGAGTGTCTCGCTTAGCAGCGCGTGAAGGCCATGGTGGAAGCACATTGAAATGAGCTGGAGGGTGGGTACGTGCAACGCTGCCCTCTACTGGATACAGTCAGAACTGTTCTGCTGTGTGTCCCATGGAGCAGCTCTGGTGGCAGGGGGCTGTAGTTTTGGAATAGGACAATTCGAGCTCTATCGCTGCTGTCCCTGTGAAGTTTCAGGTGGCTTCTGCGTGCCGGGGAGTCACAGCCACGATGGTGCAAGCTGGCAGTGGTTTGCTACGATGTTAAGTTTCCTTGCTGACTCCGGGCTTTATGAAATCGCTTGTAAAGCGGCAAATCCACAACATAAACCATGCAAAGATTCATGTAGGACTGGGACAGTTTGCTCTAGGTAGACGTGTCCACTGAAAAACATATCGATGCCAACAGAAAAAAACATCGCTAAGGCAGAGGTCGGGCTCCAGGCTCGAGTCTGTACTTAAGTGAATAATACTGTTCAAGAACCTTAGAGTTCAAATAATCAGTAAGTAACCCCATCACATGAGGAACCCAGGTGCTCTTGTCAAACCGGGAGCTCATACCGCTTTAACTCCGCCCCCGTGAGAGGCCAGCTGACCGCCTGCCCTCCTTCGCAGACGGAGTGTTGAAAGCTTGGCCCATGCCCGTGTCTCCAACGCTCAGCTTGGTCACCTGTGCCCTGATTTCGCTGTCCAGACACATGGAGTTTTTCTATGGAGACGGGCTGGCTCTGGGTCTAATGACACTTCGAGAACTGGCTGCCATATGCAATCCCAGGCCCGGATCCCTTGAGAGCACCTCCTCTGAGGTACTCAGTTCTCTCAGCATCTCCCAGGATAAGCCCCTCCGGCTCCATCCTGCCAGGTGCTGAACACTGGCGCTGTCCCAGCAAAGCACGTACGGACACGTTGAACTTCAAGCACATGAGAAATCCTATTGACTTGGGGGCGACGGACCCAGCCCTTAAAGTGAAGCCCGTGCTTGATCAGGGAACTGTCCGTTGTGGGTGGATAAGGAGTTTTGGATCTTCCCAAGCCATAGCTCTGGAGGCAGAGCGCAAGGATGGGGGTAGCATTGGGGGAAGCTAGCAGCATGGTGGTTAAATCCTGTCATTAGGGCCTCTTCCCTCCTGCAAGGCTAAAATTGCCTTCAGAAAAAGAAAACACCACCAGAAAATACACAGTCTGAGCGGTACGCAGGAGCCAGGTTCTGCTGGACGCGCGCTGTCTGCTCTGTGCCGCTCCGGTGATGCAAAGCAGCCGTGAAGCCATCTTAAGCGGCCTCTTCTAAACCCTGCTTTCTGGCTGCGTTGCAATACCAGAGGTGTGCAAAGGAGCCGGAGTGTGCCGGGCGAATCTGGCTCCAAATGTCTCCAATGGAATCTGGAATAACTCCTAGTGCTTTTCACTGTCAGAGCACTTGGATAGCCCTTTGCGGGGAGACAGGCAGAGCTACTCACCCGAGGTCACAGCCAGTATCAGAGGTCAAGGATCAATGGCTCCCCAGTCCAATATTCATACCCCCACTGGACTAGAAATCTGGGTCACGTTAAAACCTAAGGGGCTGGTCCAATGGGAGCCTTCATTAACTTAAACGGGCTGGGCTCAGGTGAAGGTCCTGGGTCAGGTCTGAATGGACCTGTCCATAGCATTCTAGGAGGAATTCTGAATGATTCCCTGGTCTGCTGGCTGTACGGTAACCCCAGAGCTAAAATCTTTCTGGGGCCCTTCCTTTCCCTTCAGGATGGGGCCTTTCTTATTTCCATGCGCCAGACTCTGCGGTGTCGGTGTGCTAAGATCAGGTCAGTTGCCCCTGGGACCAGTGTAACCTCTGCCTGCTTGGGTCTGCAGAGGTCCTGAAACAAGAACCCCAAGAGGTGTGAACTGCCCCAGTCTTCTTAACTCTGGGCACAGCTGTGGGTGAGCGTGCCTCCAGTCCCCCGGTTGCCTTCATTCTGCCTCTCCCGGGACACAGCAGCTTCCCATGCAGCGAATAATACCCAGCTCCAGCAGTAAACCTGAACGTGCTTTCCAAAGGTGGGCAGTATCATTAGCCTCATATGACAGATGGGGAAACTGAGGTACAGAGGAAGAAAGCAATTTACCCAGGGTCACCCAGCAGGCCAGTAGCAGAGCCAAGCCTAAAACCTAGGTTACCTGAGTTACAGTCCAGCACTCCAGCCACAAGGCTATACTGCTGGTCAGAACAAAGCTCACCCTTTTTGTTGGGCGATGGAGGGTTTATTATGGTTTAAAGCAGCAGCTCCGTTTATTCTCCATTGATCATGCCGGAATTTGAGACACGAAAGCCGGCATTCACTGAGCCTTCGTTTAAGACGCGGGCCAGATGAGTGCTCAGAAAAATAGTAAACCAAACCCAAACACACAGAGGGTGAGCCGGTGTTTCCTCCCTCGAGAAGCCAGGGATGAGAGCATTAGAGTTCATTCTGCTCCCACCCCATGGACCATTCGCCTTGTAAAATGTAGAGCTGAAGCTGCCTGGGGGGTCTCCCCTGCCGTGGGCTCCCAGCAAGCAAAAATAATCAAGTGACTGTAATTACCCGCCCGACCACCCATTGGGGAGGCTGGTTTACGTCTCTGTTTTAACAGAGCCCCATTCATCTTGATTAGAAGCAGGGCTTTTATCCTGTGTTTCTTTTAACGGGGGCTCGAGGGTCGCGGAGAGGGACACCTAGCCAAACTAAAGGCACTGTCCTTGGGGCTAGGACGGAGGAGAAGGTTCCAGCCAGGCCTCGCTCGGAGGGGAAGGCGGAGGGCCTGGGCAAGGAGGGAAGGCCGCAGTTCAATTGGCAGAACTGATCCCTGCTGGAACTCCATTGAGTCCGGCCTGGGAAATTCCATCTGCACCGGTGGGGGCCTAAAATTGGGAGCCTGAGTCAAAAGCGTCCATTGAGTCTAGTTCCGAACTGGCCCTCCCATCTCATATTCCCCACTGCTGTCACGGCTGGTGGGGTCGCCAAGGACCAGGAGATGGAGGTACGGCCTCACAGGGACGTATTTGGCCTCTGAGAAGGCAGGGGAGGCTGATCTTCCCCCTTGGCCAGAGCCGCAGAGTTTTGACGGATACAGAGAGGCCAAGGCCTTGGTTTCCATGCGAGGGTGAAGGGTCAAAGGGTTATGTGGCTCCCCAATGTCTGTCATCAAGGCGGTGGTATTAAGGGCTGTCTCTCGCCTTCCTCCTGTCCCTTCCTTTCAGGGGTGCCGAGAGCCAGTAAGCCTGTATATAACGGAAACCACTTCAAGCCGGGGGGGCTGTAGCACCCTCAGTTCCAGCACCTATGCTTCCCTTAGATTAGATGCACGTGGCTGATAGCAGGTTTCAGCTCACCAGTGCCTCTGGGCCGGGGTGTCTACTGTCATTTCCCCCGTTGTAAAAAAAGAACCAGCACGCAGTGCAAACTCTGCCCCTCCCCCCACAAGCCACCTGGACTGCACCCCCGGTACTTGTGCATCCTCACCTGTTCGCATGCACGGCTCGGGGAGCCAGTTCCACCACTCTGGATATCTCTGCTGCAGCTGGGAGGGAGCCTCCCGGGGTGGGGCGACAGCCTTGCGCTAGTGGAGTTGGAGCTAGCATGCTAAAACAGCAGGGTGGACACCACAGCTTGGATGGCAGCTCGGGGGCCCCTGGGTCCGAGCTCAGGTGGCCAGTCCGAGGCTCTGCCGGCTGTTTTTAGTGCATGAGTCTTTCTGCCCAGCTGCAGTGTAGACGTACCTTCAGAAGCTCCAGCAGGCCCCCAGCGCAGTATCCTACCAGCCTTGCCGTAGCGGATTGACCTGCACTGACCGATTCATCCCCTTCCGAGTACATTTCACAATGGACAGCAGCTACTTACAGGGACTTTCATGGTCTGTGAAAACCTTTTCAATGAAACGCTTGTATCACTCAATTGTTAATTAGAAAATTTCCATTTATTTTATTTCATAATTTGGGAGGTTCCTCCCCTTTTTCTCCCTCCCCCCCTTTTTTCCCCTGGGGCTCAGAAAATGAAAACTGAAAATTTGTCATTTTCACACACAAAAAATATCAAAAACCTTAACTGAACCATTTCCAATGACATTAGGGTGTTTGGGGTGGGAGCTACCTACCATTTCCCAACCAGCCCTATATAAGAGCACAGCTGATTTAGGGCCCGCTCTCGCCCTACACACCACAGGAACGGCTGAGATCAGCTGAGGCTGAATTGGCTTGTGACCCTGGATGCACGTTTGGGGACTGGAGTGAGGCCATTTTGAATAAAGTCTCCCAGATGTGAAACTTTTTAGCTAAGGATATAAATCCTCATGCTTCAGGGCATGAGACAGCCTAACTAAAAGGGTCAGGAGGGAACTTTCTATGGGGACAGGTTATCCCCTCACTGCCTCCTGCAGGATTTCTTACACCTTCCTTTGAAGCATCTGGTGCTACCCATTGTCAGAGAGAAGACACTGGGCTAGATGGACCTCAGGTCTGATCCTGTCTGGCAATTCCTACGTTCTTGTGAATCTCACTCCTTTTGGAGGTCTGGCCACCTCTGGAGTTACAGCCTAGCCCAGTTTACAGCAGTTAGCGCCCTGACAGGCCCTTTACAAACAGCCCACAGAGTTACTCCTGGTTTACCCTGCTCCAAGGCCCTAATCCTGCAAATGTTTAACCACAGGCAGAATTTTACTCAGGCGATTTAACTGAAGTGCGCTGGGCGACTCCCATTCTTAAAGCCAAGCACACGCGTACAGGATCGGGCCCTAAGCAAGAGGAGAATCGGGCCCATTTTAAATTTTCAACCTCCCGAGTGGATGTACACAAGACAAAAATCAAATAGGGGGAAAGAGTTGCATTATGGGGCCTGAGCCCAAGCGGATTGGAGCTGGTGAAACAATTCCATGAGTTTTGGATCAGCCCCCAGGAGTTTTGCAATTAAAGGTTAAAATTCAAAAAATTAAAAATCATGACCCAAAAGCACTTGATGGTGTCATTTGAAGCCAGACGCCCTTCTCCTTTTGTGTGGGAACTACTAGCCCCGTTATCTTTCTTATTATTTTTCCCCTTTTTCTAAAGCATCTGTTTGGAAACCACTTAATTTGTTCCTTTTATCTAGATTAAATTACCATTCTCCCCTCCCCCATAAAATGTCACTCGTGAAATAACTGCGTCTACAACTCTCTCTTTTCTTATTCTGTTTTTTTATTATTATTTTATTTTTTAATGTCGTTAGGGAGAGATTACACAGGAGTAAATGGTGAAACTGATCATTGCTAAACCAGTTAGAATTCATGTCATGCGGAACATTAGAAATTATGCCTCTTTGAGGAACCGTATTTAGCAGACATGAAAGAAAAGAAATTACCTCCTTCTAGAGCTCACAAATTGGAATTCCATTAACCTCGCAGGCATAGAGACGAAGCTTTGTGTTCCCAGTTCTGGGTCAAGGTTAAGAGCCGGCGCTGGGGACACGAGCAAATGGCGAGACCCATTTGCCGATTCGTATTGGATCAGAATTTACAGCTGGGTTCTGAAGATCTGGAACTGGGTTACTTGGTCTCTCCCCAGCTTAGGAGGTTAGTTCATGATCCGGGTGCGGCACAATCAAGACAATGTGCTGGATCACTCCTTGGGAAACAAATCATTATGCCTGGGAATCAGAGTGGAGTCTGATTGAGTGGAGCAGAGATGGAGCAGAGTGGAGCAGAGATGCTTCAGGATTTCAGCTCCCTGTTGGTTTCAGTTTAGGATACCTGTTAATCCATTTAAAACAAAGATCCGTAGGTAAGGAGAGAAGAGCCCAAGAGCCTGACACATCTTTCCCAGTCGGAGATGGGTACTTGGATGAAGTAATCAGGTTGTTAAGCCAAAGGAAGGTGATTTGGGAGCTTGGGGAGAGAAAATGATACATGAGCTGAAATAGGAAAGTCAAGTTAATGGGGAATTTTGCAAGATTAGGGGGGGGACCAGACATGTGACCTGACTCCAACGCTAAACATTATGGTTAATTATTTGGCCCCAACCTAGATCAGAACCCCATTGTGCTGGATGCTTCACAGACACATAGGGAGAGGGAGTCCCTGCTGCAAAGCAATCTGAATAGACAATGGGTGGGAGGGGAAACTGAGGCACAGAGAGGGGGAAGGACCTCACCCAAGGTCATACAGCCGGTCAGAAGCAGAGCTGGAAAGGGAACCCAGGTGTCCTGAGTCCCAGCCCTTATCCACTAGATCAAATCCCCTGGAAGCTGCAAAGAATTTATTTGCTGAAAACAGATAAATGACATGAAACGTGCTGGACCCCGTAACAAGACAGCGGCAAGCGGGGGCCTGGCAGGTACGTTACAGATGAGCCCTGTCTGCGCTGGCAGGTACATTACAAATGAGCACTAAGAACTGGAGCTCTCGGTAACATTTCACTCGCCCGCCTGCAAACAAGCCTCTGGAGCAGACAGGCCCGGCAGGGGGTGGACGGGAACATGCATACACACACACACACACAAACACTTACAGGAACAGCAAGTAGGATGCCGCTTGCTGTCTTACGAAGCTAGGCTGCGTCCCTTTAGACTGTGGAGTTAAGAAATAGCCAGTGACTCGGAGGCCTTGTCTGGGCTGGGGATTTCAGCCCATCGGCGGCCAGTTCTCAGTGTAGCTGCATGATTGCAAATCCCTGGTGTGGCTAGACAAAGGTGCTACAAGCCACGTTTCGCCCTGGTGCTCTCTGGCCCCAGCCTGTCTGCACTAGAGGTTTGCACTGACGCTGCTAGGCCAGAGGCTGGCTACCGATGGCTGTGACAAGGGCAAATTCCCAGCATAAATAAGGGCCTTTTACTCCTTCCCTCATTCCACGATTTCAGTTTGGATGCAGGGTTGGAGGCCAGGCTGCATATCAAAGAGACGGTCACGAGTCCCAGAATTCAATGGTGGGACTCTAAGCGAACAGAGATTATCCATGCAGCTGGGGCAGGCTGTGGACACTCCATCTGGGACCCGCCCACCTCCAAACACCCTGCCACTTACCAGCATGTGGCTCCCGCCTGAACCTTCCTTCTCCTGTTTTTGAGACTCCACAGCATCTTGGGACACCCCCAGGCGGCAGCTGGGCAGAGGGCAGCAGTGGAGGAATGAACTAATTGGATCTATTCCCAGCTCTGTCACTGACTTGCTGGGTGACTTGGGCACATCACCTGGCCTCTCGGTACCTCTGTTTCCCTTCTGCCCTGATCTCACCTGGGGCCTGTAGGTCCTCCTGTACTACAATAATAATGGATGTGACCTGGGTGAGAGCACCAGAACTTGGCCCAGCATGAGAGGAGATCCAGAGGGAAGAACAGAACCGGGGGCAGAGAAGATGGCTGGACAGGATTATCAGGGTACGTCTGCACTGCAGTTGGGAGGTGTGATTGTGGCATGTGTAGACACACCCGAGTTAGCTTTGATCTAGCTAGCCTGCAGCTTGAGTACGTACCCAGTATTCCGGGTGGGCTTATACTCAAGTGGCTAGTTCATATTGTCGCCCATGCGGCCACGGCTTGGCCGTTGTTTTTAGGAAGCTGGCTAGATCCAAGCTAGCTTGGGTTTGCCTACGTGGGCAGCGGTCACACCTCTGATTGCAGTGTAGACGTACCCTCAACAGCACTGTGTATATTCTGAGTGTGTGCATGGGTGCGTCTGAGTGGGCAGATCCCCAGGTTGTGTGGACAGAGTGGTGGAACTGCTCGTTTGTCTCCTCCACCTGGCATGTCTTGTCTTTCAGACTATAAGCTCTTTGGGGCAGGGTTGTCGGGTCACCAAGTCTTGCGATAATTTGGTGTTTTTCCTAAAGCTCCAGCTCCTGGAGTCACGTGAGAATCTCAGCTTCCCTTTTAAAACAAAAGTCTGTGTCTAGCTCTCGTGACTCCAGCCAAATGCTTGAAAACGTGATGCCTTGAAGGCAATAAAATCCAGAGGACAAATAGAAAGGAGCCCAACCTTTAAAAAAAACATACAATTTTTATACCAATCTTGTGATTTTGGGGAACCCGACTCAGGATTGTTGAACAGTTGAGTGAAAGATAGTGGGACAGCTATTGACTATAAGTATCTACAGCACCTTGCGTAATGGAGCCCAACCGAGCTGACTTCTAGGCAGTACTGTAACAGATGTTAAATGATAACCATTAACAATTATAAACAATGCTCCCTCTCCCTATCAGGTTACTCATAAACCTGCTATTTATTAATTCATAGTTATCGAGGCCCCAGCAAGCATGCCCAATGCACACAAGACAACCGTTAAACTAGTCCTTGCAGCACAGAGCTTACCACCCCAGCTGGCCAGCCCTGGAGCAGGCTGGGAGCATGGTCATGGCTGCAATAAGATACCGTTTTTAAAGAGCACTTGGAAAATTATATTGCGGCTCGAATGGAGAGTGCGCCTGGCAGGACGTAACAAGGGAAGGGAATAAGGATGGGGCGGCGTGTCTGTTGCTGAACAATGAAATCACCAAGAGGTAGTCATGATTTTGAGCAGTTTCTCTGGAGCGAGGGAGGTGGGCAGTGGGCCCAGTTCTGAGCTCACCGACCACAAGTTGAGATCAGTCAATCGAGTCGCTTCTGAATGATACTGGACTGATCTCGATCAGGCCCAGAGACAGGATGGCGGGGGGCGGATCCAGAACCTCGGCCCTTTGCAGCCAAGGCCCGGTCCCTGGGGGGGATGGTGTGTTAGGGTGTGCGTGCGTGTGGCTTGCTTTGAGTACATGGAGCAGGAGGAGGAGAGCTGGAGGACAGCCAGGGGCCTGTGCTGTTAAGAGCTTTCAGAGCCATTGGGGAGAAATGAAAATCAACCCAGCACTTTGTGGGCAGCCAGCAAAGAGCTAAGTGGGCAGGAACACTGCCCCAGCTGCCCCCGCCAGAGACGGGCGGCTGCCGCACGAGCACGATGTGGATGGGCAGCTGCGGCTGGTGGCAACGCTTGGGATGTTCAGCCAGGGTTGTCGGGTCCCCTCCCTAACAGCTGGTATTGGCAGGGCGGCTGCCAAGCCTGGGTTAGTTCATCCTTGCAAACAGGGAGGGGCACGCGGAGCTGTTTTCCTCATCAAAGTTGGAGCAGGGGAGCCCCTTTGGAGAGGAGAGGGGTGTGGTGGTGTGGCCTGGAGAGGGCTGTGTGTGTCCCCACCTAGAAGGACATGGGGGATCCATCCGGAGAGGGGGTGTATGTCTTCCCCCTCCCCATTTGGAGAGGAGAGGATTATGTGTGCGCAAGGGTGGGACATGAGGCCCATTAACAATAGCAGTTGGGAGAATCACACCTCCTAGCTCCCCCTGCTTCAACTTTTAAATTAAACTTTATTGAGAATAATTTCCTCCTTCCCTTTTTAATTAAAAAATAAATACGTTCTTTTTAAAATGCACATAAAAAAAATTCCATTTTCCATTTGGAGAGGGGAGTTTTGCCAAGATAATTATTGCAATTACGCCTTTTATCTCTCCCAATGAGTATTATTTTTATTACGTGCTTTTATCTTCGTTTTCCCTGTTAAGGGGGAAAGGCGCACAGACCGCCACTCGAAACAGACAACAGCACGAAGCCCCCCAAGGAGTCATGCAATGGTCGAGTTCTCACACCTCCTAAAGGGAAGCCCCTCCCTGCTACGGGCGCCTGAAGGGCTGGGAGGGGATGATGATACTCTCCTATTGTTAATAAGTGTCATTGTAAATTATCAATGTCACCGCACAGGCCGTTGAACAATATTGAAAGGTACTGGCAACAGCTGGCTCTGGTCACGTCACACAAAGGGATTCATGTCGGCCCGGCCAGACCCACGCTCTCTGCTCTAAGCGGGATAGTCTGATGAAGCTTTTCCATCACCACAACGTTCACACATCAGCAGCTTCCCCTCCACTGCAGGGGGACACTAAAATTGGGGTGATAAATGAGGACAGGTCACTGCTGCGAAGTGACGTGCACGGCTTGGTAAGCTAGGCACAAGCAAACAGGGTGTGTTTTAGTACATGTAAACGGACACCTCTAGGAACAAAAAGACATAGGCCATACTTGGAGGACGGGGAACTCTCTCCTGGGAGGCAGTAACTCAAAAAGATTTCGGTATTGTGGTGGATAATCAGCTGAACATAAATTCCCAGTGCAGTGCTGGCCAAAAGAGCTAATGTGATCCTTGGACACATTAACAGAAATCTGGAGGAGAAGAGAGATTATTTTACCCCTGTATTTGGCACTAGTGCAACTGCTGCTGGAATACTGTAGCTCATACCAGTGTCCACAATTCCAGGACTGTTCATAAATCAGAGGCAGTTCAGAGAAGAGCCAGGAGAATGATTAAAGGATTAAGAAACTTGCCGTATAGCAGATGTCTCTAGGAGCTCAATCTATTTAGCATAACAAAGAGAAGGTTAAGGGGTGACTTGATCACAATCTATTAGTACAAACATGGGGAACAAATATTTGACAGTGCAGGACTCTTCAACCTAGCAGCCAAGGTTGAAGATCCAGTGGCCAGAAGTTGAAGCTAACCAAATTCAGCCTGGAAATAAAGCTTTAACTAGCAAACCACATTCATCTAGACTCCCTGACAGCCACCACAGGAAAGTGTTTCATATCTATTCTGCTACAGCCCTTAATACCAGCCTACTCACCACAGCCCCACCCAGCAGCAGAAACCTGGCTGTACCTAGAGCCAGCCTTTTATAGCTTGTCTCTGGAAGTGGGTGTGGTCTAAGGCATGACTCCACCCCCTGCTTCCTCACTATATAATGGCCTTTGCACAGGGCCTCTGGCTCTATAGGGATGGCTGTTTAGAATTTGTAGGCAGACTGTATCCTGGCTTCTCTGGGAGTTGGGTGGGTTTTTGGGGCCTATGAATCTATTCCTGTTTTTTCTCAAGCAAATGGCGTTTCCTCAGGGCTCCTGGCCTAAGGAGTTGGCTGCTGTTTCCTGGGTATTGGATTGCATTGCAACCTCAGGCTGTGCTGCCCTCCAGGTTCTATGGGAGCCAGCGCAGCTCCTTCCTTTCCCAGTGCAAACCCAGAAGAGCTTGGCACTCGAGTGCCTCTCCTTGCTAGCATTGCAGAGCCGCTCTGGTAGCTGCATTTTCGGGGTCTCCGCTCTCCCCTTTGAGCCCTGGTTCAGGGAGCGATGAGCAAACCACCCCCCAAACGCACCTATGTTCTGATTTCTCTTAACCCCTTGTTAGCAGAAGGGCCTTTCATTCCCTCCCTGCCCCAAGAGCTTTGGGGGGCATTTGACTAACCTGCTCCTGTTAACCTGCCTTTTGGGGGGCTGCCCTCCCCTGAACTGTTCCTGTCAGGGATAGGGGAGGGGCGGGGGGCTTGTCTGGTCCCCACCCAACTCTGTTTCTATTGTTGCTGCCTTGGTCCTTTGATCCACTCCTATACCCTGAGTAACAACGTTCTGCACAAACCTTGGGTGGGGGGCGGGGGGGCAGTGGCTTCCACCCCCATGTGCCAAGAGAAAATGGGACAAGCATGTCCCAGGCTGCACCTCGGGCCTGCTGGAAGGGCTGTAGGCAGAGCTAATGCCTACAAAATATTTGACTCTCTGGAGCAAGACTCCCCAGGCCCTTAAGGGGAGCCCCCTTTGGGGCCCCTCCCTGGAGTTCCCAGTCTCTGGGTTGGGAGAGATGGAGGGGAGCGCCTGCTGCTGTGAACTGGGCTGCTTGGCTCTTCCCAGACTCTGCGTGTGTCGTCTCCTCCCCCAGGCCCAGGTGACTTTGGGTATCAGCGACTCAGCAGGCCCAAGCACCCGCGCAGACCCAGTTCTCTCACCGTTTTCTGTGGGCTCTGATTATGATGTTCCTGGCAGCCGCTTGTTCCTCTCCCCTCGGCGTGAAACGCGCAGCGCCGGCTCCCGGCTTTGTCGGGTCCACACAATGGAGAAACATCGGCCCTTTCCTGCCTGTCTCGATGCCAGCTCCCTCCCCTGGCACAGAGCAGGCGACTGGGGAAGGGCTCGAGGCGTTGCTGCTTCCCAGCGGGGCACTGAAAGCACACGCCCGTCATTAACGGAGCGCTCGGGGAGGCCGCGGTGGCTTGGCAGCGCCGCTCGTGGGGGGAACCCGCGGGTATAGCATGGAGGGGGAGAAATGGCATTGGTTAGGCATCACAAAGTCAGCTGCCTCCTGCCCTCTCCAGGCTGGGATCGCAGCAGCGAAGGGTCGGCCTGGGAGTGGTGCTGACGTCCTATCGTTCTCTAGGTATCCAGGCCTAGCCGGGGTGGCAGAGGGGAACGTTGGGAGCGACGCGGCCGCAGACTGGAAGCCGACGACAGGGATAGGATTAGAGTCCAGGGGTCCCTGGATCCCAAGTCTGCTGCTTTCAGGCCTGTGTGACATGTCATTTTGTGCTCTGTCCAGTCGCTCCGACCCTAGAGTTTCTCTGCTTCCTTTTCCCAAGGTCCAGAGGAAAGGAATCCAGGTTTAGCTGGATGGAAGCCAGTTTCTAAAGGGGAGGGGAGGGCTGCCTGCTCCTGGGACTTTGGGGACAGAGGGGGGAGGAAGCGTGGAGAGACCCTTCAGCTGAACGCCACTCCTTTAGATCCTGCCCACGTTGGCAGTAACTGCAGGTTGTTCTCATTGGATGGGGCCATTCAATGCCCTGTGTGAAGTCAGTTGTATGTTTCCTGACACAGAGCCCTTCCCACAAAATCCACCCGCCCCTTTAGGGCTGATCCTTTCACGCCTCTTCGTTCCTGATCTCAAAGAGAGGGAGTGACCAGCGCTGCCGTGAAACCCAGGGGTGGCAGTAAATTGGGAGGCGTTTGAGTCTGTATCCAGCTGTGGTCCCACACTTCCAGAAGGGGGGTGGTAAATTGGAGAGGGCTCAGAGAAGAGCCAGGAGAGTGATTAGTGGGTTAGAAAACCTGCCTTCTAGTGAGAGACGCAATCTATTTAGCTTAACTAAGAGAAGGTTAAGGGGCGACTTATTCACAGTTTATATGTACAGATGCCCCCCGACTTATGCAATCACTCCGTTCCAGAAAGCCTTGCGTAACTCGAATTTTGTGTAAGTCGGAAACATATACCCGTACGTTACGCAAAAATTTCTGCAACTCGAAAATTCTATTTCTGGCTTATGGAACTTTTTCAGTAAGTGTGAATTTGCATAAGTCGGGTCTGGCGTAACCCAGGGAGCATCTGTACCTACACAGGGGAGCAACTATGGTGTAAAATCCACTGGCTACAAGTTGAAGTTAGACGGATTCAGACTGGAAATACATTGCAAATTTCTAATAGCGAGAGTAATTAACCATTGGAGCAACTTACCAAGCGCTATGGTGGATTCTCCATCACTGGCCACTTTAAAATCAAGATGAGTTTTTTTCCCCCTAAAAGCTCTGCTCTAGTTCAAAGAGGACTTAATTCAGGGAAGTCCCAGGGTCCGTGTTATACAGGAGGTCAGACTACATGATCACAGTGGTCCCTTCTGGCCTTGGAATCTCTGAATCCATGAAATGCTGATGAGGACAGAGAAACAATAAAGCGCAAAGGGACACAGAGATTAGGAATATGGCCAGGCAGTGACCAAATGAGATGTGGCTTGGGAAAATGCACCAGAGAAAATGAATTCCTGACGCACGGAGCTGAAGGCAGAGAGGAACTGGGGAAGCAGTGAGACTGAAAGAGGAGAACCGAGAGCAGGTTAGCCAGGAGGCCTCGGTGGGATATGGCTACAAAAGAATCCAAGGCTGGTTTTGTGGTTAAGACACTGGACTGGGATGCAAGACAGCATCTTAGCTGGGCCACAGACTCCCAGCATGACCTTGGGCAAGTCACTTGTGTCTCTGTTCGCCAGCGGTCAAATGGGGATAAGAGCACTTCTCCCCCTCTCAGAATGAACTGATCAATGTTTAAGAAGCGTTTAGATGCTGTGGTGAATGTAGATAGAAACATACATAAAAACATCGTCTTCAGTTAGTCCCATGGTATTAATGCGATCCTGCTTGGGACAGTGTTTGTTTTCTTTACACAACGCACAGTCAACCGGTGGAACTCCTTGCCAGAGGATGATGTGAGGGCCAAGACAGTAACAGGGTTCAAAAAGGAACTAGATAAGTTCATGGAGGATAGGTCCATCAATGGCTATTAGCCAGGATGGGCAGGGATGGTGTCCCTAGCCTCCGTTTGCCAGAAGATGTGAATGGGTGACAGGGGATGGATCACTTGATGATTACCTGTTCTGTTCACTCCCTCTGAAGCACCTGGCATTGGCCATTGACAGACGACAGGATACTGGGCTGGACAGACTTTTGGTCTGACCCAGCATGGCTGTTCTTGTTTCTGGGCTCCAGAAAGATATTGACCAAGTGCTCAGAGAAGAGCAGTGAAAATGATCGGAGGGGTAGATTACAAGGCTCATGTCTCTGGCTGTGTGTTATGCAAACAATTCCCTTCCTGTTTGTGGCTGGGCCTGGGAATCTCAGGGGTTCGATTCCTAATGGAGCACAATACCCTTCCTGGGAGAGTCTGTCTCCCATGGAAAAAGCGCTGCTCGGTTTTGCTGGCATGGTATCTAGGGTGTGGGCCGGGTGCAGAGAGGACAGCCCTGGTGCGGGTGGGAGGAATGTCTGCACTCAAGGGCCCTGCCCCCCTGGTGAACATACTCACACTCAATGGTTCAAGCTGCTTTAACATTTATTTGAGATGACCCCGAGAGGGGGGGAGCAGCAGGCTTTTCTCATCAGCACAGCTGGGGGTCGGGGCTGTCAGAGAGGATCAGTCTCAGAGCGAGTTAAAAACCCACCTCACCTTGTTCAATTCTGCCCCTTCCCCCCACCCAACACACAGTCCCTCTCCCCATCACTCCGGCTTAGCCCCCTCCCCAACCTAATCTCTTCTCCCCCCACCCCCATGCTTTTCACATGGCACCCTTTTAATTGCAAACTGTTCCCCTTCAGTAGCCGCTCAGGCAAACTTCAACGAGGCTTTGAGGTGCCCCCTGCATCCGCTGCGCCTGTAATTCTCCCGCAGCAGGGGTTTCACACACAACGCCCCCCCTTCCCTTCCTTCGATTGAAGGAGTCTGTAACAAGCATGAAATCTGGCTTGGCAGACATTTTTTTGCAGTTAGAACATGTATCCAGGGACAGTCCGGCAGAAAGGCACAGCCCGGGGTCGGGCAACTTTTGACACCAGTTAAGTGTTGATCAAAGAGGCGGTTTAAGTGGCCGGGATCACTTCAATAATGCAATTGATGCCTTCAAACTTTTAAGCTCCTTAAAGGGAGCTGGGAGCAGCTGGAGGTCAAGCAGAGATGGCTGGATGTGCATTCTCTCTCCCAGACTAGCTTGTCTCCCCTTTTATAGCCCCGGATTCCAACCCATATGGAAGCTCAGTAGGAAGCCCCATTATCTCAGCGACTTGAGAGCCAAGTAGGTTAGAGCCGGGAAAGCACAAGGGAGACCGGACCTTGCTTCTGGGAAGTGTTACATTCTACGGCCAGTCACCTCGCTGGAGCTGCAGACTCGACAGCTGCTGTGATGACACCAAAGCTAAAAAAGATCAAGTCAAAAATTAAACTCAGCGAAAGATTTCACTGCTGCATGCGCATGTCAGGGGGACAGGGACTAACATACCAGAGCACTCCAGCGGTCACTCTGTCTGACCTGGCTCCAGTAGTACCAGAAGTTTCAGAGCAAGGTGCAAGAAATGGGACAAGCTGCCCCAGTGAGTCAGTTGTTGATCCATCCTCTGAGCATGAGGATTTGTCCCCCATTTTACATTTTCAGGCTATGCAATATAACTGTGGGTGTTTTTATTATCCGTACAAATGTCAAATCCCCTTTGGAATCCCACTAAGCCTCCATAATATCATGTGGCAGAGAGTTCCACTGGCTGATTAGGCATTGGGTAGAACAAATAAAGTATTTTGCTTCATCCGTTTTTAATTCATTGCCTTTTGAGGGCGAGTTCCATCTAGGAGACCCCAGATGTCCTTCTCCGCTCAGTAGAAAGCCACAGAAAAGGCATTTCTTACACACACGCCCTTTGCAGTAGCTTTGCAAGTGGCAGTTTTAAAGGAAAGTGGCACCCGGTTTTGTATAGTGCAGAGAACCTCAGATCATGAGCAACATCCCTGGATAGTCTGTAAACTGCCAGATATTTGAAAAACATCCTGGCCCTAGAGATCCCAGCTGCGATCACGGCCTCGTCGTGCTAGGCGCTGTACAAAAGAATGAGAGACAGCCCCTGCCCAGGAGAGCTTACAGTCCAAACCAACAAGGGGTTGGGGAAAGGAAAGACTTTTACCCCCACTTGACAAATGAGAAATGTAGGGAGATCGAGTGATTTGCCCAAAATCACACAGGGGAATTGGTGGCAGGTCTAGGCCTCCGGAATCCCAGTCCCCAGGAGCCCATGTCTGATGGGTGCTCACAGGCCCCTGTGTGGAATGAGTTTGGTGGGCCTCAGCCCATTTCCCAGGGCGCCAGCTGTCCACCTCGCAAAAACCAATTGCTGGCATTCAGAGACTCAGCCCCCGTTTTTTCGAGGTCTGGGCTGAGTCGTGTTAATGGGTCTGGGTGAGGGAAGTGGGCCGTGCTCTAAGCCATGGTTGGGTGACCATATTTCCCAAAGGGAAACTGGGACACCATGTGGAGCTAGCCTGAGTGGAGCTCCCCCCCGTGTGCGGGGCTGGTCTGAGCTGCTCACTCGAGCCTTGTTTCCCCCCATGGCTGGGGCTGCTGGTGGTGCGGAAACTCTGTCCTGGGGAGTCCAGCCGCACGAAACGCTAGCAGCACCGGAGACAGGGCTAACATTTCTGTCCTGCTTGAATACGGGCGTAGCGACCTGATTGCTAAATATTGAACAGAAAAGAGTCCGCTGAGAGTCACAGGGAGAGTCTAGATTCCCCACCTCCCAGCTGTGATACGAAGCAACAGCGGCGGCTCGGCAGTTGCCATAGAAGGAAAATCTGTGTGCTTAGCTGGAACTGCTATTTATAGGCGAATTCAGGAGGGGTTAGAAATAGATCAATGATCCTTCAGGCTACTGCCCTCTGCAAATATCTCCCAGCTCTGGTGAGATGCCTATAAGAAATCAGCCAATTAACACTGGCTTGAGGGGCAGCCCTCATTCGTTGAAAAATCGCAATGACCCATATGTCTATAAAAATCGCACCTGCCTGATCCTCTCCCTCCTCCACCCACACCCCTCACATGTCGCTCGTCTGCTTAGGATGTAAAGATCTTTGGCGCAGAGGCCGTGTCTTTATATGTGTTCGTCACACACCCAGTTCAGCATGGCCCTGACCCTGAGTTGTGCCTCTGGGCACGATGGTTGGGAGTTGCAAAAGTGTCTAAGGGAGTTAGGTGCCTTTCTGGCCTATACTGTCGTCCTCAATAAACTGGCTCGTGTTCAGTGTGCCGCGAGCCGGGGGAGCTGCAGTGTGAGATGCTGCCGGTTTAAAAGGTAGCACTGTGCTGGTCTTTGCTAAGGCAAATGTCACGCTCCTCTTCTAACACCGCTGTATTTTCTCTCTCTCTCCTTTGTGTTTCTTCCAGCTGCTTCTCCCCCTAACATGGTGGACAGGCCCTGCTTAAAGCTGAAGGTTTATGTTCGACCAACGAGTAAGTAGCTCAAGTGTATTGCCTGCTCCCAAGTGGGCGATGGGAACCCGGAAGCTGTGTGTTCAGGAGCTTAGAACCCAGAGCTTAGAACCCAGGGGTTCTCAACATAGAACCGGGCACGGAGTCTGCCGAGCTTCCCGTTCCATGTGGCTAGGGCGAAATGCAAGCTCTGAGCAGCTGCGAGTTTATTCGTGGTATTTCCCCGACCAGGCTAGGCGCAGGGTGGGAATCTGCCAGTCAGTGATCTTTTGAGTTTGCCCAGCGTGGAGCGCTGGGGGGGGTGGGGATTTTACTAATTAAATTTCCCTTCAAGTACAATGGCTTAAACGAAGGGGAAAAAGATTTGGCAAAACCCCACGCTAGAGACGGAACTGAGCCAAGCGCTCGGATCTAAACAGCCGTAAACGTCGCGCAAGTTCTGACCGAGCCCCAAACATGATGCCTCTGCCCCACGTCACCCCAATCACCACGGGCTCCTCCAATCCCTGCTTTGTTTGCCCATGCAATTTGGGGGCAAAGTCCCTTCGAGGGGTGCGTGAGCCAAGCCAGGACTTAGGGAGATCCCCTGGGTGGTAACATTGGGCGGCCCAGGTGGGAGCTAGAGAGGTAGAGGGGATCGCATGGTGGGTCTCTATCCAGCAGCCTCAATAAAAGAATCCCTGTCATATTCAGTGCAGGAGCCCTGTCTCTTCCCTGCAGTGTGGTACAGAGTGGCGACTGCTAGCTGGAGGATTTTGCTCCCTGGGAGATGTTGATCTGGTCCCTCGTACCAGCACAGAAACACACTCAGGAAATACCTCAGAGGATCCTGAGAAGAGTCTGATTAACTTCCCCTCCATCCTGATCCTGCCTTCCTGGGCCAGATCCTCCTCTGATGTAAATCAGTGCTGATTTCAGTGGCGTTACACTGGTTGACGCCACTTGAAGAGCTTGGCACCATGTGCTGCGAAGCCGTAGGCACGACGGGTGCTTTGCTCTGCATTCGTTTGCTCTTCCTGGTTTCATTTGCAATGTAAAAAAATCCTGCAGCTCTTCAGGGCAGCTTTAAAAATATTTGAAGGTGGTGGTGAGAATAAAGCCATCCCCATATATCAAACTTGTGCCCACGGGTCACTCGCATGCAGTAGGTTAAAACCCTGGCTATTGTCACAGCTTTGAAGGCGCACTGACGTCAGCCTTTTGCCAGGATTTTTGTGTAGGACGAACGCTCTGCGGGAGCTCCCCTACCAGCTGAATGGCACCTGAATTCCTAGCACACCAGCCCTGCCAAAGCCTGCGGGAGGCTGCGTGGTACCTCGATTCATGCCAGGCACATAACCTGCAAGATGGACGTTTGCCGCTGAGTTTCAAATGAGGGGAAAAAAACAATAATCTCGGCACAGTGGCGACTTTTCAGAATCAAATAACTCAGGCGTTTCAAAAAACAAATTAATAATTTTCTTCTCCTGTTAACGTGTAATTAGTGCGTGGCAGCAGCTCTCGCTGGGGAAGTGAGGGACCGGCTGCACAGGTGAAAAGGACGTCGTTTCTTTGTCATTCGAGTGGCTTTAAAATAAAACCCCAAATAATGAAGCCACCTAAAAACACGTTCTCGTTTTTGGGCGACTTTTGTAGAACGAAAAAAATCTCGATCACTATTGTTAGTATTTTATTACGCTGCCGCCAGGCAGCCCCAGCTGAGATCGGGGACCGCACCATGCTAGGCGTTATACCAGGACTTAGCAACAGAGGGTCCTGTGGCACCTTTAAGACTAACAGAAGTATTGGGAGCATAAGCTTGCATCTGAAGAAGTGAGGTTCTTACCCACGAAAGCTTTTGCTCCCAATACTTCTGTTAGTCTTAAAGGTGCCACAGGACCCTCTGTTGCTTTTTCCAGACTCAGACTAACATGGCTATCCCTCTGATACTTGATACCGGGACTTAGTAGGAGATTCCCATTGACTTCAGTGGGCTTTGGAACAGGCCCTAAGTCAACCCTTTAGTTATTGTCCGACTCGAGACAGGGCGTGGGCTTGATTTTTGCAGAGGTGCTGAGCTCCTGAATGTCCCCCCTCCCGCTGATTTCAGGTGGCGTTATGGGGGCTCAGCATGCCATACGTGCGGGGCAGCCCAAAACTTCATGAGGCTGAATGCTCCCAACTAAGTGGGAGTTTGCGGGGCAAGGGGAGTACTCAGCGCCGCGCAGGACCAGCATCCCGCTGCCCGATAACCTGTGTTATTTAAACTGCAGACTCATGGAGGAAGACCCTGTTACTAGGTGTCTGTGCAGCACCTAGCACATTGGGGCCCTTGCATGGAACCTGGAGGCGCTACTGTAACCCAAACAGTAATGGCACAAGTGTGTAAAATACTGCAAAAGAACAGCAGCAAAGGAAGAAGAGCAGATGAAAAGAAAAGACACACGAGAGGGAGGGAAATAGGACAGCCAGGAACTAGAGAAATTTGCACCAACGGCCAGGGGAAAGCTCTGCTTTTCCTGGCTTCAGGTCCGTAAAATCCTTAATCCAGTAATAAACATAAGAGAGCGGAGCCCAGGGAACGTGTTAACAGCTTTAGTCGTAATTTAACTTATTCCCTTGAATGCATTTTGCTTTGCTGCCTGATTAGGGTTTTGGATGCTGGATTATTGGATTGTTATTAAGCAATTGCCCTTTGACCTCCCAAACGTTGGTCCAACTCCAGTTCTGGCCAGAATAGCAGGGCGTGAGTCTCCCAGGCTTCTTACAAGTTGGCAACAGCGGTCGGATCTAATCCATCTCGCACAATACCACCCGCATATTTGGCATACTCGGCTGTCAGGGAGAGGCTTAGGAGAGAATCGGGATGAAATGCCTTCTAATCCCATTTACAGAGCAATAACCTTACCCCTACCCCCAGGGTCAGCGCGGGGAGCTCCTGGCCCCCTCTCCCACACTGCACGGCTGCTGGGAACAAGAGCAGATAAGAGCATGTCCCGTGATTCAAACCCCAAGAATTTGCCTCCCGATTACCTGTTATTCCAGCTGCTGTTTATATGACAATAAAACATGTGGGAAAGACAGACACATCATACTGCGTGTGAAATACGGACAGACGCAGGGAGAGAGAGAATGGAAATTATAGAAATGTAGGGCTGGAAGGGGCCTCAAGAGGTCATCTAGTCCAACCGCTTGTGCGGAGGCAGGATTAAATAACCCGAGACCATCCCTGACAAGTGTCTGTCTAATCTGTTCTTAAATCCTCCAACGACAGGGATTCCGTAACCTCTTTAGATACCTGTTCCAGTGCTTCACTTTCCTTACAGTTCCAAAGTTTTTCCTAATATCCGATTTAGATCTCTCTTGGTCCCTTTTATCCTACCTTCAGTGGACATGGAGAACAATGGCTCCTCCTCTTTATAACAACCTTTCACATATTATAAGACTGTTATCAGGTCCCCCCTCAGCCTTCTCTTCTCTAGACTAAACATGCCCAATTCTCTCCTCATAGGTCGGGTTTTCTAAACCTCTGATCATTTTTGTTGCTCTCCTCTGGACTCTCTCCAGTTTACTCCCATCTTTCCTAAAGTGCGGCGCCCAGACCTGAACGCAGGACTCCGGCTGAGGCCTCACCAGTGCGGGACGATCACCAGTGTCTTGAGCAGTTACCTCGTATGTTTTGGGAGGTTGACGGTGGTCCGGTTTGTGGCTTTTTCTCAAGTCACCAGACTGACAGTCCAAAACCCAAGACCCAGTTGGACACCTCTGGGTCCCAGCCAGCTTGTGAACAACTCCTTCGGCATCAAACTCCGTGGGGATATTGGGGATTTCATTCCGAAAGGCTCACTGTGCAGGCAGGCAGCTATTCCCAGGGGTCTGTCAGCCTGGTTTTAATGAAGCAGAACAAAAACATCCTCCACCACACACCTTGAGATCATCAGCCCATAAAAGCAGTAGCAGCGCCCACCCAGGGCTGGGCTTTCCTACCTGCCCAGCAGGTATTTTCATTTCGCATTATTCTCCCCAGGCCTTGCTGAGTCCCCCACTTTCACTGTCCTTTAGCTGCTGGCTGCAATCAGCCTCTAAACTCAGCGGCTGCAGTTCCTCGCTGTGGTTTAACCAAGACAGCTTAGCTCTCCCGTCGGGGCCAATGCGCACAGAACTCCCTTTGCAAGGGCCCGTGTTTGTCTTGGAACTGGGGGTTCCTATGCAACCCAGCATTGCCGCCGGGACCGCACAAGAGTAGGACTGGGTCTCTGCTTCGCTAGCACCTGTCTTCACGCTGCACCGTGAGCCCAGTTCAAAGCCCTTATGAGGAGAGATTACTAAGACTGGGACTTTTCAGCTTGGAAAAGAGACGACTAAGGGGGGACGTGATAGAGGTCTGTAAAATCATGAAAGGTGTGGAGAAAGTGAATAAGGAAGTGTAATTTATTCCTTCACGTAACACAAGAACCAGGGGTCACCCAGTGAAATTAATAGGCAGCAGGTTGAACAAAAGGAAGTACTTCACACAACACACAGTCAACTTGTGGAACTCCTTGCCTGAGGAGGTTGTGAAGGCTAGGACTATAACAGAGTTTAAAAGAGAACTGGATAAATTCATGGTGATTAAGTCCATTAATGGCTATTAGCCAGGACGGGTAAGCAATGGTGTCCCTAGCCTCTGTCTGTCAGAGGATGGAGATGGGTGGCAGGAGAGAGATCACTTGATCATTACCTGTTCAGTTCACTCCCTCTGGGGCACCTGGCACTGGCCACTGTCGGTAGACAGGATACTGGGCTAGATGGACCATTGGTTTGACCCAGTCTGGCCATTCTTATGCCCACGGGCTTCTGTGGGCCTTGGATCAGGCCTCACCTCAGAGGCTTTGCAGAACCTGGCTGTGTGGGGAATTAAGCAGCGAGGATGACTACAAACACATGGACTAAGATGCAGAAGGAACCGTTATCATTCAGTGACGGTGCCCAAGTGCTAGGCAGAGCCTGTCTCTACTAGATGCTATCTCCCATTCATCTGACAAGGCTCCAGGGACTCATGGCATTTTTACCCGCATCTCAATTAAAGGGAACTGCTCATGGGAGAAAAGTTACTCACCTGCTTAAGCATTCCCAAGATCAGAGCCATAGCTATTTTCTGGACTAGCATTTGCCAGGTACACGTTTGCAACTCCCTTGATTTTCTGTTTCTGTGGGCCAGATTTTGCCAGCTTTCCTCAAGCTCAATAGATCCTTCCTGGCTGAATTCAGTGAGCGAGGATGTCAGATCTGGCCCCATTGTTTCCCCTCTTCGGTCTCATTGCTGGTGCCGGAATTGCCTTTCCATTCCTTTGATCCAGCAATGCCAGCTCTCACGATTTTACCACCAGGCTCACAATGTCTGAGGTTTTTCTTATTCAGAGATTCCTAGGCCAGAAGGGATCATTGTGATACTAAAATCCAGCCTCCTGTGTCTAGCACAGGCCCTGGGACTTCCCTGAATTAATTCCTGTTTAGTAAGCTGCTAGTGCGGTAAATTACTCCAGGTGTCATAGAAACAAACAACAAGAAAACAAACAAAAAGACCCAAAGCTAGCTACAAGTCCAGCCCCCGGGGTGGCAGAAGAAAATTTAAAGACGGGACCTGGAAAGTTTCGGACACCAGAGGGCAAATTAAAAAAGAGCCCAACGTGCTTTGTTCTTTTTTAAATCTTAAGATTTTGAAGCCAGTCTCATGACTTCTGAAGGCCTCGCTCTAGATTTTTGAATGCTTGAGGTTGACGGTATTCTTGCTCTACAGCCTAATCACTTCCCCCATACTGGTTGTATGTTCCCGTTCCCTTTGTTGGTATTTCTATGGATATAATAAATCAAATGAAACAAAGAACAATAATAACTTACCAAAGGAAACCAAGAGAAAGTGGCAGGTGATTGAGGGAGGCTCCATTGAAATTAAATGCAGGGAGGGAAAGTATCAAGGTGTAAGTGGCTCTAAAATGTAGCTGCTGTATTTTCTCTCCTTTTTAATAGTGAGTTTAGTTTCCCGGTGTGGATATGATCTGGAACGCCGTGTGTCTGGATCTCTTGAAGACAACAAAATCAGTTGGGAAGAAGTTTTCTTTTGATGTGCCCAAGAAGAAAGGATTAGAAACTACAGTGTCTGATGCACACAGCTAGCTACTGACCTTCCTAGATGAAGAGCATGTCTTTGATTATGCAAATTGATTAATGACACCAAAAATTTCTGAAGGGACCATCAGGCTTCAGGGCTTAAGCCAGTCGGTAACGATCAGAGATCAAGGTGGGACCTGATGTAGGGAGCAGATTATCCCACATCATTAACCCATGTCTGGGTTCCTACATCATCTTCTTAGTGTCTAGTATCGGCCACTGTGGGAGACAGGATACTGGGCTAGATGGCTCTTGGATCTCATCCTCTCTCGCAGTTCCTATGTTCCTATTAGGATGATTTATTCTTTCACAGCATCCGTAAGTATGGTCTGGGCCCCTCCCAGAGCAGCTAGAAATGCTCATAGTCCCAGCTCCAAAGAGCTTTACAATCTCAGACACCAATCCTGCAATCTCAGTGTTGAGTTTATCGCCACTCTTCTAATATTTGGTGGGTTTCTTTAAAGCCCCAGTTCCTGGAGTCATGTGATTAGGCAAGGCTCTCAACTCTCATTTAAACCTCCTAATAAAGTATGGTTCTCACATTGCTGGCTACGGAAAAAAGCTTGTAAATGTGACCCCGCCCCCCCGCCCCCAAGGAGGCAAATAAAATCCGGAAAGCAAATGAAAAAAGAACTTAATAGTTGTTCCTTTAAAATTTCATGATTTTTTGGGGGGGTGGGAGGTGCTCATGATTTCAGAACCCAGGAGGTTGACAACCTTGCAGTTGGCTCAGACCTCTGCAGGCACCACGGATGTGATCCAATGCTGGAGGACCACAGCACAGACCCCCAGTGGGCCTGATCCTGGGAGACAGCCAAACAATTCTGTGAGGTGCTAAGCACCCCCTGTTGACCGTGCTCAGCACATTGCAGGATCAGGCCCTACAGCTTCCCAGGTGGGCATTTTGTGGTCTGACATATGTCTCTTTTCTTCCCCCTTCACAGATGACTCCCTGTACGAATCTCCGGAGCCTATTTTCACCAGCAATAACTCCTGCTGCAGCCTCAGGGTCCCGCACCTCATCCTCGTGGTGCCGGTGTTTTGGACTGTGCTCACTTCCTAGCCCCGAGAGGAGAAAACAGAGGAAGAGGGGAGCGGTTTGGCAGGGAAAGGAGGAGAGAGACGGACACACGCAGGTGAAGAGACGTGTTCTGTCGGCCTCCGGAGAGAATGAACCCTCTCGAGCCAGCCTTTTGCTTTGTTTTTTAAAAAGTTTTTTCTCTTTCACAATAACCTTTGAACTGCGACTCCTGAGCCGGGAGGTGGGGTTGGGCAGGGGACACGAAGAAGGATTTTTTCCCTATCCCGGCCTTATTCCCAGCTCGGAGAATTTCTGTTCCTGGCGTGGATTCGCTTGGAAGAAGGCTGCAAAATTTCTACCGATGTACAAAATATAACACCCCTGCCCCGCTCCCCAGCCGTCTGGTTTGGAGGTGGGGGCGGGGAATGACAAGATAACAGTGGAAAAGCGCAGCGTGGGATCGGCGCTGCTTTCCTGCTTCCGGGACGGCCCACTTTTCATGGTGCTGGGCTCAGCTCGCTTTGACCCTCCTTGTAGGATTTTGCTTTTGAAATTTCTAGACCAAATATTAGAATCCTTTTATTATTATATTTTTTGTGTGTGCTTTTCTTGCACTTCTTGAGACTTAGCCACAAAACGAACCCCCCTCCCCCGTCTGTGGTTCAGAAATCTCCGTGGGCAGCATTCCCTTCCAAGCCTTCAAGGGAATGCAGGATCAGGGGCTAACTTGGGCTTTCCTTCCCGGGTTTTCCATGATGCTCAGACAGATTCAGTCCCTGGCTCCAAGCAGGGGAGCTGGTGGCTGGCGAACAAACAAGGTGCCTGGACTCTGGGACGGGCCGGATCCGGGCCGAGAACGACAGTGCTCACAGCTTTTTTGCTTTGGAGTCTTTCCCAAACTAGCCCAGCTGTTTGCCATTGCTGGTACCATGGGACTCAGTGCCACCTGGCCAGAGCGGTGCCAATACCTTACTGCTCCTTTCAGGCCTGTGTTTTGGAGGCAGGGGGCCAGATGGAAACAGGCCATCAAAGGCTTTTTGGAGGAGCGCTGACCTGGCTTGGTTGTCAGAACGACTGTACCGTTTTCATGGATATGTGGGTTGTTTCTTTGGGCGGGGGGAGGGTCGGGAGGGATGGGCAAGTATACAAATAAGCCAGCCAAATGTAATTGACCCTGCAATTGACGTCCTTGGCAAAGCAAGGAGCAACGCCTGCAGAAGGGTTACTGGGAGAATGGGTGGGGAGGGGGCTTTGCCACGGAGGTCACCGAGAGCAGGATCAAAAATCTAGTTTGGGAAAGTTGAGCAGGAAGGCTGGAGGGGAGGGGAGGGGGGTTTAATGTCAGGCATGTAACCAGTCTGCTGGCAAGTGACAGCCGGCGATTAGTGTAGGGGCTGGGGCTGGAATTTAGAAGGGGCTCTGGCTGGTTACCACCTCCCCATGGAGCAAAGGGGAATTAAGTGGGCAGGGGATGCAGAGGGAGCCTAGGTCCTTCGGAGGGCATCTGGGCAGAGCCCTGCCGTAGACCACGCGAGCCACTAAACTAGGCCGTGTGCAGGTGAAATTCACCCTCTTGGGTTCCCAAAGCTAAAAATTCCGCCGGTTGAAATCAGCATCGCTCCACGGACTTACGTCCGTTGACGCCAGCTGAGGATCCGGCCCCAAATCTTTGCCTAGTACCTTCCTCCTCTCTCATCGCTGACTCCGTACTTGGGTTTTTAATTCGCTCCCAGCGCTGATGGCAGCCTTCCCCTCCCTACTTCCCCCAAGTCCCTTAGAGAAAACAGTGCCCCTTCCTACATAACCCCGCTGATCCCAACACGGATCCGCGTCACCAGCCCTGCCATTCCAATTCCCCCTCCTGTGGCCACTGCTTCTAGACACGTGGAGCAGAGCAGCCCCGTCTGTCTTGTCCTAACCACCGCCCCGCGCAGCTCAGTGATCCCCGGCTGTATTACAGATGCAAGCAAGCTGCTAATCAGGCTGAGACAGCAGGAAAGAGAATGGAGCTGACCTGAGGGGGTGGATCTCTATGAAGTTTTCCCTGGGCATCCTTCCTTCCCTTTATGAGTCTCCTTCGATCCTGCACATCCTGATGGCTTGTTCCTCCGTTGCGCTGTTCCTGGCTTGGAGTAACTGCTGGCTTGGCTTTCTTTGCTTTAAAATAAAGCCGCCGATTGGCCCCACACTTCGGAATTCAGATGATTAAATGGGGCCCATTTTGCAAAATTCAGATCCCCATCCAAGCCTGGATCTCAACCCCTCCTGTCCTTACATCCGGGGACAGTCTGCATCTAGGGTTTTGGCACAAACCCATCTCCAAATAAAACCCCACTTCCTGATTTCTGCCCCTTCTCCTGCGCTATGGGAGGATTTTGGTGATAAAAGGAAGTTACATTCCAGGGAAAAAGAACTAAGAAAGCGGGACAAGCAAAGGGACATGGAAGAGTTGGTGGTGGGGGAAAAGCGAATGGCTGATTCTTCCTCGCACATACCTGTGCCCATTAGAGAAGAGTCCAGCAAGGTGCTGGCAGAATGCTAGTCTCTCTCCAAGGGATGCAGTGGATGGGTTTGGGGCTGGGGAGGAGGGACCGGGGGGGAGATTTGCATCACCTTCTAAAGCAGGAGCCATATCTGCGGGCGCCTCCATCGCTGCCCGGCTCCCCCCACCGCGAAGGCAGAACTCGAGTTGTCTCCTTGCTCCCGGAAATAGAGTGTAGATTTAAAATCACAATCTTAATAATAGTACAAAAAACGGTCTTTCTGCGGATGTCTTTTTCAATCGCGCACAGAAACCGTCAGTTTCTACAGCATCTGTCTGTGAGCCCCAGGGACCGAACCGGAGCGGGCGTTATACTGGTCTTTCTGTAAATATAGCCAGCAGGCGTTATACTGTGACAGGTTTTTGGTTTGTTTTTTTTATATATCGTTGAGAATGAATTTTATGGAAGGTTTTATGTTAATTTTATTTCGTTTTTATTTTGTAGACTAGGAAGCTAAAAACTCGCAATAAGCTCATCTTGACGATCAACAATTCCAGCTCTGCTTCCCCTCCCTCCCGGCCCCCCATTGTATCTAGACCAGGGAACGTTTTCTTAAAGGCAGACGAAAGCCCCACTTTTCTACATGCGTCACCCTCCTCCCTGTCCGTAGGGGGCCAGACTTGGCTTCCCTGGCTCAAACCGAGTAGCTTTGCTCCAGGAGTCAGCCAATGGAGTAAAGAGGGAAGGGCGGCTGGCCTGGCACCCAGGAGACCAGAATCTGGTGTGACCTTTGGACCGGATTCAGCAAGGGACGGAAACACACAAGTGATCCTGGAGGTCAAGGGAACTACTCATGTCCCTGGGTTTAAATCATTTGCCGACTCGTCAGGGATTTTCAAAGGAGCCTGAAGGATTTTAAGTGCCCAGCTCCCATGGACAGTCAGTGCCTCCTTTAAAAATCCCAGCCTCAGTGCCCCCGCTGGTAATAATACTTCCTTTGTCTACCTTGTGTGTTGGGGCTCAATCCTGGACAGACAGGCTCACCCAGAGCCCGCTTTCAGGACAAGGGGCTTAGGCTGTAAACTCGTGGGGGCAGGGACTGTGAATGTACAACCTCTAGCACAATAAGGCCCCCATCTTGGTTGGCTCCCGTAATATAAATAATCTCGGGACCGCAGCAGTGGAACAATGGCAAAATCGGGCTTTTGGTCTGTGGTATATATGTTATATATATATAGTACAGCGACTGTGAGAGAAGAAAGAAAAAGCAAACAAGTGAAGCTCTAATTTAAAAAAATGGGGGCTGGGGGTTTTTTTGTTTGTTTTTGGGGGTTTTGGTTTGGTCTGGGGGTTTTTGGTTTTCCATTCGGGGATGAACCCATCTTACGGGAACTGTTTTTCGCTTGTGGGTCTCAGCTCAGCCTAGCTTGGTTCTTAGACATGCAGCTTTCGTTCTAGACGTCGTGCTGATGGTAAACCCGATCACAACTTCATTTGGAGTCTGTATTTTTTTATAATAAAATAAAAATAAATGTCATGTGAGTCCATTGCTTTCGAGACCTCCTGCCTTTTCCTCCACCCACCCTTTTGGCATGTCCAGTTTTCTGCTTCACTTGGATTATTGTCTTTTTGATTTCTGTTGAGTGTTTTCTTCCCCTCCCTGCAAATACCAGCGCTGACAGACAATATCTTCCAGGGCCAAGAGTAAGGGAATGGGAGTCAGGAGTCCTGGGTTCTTTTCCCCACTCCAGGAGGACATGTGCTCTAGTGGCCAAACAGGGAGTTAGGACTGCTGGGTTTTATTCCCTGCTTTGGAAGGGGAGTGTAATCTAGTTTTTTGAGCAAGGAATTTGGATTCAGGGCTCCTGGGTACTGTCCAAGCCCCCACCCACCTCCTGACTTGCTGTCGGACTTTGAACAAGTTACTTAAAAGCTCTGTGCCTCAGTTTCCCCCCTCCCCCCAAGGTGCTCAGCTTTTATTGGGCCATATACATTCCTTAGATATTTACGGATAATATTTCCCTACCTGGGAAAGGGGTGGAATTATTGATTGTTAAGGGCTTTGAGCAGCGCAAAGTGCTGTTGTTTTGTAGTTGATCCCTTCACGTCACAATTAAGTAGCGTGGTGAGTTAATTAGTGTTAGAAGGCCAGAGCCACCGGACGAGCCAAGAAACGAAATCCCCAAAGGATCAAAGAAATCAGGAGCCCATGAGAGCCGGGAATATTGCTGAAGCGGGAGTGAGGCAGACGCTTGTGACAGTCACGCTGACGGCAGCCATCACCTAGAAAGGAAATGACTGCAACTCACCTGCGATGGGCGCAATGCTGTGAGAAGAGGTGTGGCCTGGGGGTTAAGGCAGTGGGTCCACACTCAGGAAATGTAGGTGCAAATCCCAACCCTGCCCCAGGCTTCCCAGGCAAGTTGCTTTGTCTCTCTGTGCCTCAGTTTCCCCATCTGTAAAAGCAGAATGCTAATCTTCTGTCTTGTCCACTGAGATTGTAAGCTCTTTAGGGCAGGGTCTGTCTCTCACCGAGGGCAGCACCTGACACAAGGGGGCCCTGCTCTCAGTGGGAGCCTCTACAGTACACATGACAAGACAGCCCCAGGCACCTATTTCAGTGCTGTGTTCCCTGCCTCATGGGGGTGCTTTCTCCGGGACTGCCGCCAAGCTCCAACGCGCATCCCTGCAGCCTGGGAGCCCTGACTTTCTTTGGTGTCCCGTGTTTTATACTGTAAAGAAACACAAGGAGCTCTCCTTCCCCGCCCAGAGGCATGGCTATATGTGGCCTCCCTTCCCTTCCTCTCCCAGTCACTGACGTATCAGTGACCATCCAACGATTAGCCCTCATTAAACACTACAGAGGGCAGCGCCACCGAGCAACTCACAGGTTGCGCAGCACAGAACGTGCCCTGTCTCCTTCTCCCCCTGCCTGCCACTGGGGCCGGGAGTGGCCGTCAGCCAGGGCCCACCCTGCCATCCTCGCTCAGGTGACTATCTCTGCCAGGGCCCGATTCCCTTCGCGTTTACACTGGTGCGCATCAGCTGTCGCTCCACAGAGGTTGACAGGCCGGATTGCTCAGCCTGCCTTGTCATTTACATCTTTGCAGTGGGGGTGTGTTGGAGTTATGACAACAGCACCAAGCGCTGGAGACCCCGTGGTGCCACGCGCTGTACAGACACAGTAAGAGATAGGCCCGGCCCCCCAAAGACTTTTATTACTTGGATTTGTGTTTCAAAAAGATAGGGTGACCAGACAGCAAGTGTGAAAAATTGGGACAGGGTGGGGGGTAATGGGAGCCTAGGTAAGAAAATCGGGACTGTCCCTATAAAATCGGGACATCTGGTCACCCTACAGAAAGAGCTTAGTTCAGTTTACCTGAAACCTGTCCCCATTCGACTCAAGCTAAACCAAAGCAAGCAACTCTTCAACTGAACCGGGAGCGTTCCCACAGGGCTTAAATTCTCACCCTTCCTTAAAGTGGTGCAAATCTTCACGCAGGCCAGGCCTAAATAGACCAGACAGACAGACGGTGGGAGCGGGTAAACTGAGGCACAGAGCTGGGACGTGACTCCTCCAAAGTCACACAGCCCTACACAGCAATGTAAACAACGACACAAGAACCAGGGCCGAGGTGCAGGGCGTCTGATTTACACTGGTTGAGGATCTGGCCCCTCTGTGTGTGTTCGTTGCAGGGAGAAGGAATAAATGAATCAAGTGGGAGGAAAGCAGAACTCGGATCCTTCTTTCGATCCCATTTTTAACGTTTTTCTTGAAGGAATTTGAACAGACCCAGGGAAGAATTTGTCAGCTCTGCTCCCCATTCCATCACATCAAAAAAAGCGCCTTGGTGGAGGGGAGAGGCTGTTTCAGAAGCAAAGCAGGCTGCACTGTCAAGAACCCACTTTGCATTGGGACGCCAGTTGCCAGGCAATTCCCTCCTGCGGAAAAAAAAATCGTTTTTTTTTTTAAGTGCTAAATAATTTTTTTGTGCAGCCCATGTTAATTTCCAGTGTTTAATGCATATTTCAGCATAATTAGCAGAATAGGAACAATCCGCTGGTAATTAATTCAGCCTAATACAGCTGATCCGGGGCTCTGAAGTTTGCCACAAGAGGGTGAAAGACTAATTTTGCTTTTTAATGAGGGCCATCTGTGCACCAAGAGTGGTGAGAAATAATAATGCATGGGGCGCAAGAGGGTGGAAAGCCAGGGTGGTATGACTTGCTGAAAACGTGGCTAACCTGCCAGCCAGAGCCCGGTTCAGAGGGTTGATTCTGTACTTTTTTTCCCCTCCCGCCTTTGCTGCCACGTTTGCAGACGCTGTTGTTGTTGGTTTGCTGTTTAATTCCACCCTGGCCCCGATTTTAGTAGTTTTTTCAAGCTATTTGCAAGCCTGGATTAGCTGCCAGTTTAGGTCCGAGGCCAAGATTTGGAAGCTGAACTGGAGCAGAGCCTGGCTGAGCAAAGCACAGTTTAGACGGGGAGGGTGGTCTGCTAGCCCCCACCCCCCTTTATCCCTCAGGGACCCAGCAAGCGTAGGGAATAACACAGCAAGGTTACTCACAGGCTTGGTTGCTCGCTTCCGCTTCAGGCTTGCTGCAAACAGTGGCAGCATCATTCGCGCAGGGGTGGGGTGCAGACAGCTAGCCCCAGACTAAACAGAGGGGGGAACGCTTGGGAGCCGAATCCCCCTCAAGCACATGTTCCCCAGGGGCAGCGGATGCTCTTGCTGGGTGAGAACAAAGGCCGTCATTCAGTGACTTAGCACACAGGGGTTCCCTCTGGTTGGGAAACAGGATTGTTTAGGAGCAGGTACCCACCCAGCCATGAACGTGAGGGGAGGTTGGCGGGCCCTCTGCCTGCACAAGGGGGGCTGCTGTTGGGCGTCCCCCAAACCCCACCCTCTTCTGAGAGCAGAGTGATGAGGTCAAGCTGCAAAATTCAGCTGGGGCTCAGGGGTTTGAGTGCCCCAAGGGTCAGGAAAGGCTGGGCCGTGTGTGTGGGCCTTTCAGCCCAGCGTGAAGCCAGGAGGTGTTTGCAAATGTTGGAGCTGGCTCCGGATTTTGCCCCCTTCACAATGCAGAGGTATTATGTGCCAGGATTTTGCTGCAGGTCCAAACATAGCCATAACCCTGATTCTCTGTGACTGCATCCTGTGCTTGGGACAAGGACCAAGGGTTGGCAATTAAGGTAGCTTTAAGCTACGTTTGTGCTCCCTGTATTGGGGCTTGGTCCTGCTTTGAGCAGGGGGTTGGACTAGATGACCTTCTGAGGTCCCTTCCAACCTTGATAGTCTATGATTCTATGATTTGGAGGGTGTTCAGAGGCCTGTCCGTTCCCTCGGTGCAATATAGAGCAGCCCCTGGGCTGCTCTAACGTATGCCGCTTCCTGTGACTCCCTATGGGGCCTGGGAAGCATTGACTTCCAAAGAGCAGTGCGCTCCAGCCTCATGCCAGGATGGGGGAGCTGGGCTTCCACAGGGGAGATTTTCAGGAGGCAGGTTTCACCCGCTTTAAGGCCATAGCATAGCAGAGAATATACACGAGCCTCACGGTAACAGACATTGGTGGGCTAAGCTGATGGGTCAGTGCCCCAGGCCGGAGACTAGCTCTCGAAACAGAGCACATCTGCACCAGCTGGGGCCCCATCAGACGTGCTCTACTGCTGTTGTTCGCATCCCTGCTGTCGCTTCCACATGCTGCCACCTGGACCCACAGATTTAGCATCTGGGACCCACTTTTCTGGGTACCTTTCAGAAAGTCGCCTGCTCCTGGAGTCAGGGGAATATGGGAGAAGCTCAGCCTCCAGTTTGGAAGAAAAAATCTGTTTCCAGCCCAGTCGTGGTTGCGACGAAAAGCTTAAAGGCTTGACCCGAGTGCAATCGAACGGCTCAGAAGCTGGAAGGGAATAAAAAAGAACTCAGCGACTTATATATATAAAAATGTGAACGCTTGTGATTTTTAAGCCCTTTTCTTCAGGCCTGACTCATGTTTTTTTTCACGCAGGGCTGGAAACACTGGGATAACACCAGCAAATTGGCAAGGAGCGCACGGAGACACATCGTTATTATTAATTAATTGTAATAACAAGAATACGCCCATTGGGGCAGAGACCGTCTTTTTGTTCGGTATTTGCCCAGCACTGGGCACATTGGGGTCTGGCCCCTGACTGGGGTTCCTGAGTGAGCTGGTAATACAAATAATGCTAATACCCAGCTGTCATCATCCCTAGATCTCAAAGCACTTTACAAAAGAGGCCAATGTTACTATCCACATTTTACAGATGGGGAAACTGAGGCACGGGGCGGGGAAGTGACTTGCCCAAGGCCACCCAGCAGCAAAACCAGAACACTGATCTCCTGAGTACCAGTCCAGGGCTCTAACCACTAGGCCACGCTACCTAGAGTCATAGACTTCTCAGGCCAGAAAGGTCCCTTTATGATCATCTAGTGTGACCTCCTGCATGGCCCAGGCCACAGGCTCTCACCCCATACACTCTGCATCAAGCTCATAACAATGACATCCAGTCCCGATGTCAAGGCTTCAAGTGATGGTGGTTCCCCCCGTCCCTAAGCCAGTTGTTCCGATGGTTAATTGCCCTCCCTGGTAACTATTTGCACCTTGTTTATTTGAGACGACTTTGCGATCCGCAGTGGGAAGGCCCAGGGGAAGGCCCTAATACTACTGATTTACTGTTATTCAGCTCATCCGTTCCATCCATCTGGCGGTAGCGCCCATCGGCTCCAATTCGGTTGGCGCGCCGTTGAGCTGGGCACTGCACAGCCATGCAGGAAGACAGGGCCCCTGCCCCAAGGAGTTTGCAGTCTAAGACAGGATGCAACACATGGCTATAAGGGCGGGAAACCCAGGGGGACAGGAGATAAGGGGCATGGGGACAGGAAGATACAGGTCCATCGGCTCCCTTCGGGCACCTTTCGGCCCTGATTCTGCAATTGGATCCATGCTGGGGGGCCTGTGTCATCGTCCCTGTTTTATAGACGGGGGAAACGTTTCACTGCGGTAAACTAACTTCTTCAAGGTCCTCCAGAGAGTTAGTGGCGGATCTGCCAAGAGAACCCAGGTGTCCGGACTCCCAGGCCGCTGCTGGAAGTAACCACTAGGGATGCGGGCTCCAGAACCCTGGGACTGGAATCCACGCAATGCAGGGCAGGAAGGGGCCTTGAGAGGTCAGTACGTCAAGCCCCCTGTGCTGAGGCAGGACCGAAAGGTGAAGGGATTTGCACAAGTCCACCCAGCAGGAGAATCCAGGAGTCCTGACTCCCAGTCCCCTACACTAACCACTAGACAACACTCTCTCCTACAGCTAGGAGGAGAACCCAGGATTCTCAATGCCCCATCTGCCTGCGTTAAACACTGGACCATCCTCCCTCCCAAAGCTGAGACTAGAACCCAGGAGTCCTGGTGTCCAAGTCTGCCTGCTCTAACCACTGCCTCCCCTCCCCACAACAGACAGCATCTCCCAGCCAGAAAGACAGTCTTGGGGCTCCACTCTCCCTGGCAGTCATCTGTGACCTCAGAGGCCGCCGGCACCGTGGCACCTAGCGCCGCATGGCAGTGCTGACCAATCCCGGTCTGAGGGCTGCCACCTGGGGCGATGCTTTGAGGGTGCGGGGGGGGGGGGGGGGTTGCCCCATCCATGGCAAGTGAGCCCCAGGGCTTCGTTTAAAGCGGGGGGGGGGGGATGTGTGAATCCTCAACTCTGGTGGCACTGCTGAAACGCCAAGCTACTAAATGTTTAATTAAAAGCGACTCGCTCGTCAGCGGGGGAAATTCCTTCGAACCATTTAACTCTCACTGCCCTGGATTAGAGGGAGTCGCTGTCGGAACAGCAGCCCCCCCCCCCCCCCCCCGAGCGCCTCTTTGATGCGCTGAAGGATTCAATTGCAGAGACCATCTGCAGCCCCATGTGCTCCCCACGCATCGCTTGGAACAGCTGCGGCAGCGAGGTGCATAGGCAAAGGGAAAGCGGCCTTGGCCAGGAGTAACACGTCTGCGTGACGCTCAGCCGGCCGTGCTCATGCTGTCCCACTGGCCCCTCTGGCATGAGGCAAGCTGACGCTGGGCGTTCTATGACGCTGCTGGGCCCGGCACACACAGCCCCTGCCCCAAAGAGCTCACAGGAGAGGGAGGGGAAACAGAGGCAAATGGACTCGTCCGAGGTCATCGACACAACTGGGACTCGACCCTGGGAGTCCTAGACCCCTGCCTTATTTAAGGGACCGGCGCAGGGGCGCAGACCTCCCTCGGGCGTCCCCTGCCCCTCTGCCCGCCGGCTCCGCCAGGCGGGCTCTCACCTTGTAGCAGGTCTGGAGACTGCTGCTGAGCGAGCCCTGCAGGCAAAGGGCTGCTGGAAGAGGGGGCAAGGCGGGGCCGCCCTGGTGCACGAGGGCCACGGGGCCAAACCTGCAGTGAGGCGGCCAGTGCTGCTCGGCCTCGCCGCTGCCGTGGGGCCGGCTCCTGCCCCCATACCTGAACTAGAGGGGCCAACTCCCTGCCCCCTGGCACTGAGCCCCAACATGCACCCTCGGCGTGGCTAGAAACAATGCTAGGGCAGGAGGTCTCATCCCCTGCCCCTCCTCGCAGGCGCCTGGGTACAAATACTGACCGGGCCCGAGAAGAGCAACGCTCCTGCTCAGGAGAGCTGCGGACGAGGGAAAGAACCCAGGAGTCCTGACGCCTCCGTTAACCAGAAGGGGTTGTGGCTGAGGTAGGAAGGGATCCCCCATCCCACGGCTTGAGTTGCCCAGCAGCCCCCCCTTAAACAATAACCCCCTGGGCACTCGTTGTTTAGTTCATGTAAAGGGTAAGGCCGTGGACCTTCTCCCCGGCTCAGGAGGCAACGTGTGCCCAGCACAAACGAAACATCAATAAATAGAGGCTGGGCTCTCAAGTCAAGAGGCAACCGTTGCTTTTGCTGAGGTCAGTAATCTCCCCCTCTGGGCTCTAGTTCCCCATGTGCAAAGGTGAGGGAAAGTGGCACTCCCTGCATGGGGGGTGGGCTGGGTAAGCTCCTTTAATGGCTGTGGAACCTTTCGATGGGGGCCGGGGCCCCGAGAAGTAGCTAGATAGACCACGGAGGGAACTCTTCTGCTTTGAATCATAGAATCATAGAATATCAGGGTTGGAAGGGACCTCAGGAGGTATCTAGTCCAATCCCCAGACTGATTTTTGCCCCAGATCCCTAAATGGCCCCCTTAGTCTGAGTCTCACCAGGCTTGGGGTTTATTAAAACGGACCCTCCTCTGCTTTGGAAGGTCCCCATGTAACCTGCCTCCTTTCCTGATGGGCCCCCCTTCCGCTGGCCTGAGCTGTCTATCTCGTAAGTCTTGGTTTTGGATGGTTCGAGGGCCCGGAAATGCAGCCTCTTGGCAGAGGGTTTGAACTATTCTGCCTTTATGGAGAATGGTAGACGAGAAGCAAAAAAACAAACAAACTACACCCCCCCCCCCATAACCTGTGCATCCCTTGCAGCTAAACATTTCAGAGGCTTCTTATCTTGCGGCGAGCGCCACACAATTCAGGTGTGATTGATTTCCCGCGCTGGGAAGGCAGGCCCCGCATTTAACACACTCATGGAGGCTGGCTCCAGGGCTGGGGGTTTGGGTTTTTTTGATGTGTGTGTGTGTGGGGGGGGGGGGGGGGGTGTTTATTCCCCCAGTGGTGTGTTATCTTTATTGCTTCCTCTTGAAATGGCATTTGTCACCGGGCTGGTCTCCAGTAGCCTTAATCAGAGAGCCCAATAAAAAATGAACCGCGCTGGCCCCTTTGCTCCAAACTCTCGCTAATTTCCAACCACAAAGGAGTTGCACAATAGGGCAGGAGGGAGCGGTTGCCATACACACTTGAGAACACTAGAGGGCGCTTAGTGACGGTAGCTGCTGGGTGGAGAACGGGCTAGCACCCGCCTCTGTACCCAGTCCAGTCTCACCACAACAGGGGCAACATTTTGGATCTCCATGGCAGTGAAGCAGCTCCAAGCCCAGCGCAGCTGGCTCTGTGCCAGGGCTTCGCCCTGCTGCCAACTCACAATCCAGGGCTTAAGTCTCAGCTCTGTCGGATCTTTGGAAATCGAGACATGTGGCAAGAGGAGAGGGGCTTGGCCGGCATTTAACAGGCTCCGTGAGCCAAGGCAGCCCTGCTGAGGGACCCACCCGGAGCAGAGAAGGGGTCACATTCGGGTGACTGTCTGAAAAGAGGAAGGAGTTGGCTTGATGGGCGACATGTGGGAAGGCAAACGGCTGCAGTGGTGAGCCAGAGACTCTGGCCGCCTCCCTGCCTGGGCGCCTGAGCGGGACGCTGACTCCGGAAGTGAGTGTGAGGCAGAGTGACCCTGTGGGACAGGCGTCAGCTGGTGACTCGGGAAAGCTGGCTTCAACTCCCAGCTCTGCCACAGACTCCCTGGGTAACCTTGGGAAAGTCACTGCCTCACTCCCTGCCTCAGTTTCCCCCTATGTAAAATGGGGCTAATAAGCCTTCCTTTGTCTTTCCCAGTGAGGTTGCTCAGAGCTGCGCAGAGGACATTATTGGAAGGGCACAACGGCAAATATTCTCAGACCTACTAAACCCAGGAACCTCCCTATGACTGAGCTCCATCTACCGGCACCTTATCAACACGCTATTTACACGTTCGCAGGCCTCTGTCCTGTAACGTTCACGGCTTTCATGATGTGCGTTCACAGCGGCTAGCAAAATGAGGCCCTGAGCTTGATTAGGAGACAAGGCAAGCAGTGACAGGAACAAATGGAGGGCTGGCTATAAAAGTGAAAGAGAAAAGCTAGGGGAGGGCGTGCTATGTACAGCGCCTAGCACCGAGGGGCACTTGTCCATGCCTGGCTTGGAAAGGTGAGGTTTTTATCTGCAAATGTTGGTAAACCTCGATCTCACCGGACGCACACAGACCGACGAACAAATCTTTCCAGCGATGATCAGTGAAATTTACAGATTCAAAGTTAAAAGAATGCTGCTTGAGCGCTTACTGGCGTTTGAGTTAAGGATGTGCACGTTGTCGGCTTTGACATGCGTCTCCCAGCCCAGGGCTACCAACTCGGGCTCGTGGGCTTGAGCCCGGCACTAAAACTAGCCGTGTAGCTGTTTGGGTTCAGAGCCTGAGCACAAACAGCTACGTGGCTGCTTTTATGGAGATATCCCATCTCCAAGAACTGGAAGGGACCTTGAAAGATCATCACGTCCAGCCCCCTGCCTTCACTAGCAAGACCAAGTACTGATTTTGCCCCAGATCCCTAAGTGGCTCCCTCAAGGATTGAACTCACAACCCTGGGTTTAGTAGGCCAATGCTCAAACCACTGAGCTATCCCTTTAGTACTGTAGTGGAGACTGAGTGCAGAGCCCCAGCCTCTGAGAGGAGCTGCCGTGGGTGAGTTTTTGCGGTGTAGACGTACCTTTAGGGCACACTTACACGGCACCCGACTCCTGGGCTGTGAGTCAGGTTGGAGCCCAAACCCCCCTTCCAGCCACACACAACTCCGTCTGACTCAGGTCAGCAAGCACGCGGGACCTGGGTCCTAGGATCCCGCTAGGAAGGTGGGCATGAGCCAGAGTCCTGCCCTGTCATTGTGCAGTGTGGACGCAGCTCAAGCCACAGCCCCGAGTCAGAAGGGCTGCGGAGTGCGGTGTGGAGTCAATAGTCTGGCTGTGGGACCCAGGGGCTGGCAATTGTTAGCCCAGCCTAACCATGCAGTGTGGACGCTCAAGTGCAGGCCTGGAATCAGCAAGTCCACAAGCCCGGGTCCCGCAGACTGGGCTTAGTGTGCAGTGTGGACACACCCTTTGGCTACGTCTATATTGCAATGAAAGCCCAGGGCCGTGGCTGCGGCCAGCCTGGGTCCTCTGACTCACGCCTGTCCCAGGCTGGAGCCCAGGCTCTGAGGCCCCATGAGGGGAGAGGGTCTTAGAGCCCAGGCTGAAGGCCTACGCGGCAATTAGCCTGAGCCCAACCCAGCTTGGCCGGAATCGGAGACTCCGGGCTTTGAGTTTTTCAATCGCACTGTAGTGGGAGACAGTCCCTGCCCTGAAGAGCTCGTTTCAGAAACAGACAAAGGGCAGGAGGAGAAACCGAGGCACAAATCAGCAGCTTCCCCTCCCCCTCCCGATGGGGGTAGCCGTTACCAGCGCTCAGGGATTCTGTCTAGAACCCAGGAGTCCTGATTCCCAGTGTCAAATTCCCCTGGAAATGAAGCGGTGACGCTGGGCTGTTCGGATCTGAAGAGCTTGCCCGCTCCTGTTGTTTATCCCCATCAGGATTCCCTCCCTCCCCTGTGTCAGCTTCACAGCCATTACCACGGCAACGCGCTGTACCTGTGATGTTGTGAAGAAAAGGGGGTGGGAGGGGGTGTCACCTTTGGAGGGGGGCAGAGGAGAGGCAAAGGCGTCTGGCATTTGAAGGCCCTGCGGCCTGTGCTTGAAAAGGGACGCGCCAGCCCCAAGGTGTGGGACGTTGTGCGCTTGTCTCTTCGCGGCTCCCGGGCAACAGAAGCGCTAAAGCTCCTGGCTTTAAAATCAGCTGTCGCCTCGCGGGAGCCTTCCACAAACACGCTCTTTGCCAAGCCTTCTCCTGCAGCTTCGATCTTGCTGCTCCCGGGTCTTGTTTATACTTGGGATTAGCCCTGCCGTAGCCCTCATAGCTGCAGACTGGGACAAAACCGCGTGCAGATGAGGAAGGTTTCATTGGCACCAGCTGGGCGACATTTTTCAGCGGAAACCTTTTTGGAGGAGCCCAGTGCAGATTCAGGGAGTGCGAGCATGTCAGTTTCGCCAGGCTAGCTGCGGAGAAACAAACCAAATTCCCAAAATGGCACAGCTGTTCCGGACAAAACAACCTTTTTGTTTAGAAACGTCTTTCAATGGTATTTAAAAGAAATGCAAAAAAAAGAAATCAAAACAAAATGTTTTGTGTTGGGTCAAACGAAACATTTGGTTTGACTAGAATTGTTTTGTTTTCTTTGGTCTTTTTTTACTCTTTGATTTGTTGGAAATTTGGGAAAATTCCATTCCAGGGGTCGACCCAAAATGCTTTTGCCCCCATGATGTTGTGGCACTTCCAGCGAAGTGAAAAATCTGTCTTTTGCCCAGCTGTAGTTGACCGAAGCCCAGTTTCGAGCAGGGGTCAGATCATCCGACAGCCGCATGCCCTGGAGAACCAGCTCACATTGGCCGAGGTGGGAGAGCCCATTATGCGTTAAATTATTGTGTTTTCATTTTGAAGTCACCCATCACTGCAGCGTGTGGGTGGCATTTGTACCATTTACTCCCCTCCCTCCTGGTGGTCACGATGCTGGTGATCACTGGGGGTGTTGTTATGCTTGCCCGCGGTCCTTATTCAATTTTTACTCAGTCCTTATCTAGGCAAAACTCTCATTTGGGCCTAACTGTCCCCTTATTTAAAGGAGTAAAGACAAAATGTAGATCACTGCTTGGTGCAGAGGCCACCCTGGTGCCAGAGGACAATTGGTTCCAGTGGGAGTTGGGCCTGAATAATGACGGGGTTAAAAATTGAGGCCCAGATCCACATTGGTATTTAGGCTCCTAATGTCACCGATTCCAGACACTGATTGGCATACTCGCAACTTAATGCGCGTTGTTCCCCTTCGCATTAATAGACTCAGGCCTGGACTAAAAGTGCTATTCGGCATAACGGAATCAGAATCTGGCACGGAGTTAATTGGCTATTTATTGTTAAGGTCCCGAAATTTGTCGCATTTACACTAGTGGAGTAACTACACGGAGTCACTCCGGATTTACACTAGTGTAAATGCGATCTGAACCAGTCCCTTCGAAAATCACAGGAAGTGAAATAATTGGGGCCAATCTTGCTGCCCTTGCTTATTTGAGGAGAGGAGTCCCATAGAACTACTCACATGAGTAAAGACGGCGGCTCGGACTTTTTCCTTCTTCTGGATTAGCTTTCTGTGTACCCCTCTGCCTGGACCCTCGCACCCTCCACCCCCATCTGTGGCATCGGGATTGTTTTGCAGGGGAAAGGAAAGCCATCCCAGAAACCGAGGCTCGTTACGACCCCAGCTGGGGAAGAAACAGCAGAAGCAGATGGACTTTTAAGGAGCAGACCCTGTTTCCTTGTCCCTCTCGTTCCTTAGTGAAAGGTGTCTGGCACTGTTGGAAAACAAAGAATTCCGCTCCGGAACGACCTGGCGAAATGAAACACGTCTTAAATTTCATTTTCTCCTTAATGCCAAACCATGTATAGGAAGAGTGACTAAAACTAGCAGGCCACAGCCTCAACTGGTGTCAAATCAACATCACTCCCTGTTCTCTAGAGTCCCGATTCAGGGAAGTCTGTAAGCAGATGCTTCTCCTTGCACATGTGAGTAATCCCCTTCCTCTTCAGGGTGACACCAAAGCCCATGTTGCAATAGAGGTGCACGCTTGAGTACTTTCCTGCAGCCTGTGCTCCGGGTGCTTTGCTGAACCAGGGCCCAGATGATTTCAACATAAGGGGTTAGATTCGATTCACTGCTGTCCATCTAGATTTGACCAACTCCATCCATCTGAATGGAGTCACTCCAGATTTAAACCGGTGCACTCTATACCAGAATCTGCCCTCCGCCTTTGTAAATGCTCCTTCTTACAAGACTCTAAGGGGGGGTGAAACGCCCCCCTGGCAAAGAGGGGGCCAGTATGAAACTTATGCACTGCTTAAGTCCCCTTTCATCTCTATGGGATGTAAGTGGTGGGTGGTCTTCTGCACAGAGGGGAATTTCCCCCAGATGCAATGGAAGTGAAAGTGTAGGGGGCTAAACTATTTGCCATAAACATATTTGCCTTGGTTAAAGCGGAGGCCAAATTTTCTCCTTGGTCACAGAACTCTGTCTCAGAGTATTTTTCTGCTGCCCATCACCGTGCTGTCTGAGTGCCTTCTGTCGTGTTCAGTGATCACAGAATTGTAGGAATGGAAGGGGCCTTGAGAGGTCTTCTAGTCCAGTGCCCTGCACACAAGGCAGGATGAAGTAATATCTAGAGTCCATCCCTCAGTGTTTTCAGGAGATCTGGTTTGTTCTGTGTCTGTGCCTAACAGTGCCCAGCCCCACACGCTGCCTGGGGAGCTCAGCCCTTAAAGGCCCAGTCCCCAACACCCCACCTTCCACTCCTGTCAGTGCAGTCTTTCCCCCCGTGCTCGACTTGAAGGGAAGCTTTACTGGACAGATGTGCATTAGTCAAACACAAGCTGCTCGGCTCAAAACAGGGCTAAGTGGGAGAAATTCTCTGGCCCATGCTAGAGAGGAGCTCAGACAAGCCAATCTAATGGTCTCCTCTGGCCATAAAACCTACTCCAGTTCTTTTTATTGATTTTTACCAGCTGGCGGGGAAACCCCCATTTTGAAAGCGTTCATGTGATCAAATAGTGGGCTGGCGGGTTGTCAGTTAAACCCTCTCCCAAGGCCAGAGCCGGAGGCTTCCATGCTTGGGCTGTTTAAAACTTGGGGATATGATGCTCTGGAGGGAAAGATCCTGCGTTGGTCTTGCACCTTCAGACTGGAGGCAATTTCGTGGGGCTGTCCTGTCTCTCAGTTCTGAGATCGTCCAAACAGCCGTGCAAGAGGTTTTCAAAGGGACCTCTGGCTCTCAGAAGCCGGAAGAGAAGACAGGGGCCAAAACTGCCTTTCCATCCCAACTAAAGAGAAGAGGAATTGGGCAGCCATTCAACCCACAGAGGCGATGTCTGTCTCGTGCTGGGATTAGCCGAGAACGTAACGTGCTGAAGACGCCCTAGCTCCTTGCACTGGGAGAGTGTCTTAGCACCCACTGCAGCAGTCTGAGCAATCGGCATGAAGTCCCCAGCCTGGGCTGGCTGGTAGAAGAAACATATCCAGTGTCTGACAGTGCTTGAAGCATGTTTGTAAGAGCCTGATTCTCCTCTCACACCGAGTGCAGCTCCGTCAATGGAAATGGAGTCACTCCGGATTTAAATGCATGCAGAGGCCTGGTCCAAAGCCGATTGAAGTCCGACTTCAGTGTCAACTAGTGACAGCTACACTTCTTTCCCTCCTGCCCTTTGTCTAGCTTGTCCATTTCATTGCAAACTCTCCCGGGCACAGACTGTTCAGCACCTGGCACTGATCTTGGCTGGGGCCCCTTGGTGCTGCTATAATTCAATAATAATAATATAATTAGTAATAGGCCTGGTATCGGGCTCGCAGTGAGAGGAGGATCAGGCCCCGTGAACGCCATGGGCCTGATTCTCCGTCGTCCTGCATCTCGTGCAGTCACTGACACCAGTGTGAAGGGCTCTTCTAACACGGCAGCGTTTTACACCCAGTTTTCCCTGGGGCAAACAGCTGCACGGGACACTTGGGCGGTAAGACACCCGGCTTGATGGGCCCTGGCTTTCAGGTGACCTTTGGCAGGAGAGTCCTGCAGTTATTGCACTGGGGAGACCTGGCTTTAATTCCCTGCTCTGCCACAGACGCCTAGTGTGACCGTGGCTCCGTGCCTCAGTTTCCCACCTCTAAAAGAGGGGTAACAGCACTGCCCCGCCTCCCAGGGTGGTTGGGAGGATACATGCACTGCGGGCTGGGAGACGCTCAGATACTCCGGCACCGGTAAGTTCCGAAGCTAGATGGCAAGAAACAGAGGTGGGCCTGGGGATTGTGTCCCCGGCGGGTGGGGATAGGTGAGCGGGTGGCTCTGAAGTTTCTGCACGTAGCAGAAATGGTGGGATTGCAGGGCAGGGGAGGAACGCAATGGAGAGAAATCTGTCTGGATTTACAGCTCCTGGGCCCGGCTGACGTGAGTCAGAAGCAGTAATGACAGGAGACGAGGAAGGAAAAGCAGGGGTGCGAGGCTGACGTTTGCGGGCTGAGCAGCACATGCGTGGACCTGCTGCAGAGAGCGTCCTAATTGGCAGCGTTCGTTCCTGATGGGTGTGCACAAAAAACTGGGCGGGGGGGAGCCCACGCGGCTGAACCTGGGGGCTGCTGCTTCGTGGAACCGATCTGATCATGGTCCAAACGAAGCCAATGGGCCAGATCCTCAACGGGGTGTAAGCGGACAAGAACTCCCCTCCTTTGAAATCCTGGCCCCATTGAAGTCATGCCCATTGAGCTGTGCCGATTTTCCCCAGCGGGGGAGCTGGCTCCGGGTCCTGTTAGAAGCTACCCTGCCCTGCTCCATCGTGAGGGGCAGAATTAACCTTTGAAAGCGCCGCAGGGCTGCATTTGGGGAGGAATATAATGATCGGCCCTTCTAAGGCCCTTTTCATTCCCAGATCTCAAAGCATTTGACAACGGGGAGCGTTGTTAGTGCTCCGTTGCCAAGGTGCAGCCCGGCAAAGGGACGTGACTCACCCAAGGTTGCAGAGTGAGCCAAGACAAGAACGCAGGCATCCTGACTCCTCGAACACGGCCGCCCGCCGCCCCGCAGAGCAGGCATCCCGTTAGTGCCAGGGACATGCTCTGGGGTAGGAGGAAAAGTGGGGATTTACCGCCTAATCGGGACCCTCCCTTCTAACCAGCGGCAGTTATCTGGGATGTGGAATTCAGGTGCCCGTTTCATCTCACAAGCTGTCAGAGGATCGTGCAATAACTCTTCTGATGGGGATGAGGAACCAAGGTGCCCAGAGCAGAGCCTGCACCACTTTCTTGCCCTCCAAAGCACATGTTTTTTTAAGATTTTTAAGAGCAGGTTGACAAACACCTGTCAGGGATGGTGGAGCTAATACTTAGTCCTGCCATGGGTGCGGGGGACTGGACTAGATGACCTCTCGAGGTCCCTTCCAGTCCTAGGATTCTATGTTGGAGAACTACTCTGGTAACTCAGGGCTTTCGGGACCGGTTCTGTATTCTAGCTTCCCCCTTCCTACCGCGGGCTGGGCCCCAGAGCGCCACCTCTACCATCTGCCATTGCACCATGCACCTGGTAACTCCCCACGGCTATCGCTCTGCCTGTGAGATTCTGGTCTGGGACGATCTGCGCTCCATGGTGCTCACAGCTGCGGGGCAGACACCAGCCTGGCTCTGCACAGACAAAACCTGTCTGGTTGCCGGATAAAACCCTGGGAAGGGTTTCCAGCTCACCAGCCATGGCAACGCCGGAGGTTTACAACCCCCATTAGGCCCCATGGTGGAGATTTCAAGGCTGATGGATATATGGCTTCCACCTCCTCTGGCCGCAGTGAGCGATGATTGATGCCAGGAGTAAAGCCGGGCCAATTAATCAGGACCACACCACTCAGCTTGCTGGCGGTACGGTACGTGACCGACGCGCCCGCTGCTGTTGTTCCAGATGTTAGGGTGCCGGGCAGAACGAAACCAAAGGCTCCAAGGCTTATGGAAACAAAGCCGGTTTAGACCCCAGGACCTCTGCTTTCTCCACGCACCATAAATCCTCCTCTAATAGGCAACAGGGACTCTCTGAACACAGCCCGGCTTGAGTGAACACTCTCTTTTCTGTGCCCTCGTCCCCCCGCCCTCCCTGAGGACGTACCGGGCCTTCCACGCTCTTCATCTTATTCTAATTGACGGGGTGTCCCGTGTGAGTAATAAGTCTAGCTGCTGGGGCTGCCCCATTAGCGGTTGATGGAAAGTGCTGGTGATGGCAGCACATATTTCAGGCGGGAATCCCAGCCACCCCCCTCCCGCCAGGCAAGCCGCCATCGGACAATTAGCAGGTAGGTGCATCAAGGGGAAGAGGGCTTGAAAGGTGTCTTCGTTTCACGGGCGGGTGGACGTTGGTTGCTCTGCAAGGCAGGCCTCTTACGAGGACACAAATACGCCCACCCGTGCACCGTGTAGATCCCACCCGTTCTGCTGGGCCAGGCACCGTCTCTCTGGGCATGGGGGAGGAAGGGGAGGATTACGCCCATGTAGGCCTGTGCACTCTGACCAGGATCGGTAGGGAAGGGGCTGGCGGGGAATAGGAATCCAGAGCTTTCTGTTTCCAGACAGAGCTATGGGGAGAAATGCAGCTGTGGAGGCCTTCCCTCCCTTTGCTCTGTGGGGCTGCCAGTCCCAGTGGGAATGGATCTAGCTCTGATCGGGGCCACGCTGGATTCACTGCACTGCCTAATGCAGCTTCTTCTGCAGCCCTGCACTGCAGAGCTCCTCCAGCTTGGGGGTGGGGTGGGGTGGGGGGCGTTTAAATAAACCCAGCGCAGTGGCCTCTGTGTGGGGCTGGGAGCATGCCTGGCGGAGAACTGCGTTTCCCCACCTTCCTTCACGCCCAGGCTCAGCTGGGCTCCTTGTTCCTCAGGGTCCTCTGGCCACCCACTTTGGGCAGTTTCGCCCGCTGTTGTTGATGGGACGAAGCAGGTCCCTGTAGGTCCAGACTAAGGTGGTGGGGACAGGAGGAGAGGGGTCACAGGGAGAAGCAAAGGTGGTGCTAGAGGATATTTTCCTGTCCCCAAATCTCCCCTCCCAAAGACCTGGTCACTCTCAGCTCTGCTGGATAACCAAGACACAATGCACGGCTCCGATGGACTTAACCCCGCAAAGGAATCCTCCGAGTTGGCACCAGTCAGGCTGTTTCACTCCCTGTTGCTGAACCAGTTCCCCTGCCCGGAGCAGAATCGCTGGCTCTGAACCTGCCCTCTGTCTCCGAGTGTCCTACCTGCGTCCACCTGGATGGCCTCGGAGCGTCTAACGCCCTAAGGGGCAGCCGTTGCACCACCGAAGTCAACAGAGCATTCGCCCATCTGCTCCCGCAGCGGGTCTGCCTGTAGGGCTTTCGGGGGAGATGGGCAGGTGCCTGGAGCTGGAGGAAGCACTGAGCAGCGAGAGATGGGGGCATGGATGTGTCCCAAGCACCCCTGCTCATGTTTCATACGGGATGGAGCAATGGATGCCACAGCTGCCACATTGGAGACGTAGTCCCTGTACCACATGTGTGTGTGTCTGGGCATTGATCCACATGCAGATGAGTGTGTACCTGGCCATACACACACACTGCTACACGCACACGCTATAGAGGTTTTTAAGGCCCGGCTTGACGAAGCCCTGGCTGGGATGATTTAGTTGGGGATTAGTCCTGCTTTGAGCAGGGGGTGGGACTAGAACCTCCTGAGGTCCCTTCCAACCCTGAGATTCTATGATTCTATGAGATAGAGCGGTAGATCTTCAGCTGGGGTCAATCGGCCTGACTGGCGCCAATGACTACACCAGCGGAGGGTCTGGTCCAGTATCTTTTACGGCATCCTTCCGGTCTGCTCAATCCTTCACAAAGAAGCAAAATGGGTCCATGTTTTATAAACATCATTGGCAGGAGGCGGCAGCGTGTCCCGTGGCTAAAGCATTGGACTGGGAGACGGGAGACCTGCTTACTGTTCGTGGCCCTGCAACTACACTGCTGTGTGGCCTGGAGCAAGCCACTCCCCTGCTGTGTGCCTCAGTTTCCCTGTTTGCCTTGTGTCTTTAACTGCGAGCTATTCGGGTTGGGGACTGCCCCTCGCCCTGTGCATATACAGAGCCCGGCACAACGGGGCCCTGGTCTCATTTGGGGCCATGACAGCGGCTGGACCGCTGATGTGCCAATTCTACGGCCCAATATTGACTCACTGGTTCCTCATACTTCCCCGACTGTCTGCACCCATCTGTCGACTCCGGTCTTGCACATGGATTGCCGGGTCTTTAGTTGTGTGTTCACACAGCACCGCGCGCCAGGGGGTTCTAGGCCATAACCGGGGTGCCTCGGCGCCATGGTAACACAAATGATCGATCAGCATCATCATAAGATCCTGTCGCCCTTAATCACAGTTTGCCAGGATAAATCCTAAGCATCTTCCTGCACAGAGCGTGTTCCAGGTGCAGCATCCCGCGCCGTGTGCCTTTCTGAGAAGAAACCGCTCCTGTTTGTTCTTGAACAGTACGTAGCTACTTGGTCAATTTCAACATCTCGGCATTAATACCCCCCCCCCTTTTAATCCCTTAAAGGAACTAAGCACATTACGCTCTGCTGGCCAGAGGAATATCCTGTCTGGCATGAAAGGATGGTGGGTTTTGCATTACAGGCGCATACAACCTAGGGAACCTGATTCTGATCTTGCTTATCTCTTGCTAATTCCGTCGACTTCAGTGGTATTAGCCACAGTTCGCACCTGGGCGACTGAGATCAGGATCCGACCCAGCGGCTGCGCTCTGCTCACAAAGACTTTTTTTCCCCTCTCGTTTGTCGGAATTCATCAACGGCAGAGTTTTAAATGACGTTCGCCAAAATAAAAGCAGTGGCCCCGATCCTCCGCCGGTGCAAAGCCATGTAGGATTTCAGTGGCCCTGTGCCCATTTACGCCAGCTGCAGATTTGGCCCCCAATCCTGTAGGCTGGGAATGAAATTTCAGCCCCACCTCCGAGCAAAGGTTTTGAAAGCTGGGGTTTAAAGGCAGGGCTGAAGGGAAGCTCTTAAAGCCGTGTTTGATAATGGAAAGGCTCACAACTCACAGAAAGGAGAGCTTTCCTTTCTGCAGCTGCTTTCCGGAGAGGATCTCCAAGCACTTTACAAACCCTTATTTGTGAAAAGTTATAGTTCCTCCCACCCTGCCCTGCCCTGCCCTGGAGGTCAGTGATTCATTTTATACAGAGAGGTTAAGTGACTCACCCAAGGCCACACTGTAACCCAGTGGCAGAGCTGGGAACGGACCCCAGGAGTCCTGACTCCCAGTCCTTCACGCGAACGCATTGCTGCTACTACTTTTTGTTAACACTCATGCATGTGGTGAGCAGCAGCTTACAGAATGAGTCGCCCCATTGAAAGTCTTAGCATAAAGTATCACTCGGCAGGAGTAAAGAACTCAGCGTCCGGCCCTCAGAGATTGCGTACCTCTGCCTTTCCCAGGCAGAGAATCCAACACCCCCTAGCCACAGCTGCTAGGCCCCCTGTAAAGCACATTAGGGGCCTGGAAAGAAAGCAAAACTGACTCCTTTATGTAACTGTGTGGATGGGGGGGGGGGGGTATTAACACACCTACCAAAGTGTGGATTTTGTTCAGGGCTATAAATATCCTTTGTATCCAGGCTGCTTGAATCCCCAAAGTTCCCAGCGCTTTGAATTCCACTTGTTATGCTGGTGCGCGGGTGGGGAGTCAACGCGGCGAGAAGGCACGTCTCGACCTGTTTGCTGTGCTGAGCCCGGGCTGATGTTAGCTTTGCACTGATGCAGTTTTGACGCAGTCCCCTGGGCGTACAGAGGTGGAGTGGAGAGGCCGGGGCGGGAGAGGCGTTTACCCATGATGGAGGGGGGGGTCACTTACTCATGCGGATGCTGAGCCACCGGGCAATCCTTGTTCGGGGAGAAATTCCCCCCCGCTCAGAGGGGCCTGCCCCCCACTTACATCCTTTTGCTTCCCAAGGGTGACCTTCATCGCCAAGCAGAGGACCTAACGCCAGGTGAAGGCCCCACTTAAATCCATAGCTTTGGTTCCTGTGCCCCACGTTGGCCACCAATGTCATAAGCCTTTACGCTAATTCTCCAGGGGGGCATTTGATGCCTGTGGTGCAGAACATTCGCAGGGGTTGCTCAAAATGTACAGTAAACGACTTGGCACGTTTGGCTGGCTGCGATTTGTGGGCTCGTAGCATTTGTGATTCGTAATGACTATAACCACTGGGACATCCTGCCTGACAGTCTCGCTGTCATGTCCGCTCGCAAGTGAGCCCAGGGAGCAAATGAAAACCAAGAGGGCGGGGAAGTTAGAGGAACGGGGTCAGATTCCCAACAGGGCCGTGGCTTGGTTGGAGTTTGGACTGGGTCTTCTTTTAGCCAAGCCTTATTGATTATTTGTGGAACCCAGAGCCCAGGTTTGGGCCGCATGGGGGAAGGTGCTGCCCAGACACATATTAAGAGCGCGTCCTTGCCTGGAAGAGCTTTAGTCTGAACTGACTGGACAGACCCAGCCTGGGGGAAAGGAGGCATCCTTGTTCCCATTTCACAGAAGGGGACCCGAGGCCTGGAGAGATTAACTCTTTCAGTCTGTGTATTGTCACAGCCTGAGCGGAGCAGTCACTCCTATGCCATTCACTGCTATACCCTGGTCCCTAGCCCTGCCCAGCTGCGTGTGCGCACACACACACTTGCATGTGTACACATGCATATTCTCACACTACACACACCCATGTGCGCACACACACATTTTCCCCTCCCCTTCCAGCAATGCGCGGAACCCATTAAAGCTCACGCCTTTTGCCCCGACTCATTTCCCCGGACGCCGCCTTACTTTCTCTCAAACAGGCCCTGCGTGTAAGCCCTGGAGCTACGTCTCTCTGCTAGCCCAGTTCCACGCAGCCGAGAAGCCATGCCTGGAGGAACAATTCCTAAACATCTGTGGTGAATTTCCTTCACTTAAACTCCCATTTATGCTCCCCCCTCCCAGCCTTGGCCCTGTCAGTTCTGCAGAAGGCTGAGCAGGGCTGACGTTGTGTCTCTATAATTCAGTTTAATCTTTTTAGCCCTTGCTTTGCAGGCTATTTAGGTTGGAGTTTTTAGCATGCACTTCAGAGCTGCGACTTCTGAGAACCGCCTCGGTGTCCTCTGGAGCCCTGAAGAAGCAACTATTTATACACCTGATGTAACACATTGAGAGCTGATCTTGCAATCAGAAAAGTCCCAAAAGCTAACAGAGTGGTAGGAGCCATTTGGAAAGGGATAGACAATAAGACAGACAATAGCATAATGCCACTATATAAATCCATGGTACGCCCACAACTTGAATTTCGGGTCACCCCATCTCAGAAAAGAATTGGCAAAAGTATAGAGAAAAATGAGTAGAGATATGGAACAGCTTCCATATGAGGAGAGATTAAAAAGACTGGGACTGTTCAGCTTAGAAAAGAGATGACTGAGGGGGGATAGGACAGAGATCTATAAAATCATGACTGGTGTGGACAGACTGAATAGGGAAGTGTTATTTACCCCTTCACATAACACCGGAACCAGGGATAACCCAATGAAATGACTAGGCAGCAGGTGTAAAACAAACAAAAGGGAGTATTTCTTCACACAACCCACAGTTAACCTGTGGAACTCATTGCCAGGGGATGTTGTGAAGGCCAAAACTATAACTTGGGTTCAAAAAAGAACTAGATAAGTTCCTGGAGGACAGGTCCATCAATGGCTATTGGCCAAGATGGCCAGGGATGCCACGCCATGCTCTGGGTTTCCCTAAATTTCTGACTAGCAGAAGCTGGGACTGGCCGACGGGGCAGGGCTCACTCGATAATTGCCCTGGTCTGTTCATTCTGAAGCATCTGGCATTGGCCATTGCCAGAAGACAGGATACTGAACTCGATGGACCATTGGTCTGACCCAGTATGGCCATTCTTATGGTCTTATAATCAAGAACTTAAAGGGTGGTTTTCTTTCCCCTTATCAGCTCCTCATCTGTTGTTTCTTGTACTACACACCCCGTCTTCCTACGCCAGGTGCTGTCTGCCCCACGCAGCCTCAGTGCAAAGCTAGGCAGGGTCCAGTCTGTGTTGTTCCGTGTGTACCTCTAGGGCTCCCGCCGGTCAGTTTCCACCATGACAGGCTCTCGGTGAATATCCATAAATCCTTGGAGGAGCTGCTGGATCCAACAGCGTCGCGATGGAGTCCTCCTGGGGTAGTCTGCCTTTGCCCTCTGCATAGCTCAGCACCTAGAGGTACCTTTGGGTAGGCAGCTAGGTACTATGGTGATAGGGATCATATAAGAACCACATAAGAGCATGGGTAAATATACAGATGGATCTGTAGATAGATAGATAGAGTGGGGGTATGGAGATGGATGGATGGATACATAGCTACAGTGGGGGTATGGGGATGGATGGATGGATGGATGGATGGATGGATAGCTAGAGTGGGGGTATGGGGATGGATGGATGGATAGATAGTAATAACTATCCAGGTACCAGGCTGTGATCACTTCTCCTGAGAACTCTGCACACCCTATTTTTTGGTTACTCTTTCTGTCATCCCTCGTGCCCCCCACCATCCCGATCTGCTCACTTGTCTCGTCCACCTGCTGGGCCTTGTCCCGTAGCCTGAAATCTCTTTGTGGCAGGGACTGCCATTTTGTGTCCCAACAGGGCCTTGACTTGCCTGGCCTCTAAGCACCACTGTAATATAACAGACAGACAGACTGTCATCTCGGTGTGTAAGTGCTGGAAAGCTAATGGAAAGGAAACCCACTGCCCCCTTCCCCTTATTTCCTGTAAGCCTATTATCAGGGGGTAGCCGTGTCAGTCTGTATCTACAAAAACAACAAGGAGTCTGGTGGCACCTTAAAGACTAACAGATCTATTAGTCTTTAAGGTGCCACCAGACCCCTTGTTGTTTTTGTAAGCCTATTGTCTCCATCCTTTTGATTCTATACTTTATCCCACAACTTCTCTCACTCTCTCTCTCTCTCTCTCTCTCTGTCTCCTCATCCTTATCTCTTGATAGGTACAAGTGATACAACCAGAAATGTTCATGTAACAAGCTGCCTGCTGTTAAACGCCCAAGAAAACACCAGCTCAGTAGGATAATGTGTGAAAATAGAGCGAGGGGAAAGCAGGGAGTTTGCTGGAACGGAGCAGCACACAAGTCATAGGAAATAATGAATGCCTGGGCCACATCTCCTCCGGCGGAGCGGAGAGAGCCCCTTTGATCCCCAGCTGATCGGAATGCTCAGCCTCGTGTGGTGCCAGCGAGCAGATGAAATATGCACCGGAGGGGAGAGGACGTTCTCACACATCATGGGAGACCAGCCAGCGTATGATACTGCCGAGCCCCTTTGCGGCCATTGATTTCCAGGGAATCACCCAGCCGCGTGTGTAATTGTGTGCAGATATTGTAGCCTCTTTTACATGCTATTCTGCAGAGCCCTCGCTTGCAGGAAATGAAACTTTTCAGGCCATTAGACATTTATTTTGTTTCTTGAGCTGTTAATTTCTTTTTCTTGAAAGACAGATCCAGGGGAAAAATACTTACAAAAAAATATGGGGGGGGTCTCACTTTATATGAGATTCCCTATAGAAGTGGTTTATAAAGGGTTAATACATGATTAATAGCTCTTACAAGCACGTCATGGACGTGAGTAGCATGTGTTACTGATGGTTATAAGCACTTCAGTAGAAGTTGCTAGATACAGTAGATGGTTATAAACCATGGTTTGTAAGCAACCTATTGACTTATTCCAGGGGTTCTCAAACTTCATTGCACCTCGACCCCCTTCTGACAGCAAAAATTACTACAGGACCCAAGAAGAGGGGACCAAAACCGGAGCACCACCGCCCCAGGCCAGGAGGCTAAAACCCCAAGCAGGGGGTCTGTAAACTGAGCCCTGCTGCCCAGGGTTGAAGCCCTGGGGTTTCGGCTCAGGCTTCGGCTTTGGCTCCAGGCCCCAGGAACTCTAAGCCAGCTCTGGCAACCCCATTGGCGTCACGTTGGCGTCCCGACCCACAGTTTGAGAACTGCTGACCTATTCTATTCTATTCTGCACTTATCTGAGCACTTTCCAGTCACGTATTAACCATTTATTAAAGCATCTATTACTCATGTATTAATCATTTATACCATCACTCTGCCATACTATCATCATCATCTTCATCAAGCCAAATCCCAACGAGACAGAGTTTCCTTGCAGAGTGAGCGTGAGCTGGCTCGATTTCTAGCTGGGTCCTGAGGTCTGGCTGGATGTTCCGTCCATGTCCTCCAGGGGCAATCCTATGGGACCACTGAAACATCTGGCAGCCGTGTGATCACTGCCCGTGTACCGCCATTCCTTGGTAAACAGGCTTCGTAATTCACTGGTCTTCCATCCAACTAATTCCTATCCTATCCTATCCTTCACCAGTCTTGATACTATTGTACTGTTATTAAACTATTTATAAATGGGTCCGTAACATAACATGTGATCAAATTAGGTGTACGTAATGTGTTGACCACATCACCCCACTCTGTGTATCCCTCTGCTGGCTCCCCTTCTCCACCACTTCAAACACAAGCTACTTGTCTTCGCCTTTCAGGCCCTTCACAGCCTACCCTTGCGCTATGTTCTCTTTCTAATAGCCTGCAGCCCATGGCCTATACTCCAATTAGGTCTCACTCAAGCTCATAGGCCCATGTACCACTCAAGTGCCACTTAATCCCGTAGGTGTTAAGTGGGACGTAAGTGGCGCATAGACCTTGGGCAGGTTCTCTGCACAGCAGCCAATTTTTTCCCCCAGTGATTAAGTCATGTTTCCAGCGGACGCCTGCCCAGCACAGGAGCTAGAGACTGCTGCAGCCTGACAATGTTTAGCTCCGGATTTTGCTCAGACCCATCTCCTGGCGGGTCTGGATCTCGGGGGCAGGGTGGTTGAGGCTCCTCTGGAGCATTGTGGCCTTTTTTTTTTTGGTCTCCTGCTCCCGTAGTGCCTGGCTGATATCAGGAGACTTGAAGAAGGGGCATCAGAGCTCAGTTCTCCCCAGGGGACGGAGGAATGCATTGACTTTGGGGTGGGCAGGGCTGGCCCAAAGCTTAGTGTAGACGGAGCCTGCTGGGAGAAATTGCCAGGGTGGATCAGATCCCAGGTCCATCTGGGATCCCGAGAGTCCCAGAGCTTGGGATCCAGCCTAAACCCAAACGTCGACACTGTGATTTGATAGCTCCGTGGCCACCGACCCGGGCCAGCTTCAGGTGTTTAATTGCAAGGTAGCCACACCCTGTGAGTCTTTCTCTCTCTCTTTCGCCGTCCTGCTAGAGTGACCCGCTCCCTTCAGCCCACGACCTTAATGCAGTTCAGCCTACGGCGCAAAGCCCCATTTGTATCCAACTCCATGACTCCGAGCTGGTACTCGATTCCAGTCCTTTTCCAGCCCAGAGAGCTTTAATAGGGAGCGATTTCTCGCCGAGTCAGAGAACGAGCCTCTGTTCTCCCTCTGTGCGCGCCTCTCGCTCTTGGTAACCGGCATTATATTCAGACCAATTGCTCCAGCATGAGCTTCGTGAATGTTGCACAGCATGGACGCGGCGTGTTATGTAAAATACATGCCCCAGCGCAAACCTCTTAATAGGAATGTCTCCTAGCCAATGGGGCGAGGGGAAGTAGCGCTCTGGCATTGCGATGGCAGAGGGCAATTGAACCAAGCCAGGGCTCTCCATAGGAAACACCCCACTGAGGAGAGCAACGTGTTTTTATTTCTCTGCTGGGTAACAAATGAAAAGAATTGCAATGAATGCTAATGACTGAGACCGCCACGGTCCTTTTCCGGTGCATTCAGTCGCAAGGCGGGGGATGGGGATGGCACGGCAGAGCTGGCACAGACCTGGTTGTATAGGTTTGATGCAGACAGGAGGTGGCCCTGAGTCAAGTGCCCAGATGCAAACCATCCAGACGTGGATGGAAACTTAATGGCCGGCCCCTGGTGAAGTCAACAGGATTCTTTCCGAAGGACCCACCTGGTCTGGGGGCCAAGGGGAGTCAGGAAAACTTACTGCTAGATCCCATCCCCTCATCACACACAGTAACCTAGGATCACATGTACCTGAGATGGACAAGGCCCTTCTGGGTTAGTTTCATCTCTGCTCTCCTGGCCAATGACAGGCTGCCCGGATGCAGTGTGTTCTCCGGCACTCTCACCAGGTCAGCTCGAGTTCCCTTTCACCGGCTCCTGTATTTATTTACACATGCACTGGTCTCAGAGGCACCATTCCCCAATCAGAACCCAGATCCAGACCCGTGACTCATGTCCCGAGCAAACACACGGTCTTTCTACCAGGGTCCAAAGGCCAATGAGCTCATGGTTCTGCCAGCCCCGGGTCAAGAGTCAACCACTGAGAATATCCAGCTGTGGCAGCAGCATCTGGATGTTCAAATCAATGGCAATATCTCATCAGCTGCCCTCCAGTCACACAGTGCTGAAAGGGCAGACTTCCATCGCTTTATCCCTGGCATCGATGAGACATGACCAGCCTCCGTGACCAGCCTCCGTAACCATTCAATAAATTATTCTCTTGTCCCATGAATGAAACTGGGGTCAGGGCTCCTGGGTTCCATGCCCAGCTGTGTCACCGTCTAGCTCTGTGACCTTGGGCACATCACAGCCCGGCTCCGTGCCTCAGTTTCCCCACCTGTGACAAGGGAATAATAATGACTCACCCTCGCAAGGCTGTTGGAAATCTGTGGGTAAAAAGTTGGTGATATTATTTTCTGCTTAGTTCATCTGATATTTGGGGCACCTGAAGGTGAAATGAGTCAAGTTTGGCCCCAAATTTAGGTTTTGAGAAAATAAAAAAACAAAAACAAAGAGCAAATAAATAAGTGTTTCCGTGATTTTATTGTTTAATTCCATAGTTTTTGCCTGGATTGAAACGTAGCTGCATTTCCAGCCAACACCCCAGAGAGAGATTTCTCATAAGAACCCGAGAAACATAGATCGAAAAGCGCCTTGCAGCTAGCCTGTTGCTAGTGCGAAAGAACCAGAAAGTGAAACTGATGACAAGTGAATGTGACTTGTCTCTTTTAATCATTCCAGACAAGTGATGTACAAACAGCAAACAAACAGCAGTAAACAAATCAGGGAAGAGGATAGTGGGATTTTAAAAATTCTTCCAGGTTTTTTCGGCTAAGATTAGGGACATAGCCAAAAGCCATTTGGGGATTTTTGGGGTTTTGTTTTTGCTTATTTTTAAATATAGCGAGCCAGCGCCGCGCCTGGTGCAAATTCTACACTAGGGGTTTGCTCTGATACAATAAAATCCAGTTAATCCCTACACTCGACAGTGTCCTTCGAATGTCCGGCTGAGTCAAAGCCAGCACGCGCTCAAATTCTAAATTCCAAACACACGTTTAAGTCAATGGGATCAAAGTTAAGTATGTGCTTAAATGCTTGCTGAATTGGGGTGGGGGGAAGAAAGCGAAAACAGAGCTACAGTTAAAGAACGGTGTAGCTATAGGAATAAGGTATTATCACTTTAAATAGCTTGTGAGGCCTCCAGTAGCGCTCTCTGTGTTCACTGGGTGTCGATCCAGCTGGAGTGTCTTTGTGTGTATTTCGTAAACACACTGTCCCATATTGTCTTGCTTCTACAAAGAGCAAAAGATACAACCAAGAGCGAGACAATAAATAAGCAAACAGATGGTTATGTCAACGGGGCCCAAAGTTAAGTATGTGCGTAAGTGCATCCCGAATAAAAGCCCCCAAAGAAAAACAAAATACATCAAAAATTTCTCCTTTCACAACACGCAAACCAGCCTCCGCCATCCAGACACGTCGCGGTGGAAGCTACACCTCAGCTTGTGTTTCTTATTTCATTCTTTTCTGGGGGTTATATCCTCTCCTTCACAGCCCCGGCTAGGCAGGGAGCTCAGGGATTTTAATGGATGAGCCCTGCCACTTAACCACGTCTTCCGCCTGGACACCTAAGGGCTGTGCCAAGCGGAGCTATTTGTAAATGTAGCCAGTTTGCTAAGCAGGAGGGTAAACACGGATGAGCAGCCTTCATCCACTCCAGTAAATATTTTATGTCGCGCATCAAGAAAAGACACTCCTATTTAAATGATTTATAAAGGAAGATCATGTAGAGGTTTCTATAAAATATGTAGGGCTCCTAATCCCGACAGCATCAAGCAAAGAGGACTAGACTCATATATTACCTTCTGGACAGGCTTGCAAGCTGCAGGGATACAACTGACAAATAAAAGTGTGTTTACAGCTTCTGGACTACTCCAGGGAGCAGTAAATCAAAGTGAGGGTGGGGAACGGGAAGGGGGGACGAAGGGAGAAAGCTGGAAATTAAGTGGCAACTTCTGTCCGTCACAGCCCTCAAGGTTGGGGGGCAGGGGCCCGATTCTGAGCTTCCTCATGGTGGGGGTGATGGCGTTGCAGCGCTTCCTGATTGACACCACTGCCGGGGAGCACTTTGTGTTCCAGGAGGGGAAGGCTGGCTTGTTAATAACTAGGCTAAGGGCCAAGTCCTTACTCCACTGGCGTCGCTGATGTACCCAATAGTCTTCGGTCTGGGTTTGTAGCACGGGGGCGGGGGGGCCTCGGCCATGGGACTCCCAGCTGCTATGGCAATACACACAATAAATAATAATACCAATATTTACTATTATTGCACTTAGAGGCCGCAGTCAGCATCAAGGTCCCAGCGGGCTGGGCGGTGCTCAAACGCAGAGTCAGGCGCCGTCCCTTAGAGGCTCACCCTAGGATTGCTGGCCCCACGTTACCCAGGGGGGAAACAGGCCCTGTGAGATCAGCCTGGGAGGAGCTTGGGCGCTTGTAGCAGAGCCAAGCACTGACCGCAGCGCTCCTAAGCCCCAACTCTGTACTCAAGCTGCTAGCCCGACGTTCTTCATCTCCCATGGCCTGTGCGGTCCGGAGCCAGGGGGGCGGGTTCGAGTTGTAACGCGGCTGTATGCCTGGTGTCTGGTTTTGATTCGCATTAGATCGTGTGGATTTTACACTGTGACTCCCCTCGCTAGATGACCACCACCAGGCCTGCTAGAGCCTCAGCAGGGGGCCACATGGGGAAGGGTTGGGCTGGACATGGGGCGCTGGCTCCTCGGCTAGGAGAACAACAATGATTTACACCAGCGGAGGATCTGGCCCTGCCTCCTAAGAATTGACCGAAGGACACAAGGGACCGTTTCTATAGATCAGCCAGTTCCCAGCAAGCAGGGAGCCACCTCCCCTCCACGGCTGGCATTAATTGCTCCCTTTGCCGGTTGGCTCAACAGAGAACCCCAGTGTTCAACTGGCCACAGGACATGAACTCCCCTCTTGTGCCTTAACGGAGCCTGGTTCGGCCTGGATGAGTGCAGCAGAGGACGGGTGCTTGCTTACGGCTGTTTCTTAGATAAATCAACAGACCCGACTGGCCGTGCTGGTGACATGGGCCCTTCCACCTGATTAGAGCTGTCCCATGAAGTCCTCACTCAGTTTTCACACCAGCAAAACTCCCAGTGACTTTCATCACAGGCATGTCCCAAGCGCTGCTGAGTGCCCCCAGCTCCCGGTGACGTCAAGGAGCTTCTCAGGACTTGACCCTTGTGCTTGAGAAAGGACCAGTCCTCCTCTCACCCGTGTAAATCAGGAGCAACCCTATTGGCACCAATGCAATTACACCACGGTGAAAATCAGTGCCTGGAAGAAGCCAGTTGGCATTTACATCAGTGTGAAAGGGGAATCTGAACCAGGTTCGGAGTAAGGGTTTCAGGCCTATTCCTCCTCTCACGACAGGTTTAAACCAGTCTACCTGTAGTGACTGCAATAGTCATTCCACCTGTACAGCCGCATAGGTGAGATCAGAATCAAGCCCGCCTTTAAAATTCCGGGCGTGATCCTGCTCTCCTTAAGTGTGGGTTTTACACTGGTGTAACGCCAGTGACATCACTTGAGTTACATCTGTGTAGCTAAGGTCAGAGGCAGGTCCTTGCCGGGCGGCAAAACCACGGCCTGGGTTGCTTTTAGATTGGACGGTCACCTGCAGAAACGGCTGATGCAGAGGCCCCAGGGAACGCAGCACCCGTCGCCTTCGGCCCCTTCGCCGTGGGTGCGTCCCCTCGGCTGGCTCATCTGTCTCCATCCTTGCTCCCAGTGCTCAGGGAGCCGGGCCCGCAAGGCCCAGGCCATGGCTCAAATCGCCAGACATTGTTTAGGAATCGCTGACAAAAGAGCAGCAGCTGGAATAATGCACACACACACACACACACACAAACAGAGAGAGAGAGACAGACTTTGGCAAGCCAAGTAGCAATTTCACAGGCAGCTGAGGAAGCCTTGAGAGCTGCCAGCCAATGAGGCTGTTGATGTGGCATTATTAAGGGATTAGCAAGTTGTCTCGGCTCTCAATTGTAGATAAGTGCCGCAGTTTGTATTATCTTTTCACGCTGCACCGCGAAGGATGACAAAGAGACAACATGGGTGTCATGGCCTTCAGAATATTATTAAGCGTAATTTGACTTGCGGGGGGAGGAGGGGGGAAGAGGTGGAAGAAGGAGAGAAAAGGAAGAAGAGGAGGAAGAGGGAAACAAAACCAGCCCAGGAGGAGTGAGGGGGATTAAACTATGGAGAGGAGATTAGGAGCGAAATATGAACTATAAGAGGGGGTGGCTGGGCCATTTGGAGAATGCCAAAGGCAGGCTTAAGCCACCAGCAGCTGTTCTGAGCCACTCGAAGGGCTCTCGGCAGGTAGAAAACGCTCTGCTATGCAGATGATACCCAGTCCACAGGTTTGTTTTTTGTGGCTCTCATTCGTCCCCCTTTATTTTTAGTAACAGAGATGGGGGGGGGTTCGTTTTCCCCAGGCTTTGGGGCTGGATCGGTGCCGGGTGGGGACGGAAGAGGGGTCTTGTGTTGGAACGGCCACGGCTGCCCCGTGGAACCAGGCAAGGGCTAGATCCCCATGGCAGGTGGGGGAATGGGACCCGATCCTATGTGCTCCCCTAGCCAATGTGTCGCCGCTATACCTGGCCTGACCCTGCCGGCACCCTGGTATAAATCTGGAGTAACGCCATGGAAGGCAGCAGGAGTTACACCGGTGCAAAGAGAGGAGGCTCAGACCTGAGCGACATGACCATCAGCAAACCGCAGCGGTGACAGCAGTGCCACTGTTTGTATTACGGAAGCGCCGAGAGGCCTCGTTGTGTTAGGCCCTGCACGTGCTAGAGAGCTTGTAGAATGAATACAAAGAAGGGAAACAACGTAACACTTGGTACCTAGGGTTCTTACGCTAGAATAAGTTCTGGGGTGCCCCAAGTTATCTCCTGGGAGACTGATTCTGATCACACTCATGCCACTGGGAATGAGGTGTCGTTCCACTGCCGTCAGTGTGGTTACACTGGTGTAAAGCCAGGGCAAGGCCCCAGAATCAGTTCCGATGAGTTCTCTCAGGTCTCAGCCTTTTTCCTATGAACAGTTTCCTGCCCGGAACAATAACGGAGCCTAAAACAGAGCCCCAGCGGGTGTAAATTGAGTCCCATGGAGCCAGGCCGATTCAGGATCCGTTTTATTCCTGACTTAAGCTGATGGCTGGACATTTGTTTTTTAAGTAGGATTCTGACTCAAGTCGACTTCTGGTGAGGCTCAGCTCAGTGGATGGATCGCAGCCTGGATTTATTAGTCATTCTCTGATGTGATGATGCATCCGATTCACTCACCAAAAAATCTCCAAAGATAAGATAAATGAGGCAGTCCATCGGGCACAGCTTGTGGGGTTGATAAAGGCTGCACGGCCCTGGGAGCTTTTTTCTTCCTGGCATAAAAGAATTCTGAATCCACCCTCAGCCCCATACTGCCTTGGCCTCAGTCGTACGTATTAATCTATAATAATAAGCAGCCATTCTGCCCTGTGTCAGCTGCAATAAGATGCACAACAGAGAAATTGAGTGAATCCATTTTCCCCTTTCATGACTGACTAACCATTTTCATCATTCAGGGACCCTGGGGCTTTGCTGAATTCGCAGCCGAACAGGACGGCCCCTCTTGCAATCCGCAGGACGAACCCAGAGCGAGCTGCCCTCCGCCCTGAGATGGGAAGGGAGGAATGTCTCTCTCTCTTTCTCTCTCTTTGCATGGAGGTTGAGGTGCAACTTGGCTCCTTCCTCCTAGGATGATCAAAGGGAGTTAGTTCTTCTTGACAAGCACCTGTCGGGGACGGTCTAGCTAATACTCAGTGCTGCCGTGAGTGCAGGGGACTGGACTACAGGACCTCTCGAGGTCCTTTCCAGTCCTTCGATTCTATGTGCTGGTGTGACTGGGAAGTGGGTTTTTTTGTTTTGTTTTTTAAAGACCACGTTCTGCTCTCATTCTGGAGTGACTCTGCTCGGTTGACTGGGGAGTGACTCTGGATTGACTGGTGTGACTGAGAGCAGGATGAGGTCCATTATTGCAATCCAGCAGGCTTTGGACCTCCACTCACTTATTTCAGTCACTTACTCAATAACTCCACTGACACTGGGGTGAGCCAGAGGAGAATTAATCTCAGGGCAGTGACTCCTGATGTACACCAGGCTGAGTGAGAGGAGAGCCACATGCCCACTGAAAGGCCCGATGCGAAGACCGGCAAGGCGCTGACCTGGCGAAATCAGACCTGCCTCCGAATCGAAGGACTGAAGCAATCACGTGTTCTGCCTGGGGGCAGCCGCGCCTCAACTCCGCCCCACTGAGCCAGGCCCTGCCCCAGAGGGTCTACACCCCAAACCGCCAAACCAGAGAAAAGGCAGCCTGCTCGTCCCCATTGGACACAGAGAGGCCACCGGTACCCTTTTCCAAAGCGCCTCTGTGACTGAAGAGACGAAGTGCGATTTTCAAAGGAGACATCGGCATTTTTGGAAACCATCTCCCAAAGCTCAGGCCAGCAGCCCGTGCTAGAGGTGAGAATTGAACGCAGTTGGCCAAGCCTGAGGCCCAGGGCTGAGCCCGGCACCTCTAGGCTTGGCAGTTCCTCACCTTGGCACTTAGGCGGTTCATAGACCCGGCATCTCTGGGCCTGGCGGTTCAGAGCCCGGCATCTCTGGGCCTGGCGGTTCAGAGCCCGGCACCTCTGGGCCTGGCGGTTCAGAGCCCCGGCATCTCTGGGCCTGGCGGTTCAGAGCCCCGGCATCTCTGGGCCTGACGGTTCAGAGCCCCGGCACCTCCGGGCCTGACGGTTCAGAGCCCCGGCACCTCCGGGCCTGGCGGTTCAGAGCCCCGGCACCTCCGGGCCTGGCGGTTCAGAGCCCCGGCACCTCCGGGCCTGGCGGTTCAGAGCCCCGGCACCTCCGGGCCTGGCGGTTCAGAGCCGCGGCACCTCTGGGCCTGGCGGTTCAGAGCCCGGCACCTCTGGGCCTGGCGGTTCAGAGCCGCGGCACCTCTGGGCCTGGCGGTTCAGAGCCGCGGCACCTCTGGGCCTGACGGTTCAGAGCCCCGGCACCTCTGGGTCTGGCGGTTCAGAGCCCGGCGGTTCAGAGCCCGGCACCTCTGGGCCTGGCGGTTCAGAGCCCCGGCACCTCCGGGCCTGGCGGTTCAGAGCCCCGGCACCTCCGGGCCTGGCGGTTCAGAGCCCCGGCACCTCTGGGCCTGGCGGTTCAGAGCCCCGGCACCTCCGGGCCTGGCGGTTCAGAGCCCCGGCACCTCTGGGCCTGGCGGTTCAGAGCCCGGCGCCTCTGCACTTGCTGCATCAGTTAGGAATGTAAAAAAATTCCTTGAGCCCTGGCACCTCTTTCCTTACAAATTAAACACTGCCGAGGCCAATGCCCTAATCACCAGCCCTCCCCCTCCTCTAGTAATTTGCACCCTAACTTGCTGATCTGTGGAGGCTTGGAGGCAGAGGCAGTCAGGCACAGCTCCTGCCGGAGAGCCTCGGCTGAGGATTTGCCAGAAGGTCCTACGGTGGTGGCTGCAGCTGCCCGGACCAGGCAAGGGGGTGGGGTTGGGGAGCAAGTCAACAGCACAAGACCCGGCTTTGGCAGGCAGAAAAAAAAAATCCCATTTTTGTGTTCTCCCCTCTTTCTTCTTCACCTTCTATTTCCCCCCTTCCTGGAGCTTTATTGTAGCCACGATGTTGTTTCAGCGTTTGCATATTATTGGCAGCAGTGGCTCTTGGCTTCCTGGCTTGTTAGTCACAGCCTGACAATGCGAGATCAGTCATGAAGCATGATGGGTTTCCTCCAGCTGCAGAGCTCCATGAACCGCACGGGGGAGAAATACGCTCCCAACTTCTGCCTTCTCCTAACTTTGCTGTCTGGGCTCGGGGGGTTGAGAACATAAAGGAAGCAGGCACAGATGGAGCCCATTGTAGAACCGAGACCCAAGCAGGGAGGGTAGATGGGTTCCTAAGATGGGGAGTGGGGCGGGCCATCAGGCAGTCAACAGAACGGAAATGGTGTGAGGTCGATACAAGCAGCTACCCCATGCAAACAAATTGGCTGGGGCCAGGAGCGAGGCTGCGCTGAAGCCTGCAGCCACGCCGAGAGGAACGTCAACCCAGGTCATAAAAGTTCTTCTGGGAGGAGTCATGTTCCCCTTCGTCCCCAGCCAGCAGCTCGTTCCCCGTTGGCCTCGTGTCCTCATGTGCACCGTTGCAACATGACGGGTAAAGCGCTGCCGGTCTGAGCGGGTTGCATTTTGCGCCCAGTGGAGCAAATGATTGTGAAGTGCAGGACAATGGTGAATTACCCACCTGCCGGGGAGGGGAGCTCAAGCTCCCCAGGTCCTATTCTCTGCTGTCGTACGGCCCCTTAGCATCAGCTAGATTGGTGCAAAGGGGCTGTAGAGGAATCATAAGGCCTCCCCAGGGGAATACCCGCCCCCTGGCACCTGGAGCCCCTGAATTGTCTCTGCAGGAACTCCAGACACATGGGGCACCCTGGGGCAGAGGTGAAGTGAAGGTGTGGCCAGGACAGATCCCAGTCCTTGCAATTCGGGGTCTCTGTAGTGGCCCCATAGTGGTCACTGGAATTGGAGGTTAGCCACAAGGGCGGCTCTCTCCCCTAGGTGCCACGCTGGTCCCTACAGACCTAAACATGGGAGGTGCAAGCTCCGTCCCTACGCTGGCACCTGCGCCAGCGCAACCATGAGTCAGCTGCCCACACGGTGCCTCCGTTTCCAAGTGTCGCCACTGAGCCGTTCTCCCTCTCAGCAGACTCAGACAATCCACTGCAGGATCAGGCCGTCGACTGCAAGCGGACTTGACTTGAAGTCAGGGATTCAGGGCCCTTGAGGATCTGGCCCAGTGAGCAGCCTGACACGACCACGGTGGATCATTTGCCAGGGGTTTGGGATGTTTTACAAGCAGATCAAATCCAACCCCTTCCCCAAGGAAATACAGGCTAGTCTGGACACCAGGCCAAAAAGGGGTAAAAGCCATAAGTTACCCAGCCTGGTTTTGGACGCTAGGGTTTGATTTCTGAGTGACAATTCACGCCAGGCGGAGCTTAGTCCAGCACTAATTCCCATCGGCTGGCATTCAGAGGAGCCCAAGAATTTAGGCATCCAACTCTCATGGGGACTGAATTGCCTGTTTCTGAGTTGCCATGGCCGGCAACTGCTAGGTAACGACACCGTTGTAACAAGTGTCAAGCCCGACCCAACCCCATCTCCCCAATCCGAACCCCTACAGGGCTTTTTCACACCTGGATCGGGGTCCAAATTCTGCAACCAGAGCCTGTCTCTCAGTACAACAGCTTGTTTTGTTGTGTGTTATAAAATGACTCCACCCCACGGAGCTCCGACGCCCTGCGTGCCTTCCCCTCTTCCGCCATGACCTTGGTAGCCTGCTTATTTCTCATGTCTTCCAACAGGCGGGCCTCCCCTTCCACCTCCACCCAGCTCCCGCTGCCTGCCTGGCGAAATGAGGCACTCGGGCTGTCTTCCATCCCCAGCCTGCATCTGTCCCCTCAGGCGATCCACCCTTCCATCAGCTGAGAGCCGGCGGTTCTGATTCCCCGTAACCGCTTTATGTACCGGTGGAAGAACGTAATTGAGGTGGTGAGGGCTGATTTTGTAGCTAAAATCCTCCTCCTTTCCCCTCCAGATTCCTGAGGCAAGAATTTGCTGCCCATTTGTACTTGCTTTGCATGGATAATTATTTTGCAGTCCGTCCTGTTAGGTGCTTGGAATGGTGCCTTGTGGGATTGGCCTGTTCTGCACAATATTTAAACCAAAAATAGAACAAAGGTCCCCAGCCCTAGGAAACCAAAGGCCGGCTCCATAGGGTTTTATTATATCGGTCAATCAGTCAATCAGGAAATAGGAATTTAGCTGCAGCTGGAAAATAGAGGCCCCGGTATTGATTGGGGAAGATGGCTTTGCAGTGGCCGGGTAATGGAAATATGCATCTGGAGACACAGTCAGATGGAACAGCTAATACCGAGATCACTGATATGAGAAGGCGAGGATCTTATTTGCAGGAGGAGAAATCCTGTTATGATATTTTACATTTAGCCAAAATCCATTTCAGCTGCTGCCCCCCTTCCCTCCTCCGCCCCCCTTCCCTCCTCCACCCCCCACAAGCTTCAGTGCCGCAAAGCCGCATGATTGTTATAATTGGAGTTGAAAACTTTCCACAGCCTGATCCCAAAGCCGTTGGAATCGATAGATAAGATTCCCATTGACTTCAGTGGGCTTTGTTCAGGCCCTTACGCAGACAGAGAGCGAGCAAGACGTGGGTATGAGATATACGTGGGGATTCAGCCCCATCTCACAGTGGGCACTGGCAGACGGGTGTGACCCACACAGGCCGTCGCAGGATTAGAGCCTTAGACTGCAAGCTCTCAGGACCTGGCCAATGTCACGGGGGTGTCAATACTTCATGGCTCCAAACAGCTAGCTCTCCACCCCTGGTGCTAAAGGAGCGTGCCGTTAGCTTGTGGACTCTTATGTCCTCTGTGGGTCCAGCTATTAGACAAAAAAACATCATGGCATAGCGGCTAACACACTAGCCTGGGACTCCCAAGAGCTGGATTCCCTGCCTGCTGGGTGACCTTGGACTCGTCATTTCCCCCCTCTGTGCCTCAGTTTCCCCATTTGTAAAATGGAGATAATGCTACTGACCCCCTTTATAAAGTGCTTGGAAATCTATGGATGCACACGCACACGCCCCTGCTTTCCAAACTGAATCTAGCCCCCCCCCCTTTATAGTCGAATTATGGACCCTTTTGCCCCAGAAGGACATCACAGCTGCAAAGGGAGGGGTTGACCCCATCCTGAACAGAAAACTGGATTTAAAGGGCCATGCATTCATTTTTCCGCCTTGGCTGAACAGGCATCTCAGCCAGGTGTGGGCAGGTTAGGGGTGCTGGGGTGTCCACATTTCCATTGGGAAGCCCCCCCGCCTCCCTCCCGCCCCTTTTTTTTGATAATCCTATTTTTGAGCCAGGGGATTACGATCGATACTTCACTCCTAATGCTGCAGTAATACAGTGTTACACTGGGAACGCCAGTTCCCCGCTGAAACACTTAAGGTAGTTTAAACCCATTTGCACTAGGCAGTGCAGTGAATTCACAAAGAGCCTTCTAGCAGCTGACACAGCACAGCGGAGGCTGGGAGGGTGGGGGTGACGGAATGGACCAGCTAGGACAGCCGCATTTCCTCCTTCCACGCCTCCCCCCACCCCTACGGGGTGATGGGACAGGGATGTGCGTCACCCCATCAGCCTGTGACCCCGACAGAGTCAAGTCAAGTCTTGCCCGAGCAGGGAGTTGTTGTGATAACCGGGCCTACAAAGAGCGAAAGTTCCTCTTTGTCCCAGGGACCTGTCATATCCAATTGTTTGAGAACAGACGGAAGAAGGCAACAGAAAGTCTGAGTTAATGGAAAGAAAAAGGAGTTTATTGGCCTCCCCTCAAGGACTGTGTCAGGATTATGACCGGTAAACCAGAGGGGGAGAGGGCCGGAAATCAACAAACCAAAATTGGGGTGTCGGGATTCTGCTGGGATGGTAAACTTTGTCTCAGCCAGCCAAGGCTGAATATTTTGCAACCCTATTGTGAGCCTGTGACAAGAGAGGCAACTAAAAGCAATGATCTAAACAGCCCGATGGTAGAAGTTTGCCAGGACTCAGGGTGGCTGATGAGATCATAAAATCGTAGGACTGGAAGGGACCTCGAGAGGTCATCTAGTCCAGACCCCTGCACTCAAGGCAGGACTAAGTATTATCTCTAGACCATCCCTGACAGGTGTTTGTCTAACTTGCTCTTAAAAATCTCCAATGATGGAGATTCCATAACCTCCCGAGGCAATTTATTCTAGTGTGTAACCACCCTGACAGTTAGGAAGTTTTTCTTAATGTCCAACCTACACCGCCCTTGCTGCAATTTAAGCCCATTGTTTCTTGTCCTATCCTCAGAGGTTAAGAAGAACAATTTTTCTCCCTCCTCCTTGTAAGAACCTTTTCTGTACTTGAAAACTGTTCTCATGTCCCCTCTCAGTCTTCTCTTCTCCAGACTAAACAAACCCAATTTTTTCAATCTTCCTTCAGAGGTCATGTTTTCTAGACCTTTCATCATTTTTGTTGTTCTTCTCTGGACTTTCTCCAATTTGTCCACATCTTTCCTGAAATGTGGCACCCAAAACTGGACAGAATACTTCAGTTGAGACCTAATCAGAGCGGAAGAATTACTTCTCGTGTCTTGCTTACAACACGCCTGCTAATACATCCCAGAACGACGTTCGCTTTGTTTGCAACAGTGTTACACTGTTGACTCATATTTAGCTTGTGGGTCCACTATGACCCCTAGATCCCTTTCTGCCGTACTCCTTCCTAGGCAGTCATTTCCCATTCTGTGTGTGTGCAACTGATTGTTCCTTCCTAAGTGGAGTACTTTGCATTTGTCCTTATTGTGCTGGGCCTGTGCGTTTCCAGCAGTGAGGTTGCAAGTGAGACAGAAACTGCATTTTCTCTCTTTGCTGCTCTTTTCTCTCCCCTTCTGTGTGTTTGGTTTGTTTAGTCTTCTAGGAAACAGGATCCGATTGTAACAATCACTCCAGCCCGTCTCATCCAACTTCTTCTCTTTTCCCAGTGGCACAGTAATTGCCATCTTTAATACTGAGTAAGAGATTCACAAGCAAGGGTTTTTTCCTTCTAAAAACTCTCCAGCTAGAGGGAAAGGAAGCAAGGGATGTTGGTAAAATGAAAGCCTGACTTAATACTTTACATTTCAAATGCTTTCCTTGTTTCCCTCTCTTTTCTGTATCTTTAACACCCAGCTGAAAGGGATGTGTTTGCCATGGTCCCAAACCTCATTTAACAAAGCCAGGGTTGGACAGTTGCTGAGTCATGTTAACAGCTTTGACTCTTTGGGCCCCTTGAGTCCATCTAAATTAAGGCGACAGATTTTTGTTCTGCCCAATCCATCAGCGGCGGCTTTCCCTCTGCATCCTCACCCACGCAGCCGCGGCTGCAAATGTCGGACGGGCGATGCCCTGGGGAAACATTGCTGCCCGCCAGAGCTGTTCCTTCGTGTCTCTGCTAACTTTTCTTTGGTTTTAAACCTAGGAACGCCAACCCCGTGGCAGCCAGGCTGGGGGGCATGGTAAGGACTCCAGCATGATTCAGTGCGGGTTGGGAATAAGAATCCACCTGTTGCAGAAAGAGACAACTGCTGGCAAAAGCGGATGTGCCTGGGGAGTCGGGCTGGGACTTCGGATTCTTGCAGCCTGAGAATTATAGGCCTCTTCCCTTTCGAACTAATAGAGAGCTGCTTTAGTGGGGAGAAGCGGACGGTCACGTCTGTTCTCTGTGGGTCCAGCCAGAAGAGGGCACCATTTTTCTCCCCCTCTCTCGCACGAACGCACACACACGGCTAACGAGTACATTGCAACGTCGCACCCTTGCCACACGCCTCTGGCCAACCTTGGCAGGGGTCCCCCAGTGCCATCCGGCATGCTGGGCAGGGACAATGAGGAGCTTTGGGGCTGGGGTACTCTGTTCACCCCCCGAATGAGCGACATCGCCTGGCACCCACCCGACTGCGAGGGAAAGTCAGTCTCTGTTTCTGCCTCAGTTTCTCTGCTCAGGAGGCCCGTCGGCACCAGCCAGGGCCTGGTTTTGCACTGGAGGACAGAGCATCACTCATGTCACAGTCAACTCTCTAATGGGCACTTCTGCAGCGGGAAGGACACGAAGTCATCACAGCCATGGCCAGGCCCCCGTTCCGTCCAGCACTGCCCACTCTCTGAACTAGCCCGACCCCTCTCCAGCTGCTCCCTGCTGAGGTGAAGTTGTGGGAACTTTCTCCCACCTCCCATCTCCTTCCCCCATGTTGGGTCTTGCTGTGCCTTTTGGTCAGGGCAGAACCTGGCCGACCGTGACTCTCTCTATTTATGATCTACCCTCTGGGATCCCTCCCAGTCCCAGACCCCCATCATGGTAAGCTCCCCAAACAGCCTCCAGCAACCAAGTCGGGCTGCCGGCAGGGAGGTGGGGGAAGCCCGCTGGTAATTTCACTCCAAATTGGCTGAGGGGCTTCCGAGGCAAACTCCCTGGGAATAGAAACACAAATATTTCCATCCAGCACTATAATTATGAATTAGCGCAAAGCTCTGTCTTTATTAGGTGTTAACAGAGATAAAGGGGGGGTTGGGAACGCAAGGCACAGCTATATAAATGCTAATTCACCCAGAGACCTTCCTCTCTGTCCAGGACACAGAGAATGGAGGTTTCAAGGCAACTTTCAAGCAAACTCAGGGCAAAGCCATTTCAGCAACGTCATGACGTTTGTTTAAGGATGCAGCACATTCCCGCCCCACCCTGTGGATGGGATGGGGTACACCCTTAATGGCTCATGCTGTTTCTCTCCCCCCGGGCTCACCTGTTAGAACAGCAGCAGCTGGGTGAGCAGCCTGGCCTTCAGATGCGGAGCTGGGCTGCGATGCCATTTCTTCTTACGAGGAGAGGGGTGGGGGCTTCCGGAGATTGGAGGGCCAAGCACTGGTGCCCACTGGAGCCAACGAGAGCTTTGCCATTGGGCTTCACTCTGGTGTGGATCCACAGTGACTCTAGGGACTTTGATGGAGTCCACCTGCACTACCCTTTATTCGGCATTGGTGAGGCCTCATCTGGAGTACTGTGTCCAGTTTTGGGCCCCACACTACAAGAAGGATGCGGAAAAATTGGAAAGAATCCAGCGGAGGGCAACAAAAATGATTAGGGGGCTGGGGCACATGACTTATGAGGAGAGGCTGAGGGAACTGGGATTGTTTAGTCTGCAGAAGAGAAGAATGAGGGGGGATTTGATAGCAGCCTTCAACTACCTGAAGTGGGGTTCCAAAGAGCATGCATCTAGACTGTTCTCAGTGGTATCAGATGACAGAACAAGGAGTAATGGTCTCAAGTTGCAGTGGGGGAGGTCTAGGTTGGATATTAGGAAACACTATTTCACCAGGAGGGTGGTGAAGCACTGGAATGGGTTCCCTAGGGAGGTGGTAGAATCTCCTTCCTTAGAGGTTTTTAAGGCCCGGCTTGACAAAGCCCTGGCTGGGATGATTTAGTTGGGGGTTGGTCCTGCTTTGAGCAGGGGGTTGGACTAGATACCTCCTGAGGTCCCTGCCAACCCTGAGATTCTGTGATTCCCACAAGTGTCAGTGAGAGCCGGCGGCAGGTGTCAGACCGGCTGGATTTCCTCCGCTGGAGCTGAGCAACCTGATTGTTGAGGTCAGCAGCAAAAATTCCAGGTCAGGAATTCCCCCAAAAGGCCATTGTGAAGCAGCGATGGAAAGACAGGGGAGAGCATCCCTCGGGCTTTCACATGGATACGACAGAGCTGTATCCACGGGTGCAGAGGGGTTGGCCTGGGGGGCTAACTTCAGGCTGAGAATATGAGCCTCCAGCTCTGTCCCTGGCGTTATAGTGACATAGGCCATATTTGACTCATAAATTTAAAATCCTGGAAGGGTTCTCTTAGCAAGTCACCCGGCTGAGGTCCACAGCCTGTAGTCCTGCCAGACCAAATTCGGGTCACCGCTTTGCATGCAGGATAGATCTCATGGCACATAGGGGGTTGGTTCCAGCTTCCAGCAGCCAGCCCCAGAGCTCAGGTGGTGTATCTGCTCCAATATTCCAACCCTCATGCCCTCAGCATCTCACTCACACTGAGGGAAATGGTATAAGAACCATGGATGGATGGCTAGATAGACAGACAGACATCACTCGGAGCTCCATGGATGTCACAGATCAGAATTTCCCAAAATACTCAGTGGGGTTAAATAACAAACATTGGGAGAACGAGGGAAGAGCTAAAAGCCGTAGAGAGGGGGATAAGATCCATGAGATGTGGAGCGAGGGACTGGGGAGTTAACGAGGTGGAAAGTGACAGGCAAGATATACTTCCGAGTATAACACTTGCTCTCTAAACACATCTATGCAGCATTGGTTGGATGTAGATCTCTAGAAAGACATATGCGCGCACGCACAAATAGAGACGCACGCACACACACACAAACACATGATCTCTCACACACACACAATCTCTCTCTCACCCACACACACACACACACAAACACATGATCTCTCTCTCTCTCTCTCACACACACACACACACACACACACACACACACACACACGATCTCTCTCTCTCACACACACACACACACACATGATCTCTCTCTCTCTCTCTCTCTCTCACACACACACACACGATCTCTCACACACACACATGATCTCTCTCTCTCTCTCACACACACACACACACATGATCTCTCTCTCTCTCTCTCTCTCACACACACACACACACACACACACATGATCTCGATCTCTCTCTCACACACACACACACACATGATCTCTCTCTCTCTCTCTCTCACACACACACACACACACACACATGATCTCTCTCTCTCTCTCACACACACACACACACACACATGCACGCGTCTATCATATGGAGAAGCAGGAGAAAAGCAAATGACAGCACCGGGCTGCACCCAGACAGGTCCTCCAAAGCCTCTCTCCAATAATAGCCGAGCCTGGGTCTCGGACTCCTCAATTTACTGTAGCTTTCGGATCTATAAAGCTGCAGGAAATGGCTTCCCTTCCACTTCCCCGCCTCTCTCCCCTGCCAGGCCACGCTGACATATTTATTGACCGACAACTCTCGAGGCCTCGCACGCCGCCCGTGTGCCTCGCGGCGTCTATTTCACGCACACACTGGCTCCATATTTGCCTGCCTGGTTAATGATCTGACACTCCCTGGCCCATACTTCCCATAGAGCACATCTTCCACTTGAATCTACGCTCAAGTTTGAAGGTGTGTTCATGAGCGTAAACGCTAGGGCGGACAGGAAATAGACTTTTGCCGCTAACTGCATTGAACTCTAAGCTGCAGGCCAGTGGAGAGGGCGCTGCCCCCACTAGGTAGAAAAACTGGCTTCTATTCCTGGCTTTGACCTTCTGGGGGAGCTTGGGCAAGTCACTCCTTCAGTCTGCACCTGTTTCCCCTCCCAACCTTTCTCTGCTCAAATTGTCAGCTCTTTTGGGGCAGGGACTGTCTCTCCCCAGGCCTCTCTGTAGCGCCCGGCGCAGCTGGGGGAAGCGGGTGTCTCAAAGCGCTGCTATAATCTGGATAATAACAGGGTTACACATGTCTACGAACAAACATTCACCTGCTGTCTTGGTTGGGAAAGGGATTGTGGAAGCAGAGAAAGACTCCAAGTCACATAGGAGAATAAGTCCCGTGGGAGTTCAATAGGACTCCTAAATCAGCTGGTGCTTTAGAAAACGCCTCCCTCTTGTCTTAAATTGAGGACTGCAAGCTCCGCAGGCGAGTCAGAGATTTTAACGCCGGAAGGGTGCATTAGATCAGGTAGCCCGAGCTCCTGTATAGCCAGAGAATTTCACCCGTCTCCCCGGGGTTGACCCCAATAGCTTGTATTTGGCTAACACATCTTCTAGAAAGGCGCCCAAGCTTGATCTGAAGATTTCAAGAGACGGAAAAGCCACCACTTCCCTTAACAGCTTGTTCCAATGTTAAACTGCTCCGCCCTGTTCCAATGGGAATATGTCTGGCTTTCTCTTCTAGCCACCCATTCTTGCTCTACCTCTCTCTGCTACATCAACGTGCCCTTTTCAGGGTATATAAGTGTACAGCACCTCGTGCAATGGGACTCAGTCCCTTGCGTAGAGCCTCTAGGCACCAGCACATACAAATAAGAAGTTAGAAGGACAAAACCATTCGTACGGACAGCATTCTGCAAACTCCCTTTGGATACAGCTGCCTCCGCTGCTGCTGACACATGCTAATTCCCGGCCTCTACCTTGTCGTCTCGTCTTTTGTTTTTTAACTTTACAGCAGTTAGAAGAAGAAGAAGAAAAATCCCCTCCACCGGGGCCTGAATTTCAAACACCCGTTTTATCTCACTACAGAGGGAGAGGTGGAGGGGAAGAATGGAGTGAAGGAAGGAGGTGGACTTGCCCGATGAGCAAGGGGAGGAAAAAAACCAACCCAATTTTAGCCCACTGCTGATCTAATCAGGATTTGATTGGGGAAAAGCAGCAGACCCTTAGCAACAGGCTCTAAGTGCTTAAAAGCTTTCAGGGTGGGTTATTAGGGAAATGAGTGGCATGGATCCTAATGAAGGGAAAGGGATGCTTTATAGCCTTCATCCCACTTTTTGCAATCAACCCATCAATCTATTGCTTCCTTTTTACTTCCTGGCTTCCTCCTTTCTGGATAACTTTTCTGGCGGGTGGAGGAGAAAATATGATGTACTTATTTATTTATTGGCTGGGTGTAATAAACTGGTAGCAATTAACCCCATGGGTCTGGCTCTGGTTGATGTTCTCCCCTCCCTCCACTCCCCCCAAATCTGTATTTTTCAATTTTCTTTTGTATTGATTTTCAATCTGCCACGGAGAAACAAGACTATCCAGGATGAAATATGCCGGCTTTTGCCGCTGGTCAGCGGAAAACTAATCATTGCAATTAGCAGCTGGCCTAGATGGGCAGTTAACAGGTCAGTTTTCTCTCCACGCCACAGCTTCCGGCATCCATCGATTGAATTATACGGTCATCACCGCTGTAGAATCTCACAGTCATTATTTATCTGAGTCTCGGTAGAGCTGAAAGACTCCGACTGAAATTGGGGCTCCCTTGTGCCAGGTGCTGCACAGACACATGGTGAGAGATGGCCCCTGTCCCCAAGCAATTTAAATGGACAAGAAAGGCAAAGGAAGGATTGCTACCCCCATCTGGGAAACTCATGCACGGAGTTTAAGAGGCAGCAGGCTTAAAACAAACAAAAGAAAGTATTTCTTCACATGATGCACAGTCGACCTGTGGAACTCCTTGCCAGAGGATGTTGTGAAGGCCAAGACCATAATAGGGTTAAAAAAGGAACTAGATAAATTCATGGAGGATAGATCCATCAATGGCTATTACCCAGCATGGGCAGGGAAGATGTCCCTAGACTCTGTTTGCCAGAAGCTGGGAATGGGCGACAGGGGATGGATCACTTGATGATTACCTGATCTGTTCGCTCCCTCTGAAGCACCTGGCATTGACCACTGTCAGAAGACAGGATACTGGACTAGATGGACCTTTGGTCTGGCCTAGTATGGGTGTTCTTATGTTGATCTTATGGAGAGATGAGTGACTTGTCACCCAGGGCATCAGTGGCAGAGCCAGGGATGGCTCTTAGGTCTCCCAATCCCCCAGCCAGACTTGCAGGTGATGGGGAAAGATGGACCACCATGGCCCCACCAGATTGTGGGCTGCTGTGTGGGGCTGCTAGGGTGCCTGACATAATGGAGAACAGCTTCTGGGACTGCTCTCACTGACAACGGCCTCCTCATGACTGTCTATGGACATGCCCCCTACCATCCTTGCCCGTGAGGTGACAACATAGGTCCGGCCATGTTGACATCTGCCCCATGCTATTCAGGGGCAGAAGGAAATCTCACGCGGCCCATGGTGGCTCGGTTTAGAGGGGTAGGGACAGGATCAGACCCATGGTTTTGATCCAGACTAGGGGACCTGTCTCCCAGTGCCATTTTCTCATCATAGACCACGTCCCCATATGCCCGGGAGCATCAGGCCAGCTGTCACTTGGCACTCCTGGCCCCTGGTCTCTCTCTCAGTGCCTCTTCGTTCTTGATCCAGTGGATCAGAAAAGCTGAAAGATACATTAGTGGCCACACAATAAAAACATCTAACAAGGTGTTCCAGTTAATTAGTTTTGTCTTTCTTCCCCCCTCTGTGAATACAATCAGTTTCCACCTGCAAAGGGAAACTGAGGTCAGACTGGAGGGCAGTGATAGAAAATGCAGCCCCCTGACACCCCTCTGACTTCCAATTTTGCTTTACTAAACAGAGAGAGAGAAAAAATAGCTTGGAAAAGTTTTCCTAAGGAAGGCTGAGATCCTGGCCTTCCCGACAGCCAGAGTCCCTTGCAAGTAACAGCATAGGAGCTTCAAATTAAAGAGGCGAGCATGATAAACAAACGCGTAGGGGTTGAAAGTGACGAATGGAATTACAGAGCTTGAGAGGAGACAAACGTCTAAGGGAAGAGACACCATTCATCGTTTATGCATCTCCTGCAACATTAAGAGCTCCTCAGAACTGAAAGAAGGCAAATGAAATCCATCAATGAGCTCTCTGAGCTTGTATTTTAGGAGCCAGACAGCTGGCAGGGAGGCAAGCAGCCTTCTCCGATTCCCAAACTCTATATTCATGGTTTGGTTTGGGGTTTTTTTCCTAAATAATAGCTCTTGCTGGAAGGCAAGGGTCTGTGAGACACACGGAGATGTGGGTTTTTTTAACGTTTGGGGCTGGCAACATGACAGTTTCTCAACAGCAGGTCAAACCCTTGAGCCCTGGGCATTTCAAATCCATCTCTTTGGCCACAAAATATCATGAGATTGGCTTCAAAAACGTAAGAATTCTTTTTCTAAAACAATACACTTTAGTTCTTTTTCTTTGCCGTCTGGATTCACAGCCTTTAGGCTGCCCTCGAGTCCCGTTTCCAAGTTTTTCTCTGACACTAGGAGGGCTAGAAACGTACTTGTTTAAAAAAACGAAGGCGGAGATTCTCACCTCATCACCAGACTCTAGGAGCTGGAGCTTTAAGAAAAACACCTTGTGAGAAAATCACAGGAGTTTGTGAAACTGAAACAGCCAGGATCTCCTGCAAGATTTGGATCCAGATTCAGACTTATTCATGTCGGCGGGGCTTGGGGCTTTTTTGGTTCACACTCATCTCAAATGCACAGTTAAAGGAGAGGAAACCTCTCGCCTGCTTCTCTTTGACTCTCAGCAGAGTTAGTGGTATTAGTAATATAGGTATTTGTATTTTCGCAGAGGCCCCCCGGAGATCAGGACCCCATTGTACTAGGCCCTGTTTATACACAGAGCGAATTTGGACCAAGCCACAATTCCCCTTCCCCAAAAGCAATCGCTCCTCCCTTCAGGTCACTTTTGGTTCTGATTTTTAGCCTTAAGGGAACTCACCCCTTCCCCTTCCATTTTTGCCTTTGAACCCTGCCCCTCCCCCTTCCCCTTTCATCTGGTTCCCTTCTCCTGGCTCTTTCTTTCCCAGGTTATATAGTACTTTTCCCAAGCGCCACATGCTCTCTCCTTTGCCGATAATTTATTCGCCGCAATCAGATCTGAATTTTAACTAGGAGCAGCAGCGATTTTGTAAGGGTCCTTTTGCCATCCAGGCTCTTGGCGAAGCTCCCACTTGTGCAGCCAGGAAGGAAACACGTATTAACCCCCCAGATTCCATCAAGGTGCCAAGCTGCTCTGCACCCGATAAGATCTGACATCAACCCAGGCTTCAGCGTTTGCAGGATCAGGCCTCTTATGTGGGGGGGAGGGAGGAATATATTGGGGTCATTTAACAGTGTCATTAAAGGAAATAGACCCGTCCTTGCAAACTTGAGTGTCTCCTGCATTCGGGTAGTGCCTGGGTCCTAGTCTCCAGCATCAAGCGGCCTAGATGAGGGCTTTAGATGTGATTGGATTTTAAAGGTCCTGTGGACAGAGCACAGGCCTGGGACTCAGACTCTGTTCCTGGTTCTGCCATGTGACCATGAGCAAATAATTTAATCCCCCTGTGCTGGTTTCCCCTGCAGCCTTGTCTGTCTTGTTTATTGAGCCTCTGAACCTGCAAAGACCCAAGCAAGTGCTTAAATTTAAGCATATGAGTCCTTGTATTGACTTCAGGGAGACTATGCATGTGCTTAACATTAAGCACCTGCTTAAGTCTTCACAAGATTAGGGTCTTGGACTGTAGGCTCTCCTGTGGATGCACAGTGCCTAGCACCCTGGGGCCCTGAGCCTACCTGGGGCCTCTAGGCGCCACCGTAATGCTGCAGCTAAAACTGCATGTCCGAGATGGAACCATTTTTTGGTAGTGACTGACTCTTGGATTTAAACATGGGCGTGGCCTGGAGGATAGCGCCCTAGCCTGGTATGCAGGAGACCTGAAGTCTCTTCCTGGCTCTGCCAGTGTCCTGCTGGGTGCCCTTGGCCAAGTCACTGCACCGCTCTGTGCCTCAGTTTCCCCATATGTAAAATGGGGATAATTACAGTGACCTCTTTCATAAAGTGCTTTGAGCTCCATGGATGAAAAGTGCCAGGTAGGAGCTAGGCATTATTACTTTACAACCAAGAACAGTAGCTCTGGGACTAAGACTGAAGCCATTCCACCCTTCCCAGTCTAGCTCACCTGGCTTCCCACCCCGTATCCACCTGAACAGAACTGTGCACAATTGGCAACCTGTTTTGGCAGGGATCGGGCGAGCCCTTTTTTCCTCATGGACCAGCTATTGCCATAGGTAGACAGTGACCAGACTTAGGCACTCAACTGCAGGAACTGCTACTGCAACGCCAATAGCTTGTCTTTGCCAGGGTTCAAATACCGGTCCAGGGTGCACTGGAGTTTTCCTTCCCCAGTGTAATTCTGCTCTGAAAAGTGACTGTAAAAAGGCTCCCCTCTGACTCAGTGGATTCTGCACCTTCGTGTATCGGAGTCTGATCTGCCGACGTCCCTGACAAAAATAGCAGCTTCTATTTTGCTGGGTTTTTTTATTGCCATCCCCGCAGAATTAACATTCTTGAGAGGCAGCAAACTGGGCTCTGGTCCTACTTGTGCACCAGCAACACAATTGCTTACGGCCCGTTGTACCTGTGCGACCCCACTGACAGCAGTGGGGTTGCACCGGTGCCACCGAGGTCATCTTTTGGGCTACAGAGCCTCTGTTCCTGGAGATGATGTGTAGGAAGGAAAGAACCAGCTTGACTGTCAGATCCCAGGCTACATGAGCAGGCCTGCCATTAGGAAGAGCAGGCTGGATCCTCGGCGGCTGTAGACGGGCACAGCTGCATTGCACTCATTGGAGCTACACCAGTTCACACCTGCTCAAGCACCTTTCGATCTCTAACTGGAACACTGGATCTGGAGTCTTACAATACACCTGGAGCCCCTGACGCCACATTTACTGTCAGTTTTCAGAGCAGAACTGTGCTTTTAGGCTCCTCACCTGCCCAATTTCACATCTAACCAAGCGCCGTTGACTTGCTTTGCTAAAGAAGCAAATCTGGAGCAAAGGCTGTGTCTGCCCTCTTTGACATCTTTGCATGCGTCTGTGGCCGAGAGTCTCCGGAAATGACTGGCCATCCACCCCGACTCTTCTGACTTTGACACTGAGGAAATTCCCCAAGGGTCACCATAGAACCAAGGTGATGGCACATACATTAAAACCTGTTAACCACAGGGGGTCCTGTATTGATCTCAGTTACACCAATGTAAAACCAACTCCAACTAATGGAGTTAATCCAGATTTTATCCCAGAGAAAAGAATCCAGTTCTGGGATGGATCAGTGGCTCCCACGCAGAGCTACGTACTTTAACTATTTAAACTGCTATTACTTTTTGCCAGCCAGGAGCGGGTGAGCCGCTTAAAATCCTGCTATCATACGTAGTTTCATCTGAGCTCACTTGAGCGATTTCTCTGTGGCATCCAGCTTCCAGAGCGGTTAAGCGGTAGTGAGACTCATGCAGGCAGATAGCAGGGAAAGGGGCAATGGCAGAGCCAGACATGACAGGCGGGACTTTCCGCTAGTATAAATGGGTGTTGGTCTGTTGAAACTGACCTTGCGGGGTTGATTTACTCCAGCTGCGGCTCTAACCCCTCTGAGTTCGGAATAGTTTTCAATTAAAACGAAAATATCCTATAATAACCCTCCGAGGGTTTTTTTTTTTTAAATAAATCCATTATGAAGAGCTTATGAATGTATGTAAAACCGGCCAGGGACAATTCGGGGATTAGGAAGCTGAACTTTCCGCGTGTGACAAGCAAAGAAAAGAAAATCCTGCCGGGGGGATAAAAAGCAGAATATTGCATCCAATGAGAGAGGGGGGGAGAGATAACAGTCTCCGGCGCGGAACAGAAGGGGTCAGGAGAGGTTACAAAGAAGGAAATTACTCCTAATAAAAGACAACGGAGCAGCAGCCCCTACCTCCCCTTCTAGCACCAGCCAGAGTACTCGGAGCACTGGGAGAAGCTGGTCTCTGCCCAGGGCGGGACAAAGAGAAGATGGGGGAGGCGTGAGCGACAGCTCAAAGAGTCACGAGCCGCTGTCCCCCAATGGGGGGGTATAGAAAGCTCTGGGGTGTGAGGTACAGAGACAGACCTCTCCGTACCTCACCCCACAGAACCTCCTAGACCCCACATTGGGATATTGAGGGCTCTGCAGGGAGCAGATATATAGACCCACCTGCCATGTGTCAGAGGGGGCTCTGAGGGGTGATTCAGACACAGATGCATCCCATGTGGGGCAGAAGGGAATCTGAGGGTGAGAGGGGCAGAGACAGCCCCTTCCAGTGTGGGGCAGAGAGGGATCTGGGCGGGGGAGAACATGAGGTACAGAGAAAGCTCCCTCACAGTGTGTGGTATTGAGTTTCAGAGAGGAAACATGGGGAGACGAGGCCTCGTCTGCCCCTGGAAACAGGCCCAACTTGACAACGGTTTCCAAGCACAGCTCCTCCCTGCTCCATCCCTGCACTGCACTGGGCCATGGGTAGCTGGCCTGTGTAGGCCAGAACCCAATGAGGGTTTGAGCCTTTGTCCACAAGTCATTCTCAAGACCTCGTCTGGGGGCCAGGGTGGAACTAGCTGTGGAACGTGGCTGGTCCAGTTTACATGGGTCTGGCCAGCCAGCCGTGGTCCCGTTCGATCTATTGCCAAACACAAACCATTTCTGGAGGCAGACAAGGCACATGAGCCAGGTCGGCTCCATCTCTGGTGGCCTCAAAAAGAGGCCGTCTTGGGACACAGACACCCACCACCATCCTCCAGTGGTCCCTTTTCACCCCTGTGGAAACCAGTCAGGCTCGGGCCCATTCAATGGGTCAACAATTAGTCGTAGACTCATAGAAATGCAGCACTGGAAGGGATCTCAAGAGGTCCTCTAGTCCAGCCCCCTGCGCTGAGGCAGGGTCATGGCTGCTTCTGCAGCTCTGAGGACGGTAGAGGATGACTCCAAGCAGGGCAGAGGATTAAGACTGTGGACACGGTACGAGATGCCTCCCCACTTTCTGCCTTGTCTGTTAGACTCTCTGATGCTTTCAGTGCCCATCTGAAGTGAAGGAAGGAGATTGAGTGTCAGAGCTGACTAACGTGCCACTCAGTTGTCCTTAGATGGAAAGGAGAACGACATCTCCGTCATTCCTTTGGTCCACAGACGCAGTGACTGAAGGGCAGATGGGGTGAGGTTCAGCAGATAGGGGCAGGGTGAAGGGCAGTGCTTAATTTGTCATGAAAGAGGTGCCCGGGCTTGGCACAAATTAAGCACTGGTGAAAGGGGTCAAGACATCAGCAGCGGGGAACACGACAGATGCACCTTGAATCACTGGGTGTGCCCTGAGGAGCTATTCACAGGATGCCGTGTGGCACAAACCTGCCAGTGATACGGCATGAGGCTTGCAGTGCAGCATGGGGTGGGATGGCTGAGGTCTCCTTGGGATGACCAAGGAACATAACCTATTGCGGCATCGTTGCTCAAAGCCAACCCTGCAAAATCAAGCCCAGGGTGACCTCAGCTCAGCAGCTAAATAAATGCCCCTACATACACATTCCTGATCTTTTGATTGGCCTAAGAGGACACAAGGATTCTCTTTGCTTGGGGTGGAGAGAGTTCATCCCCCCAAACTGGCGCAAATTGAAATCCTGCAGCCAACTACCCCTACCATTTGAGGGTGTCCAGAATCAGAACATTTAGATTTTGCAGCTAGCCCCATATCTGTCATGGGCTGAACCAAAACCCTAAAGCCAAAACCCCTTGAGCTTTAGGGCTGTCAAGCGAAAGTTTGCTCCAAATCTGGATGTTGCAGCTCAAATGGACTGAACCAAAATTCCGGATCTGAACGTTGGGCGTTCCAAATCTGGGTGTTCTAAAGCTGGAGTTTGCAGTTGGTCCTTTAATAGACTCAAATAAAAGCCCACCTCTAGATACCCCGTCAGCGTGCAAAACGTTGGGTCGAGCCCCGAATCCTCTTCGCCCTTCTTTGCTGAGGAACGGAGATGGGAGGGATGAAAACCGAAAGAGGAGGGGACAGTCCAGCCAAAGCTGATTCCATCCACGCTCATTCTGCTCTTTCTACCCGATAATGGAGAGCAACCGAAATGCACAGCCGAGAAAAACTACGTCATGGTCTCTTACGTGGGCTTCTAAACTTGCTTTCTAACTGAGAACATTCAGCAGCCCCGTTTAGCATAAAAGTAATTTTAGTACAGGCCCCCTGTCTGCGACTCACTTATTTACAGGCGGATGATAACTTTCTTGAACATGGAATGAAACCCACTGGCTCGGCGCAGATAGCGGTGCAGGGTGAAGCGCATTTAACCCCCTCCGTCAAGGATAATTGGCTTGTTTACCATTTTCCTGACCCCCCAAAAGACAATAAAATTGTGCACGAAACCAATAGATTTTAGCCACATGCCTGCAGTGCGAGTGGATATATAAATAAAATATAGGTGCAGGATTGTACGGCAGGGATGGATAATGACTCCATAATGTTCGCCGTGGGGTGGCGGTTGGTAGAGCTGTCTGTTCCCCGGAACTTTAGTCAGCTTAGATGCTCAGCACAATTCCCCTCCTTGAATCCTTTGCTGGCAGGAGGTGCCATCTGGGAGGATGTCCCTAGCGCACCTTTGGATGTTCCGATGGGGACACTTAAGGATGGATAGTCCAAAGAACTCAGCTCTCAGAATCCGGCACCAGCATCAGTGGCCGGATTCTCAGAAGGACTCAGCACCAGGGATGCATCTCGGGCACCAGCTGACTTATTTTGGTACCTACGCAGCAGACGAGCTCTTGGGGGGAATCTTGCCACGCTTATGGGGGTGGAGCACTTGAAAAATCTGGCCATTGAGATTTTATCTTGCCAAGTGCTGATGGCTCCCACTGGGGGCCGAAGATGCTCCTCAGCTCCAGAAAAGGCTCCGAGTGCCATCCTAAAAGGCCCACGTCGCCCATCGACTTCAACAGCAGGAGAGGAGCAAGACCCAGATCCTCAAAGGTATTTGGGTGCCTAACCGCCATTGAAAGGAATGGGAGCTGGGTACCCAAAGCACTTAGGGGCTATGGGCCTTAGTGTTTTGTTGGGCCCAAGGTCTGACCTTGGGAGATGCCGAGCACTTGGCATCAATGAGAGCAGCAGGCACCTCACTAGGGCCCCCAATGCTGCGTCAAAGTCAGCAGCAACACGCCCATTCACTGCAGTCGGGGCAACAGCAGGAACAAGGGTGACCCAGTGGCTAGGGCACTAGCCTGGGATGTGGGCAAACCTAGGTTCAACTCTTCGCCACAGGCTTTCGATGGGACCTTGGGCAAGTCACTTAGGATGGAAGTTAAGAACCTAGCTGCTTGGGGGATTCCACCCGTAGCCTCTCCGTGCCTTAGTTCTCTCCAACATGGCAATATCCCCCTCTCTCACAAGGGCGGTGGGAGGACAAATACATTGAAGACTGTGAGGCGCTCTGGTAATGGGGACCAGATTAGTAGTTTAGCTAGGTCCTCAGTGTTAGGCAGATACAAGCAATGATTAAGGAACAGGTGAGGTCCAAAGGCTGCTAGAACTAGTCAGGACTTTGAAGAAATTCCAGGGGGAAAGAGGCAAAGCGTTTGTTGTGAACAATGCGGGGACCAATCAGAGAGTTGGCTGGATTTTTTGAAGTGTCTAAATTTCAAATTTTGAAATTGAGGGGGGAAAAAACTTGAAAAAAATCTGCAAATTTCTTTCCCTTCCTCCCCGCCATCCAGCTCAAGATATTACGGCGCTGGGTGAATCTGAAATCCACAGACAGAGCATTGATGATAGACCATTAGCCTAGGTTTCCTCTTCCTATCCATAGCAAATCCGATTTTTTTATTGTGCTATTGATTGTTGTAGTACATTTGCCTCCCTGGCGCTGGCTGCTCACTCTCGTTCTTAGAACACATCGTTAAGAAAAAAATCCTAGCGCATTTTGGTTTTTTTGGCTTCCCGCTCCTACACTTACAAAGCAGTGAACAGGGACTTTCTGGCGTTGTCTCCTATTAGACTCCACAGGCCATTACGTAGGTAAGTCCCTGGGCGCTGGTTGGAGAGCATTTGTGTGATAAACCTGAAAAACTGTAAAGACTGTTGTTTTAAGAAGCTTACGAACCTAAACAAATTTCCAGATGAGTCAACCCAATGACCCGCCTAGTCCAGCATCTTGTCCCCGTCCGTGGCTAATGATGAAGGAGTCAGATGAGGAGTAGACTGTAAAATGGGGATAATACTTTCCCCTTTGCTTTACCTCTTTAGATTATAAACTTTTGGGGGGAAAGGATCATCTCCGAGACCCAGATTCAGCGAAGCACTGAAGCAGGTGGTTAGCTTTAAGGACAATCCTTTGCTGAGTAGTGATGGATTTAACCACGTGCTTCAAGTTAAGCCAACACTTACATGTTTTTCTGAACCGAAACCTTGCTCTGTATGTACAGCGCCTTGCACAATGGGGGCCGTGATCTCAGAGGGCACCTCTAGACTCTGCTGTAATAATTACTTAATTGGCCTCTCAGAGTTGGTAAGACCCTCCCACCTGTTCATGCTCTCTGTATGTGTGTATATATATCTCCTCAATATATGTTCCATTCTATGCATCTGAAGAAGTGGGCTGTAGACCACGAACGCTTATGCTCTAATAAATGTGTTAGTCTCTAAGGTGCCACAAGGACTCCTGTTCTTTTTGCGGATACAGACTAACACGGCTGCTACTCTGAAACCTGCTGTAATAATGATACTCATCTATGTGCGGTGATGGGGGTCAGATGAGAAGAGAGAGAGCAAAATATGGGCACTACTGGAGTATTAATGCTAGACTGTGTAATATACCCTGAGGGTAACATTTTCCCCAACCCCATCTGGGTGATAGTTTTATACCCCAGAGCACGACGACCAAGAGCCCTTATGAATTGAATCCAAGTGTATGTGTCTGCCCGTGTTATTCTAATAGCATCAGTTTCATTCTCGGGAGGCTCTATGGGCAGATGGATACTTGCTAGAAGTCGCTGTGCAGCCCATTATCTGCTGCTGGAGTCCCCATGACCTCAGCGCTGGTTAATTACACCGTAACTGGCAGGGATGCGAAGCAGCACAAACTCGAGGAGGCAGTGTTCGGTGTGGAAGCACACACACACACACACACAGAAAAAATCAGGCAACTCCGGAGGGTGGGAAGGTGGGAGGAAGTGATCCTTCTGGGTGCTGTGATACAGGAAAGCCGGGAAGCAAGAAACATGATCAAAGGGGACTTGTTCCATATCACTGCCCTAAAGCAGGACTCGGGCAGGTGAGCTGCATGGTTCAGGCTAAACATCTTTTCTCCAAGTCAGTGGTTCTCAGCCCTTTCCCCAGGCACCGAGAGATCAGGTGACTTGCCCTAGGTCAAAGAGCATGTCCGTGTCAGAGCCAGAAACTGAACTGTGCTCTCCTGACTGGCAGGCCAGTGCTTCTGGCTCCGAGATCATCCTTCCCCACCCCACCTCTTGGGATTCCCCTCTCATCCATTGAGAATCCCCTCCAATTTAACAGCAGGAGATGGGCAAGGTGACTGTGGGCCCCTGATGCCAGCTGGGGGTCACGAGATTCCCCCCCATGCTCTAAGTCACCAGGTCAACTCCAGCTCAGGGGAGTCGTATATTTGTAACCCGTGACTTCAGTTGTCACCTCTGCTGCTGTCGTGGCGCAGATGGGGAGAACGTCCCCCATCTCTCCCCCCCCAACCCACTGACCTGGCACTCGGGGTCCCACGGCTAGTTCTGCCCCTGCCCTGCCCTCAGTTGACCCATCTGTAATGTCGGCATAACAATACCGACCCCCCTTCATCCAGCACAGCTGGATCGTGCTTTGACGGCGGCAGGGGCTGCGTGCGCACGGCCAGCTATGCTGTGCCATGCCATAAGCCACATGGGAAGGAATGGGCTTCCTCATTCATGAGTTGGGAAGGCCAAATATGATTAAATACGTCTATTGATGGTACTGTATGGCCCCAACACGGAGCACCTCACAGTCTTCAATGTGTTTATCTGCCTAATCCCCCGGGAGGCAGGGCAGTGCTGTTAGACCCATGTTCCAGATAGCGAACTGACGCAGAGAGAGGCCACGGCCACGCAGCATTGAATCGGGTCTCTAGTGTGCCAGGCTAGCCCCCGAGCCATCAGCAAGATGCTCTCCTATTCTCACCTCCTTTCCTGATATAGCCAACGCTGGCCCCTGCCTGGGTGTGCCGTTCCGCGGGCGTGCTCCTGTTGCAGATCAGACAATCACAGTTTAGGGGGGCCACAGGGCACGTGTGTGTTTGTGGGTTAGTGTGTGAGAAACTCACCCTGCAGCTGGCTGTCTCGTACCTGTCCTGGGGTTATAAGAAGTTGTGGCTCTCAATCGAATGCAGAACTGGACTGGAACTCCAAGTCCTAGGAACCTTGCTGTGGACTGGAAGGAGTGGCGAAGGATTGTGGGCACCTCTGATCAGGGCTGCCGGGACAATTTGTATAGTGGGGGGGCTGAGAGCCATTGCACCAAACGCTAAACCCTGTCTATGATGGAAACCACTTCAAGCCAGGGGGCGCGGCAGCCCCCCTAGTTCCAGCACCTATGCCTCTGGCCTGGTGTAAATGGGGAAAAGGAGGCGAGAAGTGAAGCGAAGTGAAGTGAGTGGCCCTTGCTGCCTTTCTTTGAGGACGGTAAGAAAAGAAACAGCCCGGCCGCTGGAGCCTTCATCTCAGAGGGGAGAAGTGGCAGCAAATTAGCCGCACTCAAGCTTGGAGTGGCTCTTGTGCGGCTGGCGGCTGAGGGCAGAGGCCCGAAAAGCCTGCTATTCATACGTAATCACGGCGTGTTCACAACCACCGCCGGGCGGGGCAGTGCCAGGGCCGGACACAGCGTGTGGGGATCTGTGTGTGTGTGTGATGGCAGGGACGGGAGGAACAATGGCTCACTCAGACTGTTCATGATCCTTGATGACTCCTCCTCCTCCTCGTAAGCTGGAGGAAGGCTCGCTGCTTGCTCCAGATGACTAGAGTGGATGGGGATGGGGGAGGAGGCTGGTTTTTGCAGTAAATGCTGAGGAATGAGCTAAGCGCTTTGCAGTGTAATGCCCTTTCCGGCCTCTCTGATGAGGTGCATGCGGCTTCCAGCTCTCAGACAGGCGATGCACAGCTAACCAGAGGGCCGGACTTAATAGCCAGGGTAGAGCTGCAGTCAGCCAGCTCAGTGCTACCTGCAGCAGCGGGGGTATAGAAATCAATTCCTACCTGCTGTCCTAAAAAAAAAAAAATCCCCAATCAGGTTTGCTCCCTACCATGGTCGGGAAATGCCTCCTTGTCTTGCTCAACAGCTGCCGCGGCGACCTGAACACTGGGCGTTATATGGCGGGCGGCCTCGAGGGACCGATGCTGCAAGCCCTTCATCACCAGCCCATCTTAGCAGACTGGTACAAGCAGCTTCAAGTGAGAGGCACATTCTGCAGAGCTCCAGGATAAAAATAAATGTACTTGGGTTTTGTTTGCTTGGTTGGTTGGGTTTTTTTTTGAAGTGGGACTACGAATACACCAGAGAGTAATAAACCAAGGAGGTAAATGAGAAGGATAGGATGGGGCAGCATGAAATGGATATTACAGTGTCTGAAACTGACAGAATTCAGGAGGAGGATGGGGGGAAGGGGGGGTCTTCGGCTGATATATTTAAAGCCTGTTTGAAGGTAGGAAGGCAGGATGGGAAAGTAATACAATGGGTTCATATTTAACAAGGGATCTAGAAGAATCTTAGAAGAATGAAATGCAGCGCTAGAGAGATTAATAATAATACCAAGCTCTTATCGAACACTTTTTCATCCATCGATCTTAAAGAGCTTTACAAAGGAGGTCAGTATCATTACTGCCCATTGTACAGGTGGGGAAACCGAGGCAGAGAGAGGGGCCATGCTAAACTCAAGGTCAGTGGCAGAGCTGGGAATAGAGTCAGGGATCCACTGGGCCTCATAAGTGTGCATGGAACTAGATAAGATCGATGACGCGCTAGATCTGTACCGTCAAAGGGACACTCCCAAGAGACAAAACATTTTAAATAAAAGCTCCTTGTGAATGATTATGGGACATACATGTTGCCTAGACATTTGCTGGCCTTCTGCCTAGGGCCAACGTGCTGGATCACCCCCCGTGCACATGCCTGGGGGATGACGTGAGCGCTATTAGAATGTCTCCAGCAGCGATTTGGCTGTTGAGTGAAATATGGCTCGAGAAGGATTAATTTTGCTCACTTTACATATCAATGGCCCGGGCGATGGTGATGAAACCCACCGATGATGCAAAACTGAGGAGCGGCCCCGATCAATAGGAAGGAGGATGGAGGAAAATTCTAAGTCCAAGGAGGAGAGGGGCACAGGTGAAGGTAAAAGTGCTTCTTGCCCCCTTTCTCCCCTAAATCTTTATTTGCAAATGCATCTTTAAGGCTCTGAGGCTGGCAGTCACCTCCATACATAGGCACCGCCTAAGTCTAGCTTAACCTCATAAGGCTGGTGCATATACCTGGCCTTAGATGACATCCTTTGTGTGCAAAGGAAAATGAAGTTCAGCGAGTTAATCATCTGCCTCTTCCCTTCGTGTAATAAACAAGGGTCCCTCTGGCTGGATAGACAGAGGAGCAGAGACGCACAAAAGGGTTCCTGGTGCCTGCTAGCAAGTGTAGCCTCGTTGCAGTTCCCTGGCTGTGGAGCAATGTTGTTCTCCCACACATCACCTAGGGAGGACATTGAAAGGGCTTGCATGGGCTGCTTAAATAGCTCCATAAATCTACCCGGTGACTAAAGCAGCACGTTCAAGCAGGGGCAGGCCAACAGTTAGCGTAAGGCATTGCTCCGCTGAGGCCCGGTGATGGAGTGCCTCGCATAATCATTCCCCTGGAATTCTCCATGTCCAGATTTGCTAGGTCAGGGGGCTGTGTCAGCACACGTTGTATCTATTCGTCACCACGCAGCAGAACAGGCCATATGCAAGGCAAAGGTGCTTTCTAGTCCCAACCTGTCTTTTCCCGTCATTTATTTGTTACACACAAACACACGCAGGGCTGGAGACAGCAGCCCAGGCCTTGCAAACAGTCCTGACCTCTGCCACAGGACGGGGGCATTAACCTTTCGTAACCCAGTCTGCTGTCAGGTAACCAGGGCCAGGGAATAAAATTCAGCCTCTTACCGGCATTCCTGTGTCACTTTTATTACAGGAATCACACAAGAGTAGTCTTTACTCCCAGGAGTAACCTCATGGATTTAAATGAGACTGCTTGGGTGAGTCAGGGTTGAAGGAGATCAGATAGATAGATGGGTGTGGGGAGGATGGATAGGTAGGTAGGTAGATAGATACAGGTTATAATGTTCTTAGTTTACAATGATACAAAATATTATTATAAGAGGTCAGGTTAGACAAAGATTTCTAGGTGTTTGTAAAAGGGATTCAGCTACATCTTGTGATGCCGAGCGCAGCGAAACACTTCCAAGTATTCCCAGATTTACCGCCACCTTCTTATGCAAGCGAGAGAGGCTCTTCTGGAGATTAATCAAATCGGAGCCCGTTAAGAATCGCAGCGTTACTCGTGTGACTACAGAAATGTGATTCATTGAGTGCAAATGGTAAAGTTTACTGCGGGAGAGTCTGTTTCTTATTGGCATCTGAGTGCTGTTGCAAAACTGCGTTTAGGCCTGCTCCCTGGTGAGGCACACAGCACTCAAGCTTCTGCGGTACATCTTTAAATTACAAAGTTGGGAGGTAGTTTATTCTCTGCAGAATGAAATTCAGAGGGGCCAGCGTGAGGCCGACACCGCACTGAAGTCCTAGCGGAGTCCTCGAAACAGGGTTTAAAGGCTGGCCCTGTGATACTGAGGACTGTAATTTTAAAGGCTGAGCTGTGAAGCTCTTGTTATGCACAGCCAGGTGGAACCAGATACAGACTAACTCCATCTCTTCGAGTGCCTCAAGCACTGAGACAGGAACATCCCAGGACCTGCGCTACCGCTCTACACAGGGGTGAATTTCATCTGGAACAGGGGAGGGCCAGGAACACAAGGGTTAATTAATTAATGCTTGGGGGGGGGATGAAATTCTTGAATGGAAGCTGTCATGGTAGAGCATTCTATCCATCACCATCAACCTCACCATCATCATCATCCTTTGACACAGTCCATTCACGCACCCAATGGGATGCTCTCCATCCTTCCCCAGACTGCAAGAACAAGGAGACATTCAGTGAATGGCAGCAGATATAGAAGTGATAAAGAAAATCTATTTTTTTTGCTCTGTTAGCCTGTGGAACTCATTGCCACCAGATAGGGGGAACCAAGAGCGTGGCAGGGATTCAGACAAAGGCTAGCCATTTCTGCAGATCACAAGAATAGCTATCTACGGTACTCATATGGCCCCACCACCAGGGCATCTGGGCATGTCACAACCTCTACTGTATTTTCCTCACATCCATCCATCCCCCCCAACTCTGGGGCAGGGCACTGCTATTATGCCCATTGTACAGAGGGGGAACTGAGGCCCCAAGGTATATACCCTACCTGGCTCTCCACAAGCCCAAGCAGCACCTCCACTGATATTTTTAGCAGTGTAGTGTCCAACTGCCTCCCCCCACCCCCGCCGCCTGCCAGAGCCTTTCACCGTGGTGGGTAGCTACACATGTAGTGCCTGTATGTTGACACACCAACGTAAGTGTAGGCAGAGCCTAAGTCACAGCCCAATGCCTTAACCACTGCACCTCCCTTCCTCTCTAGAATAGTTCTAATAACGAAGCGTTTAACAAAGGAAAGGCTATAAACCCTCCCGCTCTATGGCCTCGACCAACCACTGACTACTGGGAACTAGGAAGAAACTTTCCCTGGGACCAGGTTATCTACCTACTGCAGGTCTTCTTGCAGCGGGGCTGCAGCATGCGATGCTGGCCATCGTGGGAGACAGGCTACCGCGTTAGCGGGACCACGGGGCTGATCCCGTCCAGCGAGGCCTGTGTTCCTCAGATCAGAGACACTATTATCCTTATTAGCGATGGTACAAAACCAGATGTTCACGTGTCATCGGAGGGGGATCCAGACAAGGAGAAGTGGCGGCGGAGGAGGGATGCCGTTTATTCTTGGAAGGTTTCTTTTTCTTCTCCCATTGATGAGAGCAAACAGAGCTGGGCTACCCTGTGCTGTCATCCGCCATGCTCCGAGCCCCTTTGCTCTCTTGCTTTAATGCACCACCTCTATTTATTCTGCTCCTGTAACTGTAAAATTGATTTTCTTGCAACAAGACGCTTGTCTTTCACCACCGAACGCACCCAAATGCTCCAACATAAGACACTGGCAATTTTTAATTAGTTTCCTTTATACCTCCTGCCTCCCAGAGCAGGCGTGTGGAACCAGAACAGGGAGGCCAAGAAAGGAACAGAATCCAGAGACGACAAAAGCACTTTTTCGTCTAGATAGGATTATTAATAATACAAGTCGTTTACCTAACAAGGCAGACAAGCTGCTTGGGAGAGAACAGTGGGAGCAGGGCAGGGGATTGGTGGGGGGGGAAGTCATTATTGTATCTTTCGCTGTAGGGTTTGAAAAGTGACTTTAACCACTAAGGTAATCTTTCAAACCAGCTAGTTCCCTCTTGGCACCTTCTCGCCCTCCCGATACACGATTGTAGCCAAATTTCCTTGCCGCTGGCTTACCCTAGTGGTCACTTCCTAAGAACAAATGACCAGAGCATGTCATTGATTTTTTTGTTTTGAAGCAGAGCTCCTCATTGAAATCCAGGGGGGGAAGAGCCTCCGGGGTCGATGACGTTGCCCAATGTTGCTTAGCGGGTGTAATTACCCCACGGCCCCTGTCAATGAGCTTTGGGCAGGCACTTCCTTGGGGGTGGAGGTTTTCCACACCCAGGCAACAGGCCGGCGGCTGTGAGATGCCACAACCCTCCATGTCCTGGACTGGAACATTGGCCAAGACCCATGCCCAGGTGGGGATTTATAAACACCTACCAGCCTGCCCACAAACCATCCGCTCATCCTCCCTCTGCACTTCCTCAAACCTCCCCTCTGCACTGGCTATGGGGAGTTGGAAGCATCCAGCTTTACCTCTGCACCTAGCGCCTCCCGTGCAAAAGATTCATGGGGGCTCTGCGGCAGCAGGGGCCTTTTGTTACTTCTGGGGGAGTGGCAAAGGCACTAGGTTGGGACTCCGGAGATCTGGGTTCAATTCCAGCTTCCTGTGCGAGTCACTTAACCTCTCTGGTCCACAGTTCCCCGTCTGTAGTCTTCCTGCCTTTGTCTGTCTTGCTTATTTAGCCGGTAAGCGCTTCAGGGCAGGACTGTCTCTTACTCTGAGTTTGTACAGCACCAAGCACCACGGGGCCCTGATTCTAGGTGGGACACTTAGGGGCTACTCCAATACAAGTCATAAATAACAGTAACAAATTGGCAAACATCAGAGATTCAGAGATTCCAAGGCCAGAAGGGAGCATTGTGATCATCTGGTCTGACCTACGGCATAGCACAAGCCAGAGAACTGCCCCAAAATAATTCCTAGAGCAGATTTTTTAGAAGAAACATCCAATCTTGATTTAAAAATGGCCAGCGGTGGAGAACCCACCACAGCTCTCGGTAAATTGTTCCGGCGGTTAATTTCCCTCACTCTTAAAAATGTACACCTTATTCCCGGTCTGAGTTTGCCTAGCTTCAACTTCCAACCACAGACCTCACTGGCATTACCCCAGATTATACCAGCTGAAGACCTGCTCTCAATTGGCTTTCATATTTAGATTGTTTTGCCCTTGCTGCAAACTGAAATTTAAAAATCCACGTGGCTGCTAGAGACTGCTTACTGGACGATGTAATGGTGCTAGTCATGGGTGCACTGTGGGACAGGGTAGTTAATTATTGTTTACTTCTCAGTAACGCCTACAAATCCCCATCAATGCCACTGTGCTAGGGGCTGTACAGAAAAGGAGGCCGTTCATATCCCAGAAAACTCGCACGCTGGGTTCCTGATACAATGCTACACGCAAGCAGAGCAACGGGGGAACGTGTCTCTTCCACGGGAGGGTTTATGTTATTTTGCACTGTATGAACTTTTGAAATCCTAGTGTAGCCAGTGAGAAGTGATGTGTGAAAAGCGCCTTTGGACAGGGACCAGGACCGGGCTCAGACGTGCTGCTGCAACAGAAATAACAAATAATAATGTTCAAATGCTACCCTAGGCATCCAGGTATGCTGCTGGTGCAGCACGAGCTAGGATGACATCAAATTCCAGCAGGTGCTGGGTGCTCCCACTAGAAAATCTGCATCCTCGTGATGAGAGGAGGAGGGTTAATAAATCAATGTTTCTAAGGTGCTTTGAGGTGCCCCAGATGAAAGGTGACATATGCCAGCAAAGGATGATGATGAATAATTAAAATGGCCCCACTGTATAGGAAGGTTCCATTGATAAATAAGGGGTCCATAAACGCTGGATCGATGTTTTACTGTTTGGTTATAGATTCCTATGGAGTCCAGCAGGTCAATAGGTGGCCGATAACCATCTATCACCCTCGTCCTCATGTGCTTCTGACCCTCTCTGCTCCTTGTGTTGCGGAGCTAGGAGCCTTAGTCATGTCCCCAGACAGCACCGTGCTGGGCACGTCCTCAGTTACACTCCGGCTGCAAACAGAAAGAGACTTCAAGGGCGTCAACAGGCCAGCTGGGTCTTCAGCTGGTTCAACAGGCTATTGCCATCCGCGGAGCCTTGCAGATTTACAGCAGCTGAGGCGCTGGCCCAGTTTAGACGCATTCCCAGGGGTCCTAAGCGTGTTCTAGACGGGAGCAGGCTGTGAGAGGCCACCGCACCCTCCTGCAGATCCCTCCTTCAAACTCTCCTTGGAGGTGATGCTACAAAACTGACAAGTCTTTCCTGGGTGCTGGCTGGTGAGTCTTGCCCACATGCTCAGGGTTTAGCTGATCGCCAGATTTGGGGTCAGGAAGGAATTTTCCTCCAGGGCAGATTGGCAAAGGCCCTGGGGGGGGGGGGGGTTCGCCTTCCTCTGCAGCGTGGGGCACGGGTCACTTGCTGGAGGATTCTCTGCACCTTGAGGTCTTTAAACCACGATTTGAGGACTTCAATAGCTCAGACATAGGTCAGGGGTTTGTTGCGGGAGTGGGTGGGTGAGATTCTGTGGCCTGCGTTGTGCAGGAGGCATGGCCGGCTCCAGGCACCAGCTTCTCAGGCAGGTGCTTGGGGCGGCCACTCCAGAGAGGGGTGGCATGTCCAGGTATTCGGCGGCAATTCGGCGGACGGTCCCTCACTCTGCCTGGGAGTGAAGGACCTCCCGCCGAATTGTCGCCGCAGATCGTGATCGTGGCTTATTTTTTTTTTTTTTTTGGCTGTTGGGGCGGCCAAAACCCGGGCAGGACGTCAGACTAGATGATCATAATGGTCCCTTCTGACCTTAGTCCTCTGGTGAGCTGAGGGATTGCCCCTCACACTGACCAGCGCTGTCGCACTGGTTCCCTGGGCTGCCCTGCAGGTCTGGATCCATCTGTTGTCTCTTGCCATCCTTAGACTGTACGTCCTGAATTTGTACAGAGCCTGACACAATGGGTGCTGGTCTGTGACCAGGGCTCCTAGGTGCTACGATAATCTAACCACATAACAATAGTGATAACGTAGCCTGTTGTGTGTATGCGTGCACTGTCGGATCCTGACTTAAAGGGTTCCATATAGATTCACACCAGGGAAGGATTTGGGTCATTTTGGGGGGGCTGTTTTGGTTTGAGTGTCATGCTTTTTCTGTAAATATGTGACACCCAGAGCAGTGCGTACTGCTCTTTTTGATCTCCTCACCTAGGCACCAATGCAATCCCTCTAGTGAAAACTTAAATAACTCGCTGCAAACAGAGGGTGAAATTGACAAACCCTCAGTGATGCTGCAGCTCCTGGATCTGAGACCTGCTTCTATCCTTCTTAGAAATTAAATTTGAACAAATCAACGTTTTGGGTGAAATGTATTAAAAGTGTTTCTAGTAGGGTCCTGGGAGGGCAGGGGGGCTCACTTTCCCTCTCAGCATTCTCCGTGCCTGGTTTTTAAATAATACTTGATCACACAGCGTCTGCACCTTTATTAAGGCCATTAATTTCAATTGCCCACTATAATTCCTAAACTCTTCTTAATTGTTCCATGATACAACGGTATTGTCGCTTCAGAGTTCGCATCCCGGTCTGCAAAGCTTGGAAGCTGCGCCCCCTGCAGGCCAGTTTAAATGACTACATGTTAAACAGCTCTGAGGACCTTAAAAATAATATTCTCTTCAGATATCTTTTTTTTTTTGCCAATGCTGACACATGCACGATTAGTTTCTATTCAAGATTATTTTCAGATCATAATCAAAGCCTATCTTTTGTGGTGGTGTTTTCCACAGTAAGATGCTTAAACATAGGGCTTGATTCTCCTTTATCTTGAGTTTCACACCAGACCGCTCCAGCTGAGGGTTTGGCCCTCTGATGTCAATTCGTTTACTCCTGGGCCACCCCATTGGATATGACAGGAGACTCACACCAAAGATTCAGCTTGAGATCTCAGTTTAACTGGTGTAAACCTGAAGTGGCTTCACTGGTATTGGCACCTGCGTAAGAGAGATCAGAATCTGGCCAGGTGCGTTGCATTTCCAGCTTCTTTTCCCAAAAAGTTTATGCAAGTGTTGCATGGAGAAACCCTAAATCCACTCGGCTCCCCAGAACTATCCAGAGAGCTCCCGGCTGTGAATATTTCCTGCCAGTCTCACTTTCTCAATCTTTGTCTCTGTAGACAGACACTAATAAATAAATACAGAATTAGCTAAGTACTGAGCAATTCTTAAGAGAGTATGGACCTGAAAGCCAGATAGTGACCAACACCCTGAAGAACTGGCAGCAAATCCAAATGCCCTGATGGCGTCATGTAAACAGAATTATAAAGGGAAAGTGGGGCAAGTCTGTCTGTGCTTTTCAGGAATCCAGACCAAACGAAACAACTGACCCACATGAAATCCAGACTTGACCAGGCTGTGTTTTGCTAACTCAAGATCAAAAAAATGTCCTTTACATTCATTCTAGGCCAAATCTTGGTCCTGTAGTCACTGAGAACGGCTTTGCCACTGCCTCCAGCGGGAGCAGGATTAGATCTAGATCAGATCTATTAACTTCTTATTCTTTTCTCTAAGTTTAACAGCGAGATTAACCAAATGACAATGCACCAAATAACATCTACTGGATGCATTTCAGTGACAAGTGCGTGTGCAGGTGCGGGAGCAAATTCTGCTCTGAGCAATTCCCCTGTCTCCAGTTTACATGAGTGTAAACTGGGATCACAATTTGACCCTCTGGCTGAAAAGTGTTTTGGGATTAATTGGGGGCTAATAGGATCTCTCTGTACTATCTGTGAAACTGCTAACCACGACCCTAGGACAGTTCTAGCCTATTTTCCTTGCATGGTGTGGCAAGGGATCGTGCTATGGACTATCAAGTGGCAACTTGGTGACATGGTGCTCAGAAAAAGATCCATACTATAGCAATCAGGGGAACAGAAATTAAAACCCAGGCCGCAACAAATCACGTTTACCTTTCTGCACACACAAGAAGACATCTGCATGCTCTCTTACCCATTTTTTTCCATTCCCATGCATTTTTTCCATGCAGTGATCCTTTTGCACGTGCCCAGGTACCTGTTTGCACAGTTACCCATTTGCACATGTGAGTACCAGTTGACTCTCACCCTCGTGAATGTAATTTTGAATGGAGAATATCAAATGTGCCTGATTCCAAAAGTCTCGGGGGCATGTGCCCCATTTAACACAACAAGTGCATTTTTAAGCAAAAGCAAATTACTCCCCTCTGGACCCCATCAGACCCCTTCCCTCACTCCTTCTCCATGAGAGAACCTCAGAAAAGACATAGCCCTTGCACGGCAAGATCAGCAAACTCAAGCTCCATTGGACCAGTGGGGAAAGGTCAGCAAGACCCCCCCACTACAACCACTAAACCGATTTCGGCATGTCCACATTAGGCAGTTGCACCAATTTCGCTAAATCAGTTTTGTTGCCCAAACTGTAGATCAGTTTGACTACTCCGACGTAAGCTACCCCAGTGCAACAATAACCTGTGAACGAGTCCAGCGCAGATAGTTCTACTGTTCTGACTCAATTACATTTTGGGCCCACTTTGTCCTGATGTCAATGACTGCCCAAGGAGACAGGCAGTGGAGAAGCAGGCCCGTTGACTTGAGCGGGAGGGGGCCCTGGAGCTGAGGGTCCGGTCGGAGAGTGGTAGCTGCGTATGCGTGCGTGTACTTAGGCAGGGCATACAAAGATTGCACCATTTAGTGGGTACAGAAGAGTAATAGCATCTGTTGTATTATTCATTAGCTTGTAGGTTCAATAAAGTTGTTGCTATTAAGCACTGCAAAAGGTTTCGAGTGCTGCTCTTAACAGTAACCGCTCCCTGCTTTGGTGCTGCAGAGAGGGCCTCACCCTGGCTTTCCCGTTGTGTTTTATTGCCTCTGCATTGGGTCGGGCACCTCCTGGCACTGTTCTCTGCCGGAGCTGCCCAGCGTGTGGCTACACAATCACTTCCACCTGGCAGAAACAGCGAGGGGAGCCGAGGGCTCTGAAGCGCACCAGGTCCTCCACTGGCATCTGCCCATTGGAATCCCCGTAGACCATCCCCACTCAAGTCAACTGGCCAATGTTCTTTAATTTCTCTCTCCGGGGGTGGGTGCAGCCACTCACTGCTGCTGCTGCTCTGTATGTAAGGACTAGAGATCCTGCCCTGCGTTAGAGCACATGTGCATCGAGTCATGGCGGATCGCGTAGCCCAGTGGCTCTCAACCTTTTGGGGCTCAGGACCCATTTGTAAACCTCGATGGCCTGTCGCAACTCAGAGCCCCCCGGAGACGCCCCTAGATTTGATCCACCCGCCGGGTTGCACCCACACGGTTTCCAGACTGGACTAAGCTGCCGCCAACCTTTTCATAACCATAGCAACGATTTGTCCTTCTTTTTGTCCCAGGGGGAGGGATAGCTCAGTGGTTTGAGCATTGGCCTGCTAAACCCAGGCTTGTGAGTTTAATCCTTGAGGGGCCCACTCAGGGATCTGGGGCAAAATCAGTACTTGGTCCTGCTAGTGAAGGCAGTGGGCTGGACTCAATGATCTTCCAGTTCTATGAGATAGGTATGTCTCCATATATTATTATTATTCTCTAGCCTGCCCACCCATTAACAAATTTAGCCTCGTCAACCCCACCCCTTCCTATGAGGCAGCTAAACTGAGACACAGAGAGGTCGAGTGACGTGACCATGGCCTTCGAACAAGACTGATGCAGAGTCCGGAGCAGAACCCAGGAGTCCTGACTCCCTGTGCTTTTAAGCACTAGACAATGCATTCCAAAGTAAGGCATTGTGGGTAGTGAAACAGCTCAGATTAAAGGTCTCCCCGAGGAATGGAGCCTGCAAGTTTGCTACATAAAGCTGGACTTCAATGGTCAGTGTTGTTACAGATTTCTGATTTTGTACAGCGCCTTTCACACAAATGATCCCCAAAGACTGGTCCAAATTTTGTCTTGGTTAACCCTCAAAAGGCAACGATGTTTGCATGGGTGTGACGAAGAAGAGAATTTGGCTCCAGGATCTGGTGACGTTGCCTATCTCTTTATATAGTATCGATATGTAAAACAGAGGTCTCGCTGCAGGAGGTCATGGCTACAGTTTTATTAACTTACCTGCCTCCCAAGGGAGCCTTAGACGCAATGAGATGAAATGTGCCTTAAAAGTGCTAAACAAGAACTACATGCCAGAGCTGTGTCCAGGATGAAGTGCCTCCAGGACAAATCTCTCGTGTATGTGTGAGAAAACAAGCAGCCCACCTAGGAGACCGTGGTTGTCAACGTACTGCTGCTGCAGAGAACTCCATGGGCTAGAGCTCAAACTTTTGCTCTGAAAGCACAGTCCCCTCCCACTTGAACGCAATGCAATTCTCCTTTAGCAGCACAGGGCCCTGCTCTGACATGCAGCTGAGTTGTTACGATTCCACTCTGCAGTGCCCACGTACCCCGACCTTTTTACAGCACTCTGCCACCCAGTGATCTCAACACGCTCCACCAACGTTAGCCTCACAGCTGAGGACAAGGGCGTCTCCTCCCCATTTCATAGATGAAGAAATGGAGCTATGAGGACAGGCGTCTGTGGCAGCCCTGAGTTTAGAGACCCCGTCTCCTGAACCAGGAGACTATCGTCCCTTCCTAATGGTGACATCTCGTATAATAACTCTGGCTTTGTGATGAATGGGCTGGAGGCCATTTCTGTCCCTTGTGAGTACTGGGCACGTATCAAGCATCTGTCCCCGGGTGTAATAAATGGTTTATGGCTCGCCACTGCAGCATCCTCACCTCCCGCCATGCATGTGTTTCAAAGCCCTGTTGTCTCCTTGTAATGCATGTAAGTGGGGCACAGTCCTGGGGCTCTCTCCTCTGACACAGCAGACAAGTGGGGTACAGGCCTTTGACCCTTAGCTGCAGTCAACACGTGTCTCCAGATGTCATATCCACAGGCTAGATACTTTCCCCTCCCCGTCGGCGAAGGATTGGCAGGTACAAGTCCATTCCCCCAGGGCACGCCTAGCCCCACGCCGCCTGTTCACAGCCGTGTATATTTCACAGGCCCATGTGTAGAACTTGCTCCAGGACAAGGACACCCAAAGAAGCAGCCTAGGTTTGAAACTGACAATGATGAGAAAGATGCAAAGGGAGCGAGGGGGAGAAGGAAAGATCGAAGATTTTTTAAAGCAATAAAACCCGCTACATTATTTTATAGGTTGCAGCATCCGAATGCACACACACACATACCCATGCAAACACACACACACACACAAAAAGTTACCGGGGGAGGGGAGGGAGTCCTCCAAGCTCTGCGCCTTGTCAGCGCTGTGTCTGCTGTCACTCAGCCGCCGAATTCTCCTTCAAGTTGTCATAGCAAGGCTGGAGGGGATTATGCTAAGGCACTGTCCAGAACTGATTCATGTGGAACGCGTGCTTGACTAGCGGAACCGCTGGTGTGAGCGAGAGCCGTTGAGACCCCCGATTTTCCCACCTTCCTTAGACAATCTGGTATTGTTCGGCCGCAGCCCCAGTGATCCCTGTCCCGGGGTTGTGACTGACACAGCTTTGAGGCTGTAAGGCGTATTTTGAATTTCTAAAACCTCTCAGGAAGTCCCCATGGGTGCCTTCTGCCATTGTCTTGTTTCTCTTTTTGGCCTTTTTCTCTCTCCACCCCACACCGTCCCTCCCTTCTTCTTCTTTTTTTTTTAATTTCTAATTCCAGGCCTTACGATCCCCGAACACAATGTTTTCTCCCTCCCGCCCCCCCCCCCCCGCCCTGTGTTAACATTCTCCCTCTCTCTGGGCTCGCTCAGCCAATTCGCAAACATGTTTAAAAAAAAAATAAAGAGACAGAGAGCGAGAGAGAGAAAGCTTTAAAACAGGGACTGAAAGCCTGGATCCTTTATTGATATGAAGGGTTTTGTTTGTTTGTTGTTAATTAACTGACATAAATTCAGGAGCTGTTGGAAAATAATAACCAAAATAACACTCTCATCTTCTCTCTCTAGTTATCACCATCCATACCCCTTTCTTGAGCCAGCTTCTAAAGCATTCTTCATTGGGATTGAGCTAAGGAGAACTTGTTGCCCAGAAGTTGTTCCTCGGGCAGCGATGGTTCTTGCTGCGTTTCACTGAGAAGACCTACAGCACGTTTCTCAACCGCTCATTTGGTTTTGTGTTTTTTACGGATGTTCGCTTTGACAGACAGAGGGTACGTCCGGAGGGAAGGGGGGTGGACTGGAAAGTCGCCCCACACCTTCCTCTGCCACTGAAGGAGACAGGACCATGAAGCCTGGAAAGGCTCCACTTGGGCAACGTTCTAGAAATAAGCCAAGTCTCCCCCCTCCGGGGAACGAGGAGTGAAATCTTGACCCCAAACCCCTTTAACACAAGCAATTGCTGCTCTCGCTCTTCTGGAGTGGAATTTGCCAAAGACTTGGAGATACTTGCACAGGGATGACTGTGGTCCAGTGGGTGGAGCTAGGAGCCGGGCCCTCTCCAAGGCCCATCTCCGCTTGGACCGGAAATTGGTCTTGCCCCTGCAAGGAAGAAAAATCTAGCTAACTTCCAACCTATGAACATCCATTGTCCCAAACGCTCCTTGCCGTGGCCAGAAAGGTGCAATGCAATTGACAGGTGTGTTCCTGGACATGTCTCTGATGGCCAATGTTACATCAAGGCATATCCCAAAAGAGTGCCTTCCTTATCAATTCCCCACAGGGCGTCATATCCCTCCACTGCTGTCATTGACTTGCATTGTTCGGCTTATCTTCTGCCTTCATCCCCTCCTCCTCCCCCCCCCCCCCCACATCCCCCTGGAATCCCCTTCCCTTCCATCCTACTCAGCACTATATAACCATTTCCCATTTCCAGTCTTAATCTTCTAAGAATGAATTGAGAATGACCAGCGTAAATACACAGGTGCCGCTGGGAGCAGAAACGACTCTTTAATCTCAGATATGAAAACAATTCCCTCTGCTTCTCACTAGCAATCAGCAAGTGCTATCAGCGCTCCACTCTCCCTGGGAACATGGGAGCTTATAAATATGAATTAGCGGGGAGCAAATCTACTCTCTTACCTAAAGCTAAATGTTATCTGGGTCCCTTTCCAGCCACAGCTGACATTTCCAGAGGACTTTAGTCACATCTGCTGGAAGACAACTCATTTCTCCTTTAGAAAGAAAGCAAGAAAGAAGGAGAAAGGGGTTGGGGCGTGGAAGAGAAATGTTGCCTTTGTTTAAAGGGAGACGCTCTAGATTTTCTGAATCCTTCCCAGAAAAATTCGTAAGAGGGAAGGGGAAACTTGGATAAACTTAGGGTTTGGTCTTGTTCCCCCAGCCAGCAGGGGGAGCTGCCCTAACAAGACTACTGGAAATTCCCCTGATGTAAGGGAATCCCCAAGTGGCATAAATGGTCCCTGTGATGAGCTGGGGTCAGGAGGAAGCTATTTGTGGTAATGACACCCCAGGATGGGTCATCAGCTAGGACTGAACCTTCAACCTACAGATCTAAACACAGGGGTTTCTATTGCTTGTCTCTCTAGGCATGTTCCAACCACTAGAGGGGGACAAAGAGCCACAGCATGTTAGCATGGGTTACAAGTGCATAATAATAACTTTATTGAACCTACCAATTTATGAACAATGCTATATAGTCTCATGTGACAGTAGGTGGCACTCTTTGTACTATCTCACCATCCACCTATACACATCTATCCAGATAAATCTCCTTTATAGCAGCCCTGGGGCTGCTCTAAATTAAACTGTGGGCTTCCAAGATCAGGGACATAAAGGTAACTTTGGTTCTGCAAAGTCAGTGGTTCTCAAACTTTTGTACTGGTGACCCCCTTCACATGGCAAGCCTCTGAGTGTGACCCCTCTTATAAATTAAAAACACTTTTTTGATATTTAACACTATTATAAATGGTGGAGGTGAAGCAGGGTTTGGGGTGGAGGCTGGCGGCTCGCGACCCCCCCATGTAATAACCTCGCAGACTCCCTGAGGGGTCCCGACCCCCCAGTTTGAGACCCCCTGTGCAATGAGAAGAGCTTGGCTGGACCTAAGGATCAAGTCCTTAGACTGTGAGCCCTTTGGGACAGAATACTAAGCTGAATCTGTATTTGTACAGCACCCGGCACAGTTCTGGATGGGGCTTCTGGGTGTAACCAAAGCCATTACTACGGCAGTTATTATTAAGTGATAGTCGGATAAGGTTTCCCTGGGTGATAGCTGCATCTCAGGGATGCTTTCTCCAGGCTCTGAGCTCTTATTAGATGTTGTAGCCGCCTGTTTATGGCATTTCAGACTGGCCTGGATGAATACAGCGTGGGAAGGAAAATACAAAGAGAGCGACTAGATTGTACTAAATATACTGCAAGGCTTTCCCACCTCTGATCTCTCCGGAGGGGGGTCAAATCCTGAAATTCCTGCTCTAGTGACAGTCCCATGGAATGCAATGGAAGCTTCGTCTGGCAATGACGGAAGCTGATTTCATTAATGCCGGTGTAAATCAGCAGTAACAACAGTGATGTCAGCGGAGTGATGCAAAAATGGGCAGGAGATCGGCATCGGGCCCTGGCTTGGGACTTGCCCCCAGGGGAGCAGTGGGTGCCCAGAACCCCTCGGGATTTGGCCTGCGACAGGGTAGCACTGCTCACATATTGATTCAGAAAACCACAGCGCACCGTGTCAGCTGGGTAAACCGGATCGTTCCCATTTTAGGCAAAGGTGTAATGGTCATTAAGAGTCAGATTTTCCCAAGGAAAGTTGCAAAATTCTTCGGACTTCTCCTAGGTCATAATCCCCCCCTGTGCAGGAAGCCAGTTCAGGGCCTATGTCCGACTCAAACCCCATTTAAGCCTTCAAACGAGAGCACGTATGGTGCACGTGGCTTGTGCTGACCCTCTGCACAGGGGAAAATTTCACCCTCCTTACGTGTGCTTCCTGTTTATGACCTCCTGCTGCCCGCGGGGTGCAAAGCTGTATTGGCTCTTGCCACAGACCTTTGCACTGTAAGCAGGGGTGGAGAAAGGGTGATCATGTGGTTAAAGGGCAGGACTAGGGGGTCAGGATGCCTGGGTTCTAGTCCATTGACTTGCAGAGCTGCTGTGGCCCTCCGTTCCCATACCTGCAAAACCAGGGCAGTATTACTGACCTGTCTCCAGTGTCACTCTTATTTGTTGAAGGAGCAACAAAGCAGAAGTCAAGAGACTTGGGTTTGATCCCCAGCTCTGCCAATGACCTGCTGTGAATCCTTGGCCAAGTTACTTCCTGCCTCAGTTTCCCCTCACACCCTTTGTCAGCCTTGTCTATTTAGACTGTGAGCTTTGGGGGCAGAGACAGGGTCTCTTTCTCTGTAGCCAGACAGCACCCGGCACAACAGGGCCCCGAGCTTGGCATGAGCCTCTAGGCGCTACCGTAATACACACGGTAACTAACCATCCTCATAATAAATTTATGTAAAGAGCTTTGAGATCCTAGGGTGGCCAGCGTAGCAGAGTTGCAAAATCTCATCAGCTCCCTCCCTGCCAAGTAGCCATAAGAAAGATTTGGATTGTGTGTGTGTTTGTATCGAAATCCAAATCTTGCTCCCCGGTGGGGGGGAGGTATCTGCCAAGCACCCTCAACAGCCAGGAGTTAAATGCACTGACAGCACACTTGGTGCTGGGGGTTCTACCTGCGTGGGCCGAGTGTCCAGGTACCAGCTTTGCTCCTGAGATCAAAGAAGAAGCACTCTAGTAGTCTAAATGCCTCTCTTATTTTATTTTTTAAGCTGGCTCCGTATTTAATTCAGGTTCCCAGCGCTGAATCAATGCAGGTGCAGAAGGAATGACAGAGTCACCTCCAAGATCTAAGCCCTCCTTCCCCACTCTCCCGCAGGTAACGGGTAAATCGAGTCTCTTCCTCGAACAAGCCACCCAGCTTGTTTGCCAAGAGGGTGACATGAAAGAATCTGGCCCTGCAGCCGGCGATGCCAGAAATGTAAATGTTCCTCTTTTTCCTCCAGACATTTGGCTGTGATCTCCGCTACCTACACACGTTGGCCTCTAACCACACAAACATATCTGGAAGGGAAGAAACTACAGAACACTGGAGTCTCTAATGGGATGCTTAAGCCGTCTTTTAGCTTTTTAATGAGCAGTTCATGGCAGGAATGCTAAACACCGGTAGGTAGACAGACCTGTCTCACTAGCAGACAGCGCTATGTGTTTCTATGCCCTTGTCTGGCTTGAGTGAGCTCTGACCTCATTGGCTTCATGCCATTCAATTAACAGGGAGAGGAATTTGTGTGTGTGTGTAGGGGGGGTGATGCCAGGGGGCAGTTTAACCATATGTATTAATTGTCATTTTAAATTCCAAGCAATTGAGCATCCCGCAGGGATGGTATAAACCTCTCTGCCATCCCTAGCAGGTACCTATCTAGTCAATTAGTATTTCCGATGGCTGCCATTTCTCCCCCGCCCGCATGGAGAATATGTTGCCGTAACCAGCTGAGGGCCCATGACACAGCGGGATGCGATCAATAAATCAAGAGCAAGGGGCGGCCAGGCTGCATGTCAAGTCATTTTGCCACCCAGGCTGCTGTGGAGCGTGTGGCCGTGGTTGGGCCTTTCCATTTCCTCAGCAATGGATTAAGAACCGACAGACGGGGCTCAACGTCATTGTGGAATAATCCAGTTCTGGCCGTTTCCACTCAAAGAAGGGAATGGAGGCAGGGGACTGAGTGAAAAATTCCCTCCTTGAGATTCCCTTTTGTCTCCGTCTAAGGACATTTGTGCTGAGGAGGGTCATGCAAAAGAAAGTTTCTCCTCCAGTCTGAAAAACAATGTTCTCATCCACAGAAACTCACTTAGGGGTGCCCTCTTTCAAAATGGCTGCCATCTCTTATTGTTCTCAGTGGGAGTGTGGCCACAGGCTGCCCTCAGTTTTGATGGGCTTCTCAAACCAGCCACCATCTCACATTACTCTCACTGGGAGGGAGGCCAGAGGCTACGCGTAGCAAAGATGGCCACCGCCTCCATTCACCTGGTCATCTCAGGACACCTCTCTGCTTCCCAGCAGCATAGAGAGCTACCATTAGGGTGACCAGATGTCCCAATTTTATAGGGACAGTCCTGATTTTTGGGTCTTTTTCTTATATAGGCTCCTATTACTCCCCAACCCCTGTCCCGATTTTTCACATTTGCTGTCTGGTCACCCTAGCCGCCATCTTCCTTAAGGGCAACTGGCTTCACTCTCGTAATCACCAGTCACTCTCAATAATCGTGGCCTACCTGGCCACACCAGCAGCTCTAGTAGACTCATTAGCCACTAGACTGGGTCAAAGACACTGCCACCAGGCATACCTCGCTACTCCTCATTCTGAGGGACATGGCTCACTGCAGGCCTATCTTCTGCACACGTTAGGTGTCCCCTCGCTTGCATCTCTGAAAATTATTTGCATCAGAAATAAAGACTCATGAAACCGAAGTGATGGAAAAAGATACTTACACTTAAAACAGGGGTTCGCAGCCTTTTCCACATGGCATCCCCATCACTGGAGGTTTTTAAGAACAGGTTGCACAAACCACCGTCAGGGATGGTCTAGGTTTACTTGGGCCTGTCTCGGTGCAGGGGGCTGGTCTCGATGACTTCTCGCAGTTCCTTCCACCCTGACATTTTTATGATTCTATACCACGATCCCCTTCTCCACCCCTGGGCCGTCTCCTCTAGCTCCGACCCCTTTTCCATTTAGAAATATAGGCGGGGAGGGAGGGAGGGGTCACAACCTCCTGACACCTGTTTGTGAACTTTCAGGGGGTCAGCTTCCAGGGCCTGAGAGCTCTTGTACTAAAGCAGTGACCCCGACATCATTTTAAGTTTCCTGCACAAAATCCTACTTTTTTGCCTCTCACTGTGGGGCTTTGGGTAAAATTTTCAAAAGTGTCTAAGTGGTTTAGGGGCCATTTTTCAAAAAGTGATTTAGGCTCTTAGGAGTTGACTTTTAATGAGACTTAGGCTACTAAGGCCCAGATCCTCAAAGGTATTTAGGCACCAAATGCCCATGGGGATTAGGTGCCGATCTGGGCCTGGGCGCCTAAGTCCCTTTTGAAAATGGGATGTCGGCTCGTTGGAGAATTTAACGCTTCATCACCTCCCACATCTGGTCCTTGGCTGAATGAAAGGGATGCCCTCCAACCCCATTCAAGATTCCAGAGCCCTGCCCAGACAATCCTAGCTAAGGTACTTAGATGGCCCCTATGACTGTAATGTTTGAGCACCTCACAATCTTTACTGCATGTATCCTCACACACCCCACTGGACCTACAGAAGTGACGGTACCAATTTATAAGTAGGGAACCAAGGCACAGAAGGTACGTCTACACTGCACGCTAAGCCCTGGTTCTGACTCAGGTTTGAGGCCTCCTGTCTGTCTGCATACAAATGATCTGACTCAGGCCAGTAAACACTCAGGGTCTGGATCCTAGGAGCCTGCTGTGGGGTGGGTCAGAGCCCAAGGCCTGCTGAGACCTGAGTCCAAGCCCTGCCATTTTGCAGTGTGGACGCCGCTTGAGCCGCAGACCTGAAGTCAGATGTTCTGTGCAGTGCAGTATGGACGCATGAGTGTAACACGAACAGACCCTGGTCATCGGCAGGCAGGATCGAACCTGGGACCCCTGGAGCTAAATGCATGAGCCTCTACTGCATGAGGGAAAAGTCACATGGCTCTTAGCTAAGGCTGTAGCAGATTCGTTAATCTCAAAGTGGTCTCGGTGCCACTAGAGGGGACAGAGCACCACACCCAGGAGGTGTGTGGGTTACATTAGCGTGGCTGAGAGACTCAGGTCAAGCAGTGTAAACCCATGTTTGCAGTGCAGTGTGGCTGCTCCAGGGTGAGCTTAGAAACCCCATGTCCAGAAGCCCCGGTCCCACAGACCCAGACATACACTGCAGAGATTTGCCCAAGGGCACACGGAGTTGCTGGCGGAGCTAGGAATTAAACCTAGGTCTCTGGCTAGCGAACTAACCACTTGTACCATCCGCCCTCAATCCCGTACCTTTGCCTGGAAGCCAATTCTTCAACTGCCCGAGTTTTAAATCAGTCTCTTCAAAACACTTTAGTTCATTTTTCTCTCTTTTGTATTTCATCAGAAACGTCGACAGCCGAGCAATTAAATACAAATGACTTAAAAAAGAGCGAGACGGCGAGAAATGTTTCCCGGGATATAAAAAGTGATTTCAGGCACCAAAATTTATGCTGCTCTAAAATAGATTTTATTCCAGTGTAATGAGAGAACAAAATAATTAATTTCTCTCTCAGAGACAAAAGGGTAAAGGTCGCCTTCCAGTGTCTTAATTCAAACCCATCATCCCTCCGCTTCTTGGGGGAACAGAATGGACGAGAGCCAGACGTGTGCCAGGCAGTGATGCAGAAGGAGCACTATATTTTCTTTAGAAAATTTGATGTCTGGAATTAGGGCTAATAACCCCCACTACGGGAAAGCTGAGATCAGCAAACGCTCAGCAGGCGTCCTCAGACAGCTCTGTCCTCCTCCTTCGGTCCTGACCTGCGGATCACCCCCTGCTAGTTCAGTCCGTGGCCTAAGACAGCTCTGCCCGTGTGCCGTGCTCCTGACATGCAGCTTCCCCTCATAGACCAGTTCTGCTAATGCCCCCTGGATCTTAACTGACAGTCCCTTCTGTTATTCTAGTGCGAGTTCTGCCGTGCACCTCACCCTGTGAGATCACCGCTCCCCGCTATGCATAAGACACGTCTAGGTAGTCTACTGGGCACCCCTGCAGTTTGTTCCTGGTGTTAAATTTGCCAATTAGCCACAGGCGAGCGTGTTGCGGGATGGGCCAGCACCTCTCGAACAGGCTTCCTGTGCCAGAACCCGAGTCGAACAAATTTCAGGGCGCAGCATGAGGCACTATCTCTTCAGCTGAGCTTTGGGGTGCAGTTTGGGTCATTTCTAGGGCCTGTGTCTACGCAGGAGCTTTTGGGAACTATTGACTTTTGAGCCCCGATCCTCAGCGGGTGTGAGATACCCCGATTTGCACCAGCAGAGGATCTGACTCCGACGTATTCACTTGCCAATTGATGGAATATCTCGTATAATTAACATAAGCGCAGAAGTGATAAATGGGTTAATCCCTCCTCTAATGATTATTGATCGGTTAAGCACTGACAATATGCTTGAAACACAGACTGTGATAGTCCCTACCCTGTGAACTTCAGTGTAGTCAAGTATCAGAGGGGGAGCCGTGTTAGTCTGAATCTGTAAAAAGCAACAGAGGGTCCTGTGGCACCTTTAAGACTAACAGAAGTATTGGAGCATAAGCTTTCGTGGGTGAATGCCCACTTCACCAGACTACATCATCAGTGTAGTGTGTTGTTTGGATATAGGCGGTAAACAGTCCATCCCTATGCCAACAGCCGCCAGCCAATTGTTAGCAGAACTGCCAAGCTATCGAAAAGAAACAAACAAACCCATATTACCATATTACAAAGGAATAGGCGCTGGGCCTCTTCAGATATAATCTACAATTGGGGGCTGTGAAGAAACAGGGGGATGGTGTTTGTACTAGATGAAGTGATAAATAATAGTTATGCAAACCAGCCTTCTCCAATCCACCCTTATCTCTGCAACATAACTGGGCACAGGCAGGATTTGTATAAATTGAGGCAAAGTGAATGTATCCAGTTAGCAGGTCGCTGCCTTTAAGAATATTCCTTCCAAAGGAGAGTTGCAACTTGACTCGATCAAGCAGGCCTGAGCTTGCCTCTCTCAGAGATGATAAAACATTCTAATAAACACTTAGGAAGCCCATTACAATGAGAACATTGCATGCCGGCAAGACCTGCTTGTCAATTTCTTTCAGGAAGGCTCTGCCAATCCAACAGCCGATTACATTGGCACAAAGAGCCAATCCAATGCGCTCCAGTTTATAGCACCGCGTGTCGAGCTTCCTTATCTAAATCTCCCAGTTACCTGAAACTCAATGAGAAATCCCTTTCCTTTAACAACCCCTCTGTGCAACTCTTCCCAGAGTTTAAGGGCAGAAGGAACCATTAGATCATCTAGGCTGGTCTCCTGTATAACATAGGGTAGCGAATCTCACCCATTCACCCCTGTATTAAGACCAATAACTGGTGTTTGAGTCTCCCAGAAAGGTATCTAGCTTTGATCCGCTTTGCTGGAGCTCAGGGTTTCAAGCCCAAGTTCCAGCCTGAGCCATAATGTCTACATTGCTGTTTTTAACATGCTAACGTGAGCCCCACCAACACAAGTCTGTGGACCCGGGCTGGGTGGCTCACTCCCACATGCAGTGCAGACATACCCCAGGAGATGGAGAATCCACGGCGTCCCTTGGTATTTAGTTCCAATGGTTCACCACCCTAATGTGGAAGAACGTGTGGATCAATGTAAAGTAATGCACACTGGGACCAATAACCCCAACTATACATACAATATGATGGGGGCTAATTTAGCTACAACTAATCAGGAAAAAGATCTTGGCGTCATCGTGGACAGTTCTCTGAAGATGTCCATGCACTGTGCAGCGGCGGTCAAAAAAGCAAACAGGACGTTAGGAATCATTAAAAAGGGGATAGAGAATAAGACGGAGAATATCTTATTGCCCTTATATAAATCCATGGTACTCCCATATCTTGAATACTGCGTACAGATGTGGTCTCCTCATCTCAAAAAAGATAGACTGGCATTAGAAAAGGTTCAGAAAAGGGCAACTAAAATGATTAGGGGTTTGGAACAGGTCCCATATGAGGAGAGATTAAAGAGGCTAGGACTTTTCAGCTTGGAAAAGAGGAGACTAAGGGGGGACATGATAGAGGTATATAAAATCATGAGTGGTGTGGAGAAAGTGAATAAGGAAAAGTTATTTGCTTGTTCCCATAATATAAGAACTAGGGGCCACCAAATGAAATTAATAGGCAGCAGGTTTAAAACAAATACAAGGAAGTTCTTCTTCACACAGCACACAGTCAACTTGTGGAACTCCTTGCCTGAGGAGGTTGTGAAGGCTAGGACTATAACAGAGTTTAAAAGAGAACTGGATAAATTCATGGAGGTAAAGTCCATTAATGGCTATTAGCCAGGATGGATAAGGAATGGTGTCCCAGCCTCTGTTTGTCAGGGGGTGGTGATGGACGGCAGGAGAGAGATCACTTGATCATTACCTGTTCGGTTCACTTCCTCTGGGGCACCTGGCATTGGCCACTGTTGGCAGACAGGATACTGGGCTGGTCTGACCCAGTATGGCCATTCTTATGTTATGTTCTTATAACCTTTGGCTTCGGGGGGAAGACAAGAGGGAGGGTTTTCAGATGGTATCAACGTTTCCCAAGGTGGCTGCCTACCAGCAGTAGCAGTATTTATAAGCCCCAATGTGGTTTGGCTCCTAAATCCCTACTTAAGCATTTGAACTGGGATTTGAGCGCGTACCACCCATCGGTTGCTCATTATGCCCGTTCGAAAGACACTGTTTGTGCCAGTGTAACTACGTTGGTTGGGGGTGTGTGTGTGATTTTTTACCAATATAATTATAGCGGTAAAACCAGCTTTTGGGGGCAGGGACTGTCTTTTTGTTCTGTGTTTGCGCAGCGCCTAGCACAGGGGGGATTCCTTAGTAAACACACTCCGTAATTAGCTGGCCTTTCATCCTAATAATTCATCCATACCAAGAACCGCAGACTGCACCTCCAGCCAGGCCACTGTAAGGATCTCACTGGACAGCAATCTGGGTCCTGCTCCATCTTCGAGGCGGCTACACCCCATGGCGATTTGTCTTGATCTGAGGAGGAGCTCTGTGCAGAGGTGGATTAAGGTTTCCTGGGGCTCTGGGCCAGAGCAAGTGGGGAGTCCCTCCCCACCCCTTCCACCCGCGGTCCCGCCCCCGTTCTGCTGTGACAATGGGGTCCTGGTCTGTGACTGGGGCTCCTATGTGCTACTGTAACATTAATTAATAATAATAGTTAATATGGACAGAGTTATACTGGTATAAAGTTGCCTTATACCAGTGTAGCTTATTCTCCTTCCAGTACAGGAAATGAGCTATACGGGGTCTATAAACACCTTTAAACCCATATAACTACACCCACAATAGGGGGATACCTACATATCACTATCCCAGGACTGTTAAAGCAGTACAACCTTTACGTTTTGACAAGGCATAGACTGGGATCCAAGCACCTTAACTCCCTTAGTGGCCTTTGACCACCCCCATCTTAAAAAATAGCTTGATCTTCACACCCACAAACCCTACTGCAGCCCGCTGGGACTTGCAGGGTTTAACATATTGGGATGAAATCGGTGGCCTGATTGTTGCTTTTTTCCACCCCTCCCGCTTGTGGTTTGCATCCTCCCGGTAAATACGGATGATGGAGTACTTGTCATTGAGTGGAAGCCCGCACCGCTCACTGCCCTGCCCGAACCACTGCCAGTAGTCAGAGGCAGGCTCCGAACACGGCGGAGAATTCCCAGCTCCCTCGCTAACAAGGAGAGAGAAATGGAGCGTGTTATTGAAATCCCCTCTGCACACGTCTCGCATATTCGATATTAGAGTTAATATCGCAGGGGTCTGTTGCTTGGCGCGACCTGGAGACGCGCTCTCGGCCAAGTATTAATTTCCTTCCCTTGTACGTACAAGAGAAATCTCATGCTGGAATCCCTCACCGGAGGAAGGATTAAGTCCACCAGCTTGGAAGCGCTTGCCCTCGGGAGCCAGAATTTGAGGGCACATCTTGTCCTAATCATTAGGGCAGCAGTGGTAATGGTGGACCTATTAGACCTCCAGAAGAGATTCCCTTTTGATGTCTGTATCCTGAGGTCCCATGCTTTGATGAAGGCGGTGGAATCTCAGGTTTTATTACCCCGGCATAACCGTCATAACTTCATAGGAGGTTTTTATCTGAAGAAACGGTTCCTCAGCACAATCCTCTCGTCCGGAGAGACGCCGTTTAATGGGGAAGGTCACTCAGGCGCCGGGTCATGGAGGGCACGGCTGATTCAGTTCATTGCACCGGGCTCCCCTGACATCAGGGGTACGGTGCCGATTTACACCAGCAGAGGATCTGGCCCAGAGAATTGGAAATTGGAGAACCCCTGCCCTTCATTCCCTGACCCAAGACGGGATTGGCCCATCACACAGTCTTTTCAGGGCTGCCCGGGGGGGGGCAAGTGGGGCAATTTGCCCCAGGCCCCGCAGGGGCTCCCACAACAGTTTTTCGGGGCTCCTGGAGCGGGGTCCTTCACTCGCTCCGGAAAAATCTCGTGGGGCCTGGGCCCCCAGAGCTTCTTCCGCTCCGGGTCTTCGGCGGCAATTACCCCAGGCCTCCTGAATCCTCTGGGCGGCCCTGAGTCTATTCCCCTGTGTTTTTAAATGGCATTCTAGCAAGGGGCTCTGTGGTAGGATTTTGCCCCAGGCCTCATGGACTGGAATGTTTAGTCTGGCATTTGGCCAGTAGGCACTAGTGCTCCACATTATCCAATTCCTCCTGGTTATGTCGCCTCAGAACACCCACCACAATCACAGAGTTGTTGGGCATGGCCACACTGCGATCAGCGACCCCCCCAGCACAGCCGCGTCGGTGACCTGGGTCAGCCGACGCGGGCTCACAGGGGAGGGGGGGCCTCTGGCTGCGGGGCTGAGAATTGCAGTGTAGACGGTCAGGTTTGGGCTGGAGCCTGGGGGGAGGGTCTCAGAGCCCAAATGTTTAAAGTGCAATTGTATAGCCCTGCAGCCCCGTGAGACCGAGTCAATGAACCCGGGCTCTGAGACTTGGTGCCGTGGGTTTTTTAGTGCAGTGTAGACGTACCCGTGGAGTTTAAATCGCCTCCAGATCATAGGCTGACCTCCTGTATGGCGCAGGCCAGCGCCCGCACACTAAACCCAACAGCCCAAATGAGACCAAAGTGTGACAGCCTGCAGGAGACTAGGCTGTTACGGGCCAACAGCAGCGAACAGGGGGCCCTCCCGCCCCCCACAATGCAGGGCAATGATTAAGTGGGAGACCCATGCATTGCAGAGGAAGGTGAACTCCGCTCCTGCCCCTCCTCAAAGGTCCTGCCAATCTGACTTGGGGTGTGGGGGGTTCCTTCCTGACCCCACAGATGGGGATCAGCTAGACTCCGAGCATGCGAGCAAGAACCAGCCAGCCGAGCCACCTCAGAGCCCCCCCTCGGCCCACTCCATGCGGTGTCCTGTCTCCAGGCGCCACCATCCCTGGGGTTTAGGAAGGAGAATGATCCCCAATCCCACCTCCATCATTCTGCAAAGGTCCCTTGGGAAAGGAACCCTGCTCTGTGTCCATATGGAAGGCAACGGCACCACCTTGAGGCAAGCTGTTGACATGGCAATAGCGTGGTGGTTGGGTCTGATACCCAGCAGACTCCAAAAGAGGGTGGGGGGCTGGGATTCAGGACTCCTGGGTTCTATTCCCAGCTAAGGGAGGCTTGTGGGGTATAGCGGTTAGAGCAACCTAAATCATGCCAGAGTACAAACTGGCCCCAGGATCAGGGGAATGTAAAGGTGGTTAAAAAAAACAAAAAGCTACAGAGAGAAGCTCCTTTGCAATTAAATCCTGTAGGAGTTTTGTGTAAGGGGATTTATTACAGACACAGAATCAGATCCCCAGTTGGGGTAAATCAGCATCACTCCATTGGTCCTCATCTATTATTGGGAGTGGACTACATCCACCCTGATCGAATTGGCCCTGTCAACACTGGTTCTCCACTTGTGAGGTAACTCCCTTCTCTTCATGTGTCACTATATAATGCCTGCAGCTGTAACTTTCACTCTATGCATCTGAAGAAGTGGGTTTTTTTACCCACGAAAGCTTATGCCCAAATAAATCTGTTAGCCTTTAAGGTGCCACCGGACTCCTTGTTTCCATTGGTCCTGGCTCTCCATTGCCCTGCACTTTGTGTAGTCATTTACAGGAGGGCCAGCTGGGTATGATGTTCTGGGGCCGCACATGATGCAGGGTGTTGGAGAATCAGACCCATTGACTCCAGTGGAGCTGGGTCAAGTCACCCTGGCCTACTGACTTCAAAGGGGCGACACTGATTTACCCCAGCTGGCCCTATTGACATCAGTGGAGCTTTGTCAATTTGCACCAAGTCTGGATTTGGCCTTTAGCTGCTTAGGGATTTGAAATCTGCTTCTACGCACAAATCACTGCTCCTTTGGCAGCCTCTGAGAAACACGAGCAGAGGGTGAAAGCGTATTATGAACCCTGCTTCTTCAAGACTGGCAGTCACAGGGCCGGGTCACAGAAGCAGGAGAGTCCAATGACTTTCCTCTCCCCCTGCTTAATCTCAATGGGAAAAAAAACCTTTTCTCTTTATGGCTCTGAAAATGGGTTCATAGCAGCAGCGGGTCGGCTGTGCCCTGAGAGAGGATGGAGACGCAGCAGACCCACGGTATGTCCGTTGGTGAAGGAAATGGACCAAATAAAAATGCCCCAGCCCGCCCGGCATCAAAAAGCAGCTCTGAGATAATTAGATAACACGAGGGCCCTAAAGGCCCAGCTCCCGGGGTGGGGGATGTGTAGAGATATTGTTCATTACACCCAACAGCTGATCAGTACCAGGGGCTGATCCCAGAGACAACAGCATTGTGTCAGGCAACCTTTACGCAAATCAGCCACCGCTGATGACACTAATTCAGCCCCACGGCTGATAGCAGTGTCCAGAACCCTCCATGTAGAAGAACCACAGGCATTTTTAACGTGGAAGCAAAGGATTCTGGGAATCCCAACCATGGGGCTGAGGGTGGGGCCTAGACCTGGGCGGGGGAGACGACAAATTTCACCCCTTTTTCATGGTGTTGAGCAGGTGTTTATTGGTGCTTGGTTTGGGGTTATGTTTGGACCAGCTCAGGCATGAGACTCCATCGTTCCTAACAGCTCTGGCCCATCAACAACGGCACCTCTCAGGAGCTCTGGAGGCCCAGTGGCCAAGACAGCCTCTCCCTCCACCTCGGCTGCCACCGCCCTCCCTCATCTGCAGCTGCCAGGCGGTTCGCATTACCGCGCGGTGTTTAGTGAACACATTGGCAGAGCCTGGCTTGTGGCCAGCTATGCCAGCTCTGTCCAGATGGCAGTAGGTTGTAATATCTTAGCAGTAGCCATCTGTCTGAGATCGAAGCTGCCAGCAGCTAACCCTCGTTGGAGGCGAGGGGGTGAGGGCAAACAACGTACTGTTTAATTAAAAATGTATCTACTGCAAATATGCTTTGCTAATCAGACTGCCTCCCCGGGGCGGCATTAAGGAAGATTTAAACTGGCAAAGGTGCTTGCCGCTTGGCTGTTTTCTGACCCACAAGACAGAGGGAGCTTTTTTCATGCCCCTTTTAAGATCTAGAGACATGTTGATGGTGGACTTTAGAAATCAGGCCTTGCGTCCATCTGCTTTGGGGTGTTTTCTAGCCCAGCAGTGGGAGGGTCTCGCATTCTCTGTTCCACGGAAACAGCTGCATCCACAGGGTTGACGTCTGACCCGGGATGGGGACTGCCCTGCTGCGAGTTCTAGATGATGAGGGGGGCAAAGCCCTGGCATAGGGTGGAATTCACCCCTGTGCAGAGCCGAGGCACCGCGTAGATCACCCCAAAATAGGCTTTAAGTAGTGTCTGCATGGTGGGGGTGGTGAAATGGTTAGTGTGGGGCAGACAGGCCAATTAACACACCCGGGTGCAGCTGGAGGGTGCAATTAACGAGGCATCGGCGCTGGGGGGTGAGTCTAACGAGAGAACACACAGAGCACAAGGGGGTGAGCTGTGAAATATGCCCACGAGTTGAGAATGCTGATGTGCTCCACAGCCCGGAGAGACAGAGCGAAGTGGCCCTGTTTAGAACAGTGACTGGCCATTGGGGCTTAAATAGTTATTTGTGACTAGGAACCAAACACGGAGCTGGATTATGTGAGATGGGCACGGTCCAGGAAACAGCCACCCCTCTCCTGTGGGAGTGCAAAGGGTGCATCATCGAAAGGGGAGCGGGATCACTAGAAAAAACACAGAGGCCTTAAAGTATCCACATTTTTGCTGCAACACCGAATAAGAGCAGCAGGCGAAAGCGGCCCTGTAACAAAAGTCATCATTGCAATTCTTTAAGAATACTGGGAAAGGTGAAAGTGCCTGGGAAGTGAAACACTGGCAGTAGCCCTGGATTAAGGGTTGCCGTGGATTGAGAACTCAGGCAAGGGCAGGAAGTGGCTCTTCAGGGGAAGCTCTGGGAGCCATTGCTCAGTGCAAGAACCTGGAAAAGAGCTGGGGAGAGAGCCTGGAGAAATTGTTCCAGGAGGTTCCCTTGCCCCTTGGACTTCTGACTTCTTGGAGTCATAGTCATGGCGTTTAAGGCCAGAAGGGACTCCCACGTCTGACCTCCTGTACATCACAGGCCACGAAACACCAGCCAGCCCCCTCCACACCAAACCCGACACTCAAAACTTCTTCACCAGAGTCCCTGCTGGAGCAGCAAAGAACGCGCAGCTGGAGTCCAGTCTGGGTTGTTCTGTTCCTCAGGGCGTGGCTGAGACTCTGTTCTAGGTGGGGATGTAACCAGTTCGGTTTCTCTCCATCCTCCAAATGCATTTCAACACTCAGGGGGAGTCATATTTCACCTGTCCCATCTGAATGCAGATCCTGTTAGGTAGATAGATGGGTGTGTACGGGGATGGATAGATAGACAGACAGATGAAAGACGTTCTGGATGTGGTATATCTTATGCCTGCTCTACACGGAAAGCTTAGATCAACCTAACTATATTACTCAGGTGTGAGAAAAATTCACCACCCCCGAGATACATAGTAAAGCGGATCTAACCCCGGGGCCGGATTTACACCTTACCTGCCGCTAGCCACAGCATCTTCAGTGCCCTTCCCCGCCCCCGACTACAGCCGACCTTCGTGTTTTCCATAAAAAATGAAACTTTTAACCCGCTTTTAACTTGTAGGCACCCCTAGAACGCCGGTGCCCCTAGGTATGTGCCTACTGTGCCTAATTGGAAATCCGGCCCTGACTAACCCCCCGTGTAGAAACTGCAAGGCGGATGGAAGAATTCTGCTTTCGACCTAGCTACTGTCTCTCAAGGAGGTGGGTGAACTCCAGCAAAGGAAAAGCTCCTTCTGTCGGCACAGCTGCAGCACCGTAGTTGTGTGGAGCGGCTGTAGTGTAGACATCCCTGTAGGCAGCCAGAATCCAGAACTTTCTGACACCAGGGCCTAACCCGGTCACGGTGACCATCCGAGCTGCAGGCTGAGCGGGGCTGTTGGCTGGGTTGAACGCCCTGCGGTGCTGGAAGATATCTGGGACCTCCCCCAGCAAAGGGATCTCTCTCTCTCTCTCTCTCTCTCTCTCACACACACACACACACACACACACACACACACACACGGGCAGCCTCCACTTTGTGCATTTCAGAAAACAAGAGGGAGCCTCGACCAGAGCGTGCCCTTGCTGTGCGAGCGCCCAGGAGGGGAATCGCTAGTGGCAGCCGAAACATTGCGTAGCCCAGTTAACTGGGAAAATAGGTCACGGAGGAAGCGTCTCTGTCTTCAAGCAACATATGCTGCAGATAGACGCCTTCCTTTTCCCTGAGACCGAAGAGCCAGGAGGATGCCAGGGAAGGGATTAGGGTCCACGGGGGCCTTTGGGGTCAGAGCTTCTCACTGCCACATGGGCCCAGTCCCCTATTTCCTGGGACGCCAGGGTCTTGGGTCACGGTGCAGGTGGCATGTTAAACCCAGGCAGCGGGAAATTCACCCCCGTGGAGAGGGGCTAGCACAAGGCCTAGGCAGCATTTAAGAGGTGCAGTGCATTTCCCCTTAGGACCACATTCATGTTACTCTGCACGGAGCCCCACGGGCAGGCTAAGAATTGCACTGACAAGCTCTAAAGGAGTCTCCAGATAGTCCTTGACATCTAAGGAAGGTCACCATGGAACCGGACCCCGCAGCAGGAGGGGAGAGTTTTCCACTGGGGCATTCTCATGTTGCAGTGTCTCCTCTGGACTAATCCAGATTTGCCTTTTCCTAAAGCACGCTCTCCCCGGGAAGAGGACTGTACCTAGTGCAAGCCGATTGCATGCACACAAGCAAACTCTAAATGGAAATTCCACTCTAGTGACAGCTGGCGACTCTGAAGTTACAGGGCCAAAACCCTCAGCTGGTGTCAGTGGGTGTAGGCATTGGAGCTACAGACGATCTGGCCCATGGTCTGCTGCCCAGAAGTGGGGCGGGAATTTGGTTCTCTCCTCTCCGCACTGCACTGAATCAGAATCGCTGACGTCACTATGTGCATGGACGGTGCATGAGTTTGAGGCTATAGGTAGTAGGGCCGGCTCCAGGCACCAGCCGACCAAGTACGTGCTTGGGGCGGCACCTTAGAAGGGGCGGCCAATGTTGGGATGGCGGGGGGGGGCGCTCGCCGTGTTTTTGGATTTTTTTTTTTTTGTTGTTCGGCGGGGCGGCGCTCAAGGGTTTTTTTGTTTGTTTGTTTGTTTGTTTTGTTTCGGCCGGGCAGCGCAGGGGGTGTTTTGGTGGCGTGGCGTGGCGTGGCGCGGCGCTTGGGGGGGGTTCGGGGGGGGGTTGGGCGGCCCGGCGCTCGGGGTGGGGTGTTACGGCAGGGCGGCGCTCTTCTTTTTTGCCTGGGGCGGCAAAAAAGTTAGAGCCGGCCCTGATAGGTAGGCTTGGGAAGATTTATGCTTGAGTGTTAGTGAACCACTTCTCACCCCACGCGGGAACTGACAGGAATTATTTTCCATCCTTAAGAATTGGAAGGCAAAAGCACAAATCAAAATCCTTCCTATCTGACTCTGGCTGTGTAGGGTGGGCAGGTTGTCCCAGGAGGCATGGGGTTGTCATGATAAATGGAACCACAAACATTAAGGAAGAGGCCTTTATTGCAGAAAACAACCAGAAACCTGCTTCCACGCAGATTGAGTTCCAGCTTTGTCCCTCTAGTTTACCAGGGACCACACCTTTCCTGGGGCTCAATGCAGCACTGTCACAGGGTGATGCCCCTTTCAGGGGAGATGGGGCCAGCCCCACCCGTGCCATAATAATTAATTAGCTGCTTTCCAGCCTGAGGGAGTGGGACTAAGGGGGGCTAGGTGATAGCTTAATGGACACCTAGGCCTCAAAAAAGGGCCCAGAGAGAGCAATTCGGGGTGCGTGGAACCACAGGGAGGGGGTAGGCTCCAGTGGAAGGTCCTGAGCCAGGAACGGGTCTGCAGGAGGCGGGAACTCCAGCAGAACCAGCCTGGGGGCCAGTGCTCTGTACCGGACCAGGGAAGGAAGCAAGGAACAGAGCCCAGTAGGGGCTGAGAGCTGTACTCCAAGGGAACCAGCCAGGGGGCTGAGTGCTCTAGACCCGAGCAGGGGAAAGACTCAAAGGTAACTCAGAAAGGGCCTGATAATGGAGCCCAGAGGGTGGCTGAGGAGAAGCCAATGAACTGGGGAAGAATCTTTTTTGTTTGCTGTGACTCTTTAGTGGGATATTTGTTCCCCGGGAGCTAAGGGGTTACGTTTGTTTGCAACTTGGCTGGAAGGCCAACCACATCTCCAGCGCTGACCTGTGTGGGGAAAGCTGAGGAGACCCTCCCCCCCCTCAGGGAAAGAAACGGAGGCAGGGAGCACTGGTAGTGCCACACTGGAGCAGAAGAGGCTGTGCCACCCCCCAGGACAAGCACACAAAGGAATGCGCTCAGCGGCGCTTTGTAATGCTCCGCGTGAGAGAAACAGCTTGCTCTCCCCTTTCGCGTGGCTTGCCAAAGGCAGCAAAAGTGCCGGGGGTCTGCACTACCCAGGCCCTTAAATTAGCAGACACTTAGTTCTGTGCTGGGTCAGGCACGGGTTATCTAGCACTCCGGCCTAGTGCTCAAGGGAATCCTAGGGGGACATCCTGCTTACCAGCTGTGTGGTGCACCGGGCTGGGATCCCACCCAGCTTCTGCGCTGCAGGAGAGGTGGAATCTGGTCTGGCTGCTGCAGGGTTGCCCCGGGGGAGAGGATCCCACGTAGCTGATCTAGCCCTGAATCACTGACATTACAGAAGGTAAAGATCTGTCACATCAGGCAGTCTGTCCCCTCCCAACGCAGGGCTTTGTCTGGTCTCGCATTAAATGTCTCAGAGGATCTGGGGCTCCCTCACTCCCCGTGGGACATTTAGGTGTCTAGCCTCAGGTTATAGGGTAGGGCCAAATTGCTGAATTGGTTTAATCTCAGCTCCATTCCCAGTGCCCTTGTGATGGTCGTCCTCACAGCTGTGAGCACCATCATCTTTCACTTCTCCAGAGACGTCGGAAACGGATTCGCCGCTGGCTCCGGCCCCGTGGCAATCGGCCCCAAGGACAGACCGTCAGGCGGCCAGAAGCAAACCTGACACCCACACTAGCCTGTTACGCCCAGGGGACTGGACCAGGCTCGGGGGGCTTGTGGGATGGGGCTGTGGAGAGATTCACCGTCTGCTATTCGTTCAGATCTAGCCCAGGCTGGGCACCCTCTGGGAGTAATTCACCGGCCCGGAGTGGGGAAATGAGCTGAGTTGCTCCGTCTGTTTCTTAGCGGGTGGTTGTCTCTCTTGCAGATAACACCATCACCGTAGGCAGTAGCCTCCACTCAGGGTATGTCTACACTGCAGGGCGTTCCCAGGCCAGGGGGAGGGTGGAAAGCCGGAGGTGCTTCTTCCCGTGCTGTTCTGCAGATAAATAAAGGCTTCCTTCCACCTGCAGCAGGTTCCCCTGGAAAAGAAAAGCAGCCCTCTCGTCCTGCCCATAAACACAACACGCTGGCAGAGCGTTCTCCTCTGCCGGCTGCTCCAAGAGAACATCCTACTACCGCTACCAGCTAAAGGAGCTACTCCTTTCACTCGAGCGGCAGAGATCTGTGGTGAGGGTTCCAGGTCCAAACCCTGCTGATGGGCGATGCCGGGGTGGAGCCGTCATTACACGGATGCTGAGGGATTGTGTTTCATTTTTGCCTGCTGGAGGTTGGGGGACGGCCCATCCGTCCCACCTCATTGCATTGTCTCAGGGCTCCTGACTGAGAAGCGACTGCTTTCCCCTTTGCGGCTTGCGAGCTGATCCCCGCCTCTGCTGCCTTTTCCAAGAGCCAAACTTGCCATGGCAGAGGAAGATCAGGGCATTGCCCCAGCGGGAAGCACGTTCCTTCCTGCAGCGATCTGTTCCCACCTTCGCTGGTCAGAGAAGAAGGCAGGCAGCATGGAAGGAAGCCACAGGGCTTGCAAGAGAGTTAGATCAAGGACAATGTTACCTTACACTTCTCTAGCTCCCATCGATCGCAGATCCCCACAACACCCCTGTGAGACAGGGAGGTGTTAGCCTATTGCAGGTGGGGAAACTGAGGCACAGACAGGCGCTGTAACTTGCCTGAGGTCAGAGAGCAAGTAGATGTCAGAGTCAGGCATAGAACCCAGTTCCCTTGATGTCCAGGCCCGTGTGCTAATCACTAGACCCGTGTTCCCTCTATGTGGACACTTCCCCTGGAGAACTCAGTGTGTTGATGGATAAATTTGGCCTGGATAAGAACAGCCGTACTGGGTCAGACCAAGGGTCCATCTAGCCCAGCATCCTGTCTGCCAACAGTGGTCAATGCCAGGTGTCCCAAAGGGAGTGAACCTAACAGGATCTGAGAGGACTCAGCTCCTCTCAGCATCAGGCCTTAAAGTCTCCGTTCCCATCCAGCTAAGCCCAGGACCCATTTACAAGCCAAGCCTGCCCATCCTAGGGGTGCTTGGCTATTGGCTGGGTGAAAGTCACAGCCCGGCTGTGTGGGGTTGGGACTGGATTGGAAGGATAGTTTTGTGCTTAAGGCACCAGCCAAGGACCCCTTTGATCTTGTTTGAGGCACGGCCTGCGTGGTCAGAACATAAAAGGAGTCCATGCTTGCAACCCAACTGGCTGTTTAGTAAGAGAACTATTTGCTGAGTCTCTGCAGCGAGCAGTCTAGCCATGTGCACACAGACCGACCTCCCGGTGCCTCCGCCAAACACGTCCCTCCTGCAACCTGTGCTCTTCTCTCCAAGTTCCATGCAGGTGGCTACAGATCTTTGTTGAATTCCTGGCCCCACCACAGCTTGCGACCCTGGGACAGCTCACGGAGGATGGGAGCTTTCAAAAGGCCTAGCTCTCCTCCCATTGCAACCAAGGAGATTTTTATCACTGACTTCAGCGGGAGCAGAGTTTGGTTCATCCTGAGTACTTTTGCAAAGCTCACCCTTAAGCTCCCTGAACCTCCGTTTTTATAGTGTGGAGGAACTGGAAATTACCCTTTAAATAGTGTGTGAGCCCTCTCGTGGTGCTCACTATGTTCTATGCTTTACAAACCGGGCGGAGCAGCAGTATGTGTATGCAGATAGACCACGGGTGTGTAGCTAGTGAACATGGTTATTGGGACCCCCACTGGGCCGGTGTGGTTTCTACGTATTATTTGGTTGCATAAAGAACAAAAGATTGATGAAACGTGCTGTATCAGAGCTAGGTATTATCTGTAAATGTGGCATAAGAATCCTTCCTTTCCCGCAGCGTCTGTAAACTCATCGGGGCAGGCACCGTTTTATTTTGTGTCTGTATCTAGTACCATGGGGCTCTGATCTTGGATGTGAGGAGGCCTCTATTTGTTCCTATGATATATACTAGTAATATGAATGCATTGGGTGAAATGACCGGGGTTATTTAAGGAACCAGCTGTCAGGTAGGGTTTTTTGTGCTGTGAAGGAGATTGCAGTGAGAGCAAAGAGCCGTTTGGTGGCACAAGAGAGCCAGCTAGAAAGGAGGGGCTAGAAATCGTTGGTGTTTCTCATAAAGGTCACTGGTACGCTGCAGCTGCCGGGCGTGGTGTTATGCCTTCCTCGAGCCCCCCAAGAATGACACAGCGAGAGAGAAACCCATGCGCTGATTTTTGAATGCAGTGCTGAATTGCTTGCACAGATGCCAAACTGCCTGCCTCTCCCTAGCCTTCTCTTTGCGGACGAGGGAGGCATCTGAAACGTGAAATCCTGGGATTTTCCATAGCCAAGAGGGCTGGGACCACAAGCTGCAAATTTCAGCGGATCAGCACATATCGGAAATCTTCCAAGATTGCAAATCTGGGAGTTGCTCTGGGATGGCCCAGCCAGTTTGGGACAATTTGCAGCACGGGCCTTGAGCATCGGGTCAAAGAAGCAGAACCGTAGTCGAACACAAGTGAAGGTGCAATCAGAGGCGGGGGTGTTTTTCTTGCCAACTAACCCAAAATGTTTGGGACTTTAAAGAGCAAACATTGAATCGGGGACAAATGCGCACAAAGGATTCATGGGAGCGATGCTTCAATACGCAGCGATTCCTTCTCTGCGGTTATGTTCGGTAATGAAATCAAAATGAATATTAATAAGTTGCAAAGAGCAACTAGCTAAAAGGATTCAGGATGATGCAAGCCACCGGCAGAAGGAAGGTATGTTCCAGAATTAGAAGACACCCCTGATGTCTTGATTTCTGCCGTCTCCTGAGAAAAATACCAAGACGCAAATCTCCTAAAGTGACCATCCTCAATGTGCAGGAATATTTGCTGTCTCTTCTTATGTGCATGGAGGGAGATCCCTGCTTCAGTTAGCATTGCTGGCAGAGTCTATGAAAATCAGGTTTTGGCATTGAAAAGACATGAAAAATAAGGGGGCGTGCAGAGACATCATGAAAAACACAAGAGGGAGGAATCGATCTGACTAAACCCAGTGTGCAGGTCCGTAAGGACAGAGATTTGTGGATATAATTTTATTCCACCAGAGAAACCCGAGAACTAGGTGCGGAGGGTGGGAAGTCACAGCAAGATTCCAATCTCTGCCCCACGTCTAGCAGGAAATTCCTTTCTGCGGCCCCCCATCATGCCTACCTCCAACCCCGGAGCGGAGTACTGGATTGACGGGTCCCACCGCAACTCTGCCCTGGAGGACTTCTACACGATGGGCCAGGAACTAGGAAGGTAACAGTTTGAGGTTATCGGATTTTGATTCGTGGCGTGGGTGAGCTTTGCGTCTCTTGCTCCTAACGGTGCCTCTTGCAGTTGGGGGTCAAGTGCACGGGACGGGTAGGTCAAGAGCCTGGAGTGAAATGTGGAGAGGGTCTCCCAATGGATGGGAGAGAGGGGCGAATTGTTTTCATTAGATCGTGCAAACCAAGCCCAGGACCAGGATAATATCTGGTAGGTGATGAGGGAGATCAGTTCAGGGTTTATAGGACTGGGCCTTTCCTTCTCTGGAGCCTGACCCTGTAAAGAGTAGAGTGTCTTCAATGGCTCTTGATTGATGTTCAGATAATTCCCTACTCTCCCACCTTCTTAGGCATGTCAAGAAATGAGCTCTGCCATGAGTCCCCAGGCGGAGGGGTGCCTCCTCCCTGTAAAAAAGGGGTAAACAAGGAAGTGGCAAAGTTTGCAGACGATACAAAATTACTCAAGTTAGTTAAGTCCAGAGCTGACTGTGAAGAGTTACAAAGGGATCTCACAAAACTGGGTGACGGGGCAACAAAATGGAGGATGAAATTCATTGTTGATAGATGCAATGTAACGCACATTGGAAAACATAATCCCAACTATACCTACAAAATGATGGGGTCTAAATTAGCTGTTACCACTCCAGAAAGAGATCTTGGAGTCATTGTGGAGAGTTCTCTGAAAACATCCGCAGCGGCATTCGAAAAAGCGAACAGAATGTTAGGAACCATTAGGAAAGGGATAGATAATAAAACAATAAATACCATAATGCCGCTATATAAATCCATGGTATGCCCACACCTTGAATACTGCGTGCAGTTCTGGTCACCCTATCTCAAAGGAGATATATTGGAATTGGAAAAGATACAGAGAAGGGCAACAAAAATAATTAAGGGCATAAAACAGCTTCTGTATGAGGAGAGTTTAAAAAGACTGGGAGTGTTCAGCATGGAAAAGAGATGGCTAAGGGGGCTATGAGAGAGGTCTACAAAATCATGACTGGGGTGGAGAAAGTGAACAGGGAAGTGTTATTTACCCCTTCACAGACCACAAGAATCAGGTGTCGTCCAATGAAATTAACAGGCAACAGGTTTAAAACAAACACAAAGAAGTATTTCTTCACACAAGGCACAGTCAACCTGTGGAACTCCTTGCCAGGGGATGTTGTGATGGCCAAAACTATAACTGGGTTCAAAAAAGAACTAGATAAGTTCCTGGAGGACAGGTCCATCAATGGCTATTAGCCAAGATAGTCAGGGATGCAACCCCATGCTCTTGATGTCCCTAAGCTTCTGACTGCCAGATGCTGGGGCTGGATGACAAGGGATGGATCATTTGAAATTGCCCTGTTCTGTTTGTTCCCGTTGAAGCATCTGGCACCGGCCACTGTCAGAAGTCAGGATACTGGGTTAGATGGGCCTTTGGCCTGACCCAGTGTGGATGTTCTATGTCCTTAAGCACCAGATAGTTCAGGAATTGATAACAAGGACCAGAGCCTCGGATTTGAATCTGCCCCATTTTGCAAAGGAAGTTCTGTAAAAGTGGTTACTCCCTGCCCGGGCCTTGCGGGGCTGATGTGCAATGAGTGTGGTGGGTCTCAGTCCAAGTCTTACCGGGCTTTTGTCCACCATCACAACTGGTGCTCACCAGCTCTCTTGTCAGTCTGGACTATAAAGCTAATGACAGCGGCTGTGGAGAGCTCATTCGGTGGCCAGACCTGCAACTTCTTTCTGATAGGTCCTAACAAGGAGCGGTGCTCTCATAACGGGCAGGGCCGGTGCTCTCATAACGGGCTGCGCCTGTGCCCTGCTTTGTTTATGTCGGGACTTGCGCTAAACCGGGGTGAAATTTCCAGACTCGTCTCTATGTCGGAGAAAAATGAGATTTTAAAGTAAGCCAAACGTTGTGCTTCAAACCCTAGAATGTGTCTTTTTGAGCAATCGTTTTCTCCAGCGAGGGTCACTTATTCTTATTATTTCTTATTTGCATTGCAGTAGCGCATAAGGGGGCCGCTCAGTCAGGGATCCAGGCCCTGTGGTGCTAGGCGCTGTACAAACCAATAACATAGACAGTCTCTGCCCCAGAGAGCTCACAATATGCAAAGGGTTCATTGATGTCAATGGAATGGCTCCCCTTTACTTCAGTGGGCTTTCGATCAGGTTCTAGGAGATTCAATAGACAGATGGAACGAAGGGGGTGGGGCAGAGGGTGAGAGGACAAAGTGATGGGAGAGACCGGTGCGGTTGTGTAAGTTAGTAGACACAGAGTTTCTCTGATCCAAAGCCCACTGAAGTCAGCAGAAAGACTCCTGCTGACCAGTAGCCTGCTCTTGGTTTGGGCCCTTACAAAGAAATGGGCAATTTGCAAAACCCAGCTCTGGGGCTTGGTTCAGATTGGAAGTACCCCCTAAAGTTCAGGCGAGTTTGGAGCTGGAATGTTGAAGCCCTCCTGTGGTCTCGGCCTTCTAGACCAGCTCTAGAAGTTGCCGTAAGTAATTTGCATTGCAAATATCCATGTAACATAAAAGTCTGATGGAAGCATAGGCAGGAAGTGCGAAGGTAAAACTAAAAACCTGCCCTTAAATACGTGTCGCCGACTCTCGTGATTTTGTCACGAGTCTTGCAGTATTTGGTGCTTTTCCAAAAGCGCCTGCTCCTGGAGTCAGGTGATTAGGTGAGACTCTCAGCTTCCATTTAAACAAAACAAGCGTCTAGCCCTCATGGCTGCAGAGAAAAGCTTGCAAACATGAAACTTAAAGGCTCAGAACCCAGCAGACAAACGTAAGATCTTGGGGCCATCTTTTTGGTTAGTGTTTGCACAGCACCTAGCGCAGGGAGGTTCTGGTCCATGAATGGGGCTCCTGGACACTACCACAACGGAAGTAAATAAATAAATAGAATCAATGCACTAAACAACATCATCATTTTCCAAAAGAGGTTTTTTTTATTCTCATCATTGGTAAGCCAAAAACGCATGAGGCTGGAGGGCTGGGCTTGCAATTTGTGCATATTTGGGGTTGGCAACCCTGTACCCTGCTGTGTCTAGCTGTTGCAGCTCCCATTGGTTAAGAACAATCCTCAGGGCCTGATTTTCTAAAGCACTGGCATGCGGCTGTCAAAGGAGGTTGTGAATCCCCAGCACCACTGAGCACCAGGCCCTCCGTGCTTACAGAGCCCTGTACATCTACCTGGGGGACAGGACTTTCTTCAGATGGGGGAAGTGAGCAGACTAGAGCTTCAGTCTCTTGGGCCAAGGCTGATCCAGGTCAGATCCAAAGAAGTGCCGAGCACTGGCAATTGCCTTCAGTAGCATTAGCAAGCGCTCTGGGTCTCTCAAGATGAGACCATTACAATCCAGGGGAGGGCTCGGGTCATCCTCGCTGAGACTCTTAGACAACTCTGCCATGGTTAGGGTTGTGTACTGAAATGAGACTCTCAGGGGGTGTCTACACTGCAGTAAAACGCCTGCAGCTGGCCCGGATCAGCTGACTTAAAGGGGCTTGGGTTGTGGGGGCTATAAAATTGCAGTGTAGACATTCGGGCTTATATTCCATGGTCCTTTGTGGTTGCAGAGGATTGTGGGATTTGGGTCATGGGAAGAAACAATGAGAGACTTTGGGCTGGGTCTACTATAACTGGAGGCTACACGGTAAATTCAGGACCAAATTTAGGAGCCTTCGGATTAATGCTGGCTGGAAAACCGGACTTGGTTCCACAAACATGTCCAACCTTTGCCAGTTGGAAAACAGTCAGAAAAACCCACGATTTTTGAACAAAAAATTTCAAAAATACCCCCCCCCCCAAAAAAAAAGTCAGTTTCTCAACATTTGCCATTTTAAAATGTTGAAAAAATATTTTTTTGCCAGAAATTTTTTTTCCCACCAAAAAATCCCCAAAATGTTTTTTTTTTTTTTTAAATCTAGATTTCCTTGTGAAAAAACTTCCAAGGGAAAATGTGACCAGCTCTATGGAAGACAATTTTCTGTCAGCGGACAGTGGAAGTCAGATTTTGCTGTCATCCCAGTGGCTTCTCTTGGGAATTAATTCTTCTTTGTTGTTTGATTAAAACAATGAGCACTCTCCAAGCCTTGTGCAGATCAATGACCAATTGAGAACCTCATGGCTGTAATCCCTGGGAATGCCCTGCCCTTGGGTAGTTACTGCTAGTGATCAAAATGAAAAAGGGAGGGAGGGCAACAAACCACAGATGTGGGTATTTTTGGTTTTGAGGACCAACATTGTTTCAAACTGTTGCCTACAAGGGCTTTCTAGAGAAGGAACCTTTGTATTTTTAACCAGCTAGCTCGCTGGCCTCGTGAGTTTCCCGTTCAATGCTAACCGGTCATTATTAAACAACCTAATATAAAAATGAAAAATCTGCAAATGCACAAAGGAAATTCTTTCTTGGAAGTGGAGGTGAGATTGGGCAGGTTTAAAACGTGCATTAATATTAGCGATTGGTCCTGAGAGCTGTTCCAGTAAATACACAGTTTAGGAATGTTTTAAAGCGCTTATATTTGTATCCTGATCTGTGCAACAAGCGTAACTGAGCCTGTGTGTGTAAATCCTTAATTAGAGACTCTTTTTAAAAGCTGATTCTTTTTCCTTCCTTGTGACCTGTTAAACCCTATCATGGCCACAAGCACAGAAGAGCTTTTAAATCTGTTTGCTTTACTCAGCTATCTGCTACCAGAGCTCAAGAGACTCAAGAAATGCGCAAGGAGTAGAAAGGGGCAGGAACAACTGAGGTAGGATGGTGCACTGATTAGGGCACCTAACTTCAGCTTTAGGAGACCTGAATTTAATTCCCTGCTCTGCCACTGACTGCATGTGTGACCTTGGGCAAATCACTTAACCGCTCCAGGCCTCAATTTCCCATATGTAAAATGGGGATATTAGCAAGGCCCTGCCTCCCAGGGTTTGTGAGGGTAAATGCATTGGCAGGTTGTGAGGTGCTCTGATGTTATGGTTATGGGGACCATAGATATACCTTAGAATGGCAGTTGTAGAGAACTGGAAATGAAATAGCTCTGTCGGTTTTCACTTCATATCCCTGCCCATCCACAAAGGCACCAGGCTATTTTAACAGGGCCGGCTTCAGGCACCAGCCCTCCAAGCATGTGCTTGGGGCGGCACCTGGAGGGGGGCGGCACTCACCCGGGGAGAGCAGGGCCGCAGCCGGGCTCGCCGCCCTCCCCCCGGCGCTCTGGCCTGCCGGGAAGAGCGGGGCCACCCTCCCCCGGCGCTCCGGCCGGTTGGGGAGAGCGGGGCTGCGGCCGGGCTCGCTGCCCTCCCCCCAGCGCTCCGGCTGGCCAGGGAGAGTGGGGCCGCGGCCGGGCTCGGCGCCCTCTCCCGCCCCCACACACGCTCCCCGCAGGGGATGGGGGGCGGCGGGAGGCTTTTTTGCCTGGGGTGGCAAAAAAGCCAGAGCCGGCCCTGTATTTTAAGGCCTGATCCAACACCCTTTGGCATCGACACCTACTGACACCAGTGGCTTTGGATCAGGCCCTTAGAGAACAACGCTCTGCACAGCTGCCGACAAAGTACCTTCGTGTCACTGGAGCAAAAGCTCGGCTATTTCTTTCCTTTTTTTTTGCACTCGTAGCTCTTCAATGTCCGGAGCCTGAGCCAGCAATCTTTCACACACACAAGTAGCCTTTACTCACGTGACTAAACCCATTGATTTAAGGCACAATCCTGCACTATTGAAATCAATGGGAAGTTCACGACTGGACTGGGGTTGGGTGTGATAAGACATGCAGCCTTCAAACCCCACTTAAGCCTTCAAAATAGGGTATCGCTATTGCATGGGTTTTGCACTGGCCGTGTGCATGGGGTGGTCAGTTTCGCCCCCACGTGAATGAGGGTTTGCCCGTTGTCTCCAGCCGCTCTTGATTTAGCAGGTGGCAACGTTCAGCAGTTTGCTGGGCCTAAATCCTGACATAGCATTTTCTAAAAGTAAAACTGAAGGCAATTTCATTGACAAATCAACCCGTTCCCTTTGGAAAATATCAAAACAAAACATTTTGATTTCTTCAGAATTTTGTTTGTTTCCTGACCAAAACAATTCAGCAAATTCGACACGAATTCATGATGTATTTCGGTCGACCCAAATCTGCATTTTGGCCCCAAAAAAGTTTTGGTCGAAAACTTTTGCCCAGCTCTACTGTTCTATTAATGAAAAACCCTGGAAGGGTGGAGGAAAAAACCCAGGTTGCCAGTAAAAACCAGAGGCAAAGAACAAGTGGAGTGTCTGTTAGCTCTTGGCTTTGTGTCGCCAGATATTAATACCACAGACATGTGGATTTTATTAATGCTTTGTCTGAGAAAAATAGCCCAGCAATCAGGATGAATGAGCTCCAAGGGAACTGAATTTAAATTTCATTTCTATAGACTTTGGGAGGTTGTTTTACTCTCTGGCAAATGATGTGAAGCTAATACTTGAACTTGAAAATCCATCTGCATTAAGTTCCAAGGGCTCTTCAAGGATCATAATAACAGCCGATGGAGAGTCCATTCCATGAGTCAGTTACCCTTCTTGTCAAAGACAGGGGGCCGATTCTCAGTTACTCCATTCCTGCACTTGGAGGGTAGAGTTGGGAGATTATGGGGGCTTTAAGATACTTTTGTGTTCCCTGTATTCTTGCAACGTCCAGCCCCTGGTGTAATTTAGAGCAGTCTCAGGGCTGCTGTAACTTATGTTGTTTCCCCGGGCCCCCTGTGGGAAGCAGACAACAGCTGTAGGGCTTTGCACTCCATACATACTCCAACACAGCCCCCATACCAGGAGCTGGGAGCAGGACTGATGCAGAGTCTTGACATCAATTGTGCACTGGCAAGGGGTATTCTCAGGGAGTTTTACGGATTACGAGAGGACTCAAGCATAGGGAGGTGGGTTGTAGAGGCCCTGTAGCAGAAGTGGCAGTCAAGGAGTTAATTCCTCCCAAACACGTGTTCTGCCTTCAGCGGGGAGGGCGCGAGGGGGGTGGGGTGCGGATGGAGAGGTTTGGCACCAACACGTCAGGGATGAGAGACAAGGGGAAAAGAGCCCAGACCACAGCTGTCAGTGATGTCCTTGGGAATTGTCATACGGGCTCAGCACCGTCTCAGTATTTGGCCCAACAAGCCAGGTCCAGGGCCCAGTCCTCCATCAGGCTGCCCCTCTCACAGTTGTTCACCCCAACGCAAAGTGGATGTACAATACTCCCGGTCGTACCTGGGTCGTTCTTACTACAGCTGCTCGCTGGAGTGTGCAGCAGTCTCAGGTCTGCTGAGTTTAGTGGGGGGGAATAGTTCTGTTCCTTTAAAACAGGGATACACAGACGACGCGGGAGCTGCAAGTTGCCTCTTAATGTGCCTCCTGCAGCTCTTTGCAACACATGCTATTAAAATGCTGGGTGATTTAATTACTAACCAAGCTAAGGTATTAACCAATCAGGATGCTTGTACGATGTTATTAACCAATTGTAGGTGATAAAATAATAATACTTCGTCATTTTGCTGTGAGAATTGAGAATATATATAATAGTGTATAAACGAAATATTTCCCCTGCCATACTGTTTAAACATGAATATATAGTACGATAGACAATGAAACACGGAATTCACACTCCTGAGGCTCTTTTGGGTAACGTTGATCTCTGATTTGGCTCCTGAATCACTGAAGTCTGAGTATCACCACTTTGAAACAACAGCACAACTAAGATCTGTTGTGTTCTGTGTAAGTCCTTATACTGCACTCAGCACTGCAGGATCTCAGCGCCTTCCGATAGTGTCCTTTGATTTCAGTAAAGCATTTGTAACACCGGCCTTTGTAAGAGTGGATATTTATAGCCTGCTCCGGCCTTTGTTTTTATTTACCATTATGTATTTCTTTGTGTTGCGATAGCGCCGAGGAGCTCCCGGCACGGCCAAGGACGTCATTGCACTGCGGGCTGCACAGACACCAAACAAAAAGTCAGCCCCTGCCCCCAAAGAACTTACAATCAAACTCAAGGACGTTTTATTTACCTAGCAATGGAAGCTTTCGGCGGCCCACTCCGCCACTGCAAATCAAGGGCCCTGAGCCGGCTTTGTCATCTCCTAACCTGCACATACCTGTACAGCCACTAGAGAGAAATTGCAACGGGGGATGAGGGGATTCGAATGTGGGTGCAATTGAAATGTCCAGATTTCAATCAAATTAATTTTGTTCCTTCCCAAAAAAACCCTCTGTCTGTATTGTCAGTCCTTCCTCTCTCTCTCTTTATTTTTTTCTTTCACAACTTGAAACGCCAAGTACTGTATGTAATCTGGGGTGATAGAAGACCCTTCTCCACATGCATTTGTCACTTAGTGCCACGCTGCCTCTGGTGCATTGAAACTGACCGAGCAGAACGCCTTCTGCAGACGGATTTGTAGCCGATAGTGTCTTCTAATCAAACAGTGAATCACAGCACTCAGCTTAAAGGGGGGGTGGGGGGAAATCCATAAAGTGGGGTTTCAAGGCCATTATCCGACAAATGAGCATAGACAAGTGATATTTATCAGGCGTGGGGGAGGAGGGCTTTGGAATATTGCACAAATCAGTTCCAAAGACAGACTGGATTGAACAAAAAATGGCCAACCAGCGAGTGAGGTAATAGTTTATTCCGGGTAAAAATTAATTGCTGAAGGATATTGCCATGAGGAAGAAAAGAGGCCCTGAGTCTGATATCTGATCTACATGGGTCCTGGGTCTACCTGATATGACTTGCAGGATCAGGGCCTTAAATCTCATATGTTTGTTTGATTATTGGTGGGGAAAATGTGGATTTTTATCCTGCTTTCAGTGTCATATAAGTATAAAATTAAAATGTCTACATCTCAGTGATGTAAGATGAGAAAGTGCAGCTGGATTCTCGATCAGCGCTGAGTACAACATGCAAAATCCTGCTGTGTCTTAGTAGTGTCGGCGCCCCCAGGTGAGAAAAGGTGCAGCAGGGAACCTCTTCAATTACATCTGTGCAGGAACGAGGGTGACTAGAGTCTTTGCTTGCATGTTAGACTGGGAGGCCCTAACAAAGGGGAGGGGGCCAGCCAGCCTGGAGGTGTGGCCATGCCTGCATGCTTGAGGCCTGATTTGCAGTTCTTTTGGACCTGCTCTTGGGGCAGGGATGACTTTCAGCCATCTTTGTGCTCGCTGTATTCTGGGGTTATGGAGGCCCTGGGAGTAAGTTAGACTTTGTTTCCCTTGGCCCCTGGGAAATAGGACAGCTGCAGGGCAGTACACTGGTCCAATCACAACCCCCAATCCAGTCCCTCAGCTAAGGGCTGGGAGCAGGGTGTGCATAGAGCC